>NC_059502.1:17804811-18429811 GCF_914767665.1 Harmonia axyridis
AACTGTTTTGATATTCTTGTCTTATCGGCATTACTCGTTAATTAATCAATTAGGGTTATGTGTGTATCTTGTAACGATTGATATCGAATTTGCATTTTAGGCGAGACTACACGGTCTTGACATTGAATGGAGTCGTTTATACGATGGTTTTTTCTCTTTAATCTAATCGCGGGTAATTTAAAATTGCTTCATTTTTCTCTTTAATTGAAGGAAGTCGAAATGCTTATCGCGCGAATTTCAATATGTCAAATCGGCGATAGCGATATTCTGCGCATAAGCGAATCAGCTTCGGCGTCCTACAGAGGCCATTTAAAGATTGTATAATTTTCGGTCTGCATATTTATGCGTGTTAAATACTCGAGACTGTCGCCGTGAAAGGGAATATTGGAATTGTTAATGAAATTCACACTCAAATAATTCCCATTCATTAGCGTCTCATTTGAATGAAAGGATTTTTTCCGGGAAGGATGAAATATATGGCCTGGTCTTTGTTTAGCATATCCGTTTCAAGGTCTTGCCACCAATATTCATAAACTCCGACCAGATAATTCGATAATCTATTGTGACTTATTTTTCTAACATGCCTGAATGATTATTACCGATTTCAACGCCTACTTGAACACGCACAATGTTTAGATAATCCAACAGACTTGAAAATGCTTGAAAATTTATATTTTCACGTTGCTTGGCGGTTTATTAATTTTCTTTTTTTTTGTTGCAGGTAAGAAACTGACCAATGGAGGCACGTTGGTAACTTCATTGGTGAGAAATATATCGAATTTTAATTTCTGCAAGTACTAGCAGACTATACTTGTTTTCATAGCGTATAAGTCTTCCTGAAACTTGCAAGATAAAATTGTTTTGTTTGAGGGTGTTTCAATTCTTTATGTTGGAACAGCTATAGAAAATTTCATACAATAATATTTAAATCAATATCATATAAAAGTCATCTTCAGTTACAATCTTGAACTGTAAGGTAATCTTATATCATAGTGGAGCAAAAAAGCTTTTTCAAATCCATTGAAATGGTTTTAAACGATTTTCTAGAAACAAACTCTCTAGG
The DNA here is from genome assembly GCF_914767665.1 of Harmonia axyridis. Lineage (NCBI taxonomy): Eukaryota > Metazoa > Arthropoda > Insecta > Coleoptera > Coccinellidae > Harmonia > Harmonia axyridis. The sequence goes on from NC_059502.1 coordinate 17,805,875, forward strand.
CCAGGGTTTCTTATTCTTATAGCTCCACGTACTATCAAATCAATGGCGAATCCCTCCAGAAAAAAAGGTAGATATTTTATTTTTATTGGTTAATCTGATGGGTGAGCTTGTTGATTTTTGTGGTGTTCGAGAAACCCTGCTCTGAAATATCGTTTTCCCAACAAAAAATACTTATTCTCAAAACTGCGATAGCTTGGAATCACGGCTTCTCATTCCTGAATTAAAAAAGGATAAAACGATCGAAGCTTTGTGTATCTTCCTAAGCAAAATTGCAAGTCGTCGTGGATTCACAGATGTTAACTTGAACATCTGTCTCGGAACTGAGTTGCTAAATGAAATGAACTCTTAGAGGTTTCTCTGGTATACATACTGATGAAACTGTAGGTTAGTTCGAACAGTAAGTGAAAAGAATGGACTAGCGTTTATACTAACAGAAGATTTTTTGGAGCCCTGCGGTCAGTTTTACCTTCATGTAAGTTGTTAGAAAATTTCTAATTATCATCTTCATCAAAAATATGGCAGATAAGGGTGATCTTCAGGAGTGAAAATTAGGAAATTAAAAGCCACTTCAGTTGAAGGTTCACAATTGTACATTATGTCTTATTACGCTTGATACTTACCACTTATGAAATTCTAAAGACAAAATTCTATTCGGAAATCAGAAAAAATGAATATTTTTTCTGATTTCCGAATAGAATCGCTTGAACGATTTCAAAGTTTATTATTGAAAATAATGAACGAAATTTATTCTTGGATCGCTTTTTTCGTCTACCGAAGTGCGATGACTTGAAAAACGTCAGCTGATTCAGAATTACGTTTCGTAGAGTTTGGAAGGTGATCCAAAACTTGCTTATCTCCCAACAATTCCACTTACCACGATTATATCATCGCTCGGTTCAGACACCTCGCTTGTTAATGAAATTAGGAGCGATCAAACAGCCTACAATCCATCATACCTACTGTGGCCTCCTTGGAGTCACTGATCCTGCCGATTGTCTCACTCCCAAACTATTCCTTCTCATGACTCGCAGTTTGTTGACTTCGACTTTTAGTGAATTCTAGAACGCACTATATTTGTTTGGTACAGTGAACGAGGTAGCCTTGACGTTCTGCCTAAAAAAAATTGATCGGGTTCGTTAACTTTCCATTGCTCCTGCCAATAATACGTGTTTTGGCGTCGTTAGAACGCAATTAGGGGATTCTGCAAGAGGCTTCATCGATTCGGGTCAATCTAGCTAGAAAAAAAAATGATGGTACCTCCGGATCATCATAAACGAATTTCCGTTATTTCCTGAAAACTTTCACTCCAAATAATTTAGGAAAATCCGGTCATTAGAAGGTCATTCCCAAAGAGTAGAATAACCGACACAAAATCGGTCTCATCGTAGGCAGGTATCCCTATGATAATATCCAGATAATACGATAACAGCGGGGTAAAATCATTCCCCACTAATGGATCGCCCTATCTACGAATCTTTGCCTTTAACTGCCTCGGCTGGTTATCACGCTTTGCCAACCGTGAAATGCGCGTCAAGGCAACTGAGACCTTGACGCATATTATTCACCTGTCAAAATATTGCCGTGGAAATCTTGGGCAGATGTTGACACACATTCTTGGGGGTCCCAACAAACCTGTTATGGCAGTATCCGAGATGGGAATTCGACTATTCCAGTCGAATTAATAATGTCTTTAATTATGCGAAAACACCTGCCACAAAGTTAATAAAAGGTTCTATCGACGCACCTTCAGATATTAGGTAACGTTTGCAATAGAGATGATGGTGAATTATAGATCGTAAATGTTAATACAAGCGGAAGACCTGCGATATATTAAAAAATTAATATGGCATCTGATAATTAGAATTGACCTATTTAGTTTTTTTACAGACCTAGTTCCACGACTTGTAACAATAGGGCCGTTTTAGGTTAGTAGTTCATTTGGTCACGGTCAATCGAATTCGATCTCGGCATTGTTTTAGGAATTTTTATTACGGAGTTCGAGAAACTTCCTGGTTCGCTTGTCTATTCTGAAGCGTTCGCAGGAACTATTTCTGTTTTGCTAAATTTAGATCTGCCGTCTCGGTTTCATATTTTCGGTTCATTGCAGAGCATGTTGCCAAATTGGTATGAACTGATCTGTCCAGTTTTACTCCGATAGTATGACTAATATCTAGTGTAGTTTTACACCAGTTTGTTATATCTGAAATCGAATTATTCATTCTCAGATATAAATTACTAAATTTCATTAAATCACAAACTTAACCAGTTACAGAACACATTGAAGTAAAGATTACTTCAGCCCAAAACTTGATAAGAAATTTTTTTCGGCCGTCCCAACTGGGATTCGAACCAGCGCCATATCGAGCTGGCAAAGATTCCTGCCAGTCCAACCACTAGGCTATTACAACCTGCTGATAAATTGCGTATTTCACTGTGTAATAACTTGTTTCGGTAGTTTTTCTATTCGAAAAGTTTTTAGCAGTATCTCATTTGCTGTTGTGTGAAGCCTTTTGATTAGTCGAACTGATATGACCGATTTAAAATTACGACTGTTCGGCTTACATAAGTTTGGATAAAAATAGTTTTTACGGATCAGTAGAGATTTAGCAGGAAGAGAAAATAGAAATACTACTACCTATATGACAAGCACAATTTATTATTACTATTTTACTGTCTCTAGATCGGCGTACCTTGAAACTAAGCATTCTGTAATATTAGAACGCGCGTGTTATTGCCTTGTAGATAATTTCGAGTCTCACGGGAAATGTCAAAGGATAAACGTATTGATATGATAATGAATTTTGGCTGTGGCACAGGTCCCATTTGAATCTCAATGTTCTTTAATCGATTTCAATTCACGTTGACACAGCGTTATATGGGATGGATTTTATTTTATTTCAATTCTTCAGGCGGTTCGGAAACTTATCTGCAGAAATATTCACTTAGTGTTCTCTTCTGAACTTTTTTAAATTCGTACAATTCGACCGAACTTCTTTTCAACTTCAGAACTCTTATCGCCCCAATTGTGAAGATTCAAAATGTTTATAATTTGTACCGTATATTCCAGACACGTGTTAAACTTTTCTTCAATTACGTATTTTCGCACTAAGTTGAGATCATAAAAAAGGTGAATTCTGAATGTCACGGGGTCATGGAGCTTGGGAAAATAGCCTTTAAATTTTGTGACTCATTAATTTGTCTCGTTGGCGCAAGTTTGGGCGAAAAGTCACCTTCACTGTCTCGATTCGAATTGACCAAATGAAAACACAGCACGTCATCTTTTATTGTTGTTTTTCCTACAATTGGACGGACATCCTTTTCAGCTAGACTAAGCTTTAATGATTGTAGGTTTGATGAATCTTCAGCTCGTCTTGTTCTATTCAATGGTATTTAAAAGGAAGTTGATATGAATTTCATGAATTTGATATGAGCAGTTTGAATGTAATTTTTCTTGGTTCAGTGCGCGTCAATTAATTTTTTGCAAGAAGCAATTTGATTCGATATTGGTCTCGAAATATATCTATTACAGGGTTTTTTACATTGACTTGCTCAGACATTTATATTTCAAAATTAAATGCTGTGTTTTCTCGTTATAAACTTCTCGAAAATGCTGTTATCTTTTTTCATTTTTGCAAGCATTCTACAAATAACAGTAAAATGTTTAAACATATAGGTTCATTTTCCAAACGATATTCTTTGGTTCAGAATAAAATTTCCCCGAGTGAAAGCTACATATTGACTGGAATTTTATTGATGAATTCCATATCTGACTGATTGATTCTGAGATAAAACTTTTACAAAATTATGTTTTTGACCTTAGATACGATAGGAATTCACGAAATTTGGTAGGAACAACCGTATAATTATTTCCAACTGATATATACATTTTTATCGATTGGATATTTTTCCAATTATTGATGAAACAAAATTAAGGTTATAACTTCGAATTAATCTTCACCCAAAAAGTCTATTAATAAATTTTATGTATAATTTTAAAGAATTGAAGTTTAAGAGATTACATTATTCCATAGTTTTGGCGAACCTTCTTAGGAAATTAATATATATCTCTTTTCCTTGAATAGACGACAAAAATGGCAATATCAACGTCGCGTGAAGAGACCTTTCAATTCGCGACGTAGATATGACGATGTTTTGTTTACTGTCAAGGTCGTCGATAGAGAATTCGGGGCCCGCCACCCGCCCGCCAGAATTTCGGGGGCGTCCTTGCCGCGCGTCGACTTCAGCGCCGCTCTGAGGCCGGTGACCGACGCCTCGTGCGAAGGTCGCGTCAGGCTTTTCCGTTTCCCCCGACGGTACCTCCGACGGCGGGAAAGAGCCGACCGTGCGCGGTTGCCACGTCGAACAAAAAGTATGATAAATCCGGAAAAATCTTCTGTGGTTGATAAGTGACAGCTGTCACCTGTCAAAATTTTATTGGCGTAATCCATAGAGTAATAAACATAGATAGAGGAAGTACACGCAATTTTTAATGTTTTGATTACGTTGTCGGATTGTGATATATTTTCAAATCCACAATTTTACTATATCATTATGAATGTATATTATATTGAATGAAATATATTTCTTTGAGTGATTCCCGATTAAATATGCAAATTTGAATATTTGGAATCCGATATTTATCCTAATTGTCGAATTTATATTATGCAGAATATTTATTATTTTCTGTATCTACCTACTGAAATCCAAGGTTTGACAACTTTTGCTCTCCAAGTGTCATCGGTTGTTTCACGTCGTTTGGCGCGCTTGAAGTTTGTTTTCTGAATTTCCTATATATTTAGGTATTTATTTCAATATATTTTGAATTAATATGAAACGTTGATTCACTATGGTACATAAGAATAGCGTTCTTTGTGGAGAAACTCGCGAATTGAGTGAAATATCGTATCACTGATATGTTTTCATTTCCGCGCGCTTCATGTCAGATTTGATAGTTCATGTTGGGGACTTACTGGAAATGACGTATGCTTCCTCTATCTATGTTTATTACTCTGAGGGCGTGATCGATGTCTATTTATTTTTTCGAACACTGATTACATTGAGAATTTGCATTTATATTCAATTTTTTGTTTCAGGTGGGTCTACTCCTCCTCGGTGTGAATCAGTTAAGAGCTTCTTAGGTGAGTAAAAATTTTTTGGCATTGAAATTAGAAAACTTCCGACGGCAACTCTGTTAATGACATACGTAAGTCTTAATCGAGATGTGTCATATTTATGTTGTGTTGGCGAAGTGCAGTTTTGTAACCGATAAGAGGTTCGAAGAGTGCTGTTTACAAGTTTGTTTATCAAACAATGGTTATATAATTGATTTAGTGCGTTCGTGCGTAATCGCTTGGGGACAGGTTTATCATTAGTAAATAATGATGGTTGATCGCGTTGGTAATTTTTTCATTCATAACGTCAAATATGTAAGAGAAGGGGGCAATAAAGGTTAATCACCTCCAAAAGTAATATACCGGGCTCGTTGATAGTTTGGCTTCTTAGAATGGACTTAGAATTATTTTATAGTATGCACAGTAGATTGCCCAAAAAAAATTGAAATTGACCCACGAAACATTGGATGTATAATTTGTCAAAATTTCAAATTGTTGTTTTCAAATCATCGTTAAATTACGTTGTCGGATTGTGATATATTTTCAAATCCACAATTTCACCAGTTTGAAGTTTGTTTTCTCAATTTCTGACGTATTTAGATATTTATTTCAATATATTTCGAGTTTATATGAAACGTTGATTCACTATGGGACATAAGAAGTGCGTTCTTTGTGGAGAAACTCGAGATTTGATTGAAATGTATTGATATGTTTTGATTTCCGCGCTTTATGTCAAATTTGATAGTTCATGTTGGGGACAAAATTCGCTCACTGAAAATGACGTATGCTCCTTCTATCTCTGAGGTGCCACCGAACTTGTTCAAATCGAAAGAACTTCCCAAAATTGCAGATATTTTGCAACTACGGAAAGCTCTTTCAAGTGGTGTAAACATGACAAGTTTAGTAGCCTCAGGTACTTTCCGCCAAATACAAACTGTATCTCGAAAAGAAAGCGTTTGCTGGCCCATGTTTACATGACTTTTCCTTCTCAAAATAACCCAGGGAATCTCTCATTATCGTTTGTACCTCTAATTTAGCAACACCGTGTATAACCGAAACTAAATGTCAGTAAAGAATGATAGGGCGCCTTAAAAAGCAATACAACGAATCAAGACATTTAAGATCCTTTGATATTGCCGCCGATTGTCCAATTCGCTGTTTCGCGACCTTATCGACACGCCCTTATATTTCACCAACTCGGCAACTTTGGCGTTATCAGGTCAACGCGACGTGACATAACCTGGAAAAGCGTTTTCTCGGAAACCCCAACGCACGCGTTTCCACCGGGAGCAGCGAGAGTAACCGAACCCGCGATAACTATTTTTAGTGCAAAGTTGAACGTTCCTAGTCGCACCTAATCTTCTTCGCGTAACTCGAACCTTCACTGCCTGAATGAACGAACAACGGCCAAGGGACTATCTCAAACCGCACGCTACACGGCCGAGTGTCATTGCCCTTCTGCAAATATGCGTTTCTTGGCGATGACTATCGGCATTGTAGTCGTGTTGCAATATCAGTTTCTGTCGAGTTAGACGCTCTGCCCCGTGGGCTGGGCGAGCTGGGAATCTTCGGTCCTTCCGCATTCGACATTCCACGAGGTGTCCCACAGCCAATAACCTAGTTCCAGCGGTACCAAAGAGGAGAAGGTGATTCCTGAACGAACAGAGCTTTCTACTGAGTGTCAGACACCAAAAATTTCTTAGACCACGTTAATTTGGCCTAATATTGATATGAAAGCAAATTTTGTCCCCAACATGAACTATCAAATTTGACATGAAGAGCGCGGAATGAAAAGATATCAGTGATACGAGTTTCTCCACAAATAACGCACATACACCATTTACCTGTAGTGACCTCAGCTGAAATTTTCCACTTGCGCTCGATTTTCACAATTCATTCAACAATCATCGAACGTATTTCGTCGCAATTGCCGATTTACATTGAATGACGGCGAAAGTACGGCACGTGGCTTTATTACGGGGTCCTGAATATGCATAAGGACGTGGTCGTCTGGACCCTGTGAATCCGGCTGTTCTTCCCGTTACGCCGGCCTAGCCTACACTTCGCCCTGTTCCATTCATGACTTTTAACACCTACGCAACCTCGATGTTCATTCAAAAACACTGGAGCCGTCAACACCGAAGCTTACCTCATATGATGTGATAAAATTCCCAGAGTGTTCGCATATTGATCGATCGCAGAGGTAGCAAAGCTTTCTATTCGAATTTTTTATACGATATGGGCCAAGAGTATGATTCCAAGAGGGGAAAAATTTCTCCTGGTATCGGCGGTATGTTGACTCGATCAAAAAACGCCAAAACTGTCGGGTTTTTGCCTTTTTTCGTATGGAACGGCCAACAGGCCTCACCAGGTTATATTAATCAACCAATAAAACCAGAATACGTCGTCCAAAAAATGAGAAATGTCGACCTGCTCTGAAGACGGTAAATTCTCGAATTAACTAATTGGAAACCGCTGATCAATCTCCGAGCAGATTGCATCGAATAATTGAAAAATGAAAAACTCGCCGATAAAATGAATTCCGTGGGACACCGTGAAAGTCTCCGCGTTCAACGTTCCCTTATCCCAAATTAAGAAATTTATCAGCGCAAAGACCTTTCTCGTCGAATTCCACCTTCTCGAGAAACTGGCCAGAATTTCGGAAAAAACCGGTTCGCCAATCTCGCGCAAAAAACGCTCGGGGGGCGCATTAAAGATGCATCGCTCCGATAATTAGCCGAAATTAAACGAAAAAACGTGGTATAATGACAGTTCGCATCAGTTTGGTTACGCCCTGCTAAGAAAACAATAATTTTAACGAGGTTCGTACAAAGAAGAAGAAGAACCGGCCGCCGGATGACGATTCTTCGATGATTGACTGATAGGCAGAACTTGTAACGGGAGCGCAAAAATGCCGGCGCGGGCAAAAAGACGCTCGCCCGTTCGGGGAACCTCGAACTGGCAGAGTTAATTGGTGGGCATCGGAATGCGTTCAATTTTTTTTTTTTTGTCCTTTCACAATCGATTTTTTTTTACGGACCGCGTATGGCCGTCGTATAATGTGACATGTCCCGTTGTTAAGGCGGCCTAAAGTCTTGCGTTTTGGTTCACATTCATTAGAGAGATGATGCACGGTGATCCATTTTTAATCGAAATGATTCTATAATCGATGAAACTTGCAGTTTGAAAAAGTACGGGAATTGGTCGGCGATACGCAAAATATGCATTATTCATCCTAATTGCTTTCAAATTAGGTCGCTTTCGATGTAATACACTTACATCGATGAATTATCCAAACATTTTGAAATGGATTTTTCAAGAATCAATTATAATAGGCTGTCGCGGAACTCCCTTTTATATCTGCTATCGACTGAAAATGAGTACTAGTACAAAGAAATGATTATTTGAGTTTTCAAAAGGGGAGTGAATGAGATTTAATAAACGAAATTTAATTTTCCATGCCTTTCTTATAGAAGTATCCCAAAACATTTATTTGAGAGCTAGAAAATAGTGAAGTTAGGGATAACCTAACTGTCGGCAGAAGATGCAGCCGAAAACCGATACTTTTTGACGCAGAGAATTAATGAGGCTTTCATCCAACTAAGGTTTCACTGGTCAGAAATGTAAATAATGGAAGATAAATTAGAAGATTAGTATCCTTCCACTTCCTGGGTGGCAAAATTGCTTGCAACATCTTCCGACACGTATAGGCCGTTCGGCTGAAACGCAACAGGATTTAACTGCGACTTCAAAGTGAATTAGCCATGGATTGTTTGCATCTCCTGTCGCCCCCGGCCACATAAAACGCACTATAAAACGTTTTATGCGAATAGGAATTTCATTAATCCCACAGGAACTATGGGGAGAGATTTTACGGTGCAGGCATAAATCTCATTACGTCAACACGTTAAGTCAAGGCGCCGACAACATTGTTTTCGAGACGTTTTAGCGAAATGGGACGAACTAAAGGGAGGGGGACCGCAGAATTTATTTCCCAATTTCGGGCAGAAATATCCAAAAATTACTGCCCGCGGCGAGCACTCAATCGTACGCTGGACCGCGATAACTTACCAAGGGTTGGTTGGGGGGTTGCTCTCTGCTTTATTAAACGAAAACAGATTCGCGGAAATGTAAACATTTCGACTCGAATATATCCGGTTTTTCGATACTCGAAAGTATACAAAAAATTAAACGCACCAGAATTTTTGAATAATTGTAATAATAAGCTATTTGATATTTAAAATTGAAAACTCCCAAATTGGGGGTGTCTACAAAGTGAAATGAGAGATTCCTTGAATAATTTTAAGAATAAAGTCTTACAAATATGAGCCCGCAAGCGCTTTACAGGGTGTTTCTTGTAGTCTTACTTTTTTGTGATGATTATACCAGTTCGTCAAAACTTTTTATTAACTTATTCATCACAGCTAACTAACTGAATCTTTAAAATCATTTGAATTTTCCCATGGATTATTAGTGACTTGTTTGATTTTTTTTTTCGAAATCGGTAGCAGATACGACAAAACTAGTATGAACCAAAAATTGTAGTACTAGACCAAAGGTTATTTTTACGTTTTTCTAAACTACTAGTAGTAGTTCACCGAAAAAAAGTTCTAGAAGAAAGAAGCAGGCACTGTAGATTTGCATTCAAAATTAGCATAGCACATGAGAACTTCAAATTGGAATATCTAAGCCAAATTCAAGTTGAATATATTGTGAAGGGAAGGTGCTATGAGAAAAAAATCAAACTCTAAAACCCTGTTTGCAACCCTATGTTTAGAATTTTTTTTTCTTAAAATAAGGATCTGACATTTTCGTTTGTACCTACAATTCAGGAGCTCCTTGAAACATTTATTACTCGGAATCAAGTACAAAATTAAGGTCAATCCAGTCTGTTCTTTTTTAATGCCAGTTCGTTTTGCAGCAACGTTGCCAGACTGTGATTTATTTCCCGGGTTTGCCACAAAACCAGCATCAATAATTGGCTGTCCAAATATTCTCACGCTTTAAAAGCGTTAAATTTTAATTACAATTGTTGGCAACAGAAGGGCGAGCAAATATCCCTAGATTCGCTTCAAGCAGGCTCTACATCGAGAGGTACGCCCATTTTCTCGGTTTTTTCTACCTACAAGCGGGCGTAAAAAATTTCCCTCCGACACCCACAGTGGTTTGTTTACATCGTGAGAACAAGCCATCGATATCGAAGAAAAACTCCCTATACCTGCTATAAGCCGCCCCAACTAGTACATCATAAACACCTGATACTTCCGGCGTAGGTATATCTATTTCGCGTTTTTTCATGTTCTTCTCCTCGCCTTCTACATCGGACCAAGGCAGGAAGGGACCACGCAATGTACGCGTTCACATAAAAAACGTTACAATTTGTTCGCAACACCCATTATTATGTGTCAATGGCCGCCACCTTTTCCGCATTGAACATCGAGAGAACCCCATGTTAGGATGATCTTTTGTTTGAGAGTTCTTGCCTATTCGGGAAAAGGGACGGAGGTAGGGATTAACCCAATTCGACAGATGTTTATTTTGCAGCTCGTGTGAAAATCCGTATAAATTCGGCGAATTAATTAGCTTTTTCGAGAGGGGGATGGTATACCTTCCACCCCACCCCTCAGGTGCAATGTGTGTTTAGACCAATGGTGGCGAGGGATAGGGAGGAAATGAACAAACAATCGGACGTCACAATATGATATATAGAGAAAGAGCAATACAAAAAATTGTTCAAACAATAATGATTGTGTAGATAAATCTCAGTATTGGCAGAGGAAATGTGAACGGGGCATCATACATTTCAACCTATGATACAAGAGAACTGCTAAAAACCTCATCGAAAACTCTGTCTTCCTATATTGGTGTAGTGATTGGTTTATGTATTTCTTTACTGAATAAGCTGACGTAATTATATTGAATGACTTCTCTTCATCCAAACTGAATTTTTTCCATTCTTCTTTTACACCAAATGTTGAACACGCATTATATAATGATTAAATCTGGAAAAAAAGAGCTAGATTGGAGTAATAAATGTTTTAGTTTCCATTATCTTGATTCAAAGTTAGCTACCCATTCTAAAAAAGAATCTGAGACTGACTGATTAGTTTGGAAATCACCATGACATTTATAGATTGGACAAGTATTTTCTAAGTTGTCAATGGTTTCTTCTACGCCACACTCGTATAGTGAGCTTTCAATAGAATACCATTCGAAGAGCATACTATTGCAACGACCATGACCAGTACTAAGTCGATTTAAAGTACACCAAATTTTCCTAGAAGGCTTGAAACCTTGAACTTCCTCTGGAAGATCAACGATTTATTTTCGTTGAAGACGACCTTACAAGAACTCCATTCCGAACGCCAAATTTTGTAGTCAATTTCATAAGATTGAAAGAAAGTATTGATTCATAAAGGTTTTCGTGACTTAAATCTGGCAGTTGTAGTATCTGGAGGTAAAATACAATTGGAAATAAGTTCGGGTAGAAATGAAATTCTAGCCCAAGATTTCTTTCAACTGCTACCAAAATGAGGTGGAAGTATATGTGATAGTACTACTGGTAGCCAATGTAAAGGTGTGGATCTAAGAGTCCCTCTGATAATTCTCATGGAAATGTTAAGCTGTGCATCAATTTTTATGAACATGAGCACTATCGAACCAAACAGATTGATGGATGACTATATCGAACAAAGAATTTGTCCCAAAATTTGCAAATGGGATTTCGTCTGCCGAAATTAATATACCAAGGCTGATCCATATTGAACAAGTCCTGCCGAATATTTTCCTAAATGTGAGTTTTCCTGGTCAAGACACTCATTGATGTTGGCTTCCCTATATGTATGTATATTGAGCTTGCGAAGCAGGCAAGAGCGAATTTCTTCGCTAAAATCTTTACCGATCTCCTCTGGTATATTTACGTTTCGCACAATTTGCTTTCACCGCTGGCTGGAGACCAATTAAATTGAATACGTATGTGTGTCTTCCTCTTCATCAGCTGGCTATGTGGTACTATAAGCAGAGATCTGATACATCCGCGTTACTGTAGTTTGAGAACCTCCGAGGTATGTGACCTTTCGAAATATCGAAACATTCTTCGGTATGCAATCTCCATTTCTGATCTAGATAGGCCGCTTAATTGACGATATATATAATATTATTAAAAAGGATCACGCCCACCTAGTCGTGCCACGCCCGTACGAGAGAAACAAGTAGAAATTCAATAAGCAACAATGGGAGCAACTAGGAAAAAAAGTTTAATTCAGGTCGATCAACTCCGGACAGACTATTCTAAATCGTTCCCTGACAACTCGCCAAACGAATGATACTAGTTTCAGAGGTTTTTTTTTCGTCCTGTTGATGACCATTTCTACGGCTTATGAGCATAATCGGTCGGATATATATGCAAATTAGGGCTTGGTACCATCGATCTTTCTGGCCTAATTGCTTCATTACGTCATGTTCTGCTCGGAGGGCGAAAGGAATTCTGTGTTTGCCTATCGGATAGGACAACTCCAGGAACTCTAATTCACACAAGGAGGAATACAGGGTGGAACATTCCAGCTGAATATTTACGTAATTATGAGATTCTCCAGAAAACGTTGAATTAAGTCTATTTTCACTTGAAAGTGCTTTCAGATCACGAAATAAATAAATAGAGTCGAAAATTATTGTCATTTACTATTCTTGCTTATGGGGATGTTACAGAAATATTCGTCAAGATTGTTTTATGTGAGCCACCCGTATATCCGTCGATATCGCGGATATCTAACTGTCAACGTGATTTTCCACTCTCAGAACTTCAAGTGGGAGTACCTAATTCGACATACGTTCGAACCCACAACGACAAGAATCATTCTCTTCCTCCATTTGCCAAAGAGATCAAAACCCACTTTCCAACGATCAAGCCTGCTGAATTTTCGCACAGCTAGTTGCATAAGCCGCAATTTATAATTTCACAGTACATAATTATATATATTTATAATACGTCGAATCCATATTTAATTGAACTCCCGTGGATGCTCATTGACTTACAAAATAGGTTAGAAAGTCTGTGGTCTCGACTAAGGCCAATTTTTGCGATTGACTCTTATCGGCCACGAAATTATGAACTGTTGGATCAGGTTTTTTTTTTTCTTAAGGGTTCTACCGTAGAATTAAATGGCAGGTGATTTTCCGATAATGAGATGGTTGGTTGTTTCGATACAATTATTAGTTAAACGGCTTATAAGACGAAAACCGGCAATTAAGATCATCCATTTTTTTCAATTTTTCTAGTCGATTTCGCGTCCTCACCATCAAATATGTACTACCGTTAAATTGAACATTTCGTTGCTTTCGTCTCAGTTTTGATATTCTTAGGTTAAAGCCATAGAGTAATGAACATAGAGTATACGCGATTTTTTCATGTCCCCAACATGGTTAGATTACGTTATCGGATTGTGATATATTTACAAATCCACAATTTTACTATATCGTTATGAATGTATATTATATTGAGTGAAATATATTTATTTGAGTGTTTCCAAATTGAATATGCAAATTTGAATATTTGGAATCCGATATTTTCCTAAATGTCGAATTGATAGTATGCAGAATATTTATTATTTTCTGTATATAGCTGTTGAAATCCGAGGTTTGGCAACTTTTGCTTTCCTAGTGTCATCGGTTGTTTCACGTCGTTTGGCGCGCATGAAGTTTGTTTTCTGATATATTTAGGTATTAATTTCAATATATTTTGAGTTAATATGAAACGTTGATTCACTATGGGACATAAGAAGTGCGTTCTTTTTGGAGAAACTCGCGAATTGAGTGAAATATCGTTTCACTGAAATGTTTGAATTTCCGCGCACTTCATGTCTTATTTGATAGTTCATGTTGTGGACAAAATTTGCTTACTGAAATGAAACATGCTCCCTCTATCTATGTTTATTACTTTGAGTTTGAAGCTAGCATATCTACTGTGTTCATAGACGTTGCAGTTTTTTTATTCAACACTCTTATTCTAAAATGTAAGAATTACTAAGATTTATTTTCAGATATGAAAAAACTTTATTTCAAGAAGCATTTTTCCCAACAATTCGCGAAAACCTATGAAAACTTCCACATATACAGGGTGTTTCCTAAACATGCGGCAAAAATTCAGGGGGTTGTTCCTTGGACTATTCTAAGAATATTTTGTCCTTTGATGATTTTTGAAAAACCTATTTGTTTCGAAGATATAGGGGAAACAAAATTTCAGATAATAACATTTTATTATGAAAAATTACATGAAAATTCAACTCAACCTACAAAAACTGTTGAAAATGACCACCTCTAGCCAGCATACAAGCATCCAATCTTCTCCTCATTGACTGCCGAACCCTTTCAAAAACACCAGGATCATTTCTTATTAAGTTACACTCAGCAATGAAAACCGTGTGTATTCCTTTACCATCTGCACTTATCAATTTTTAGTCAAAAAACTGGCCGTTTTTAGTAATTGGAATGTTGTTAAACAAATTTAAAAATAAATTGTACCTACTTAGTAAACACAGTGCGGTACGCATTTTTATTTAAACTATTATTAATTTTAAAAATATGAAAAATGTTGTTCGCCCTGTATCTTCGAAAAAAAGAGGTTTTTCAAAAATCATCCAAGGACAAAACATGCTTAAAATAGTCCAAGGAACAACCCCCTGAATTTTTGCCGCATGTTTAGGAAACACCCTGTATATTGTTGTATGCGTCAATGTATCAATTTATTTACCTCCCCCATTTTTAAATTGAGCCCTTATCACGCCACCATGTAAGTATCGTTTAGAAGAGCCCTCTCGACATGAAAAGGCTAAAAGAGCTTGGCGTGGTGTCATAACTTCTCTCCGGATCAAACATACGTATCAAAGAAGTAATAAAAGTCGTCCAGCAGAAAGCACACCAATTAATATCTCATTGAAACCTAATATAGGGGATATAATTGGAATCGTTTTGGGCCAAACCTCGTACCCGTATGGCTGAAGTTATTGCTTCATTCGGCCTAGGGCACCGTGCATCCCCTACTTATGTGGGGCGTCGGTTCTAGGAAAAGATGGATCCGCAGTTTCTATGGGATTCCATTGTTTACGTACCCCTGAAATAGCCGTGTTCCTTTCATTCGTTTTGATTTATGGAAAGGTGGCGGTACGCAATAGGACTGTATGGGGGCCCCAGGAAGTACGTTGCCGATTGTTGAATGAGATTTATGCGGTCAGCAAGATGTTTCTACGGTCATAGAAAAGCAGTAAATGTCGCTCCTATTATTGCTTTCTAACGATAATGCTTTATGTGGGGAATGGAGGCAAACGTACTCGAGATCTCTATGAGAGATTTCGTGTTTTCGGCTCGTCGGCAGATGTCATCCGAGTTTTTTTTATCTGAATCCAAATAATTCGGCAATTATCTACGATTTAACCTTTAGCGTTGAGTGGATTTTGTATATGAAATCCGTGTAACATTGAAATCATTTTTTCTCTCTTTACTTTACTTTATGCGAGTACTTTTAATGTATGTTAACTTCATCATCCCTTTCACAGTTAAATGTGAAACAAAACTTGTGGTGACGAGATTTTATTTGAATCTTTATTGTACAGCTAACTTGGTATTAAATTTCAGTTCCATCAGATCAGTATCTTTCCATTGCCAAAAAAATCATGATTATACAACTCATGATCTGATGAACCAATAGAATCCGTAAATTTCCCCTAGTTACGGCGTATTGATAAGTGAATATACTACTTGACGACGTGGTATAATCGTTTTGGTGTTTCGCCTCCTTCCATATTGTGATCATTTCCATAGTAACATTCTTGGACGTTCGCCAAAAATAAAAGTCAAGCTCAGTGAAATGTCATTGAATTATCAAAATGCAGTGCTTTGGTTATGGTTATTGAAATTATTCGTTATATAATCGTAACGAATACCACTCGAGCATACACAATATATTTCGATTATACGAACCTCTTCACTCGACGTAGTTGGCGAAACACCACTCGAGCTGCGCTCTCGTGAACCGGTGTATAATCGAATATTGTCTATGCTCTTGTGATATTTTAATTGATTATATTTCTGGAAACATTAGGTATTTTGTACATTTATGAACTTAAAGATCGCGTATTTGGCCTTCAAACCTAAGTTATAAAGTTATGATCGATGGAATTGAATTCTTCGTCAGTGATTTTTACCTTGTTTGGATAAAATTTTTTAAATCAAAGACGTTCTATTATAAAATAAACGCAAAAGCCAATCATAATAGTCTAGTTGTTTTTAAAATAGATTTAGATATTAAAGCTTTTTTACCACCATATTCCCCCGATTTACGCCTTAGCGATTAGATCCTTAAATCCTATCTAGACTAATCACTAATCAGGCTTTGATCCAAGCGTTGCCCCACCCAGTGCAAACCGATACAGTCTTCTTAACGGTAACCAGCACCAGATCAATCATCCGGTAGACCAGTTACTCCCACGTGGTTAACTCATCTCTCCTACATGATCAGCCAACTCTATCTTATCGTAAATCATGGTTTGCGTTCCCCTCGTTGACTAGCCATGGGATTAGATACACGATGGTTAATTCTGTACGTCAGAAATGATATAACAGGCCCGTTGTATTCCGGTATGAGGTCATAACCGCGATAATGTACGAAGTTGATCAAGGTCCAAGGGATTTGGCCACCCCTCGCAGATAAGACGTTCTGTGTTCTGGCCGGAACACCGAACTTTGCTTTACCGATGTCATTTTTCGCATAGAGAACAATAGGGGATTCAAGTTTTTGTTCGCGGACAATAATTGAGGATAACGATTGAGGTCTACGTGACGAAAGGAAACTCCCAAACTTATAAATGAATCCTTTCCTGTTGAATCATAGAGCATTCGCTGATATTGTGCTCGTTTCTATGGCGAGTAAATTGCCAGTGATGGTTCAAGAGGCGCATTAGGAAGAATTCCAGTTTGCACTCCCTCCTTGGTCGATCATTAAAATGTTATCACATAAAATCCTGGAGAGTTCGAAGATCTTCGGAACGTGCACAAGCGAACAACCAACAGTCTGTGAAATCAGTGATGCACGTCGTTTATGATAATGGGATTTTCTTCCTAGTGGTGTCTCGGCTTAATTGCGACTGTTTGTCGAGAGATCAAACATCCGCCGTAATAATTAGACATCGGAATTGGGTGAATAAAAGACGATATGATTATATTTATTGTGACCAATTAAGGATGGGATTTAGAAAAGGATCTCTCAGGCGGTTCCGAGTCGGTTGGAACTATACTGGTTTCACTCTGTAGTGTCAAGGTCAATTAGATTCCGAGTCAACCGAAAGCCTCTTTAATCATTTTAGGGAAGGAAAATCTCTCATTTCATTCGGATGGCTGCAATTCCTATCTGATTTTGATGAAATTTGGTATTGATATTCGGTTTGGGTCAAATTTCATTTCATTTCAGCTCTTAAGCACTCGCAAATATGAAATTTCTCGTTGCACAAGCCCGATTTTGATGAAATTTGGATTGAATATTGAGTAATTTCACAGGACCTTTCCTGGCTTTGATGAAATTTGGTTAATAATGTTTCCATAGAATTTTCAGCTTGCCAAGAATGAGGAATGATTGTGCCAAACCCATCCACTAGACTACTAGAGTATTTTTATGTGTGGTTAATTGGCTACAATTCCTTGTAATAGTCACAATTCCTAACTGATTTTGATGAAATTTGGTATTGATTTTTTTTCTTGAGCACGCTCAAATGCGAAATTAGTGAAACTTCTACATTTCTCGTTGTACTTGTCTGATTTTGATGAAATTTGGATTGAGTATTGAGTTATTTCATAGGTTTTGTTGAAATTATTTCTATATTTTTTTCAATTCTCAATTTCTACGTGTTTTGTCGTGTTCATCCTCCAGATAGATCGTTAAACTGTTGATCGACTTCCGATCTTCGAGAATCAATCCCGAAGGGCAATAAAGACCCTACCGCCACGCCCATTCATATATACCAAATTAAATTGGTATCGACGGCCAGTTGAATTGTCAGAATAAACCAGATGATGCCATCATTCACTCCGATCGGCTCCTAACCTCTAATCTTCCTCTAAAACCGGGCGGTCACTCTGTAGATGATTGGAATTCACCGGAACCCTCGATCTTTATCGCATATTGGTCTTAATGGAATCATCTAGAGAGCGAAGATGTTTAAAGTCGCTGAGAGTGCCCCGTGAAAGCCGTCCGTCCAAATGTCGTTCAACGGTATGTTGGTCCCCATCATTGCCAATTAGAGAGGACCGGTCGAAAATTTCTTAAATGCATCTTGATTGCCCGCAATTTATGACGTTCATTAACCGCTTCGCGAATCCGTAACTGGTCGGCATTTCGATGATTTTCTTGGCAGAAACCGGAATACCCGCCGATGGCTTTGATGCTATGCTTCCCTGTCATTGCTCCTAAAAAATCAGCCCTTGACACTAACACTTATCGCCCGAAAAGTTCTGATTTATACATGCTTAAATTCCTGTGGAACCATTCACCTGAATACATATATCAAATTTCATCAAACTCACTGAAATTTCAGCAATTTCAAGTTTGCAAATGCACAATGCTTCAGTATATCCGAAAGAATTGAAACCCCTATGGAAATACTGACGGCTCACTCTTAATAACTTTACCAAATTTCATCAAACTCAGAGTAGTAGAAGCTGAAATTTTAGCAATTTCACGTTTCCAAATGCGCAATGCTTCAGTATTTCCGGAAGAACTCAAACTCCTATGGAACTATTGACGGCTCAATCCTAATAACTAACCAAATTTCATCAAACTCAGACTAGTAGATTTTGAAATTTCAGCAATTTCACATTTGCATAAGCGCAATGCTTCAGTATATCCGGAAGAACTGAAACTCCTCTGGAACTACTGATGGCTCAATCCAAATAACTATTCCAACTTTCATCAAACTCAGGCTACTAGAAGTCGGGATATAGTCCCAGAAATTTCACCTCTGCGCGTGCTCAACTAGTACAACTGAAATTCGTAAGAGGTCATCTAAAACCAAAACGAATCATGACAAATTTCATTAAAACCGACCATACATCCTCTTGAAGCTTCTAGCTTCGGTAGACAAGGAAGTAAACTTCTAGACATCCGTGTCGATTTTCGAGCACACCCCGTACACTTCCGCGGCAACGCAGCCCCCTCCGCGTCGAAAGATGCAAATAATTTTTATTGTGCACAAACAATTGCGTCTGGTCGGAAGAAAAGGAGGAAAAAAAAAAGATGCGCGGAACAACATCCGTCGAAAGCGAAACGATTACAGAATAGGAAACAAACGAAGAACGGGACGACTTGGCAGCTGCTACCACCGCAGGAACGCACAGAGAGTCGTCGCGGGAACGCCACGCATCTTCCGATTTGCCGTACGATAAGATCGCGGAACAATCGAACATAAAAACGGTCATTCGGGTCGAAATTTCTGATGTTCTTCTCCGGAAATCGTGTCCCTGTATGGAGCTTCCCAGATTTTTTTTTTTTTTGGTACTTTCGTTGATTTTCTCATGATGTTTATCTTAACATGAGACTTATTTTTTTAAGTGTCTTGTCGTCCGCTTTATGATGAATTGGTTTATTTTTTTGGACTTTGGGTATTTCAATAAACTCATGATTATTTGTAATTGAAGGAAACTTTTTCCCACGTAAGAGAAATTCATTTTTTGTCATTGCATCAACTCAGCAGGAGTTGAATATAAATTTGTGGAAAATTATTCACCTTTCACGCTTGAGATATTACTGGGTTACCTGAAAAAAAAAAGGTATTGTCGAATTTTCTTCCTTTCGTTTCGAAGCGTGCGAATAATTCTCCTACCCACTTGTGAAAACCAAGTCGGTCCTCGTTACCCCAAACAAGCCGCAAGTGATCGCCGAAATTACAGGTTCTCGCCGACAGGCCTTTCTCCTCGCATTTCAAGCACTTGGCCCGAAGAAAAGACTGGACAGTACGAAGGAACGATGACGCCAGACGGCAGGCAAGGTACTCTGGCTCTGGTTAATTCAAGGCGTCTCGTGACCTTTTTGACGCGGCTACGAGTTCCGACCTGTCCAAGTTGTTATCTGGTTCCCGACCGTAGGGAGCTCCTAAGGGCGCCATACACGCGAGGCTTTGCCGGCCGACACTCGAGAAACGTCTCCATTAATGAATTTTTGGTCTATTTGGCTTCGAACTAATTGGAGCGCTAAATTCAGAAGGGTTTATGCTGGTTTTGGTGCGTAGATCAAAAAGGTAGAACAGTTCTTCTTGAACCTCAAACCATCAATACCTATACCAAGTCCAAGCTTTTCGTTATCTACGTTAATTCTTGTAGATGGTGCTACTATGAGCTAAGTTCACGTTGTCAGTGAAATCTAGTGGACTAGAGGTGACAAGAATGGGCTTAAAAATGTCTTCAATAGTCTTAAGCAAGGTTCTGCATTAAACCACTATCAAATTTTCGCTTGGGATTAATATTGGTTGAAATAAATAACATTTTCTATACAATACAAGTGAACCACACTGATTCGAGCCAAATTGAAGCTAATAGAAATAAGTAAAGGTTCATTTTCCTCGGACAATTTCCGTCGACCGCTACGTTCCGACGACTTAATCTAACCAATCGCAACTCAAGAAATCGCGTAGCTCCGCCCAGATACGAAATTGCTAAAATTGCGATTGGTTAAATGAAGTCGTCGAAACGTGGCAGTCAACGGAAAGTGTACGAGGAAAATTTACGTAGTTGTAAAAAAGGCAGATCAAAGTTTCATGCAAAATTGCTGAAATTTGATGTGAAAATCATCATGTATGTAAAGCGTTAGAAAAAAAAATTGAAATTTATCATATTTGATTCAGAAGAAGAACATAGGGCTTACTCATTCTTTCCTTGCAATTCTCCGAGTACTGAATCAATCTACCACAATGTATTTAAATTTTAAAACACAGCGTATGGATATTGTCTCGGCACTTCAGATCTGCTTATTTATGATGTTGGAATGCAACATTTGAAAAAAATATGATGTCTACGCAATTTGAACAGCAGTAAAGTCCTGGTATTGCTTCAGAAGCAGTTAGAGAGTTATGGAGAAAGGATAATCGATTGACATTTACTACTATTGGAAATACGAACTTGTTGAGAATCAGCATAATTTCATTGAAGCAACTTGACTGAATCACTTTGGAAACCTTTCAAAGAAAAACAAATATTGAATTCTCGAGGATTGGACAACCACCAAACGCAGTGTGTTTAGGTACTTGACCTTTTTTTTAGCCAAAAATACCAATCAGACCTTCGTCCACCGCCAATATTATTGGGCAAGACCGAATGTCTGCAAACAAATCAGGACACCGTCTAGACGCGTGTGAGCCGATCAAACAATAATTGGTACAGAACAAAACACATTCGGTCTGTGTTTGTTTTTCGTCCGGTTCATTCCATCCGGTCGCCCTTTTTAATATTTAATCTCCTTCGATTGCTCTTGGTACCGCGAAGGTCACGGGTGCACTTTACGTCGTGGGAAACGATGTCGTCGCCTAAATAAACGAGATGATTCTTTTGATTTATTTCGGTCTGAGACGTCGACTCTTATCCGGCCTATCTCTCGACCTCTGCCGACGTTGAATTGGCGCATTTAGCGCGCATCAAACCGGTCTAAATTCGATCGCTATCTCGTAGATGGCACTCGATTATGTATAATCGGTTCGCATGGACTTCTCGCTCTCCAGACCTGCCACCAATCGATAAAATATCATATATCATCGATAAGATCGAGATTGTGACCGATCACTTGTCGAGTGAGTAAGTGCCTTCGGCAGATTCTATAAATTAACATTAATTAAAGAAAGAATGAAATTTTTACTTAATTGTCATTCTTTTAAATTAATTTCGCTAACTTTCTTCAAGAATTGATCAACTCTCGCCAG
Organism: Harmonia axyridis; assembly: GCF_914767665.1. Classification (NCBI taxonomy): domain Eukaryota; kingdom Metazoa; phylum Arthropoda; class Insecta; order Coleoptera; family Coccinellidae; genus Harmonia; species Harmonia axyridis. The sequence continues at coordinate 17,827,935 of NC_059502.1, forward strand.
GTTGTTCCGCTTTTCGGTAGTCCATCAACTTTCATCGATTTTAAGGTAAATTCCAAGGGATCAAAATTCAACCTTTCTACCTCCGAGTCGTAAGCTGCCAGAGTGGCCTCATATAATTTTCAGTATAAGTTGGAGATTCCTTGAAACCGGCAAGGAAGTGGACATTTTTTTCTACGTTTGATGAGAAATTTATTCTTTAAAAACGACAAATTTGGTACGGTTAATTGTTTTATTATGTTAATTCGGATTTGAAACGTCGAAACTACATCGTTATGAGATCTTAGATAAGGAGGAGGGACTGTATGGATGAGCTTGGAACTTCTCGTGGGTAAAATTCTCGTTTCGGTTAGTTGATATTGTAGACATTATTGCTGATTTAATTTGGTTCATTTGGAAGTACATTTCGACCATATGAAGAACAAATTTAATTGCAATGGACTCGTATACTTAGCATTTTTAACAAATAATCATAATGCTAATCCGAATTTGTTTTGTTGCTGAATTAATTATAAGCATATTATCATAGGTTTTTCCACGTGTGAAGTATCATAGGATGATTTGATTCGTTAATCTGCTTCATGCGATATATCTGTCTTATCTAGTTTATACCTTTATCTTTTTTACGTGTAGTTCAACTTCGGAATTTCATTCACCGATTCCGCTTCTCAGCGTAGTTTCCCAATTGAAAGAACCGGTGGAAAAGGCGCCTTAATCAGTTCCTGTAAGTAGTTCCTTCCTATTTCCTGCTCACACCGCAATTGTTCAAGTACACGCTGCGATAATACTAACACGACAGGAATAAATGTTATCTGTCCCCGCAAGAATCTATTTTTCTTATCTTCGATGAACTCGTTCTCAGCGTTGCTTCTACGGATTGTGGCTTGTGTAATGAGAGACCGAAACACGCTGACCCGAGTTGTCGAATCAGTTCAGGTCGGAAGCTGCACAGGAATGTGCAGTTTTCAGATTTGTGTAATCTATACATTTAAAAACAAAGTCCACCGGTTGGTTGCAACATTATAATTCGAGAAAGATTGGGCAGATTTTTTGTTTCGACTATGATTCATTGGATTTGTCGGCGGCATGGAGTAACAAACGTAGCTAGCGGGGGTATACGCAATTTTTACATGTCCCCAACATGGTTAGATTACTTTGTCGGATTGTGATATATTTTCAAATCCACAATTTTACTATATCTTTATGAATGTATGTTATATTGAATGAAATATATTTATTTGAGTGATTTCCAATTAAATATGCAAATTTGAATATTTGGGATCCGATATTTTTCCTAATTGTCGAATTTATAATAAGCAGAATATTTATTATTTTCTGTATCTACCTGCTGAAATCCAAGGTTTGGCAACTATTGCCCTCCTAGTGTCATCCGTTGTTTCACGTCGTTTGGCGCGCTTGAAGTTGGTTTTCTGAATTTCTGATATATTTAGTTATTTATTTCAATATATTTTGAGTTGATATGAAACGTTGATTCACTATGGGACATAAGAAGTGCGTATTTTGTGGGGAAACTCGCGAATTGAGTGAAATATCGTATCACTGATATGTTTTCACTTCCGCGCGCTTCATGTCAAATCTGAAAGTTCATGTTGGGGACAAAATTTGCTTACTGAAAATGACATATGCTCCCTCTATTTATGTTTATTACAAGACGACGCCAGCTAGTTTTTATAAAATTCCAGCAATGTGTGAATGTTATTTTTCGCTCGCAATGATTCAGCAATAAGCAGAGTCAATAGATCAGATATCTTCGATAGTTTTGAAAAAAGAGACTAGGTATCTCGAGCATTTCGAAACAGGAAACAAGCTTGCGAATTTTCGTTGTGCAAATACCTACGCGATACGCTTTCTTATCGTTTTTCAAATCTCGAATCCTATCGTTTTCCTCAATAGGTCACTCGAACCTGTCACGTTACATAACGTTTTTTTCAGCCGATTTCGATGATTTTATCGCGATGACCCATATTCCGCCGATAGGCGCCGAATAAACACAGTCGACGTACGGGAAAAATCTGGATTCTGATCGTTTTCGAAATAACGCAGTTATCACATTGTAGCGGATTTGGGTTATCGCAGTTTATATAATTTACTTTCGTTCTTAATTAATGTGTCAGAGAGTTGGCCAGTGCTGAGATGATGGTCCTTGATCTGTTCCTCGATAAATTCGCCGCGTTTAGGAAACTTTTCGGATTTCGAAAACGCTTACTATGCGTTTTTGGGAATGATTGCGCTCGTGGCCAATTAACGTGTCGTATTTTTCTACATAATTCAAAAATTCCTTGTTTAGTCTGAAAGGCGCCTGTAATCATCTACAATGTATTAAATTCTTCCATCTGACGCGTGTTTCAACGTCGAAAATAATAAAGCTGCAATTTTATTTTCTATCTCCGAATTCAACTAAAAAGATTGAAGGGATATTTTCCAATGTTGCCAAATTTCGGACGCGTCAAGATATATACAGAACCCGATCGAAATTTTGTTACAATCATCCTTTAATTAAGCTTCGGTGGTCCTGGCTGGGCCCTAATTGCCTCGAATGCCTAACTTGCATTAATTGGAAACGAGACTTGGTCCTGTTTTAAATTATAACGTCAGTAATTGTTCTATACCACACACGTCGTTTGCGAATGTTTGTTGCCCACTCGGGAAAACTCATATTTATTGAATGAGCCGCTGGAAGAGACAGTTTTCCTTTCAAGATCTGTACAATGGACGTTATGCCCTCAAGCCGTGAAATTAAAGCCAGGTTTCCCACTATTAGGATGTTTATGTTGTGTTACGATCAAGTTTGTTCGCTTAAATTGGGGAAGTTGGTGAAATATTCACCCTTTTTGAATGGGTACATGAAATGGACAAAATCGAATCCAATTAAAAAATATATTAAAATAAGCGATGTCAGTTGTAACACTCTAAAACACTGCCGCTTGTTGAAAATTTCAACTGCGGTGTTTAGAGACAATTGTTGCAACCCTCAGATGTGCAATAATACATTATTTCGTGGATGTGAACCAATAGTGAAAAAAACTGGGTTCTACACAGAACATAAATAACTTTCGAACTAACTCGACATATCTCCCCTATTCAAAAATGTTGGGGGTTGATGCCACCTTCATGGGGTGGTTTTTTTAAAACAAACTCATGATGGAAATTTGTCTCCTCCAAAACAGAAGTTGACCTGTTTTTTAAAAAATTTGAAATTTCTGATTTCTTTGGGGGTCAAATTTTTTGTTGGGACGCCCTGTATATTTCGAACGGAATATTTCCGTTCGACACGCTATTTCGGTACTTCGCGGTGTCCGTAGAGACGTAATTATCGTCACAATCGTCAAAAACCGCGCCCATTCTTGACATATGTTGGTTAATTAAACATCGGCCGAGAAAAAAAAAGAGGTAAAAGTCGAAATTGAATCATTAAAATCGCCGGCTCCATTCAGCGTGGCGTGTAATTGCATATTTATAACTAATGCCTTTTCCATAGGATATAAAAATTCAGAGGAAGCGTTCTCTCTTATACGCTTGTCGGTCGCCCTTGAATCCGAAATTTCGATAGAACTAGTCATCGAAACAGGTGAACAAACCTGAAGAGTTCCACGATTCTCAGTTTTAATACATCATTCATTTTATTGGCCGCTTGTCCTTAACATCGAATATGACCGGATAATTTCCGTGTTCGATGTCTTTTGTTTTTTAGGAGATTTACATAACAAACTTCCCAGTTACATTAATCGACAATTTACAATCGAGGCTATGTTCGAACATAATATTTGGCAGGTGACAAATTCTCATGTTGTTTTTCGATTGCTCGCTCATTTATGCTTGTACTACTAATAATCGAACACTGACTTATCTTTTTTTAATCGATTCGATTATTACTTGGCGGAAATTCATTATAAATAAGATAAAAATAAGGTAATTTTCACTAAATTATTATTTTTTTACTTTTCTATTTTATTTAGTGATTCATTTTTGCATATTTTGTTTCACTTACAGGATATTACCAAATAAGATTTTAGGGGGTGAATCTTTTTCGAAAATTGAAGGGGGTCCTTCTTAAGAACAAAAGCTTTCCTTGCTACACACTCAAAAAATTTTTCTTTTCTGTAAATTGCTAAAGATTTCAAGGAATGGCATTTTGTGGGCATATTATGAAAAGCTTACTTATGAATATTTTTAATAATATAAGTTTATTCTTTGTTCCTTTTCAAGGAAATGCCTAAGAAGCTATTGTTTATTAATCAACCCCTTTTAAATTTCGATAAAGATTTACCTCCTAAAAATTTTTGCACTCATTTCGTCAACAGGTTGTAAAATTTCATTGAGCTCACATTTTAAGTGGTTCCTCTCGATCCCAACTTTTTCGTTTGCTCTGTTACCCTCAAATTTATCGTGAAGATTTTGCACCAAGTAAGTTCATTCATTCGTTAATATTACATTATACTTGCAGAGAGAAAGAATCACTGCATTAAAGTTCTATAATATAATCCATATAAAATTTCCACCTGAACTCTGCCCAGGTTTGAACCTAGGGCTTCGCGCATCGAAACTCGATTGCATACCAACTGCGCTATATCATGTGTTGTCCTAATGTACTTTCGAATGCTATCATAACAGGTGCGGATTAAACTGTTGGTTCATCGTCCGTCTCAAATCCATCTAGTTGGAATAGGAGAGGATGTTCAAGTTAGCATCCTTATCCCATCATACCGTTCATGGCCTGAATGGACTCGTGACTGGAACGTTCAATTAACAGTTCCTTTGCCCGCTCAACGGATATTACGTGAACAACGAACTATGAATGACATTCTCTCTAGGCCTGTAGTAGTACAACAATCGTCATTCTTCGTTGTCAATTCTGCGGACGCCGGTTTCGGCCAGACGTATCGCGTTGGCCATGATAATGACGGTCGGACGCGGTAGGACGCATGACCGCCTACGATAAAATTGCGTAGTTTTGCGTGGAAAGCAGTCGGGCTCTTTAATTTTCGCGTTTAGATAAGGACGGGCGACCCGAATCCTGCGGTTCGGGAATAATGTGTCAAGGACGCGGGAGACTCCACGTGTTTGATCGGCTTGCGTCACAGGAAAAATCGCTGTTGGATTTCGAAACGCAATTTGGAGTTTGACAAGACTTAAGGGGTTCGGTCGCCCATCCAGACAGTGACCTCGCTGAACACTTCTTGGCTTCATTATCATATGAATCTCACTTCATCTAGGCGTTCTATAATTGGATTCTGTAAATTTGACGATGTATAAAGAATTTGTTCATCGTCAAATCTTTCTTAATTTATTTTTACTTCAGAATTTCGATTCACTTTATCGTTAAATAGTTTGCCAACTGAATGAAATATCAACGATTTTATTTCTTATCTCAAGAGCCTGTCAAATCCGCATTGCAATGAATGGAACATGTCAAAACATTAGGGTGTCCAACTTTTAACGCGTAACCTTGAATTTGATAAGTAGAATAGAATTTATTTAGTTTGCGGAATACTACGGTAATAAAGTGTGGAACCCAATTTGTTCGCCTGTCCAGAGTGGTACTAATTCAGAATGACACCTAACTTGTCAAAACAATCTCGTCCTCTTCGCTGCCAAGTGAACCTCGTCCATAAGTCATTACCAGGGCCGAGGTCGCGAATGTCGTAACTTACACCCACCCACACACGTGAAATTTATACAAAAATCCAATTCAAAAATTCAATTCGCCCAGTTCATTTCTATAACGATTGTCCTTGTATCGAACAATAAAATAAATATATACTTATGCGAATTTCTTTCGGTTCGCGAAATTTTAATTTTTAAGTTGTTTTTTTCGAATAACTGTAAAAAATTGACTCAATAGTTTATTCTTTTATGAAATATTTCAACGTGTAATAAAATTCTTATGAAATATTTAAAGATTCGAACTCGATATAATTTCAATATTATATTCGATATAGAAACGAATTTATATTCGCGAAATGATTAGTAGAATTTCACCGTCTGATGATTAAATTAGCAGAGGAGATTCAACATCAGCTCTGGTAGAAATGGAGAGCAGACATTTTTCCGTTAGAAAGTGAGAACGGAGATATTTCCAGTCTAGACTAGACACTTAGATAAGCCAGTCCAACATAACGGTCCAGGGTCACTCTCACGGGGGAAAAAACCCGTTGACATTTCAATGCAAACCTCTATTACACTGCACTGCGTTGCATAATGACCTGTTTCACGTTATATAGTCATTTCTTGTGATTTTTCTCCAGCAAGCTGCAAGAATTCTGAACTAGTTTCGAACAGTCCCGAGTTCAGTTTTAATGACCAACAAGTCTACATTGTTGCCTTTGCAAAGCTGGGATTTTCAACTGAGAATTAGGTTGTAATAGAAAAATTAAACTATTTATTGCAATTGGCGAATGAAAAAAAATGATAATATGTTTTAGTTTTTCGCAAAAGAATTGATGATATGATATCCCTACAAAGAACTGAGGGATTTCGAAGAATCCTACTAAAATCATTACAAGAGGCAAAACTCATTTTTTGAAAATTCATGAAAAGACTTGTAAAGTACTTCCTTTCGTTGAAAGTTGGAACTATTGTAATATTCCTAAATTCTTCTTATCATTCAATCGTTCTGGCAACACCGAAAATTAGTTTTGTCCCCCCTCCACTTGAAAAATACTGACAGATCAATCTCTTAAACAATGATTTTTTTTAAATTATTTTCCAAGATATGATAGTACAGTATCTACTTTGAATAACGTGAGAAGTTTGCGTGACAATGCAGTACAATTCTCCATGTGGGATCCATTTGCTTAACTACCAATTCTTTAAAAATGATGCATTGAACGAAAGAATAATACGAAAGTAAATAACAATTTATGAATACGTTCCCATTTCTCCTCTGCATGAGAATAGATATGCAGCACTGAAGATAATGAAAATGGCATATCTGAGCTGACGGATTCTAGCCCCATTTTCCAGGATTTCCACATCATGATCGTTGTGGCGGGAAAGTCATTGCTCATTTTTTCCAATCTCGAAGTCATTTCTCATTCAGCATCCGTCTACCCCCGCGATACAGGGGTGGGCGGCTATGGTAGTTGTCGAAACTTTGCGCCATTACTTTGGGAGCAAAAATCAGGCTTAATTTCATCCGTCCCTCCGACGTTTGATCGTTGGGACGCCTGATCAGCAAGCGGGACACGTCTTCGTCATAAATCTCTCTGGTTCTCATAAGAATGCAAATGCGTGGGATAATTTTTCTCCTCCCCCTGGTCTAGTATCGGGGGAAACATATTGGATTCTATTGTTATCGTCTCAGCGTCAAGAACATACAGATCTGATATATTTCCAATCAGTCTGAGGCTCTGAGGGATGCGTAAATATCCATTTGTCGAATTCGGCAAACGATCTCTGATTACTCTATGATTGCGTTATAAATAACACTAGGAACTTTGTATTATTTCCATCGGGAAATGAGAAGCTCAATTGAAATTTATCTATTCTCTCGTGAAATTTGTTTACAGTGTCCCATTTCATCAGTTAATTTCGGTATTATTTGCTAAAAGTTTGTCTTGAATTTTGCATGGTAAATGAAAACACTCTGTCAATAGATTTCACCTTCGACATCATCAAGAACCCAAACTGAATATCTATACCAAATTTCATTGAAATCGGATAATAATTGTAGAAGTTACTGATGTTATAAGAATGTGCGGACACACAGACAGATAGCCAATAAACCAAAGTTCTTCAGGATGTCTTAAAATGCGGTATGCGAGCGGAAACGAATAAAACATAAAAGATAATCGAAATAATTCATTAGCTCACACAAAGACCAAAATATTGCAACAAGTGCTGGTCCTCCACAAGCGGATTATCCTCACATTATTTTCTTACCGCGAGAGATCTCTCATCAGTCATCCTCTCCGTACGTATAGCGATAAGCCACCGACCGTCGGTAGTCCATTTGTCCGGAGTGGACTTGCCACTTATTCATGGACGGTTGAACCATAGAAGGTAATAAAAATTCCTTCATGTTTCATTGTTCGCAATGGCCGTGGATCGATTCGCGTCGAAACGGTGGTCTTCGTGTTTTTTTTACGATGCTCACTGTCGGAACATTATAACTCTAGTACCTGATGGAGGAATGTCCAATGAAAAAAATTGTATTAAACGACATAAAGTCGCGGAATGATTACCTTCTGACACGTGTAGACCTTCGTTCTATTCTCGTTGGCCATTTCCTCGTTACGAACGTGATAACGTTTTCGGCAATTATGCCACTATACGCGCCTTATCGTGTACTATGAGACGAACAGAGGAATAGGCGTAAAAATGTATCTCTGACAATATCGCCGATATTGGCCTAGTAATCGCGTAGTGGACGCATTTAAGCCAAACGTTATACCTGCTGTCTTTCATGAACTCGATTGATGTTTCGTCGGTGATACTAAATAAATATTTGAGGCGCCGATTCCGCAATTAGATTCTGGCGTATCTTTTTTCTATCGTAGTATATTTGCGGATTGTATTTTCGGATAGGGAACGTAAACTTTTACTTGTTAACGAACTTACTGCGTAATCTTTTCGTTGCTGCAGTTAGCATGTCAAGTCGCAGAATATCCGATGTTTTTAACGATTAGTGTTTTCTTCGGAAGTTCATACAAAGTTTGTAGCTACTTTATGTTGGGATAACCACTATTAGGTTATGCAGATTCTCGTCATATCGTAGTAAATTCCGTTCCAGGCGTTATTTTTTGATCGGAAGCGCTTTAACGAGCTTACGGCGGAATTGGTATAATCTCAATTGTGATGTACCGGCTTTTTTCTGAAAGTTATTGGAATTGTTATGGGTTTAGGGTAGATTTTTGAAGCGCGTGAAGCGCAACTTTTCCGAATGCGGCATATTGTTACGGAACCCTCGGTATGTGGGAACTGGCCGATCGGCCGCAGTCGTCCGCCGAATATTTCGCGTTCAAGCATCGTTTCTATTCATAGCACGGTTCAGTCGCGTAGTGAGAACTTGGGTATTACCGATGACCATCGACTTTCCAAGTAATAACAACATGTGTCTGGTACCCGGCGATCCTGAGAAGTCGAGAGCCATTCATAAAATCGGCCGAGTATTTCAATTCCACGGAGAAGCTATAAATAATAAATCAGCCTGGCAATTAAGCATACCAATACGACGTCCATTCTTCGAAGACTGTTATCCTAACGAGTGAGAGAAGATTCGCCGTTTGGTGGTGGCCTCAAGGCCATGTAAATTACGAGCCTTTGGTCCGCCCGCGTGCACGGGAGCGACTTTATGGGATATGTCTCATCTTTTTTCCATTTAAATTGTGCCGATAAAAAACGTAACTGGAGGCGATACTTCCGTTTCCTTTTCCTCTGCGAAATAGTTTTTTAGATGGGACGTCTTTCATCGGCTACACATGTAACAAGAGATCGGTTGGGATTTCGCAATGGATTCCTTTTTGGCTAATTACACTGTTAATAATGACAATGCTTCTACGAGCACAATTCGATATCAAGGATTGTTACATCCTATATAGTTTCATATTTCCTTAATCGCCTGTTCTCATTTGTCCTCAACCTGTTTCGTTCACATTTGACAACATCAAAATCACAATAAATCTATTAATTCTCTTCGATGAAGAATTTGTAAATTTATATCACTGATCATATTGTCTGCCAAAGTGCCTGAAATGTTGAGTTGGAAATGGTCCTTATACTGTTTCATTGAGTTCTTTAGTAGTAGATATGCTAATTAACTGGAAACGTCAAAATGCCATCACCAATCATAAGGTCATCAGTAAACTAACTTTAGAAGCATCACTCTCTAACTCTCTTCTGGTTGTGGTGTATTTTGCTTTACATCAACTGCTTTGCCGCATATCATAATATATTTATTCCTACTTATTTTTCGTAAAGCTAATTTAATTTTTTTGTTTCAGGTAAGAATATATCATCATCTTTATGCGTCAAAAAATTCTTTTTGAATTTTCGAGACTGACAGTGCTAAGTGGAGATTGGTAAAGTTTTAATTTAATAGGCAGTAGTAATTTATGGACCTCGTTATCATCAACGAAACCAATATTTGCGGAGAGAACAGCAATTTATATATATTCTGTTTCTTCCATATGCGGTAATGACTTTGCTTATCGCGGTAATAGTATTGTTAATTTTGCGGTTATAATATGTCCGATATCGACCATCATTGACGATGAAAAAACTCATTATGGAGCCGAGAGAAACTGTGTCAAATCGGGTATGAATTTTTTTTCGACACTTCTACATATATGGATTATAATAGTATGATAGATTTTCGATCTAACTTTGTCCTGCTCTACGTAATTGGCAACATGGAATAATTCAATTAAATTTAGCGTGAATTCATTTTAATGAATAAGTAGAATGTTAGGTCATTTTTGGTCATTTCATTCATTCGTATGCTTGTTAGTACTTCAAAAAACACGATTATCACATGTATAATAGGTTTAACAATTTGGCTAATATGGCATTATATCGGTATTTTAAGTCAAGCAGTGTTGGGCAGAGTTTGCATCTGAATGGGTGACCGGTTAAGTTACATAAGGAACTACAACAAATTTTTAGGGTAGTCAAAATGGGACTTTTCAATCTTCTACGATATTATGCCGAGCGAGAGGCGGAAATAATAAATACTAATCTTCGCGTAAAATTTGCAGTATTCTGCTGCTGCCGGTGTTGTGCAACGGAGTCACTTCTCCTCTAGGGACTACTCGGTGAGATGGCTGGTTTCTCGGCACCGAATATAGCGGTGAAATTTTGACAAGTCAATCAAATTCCAATTTTCCAATCGGACGACAATCTCCGGAGGCGACCATTCTGCGCGGCGCAAATTAACTGGCGGCCACTTTACGGTCGCATTCTAGGATAGACCATTTCGCCATATTCGGCATCGATTTGACCGTTTCCCGTTTATCGATCGACATTTAATCGTTTAATTGTGAAAGGCCATCGTCCGGATCTCTTTTTCTCCGGAGGTCGGTCGAAGACTCTCCCACACACGTGTGCGTTATACGTGATGGCGCGACTCTTTGCCGGATTTTTTTTTCCCGGCAACCGATGTCGTGTTTATGCGACAAGAATCGAATTAAAAAAAAAACGAGAAAGGCAGCACCGATGTGAAAACGCCATCTGACCGTATACACTTGAAATCTATCAAGAAAATTTCGTGTTGTTGCTTGAGGAACTGTAAATGTATAATGACGCGGTCGCCCATTCAGATATTGAACACGACCGGCGCTGCTTTGCTCGAATAACCTAAATTAAATATTCGAAACCTCAACATTAATACGTCATTAAAATTGTATTCCTTCTATTATTGTTTTCAATTTAACTCTTTCGATTCTTTTCTTCTAAATTCCTAGATCGGTAGTGCGGCACAGTAACCAATTTCATTACCAAATTTCACGCTCTCATAGAACAACCGGAAACCGCCACTAACCTTGGGACCAAGACCGAGAACTTGGCCTTTATCAAGAAGTTTCGTCAACCCTCATTATTTCTACCATGTCAACAGTGGAAAAAGCCTCACCGCTCAACGGGATTTCATTAAGGGTGAAATATTAAGGAAAAAAAAGTTCGGATTCCCAGAAGTCTCGGAATTCTCGGTCCTTCCAAACATTTTTCGACCCGATTTAATTGGTCCGCATTTTTAACATGTGTCTAGTCCCATTGATGTTTGTAGAGTCGCAAGAAAATCGAGACAAACTGAGGAAAGAATCTGTTGATAGTGGTGGATGTTAATAAATCTTCGGGTGAACCTGTCGTAGTCTAGAAAGACCCTCTGTATATTTGTAACTTGATAATGACGAAAGCGCTGATAAAAGTTCCACGGTCCTTTAAGGGTTTGGTTTGTTGATTCTGAATGTACTTTTGGAATTTATAGCTTTTTTTTGTCAATGAAGTTACCGCAAATTCATTATGATATTACCACTCTAAAGAATGCCGAATACTCTACCAAAACTCAAACAACTACTTGATTCAAGAAATAAAATTGCTATTGAAGTGGAATCAAAAATTTTTTGCTTGTTGAATCATTCGTTGGACTGAAATGCTTGAAATTTGATGCAAAATTCATTTGCTGTACCGCACTGATTCTCTTCGTCCAAAAATCCGATTAATGAATCTTTGAAATAAAAATGAAACAAAATAACAGAATCCATTTATTATTTTCTGGATCTATCTACTGAAATCCAAGGTTTGGCAACTTTTGCTCTCCTAGTGTCATTGGTTGTTTCATGTCGTTTGACGCGCTTGAAGTTTGATTTCTGAATTTCTGATATATTTAGGTATTTATTTCAATATATTTTGAGTTAATATGAAACGTTGATTCATTATGGGACATAAGAAGTGCGTTCATTGTAGAGAAACTCGCGAATTGATTGAAATATCGTATCACTTATATGTGTTCATTTCCGCGCACATCTTGTCAAATTTGATAGTTCATGTTGGAGACAAAATTTCCCACCTGAAAATGATATATGCTCCCTCTATCTAGTTTATAACGAACATAATCATGCATCCACAAAGAGCGGTAGCTTCTGGGTTAGAGTACCGACCTTTGACGCGATTGACCTAGGTTCAAATCCCACCGTATACCTAACTTTTTTTTTCAATTTCTTAATCGTTCTTTTTGAATTTTTAAGCTATTGTAGAGGCAAATAAAGATCAACAGTGGGAAATTTTGGCTGATTCATTGCGTCTTCTTCTGAAGCCAAAAAACTTTCCGGTCCAGCCACTTATCGATGTCATATTCGGCAGAATGATCGGTCGGATACAATCCTGCATCATAATGCAGATAGCCGTGCCCATTACAGAAACATAAACCACATTTTTCGTTGTGTAACCGTTTGGCAACGACGCCAACTGCGTTACGATCGCTGCCGCCGCCGGCCCGAAGGGCGGCGAACGACCTCCGCGGGGGAGGACGCTGGTTGCGGATCGCTCGAGCGTCCCCTGACGGCTAGACGTCGCTCCGCCGTCGCACCCCCTCTCCGTTCTCGATTTCACCGCATCCCGAACTTTGCGAGATACGATCCGAAGAAAAATCGTCCGATCAAGCGACGACGTCCTTTATTATTGCATCTCTCGAGTTGTCGACGGGACAATTACGTATTATTTTTTATTGGGTTTGGGGAGTCGGTCGCATATGTCGCTAATCGCTCGGATGTCAGAATTCGCTGTTCTTATCGGTCTGTATTGTGCGTTTTCGGCATTGACAGTTATGTTTCTTTATTTCTTGAAATGGGGCCAAAATTCCCTAGTTATCGTTTCGATAATTTTTAAGGGTGTGGTAATGAACAATAAGTTACGGGCCCAAGCAGTAAAAACACTTTCTTTTCAATTCGACAACAGTGTTACATGTACTCATACGCTCCTCTAACTTTTCAATACCTTTTCTGTAAAAAGATTCGTCTTTACTCACAAATTTTATTCGTTGGGTTCGGGAATCGAGTGATGAATTCATGTTTCATCCACTGTTACATATCGACGCAAAAAATCCTGGTTATTCGTCTTAAACAGCTCCAAACAGCGTGCGAAATCGACAATGCTTTTGATCAGAATAATAAACATAGAGGGAGTATATGTCATTTTCAGTAAGCAAATTTTGCCCCCCACATGAACTATCAAATTTGACATGAAGCGCGCGGAAATGAAAACACAACAGTGATACGACATTTCACTCAATTCGCGAGTTTCTCCACAAGGAACGCATTCTTATGTCCCATAGTGTATCAACGTTTCATATCAACTTGAAATATATTGAGATGAATACCTTAATATATCAAAAATTTAGAAAACAAACTTCAAGTGCGCCAAACGACTTGAAGCAACTGATGACACTAGAAGAGCAATATTTGCCAAACCTTAGATTTCAGCAGGTAGATACAGAAAATAATAAATATTCTGCATATTATAAATTTGATAATTAAGAAAAATATTGGATTCCAAATATTCAAATTTGCATATTTAATCGGGAATCACTAAAATGAATATATTTCATTCAATTTTATATACATTTATAACGATATAGTAAAATTGTGGATTTGAAAATATTTCAAGTAATACATTGAATTTCACAAAAATTAAGAATCGAAAACAAGAAAATCAAAAAAATAGAATTCAATTGAGGTGGTTAATACAATTGTTCACTTCTCGTTTAGGTGGAATTGGAATGCACTGAAATCAAAGCCAACATACCACTTTTATATAAACTGTTCAGTAATCAAGTTGAATTTAATTTATTCAATTCAAAGAGTAAAAAATGGGATCGTGCCAAAAATACCGATCTCAGATAATTAGAGGTTTTCGATCGGAAAATATGCCTAGCAATCTTGATATGTATTTGACAGACTAATCAATCGTGAAACCACCGATAAGCTGTAGGAAACGAAAGATCGCTTCTAATCGAGACTAAATACATTAAAAAACGAGAAATTTAATCGAACTACCGTGTTTCTCTAGCTCAGCTCTGACAAATAATTTGCTCTTGTCAAAAAATAAATTACCACTTTTAGGGAACTGTTTTTAATTGATAAGACAAAAAAATTATTATCCACGATTGCTAAAATCTTCGGTGTATGTATATAATTTCTGCAATCAAATATATAATTTAATTATGATTCACAATGTTGTCTAGAAGAAGCGCGCAAAGATGTGTTCTTTCACAATCTTTAAAAGTATCGAAAGGAACTTTTCTTTAAACCAGTGGATTATTATCACTCACGAATTTTTGTCCCTGGAAACACAGATTTACGGGGTCTCGAGCTGAATTTCCTGCTTCATTCTAAATATAAACTTTGTAACATTTTTCGATAAGATAAGGGAGGTCAGATGTCAACGCTTTTTTCGATAGTCCTCTCAATAAATCACGAATTTCTCAATTTTTTGGATACATTCGTCCAGATAATAACGTCGACTTCCTGGAGAAAGATTATCGAAAGAAATTCGATACGATTTGTGCAACAAAAGAGCCAGGGTTAATGGATATCACCTTGGGACCCTTCTCGAAAATGTGTATCATTGAAAGTTATATTCTCCTTGGTGAAATTATGTAAAGTTTAACTAGGAATAGAGTCACTGAAGTTTGTGCTGCGAGCAGATGTAAGATGCAAGATCAACGCACTTGCTCCGCATATACATCGGCTCTTCTATGAATAAATTTTCGGAAACACCGAGGTGTAATGGTCCTTTATCCGATTCCATTTCTATTTTTAAGATTTCGACACTTAATACGCGACAGACCCCACGAAATATCCTGGTTTCCGAGACGAAAACCAACGATTATTTTCGGATTGATGGTGATTACATGCGTCGTTCCAAGTTGGAGACATTTTTTTTTTCTCTCGTTAGATCCCCAGATGTAAGATGCGTCTAACGTTAATTAATCGAAGACGGGCATTAGAATTTAGGACGGAACGTTGGAGAAAGGCTGCGCGTGTGGTCGAGGCCTTTACTCCACTGTGGGAAATTTTTTCTTAGGGTGGTAGGAGGTAAACTGAAATACAATGAACATTACGTCAGGCAAACATTTTCATACATAGAATCGAATATTTTGAGGTGTGCCACAGGTGTTGTTCTAGGGCCACTATTTTTATTCGGAAATAAGTTTACCCTTGAATTTTCATGAATATTGTATAATTTTACAGCCGAAAATCTCGTAATATATCGTTTATATTCATTGGTATGTAACTAGATACTTACGCATTCCAACCATACATTTGGAATAAAGACATGGAGTATCACATGAATTATGATTAAGGCGGAACGAAACATCTATAAAATACAACTAATTATAAGCGATGGAACTAATTTGATATGTATATTGATGACTATTATAGGAACCAACTTGAAGAGTAAATGCGTAGTGAATATGAAAAGTTTTTCATTTGTGAAAATGCAGACATAGTAAACTCGCTGTAGCAGCAACATCTTCGTTGATACAAGGGGTATTGAAATCCATTTATAAATGAATGCAACGTACGTAACTTAAAAAAAAGTATCGTAGATTCTTTTTGCACCCCGTTCCTCCAATTAGTTGAATTTATTAATTGCATCGTCTCTTTCTGCATCGGTGTTCTTGGCGCAACTAACTCGAACTGCCAGTTTGTTGGCAGATGTCTATCTCCCAAATTATAACAATAATTTAAATTGCCCATTTAGACCGGCACAATGAGTCATAAATTCCAGAGGATGACACCCACCGATTAAATTTTAACTCGTACGATCTTGGTATTCAAATTATTCTATGAAGTGGCTGTTGGCTATGCCGTTTAATGAGAAGAAATATTGGGTCCGAGATTAGTTCGAGGGATAAACATTGACTCATTCGGACGGGAGATGCTGCGAGATGTAAATCAGGCGGGAATTGAAAAATAGCCGAAATTTTTTGAGCTCGTTTTTATCCGCAGATTGCGAAAACTGGAACGTTCTTATTTCGTCAATTTCGAATTCGGTTGGGAACTGTTATCGGTAACGGTTCAGGTCGAAAGTAGTTCGTTTCTCCCATTGTCAACTTTTGCGCGTCTTTATCTCACGCCTGCTCTGATTGATGACGAATGGTCGGGATGAATCCGATTTATTATATCAATTTCGGTTTTTATTTAGCACAACCTAAATATCTAGCAGGCGAAGCGTACAAATTTAGAACCAGGAAACCAGCGGCCACATTGTAGCGGTGTCGGCGGCTTCTAAAATAATACTCTGATTTTAGATATCCTCGTTCCTGATTTCACCTTTTTTTTTTCGACTGTTTCACAATGTTATTATCTCAAAATCGCGAGGTGGTCTGTAATATTTATTTTGTCGAATTCCTTCCAGATAGCTTCTTGCGTCATATTGACCTGATTGCTAAAAGGTGCTGCAATGGAAAGCAAAATCGGATTTTCCATTGTATACCTGGTGAACTTTTGTTTTATTATGCATGGAATCGAACAATTCAAAAACAGATATGATATTCCCAACATTATAGATATTTAAATTACTTTGCAATATAAGTAGAATCAATAATAATACAAAATTTAAGAAACAAGTACTACAAACTTCAGAAGGTGATTCTACATGGAAAAATGATAGTTTGCTCTACCTATAATTCTTGTTCGCAAATGATTCTTATTCCAAGATTGAAATTGCTCTTAATAACTGACTATTGCTTCCAATTTTTCTGAAACAAAAAATGTAACGCCACTGAGATATTTCGAATCTATCTAAAAATCAATTTTGAATAATTAGATCAATTTGTGACAAAAAATCTTGGCGCCGTTGTTATTTGAAAAAAACATATTGATTTTATTTATCAATTAAAAAAATTGAAAAAACACGTTTTGAGAATCTCGACCGATTTCGGAACAATAAATAAATAGTCAGTTGTTAAGACAAACTTTCACACCCTTTATCTTTTATTATGTAAGAAACTGTTATTATTTTTTCATGCGGAATCGCCCCTTGAAGTTTGACGCTTATATCCACTGACACCCTGTATGTCACAATAATAAGATGAAGTCCCTCTCGAGTATAATGGCGGTCGTGCCACGTCTTGATTCAAAGCAAACACAACTAGTTCTTGCCACTCGTAAATTCAATAGGAAGCAGTCTTTTTCAATCGGCCCTCGTTTATTGATTAATTTTCTAATACCACGGACAATATGTGTGAAGAACTGCTCCAAGGTGACCCGTAAACGGTCATAAAAAAATTCAGTCGTGATTCCGATTGTTACTCGATTCTCATTGTTGGTACGTTGGTACGCAATATCTGATGCTTTATCCGAACCATTTTTTTTGCCTGTCTGCGGTAGCTGAAGGTCTCTCTCCTTATTACCTATCCCGGTGGTTCGAGATCTCGGAGAAGTGAGAATTTCTTTACATTATCGATTGATTTTTACATGTCCCCAACATGGTTTGATTACGTTGTCGGATTGTGATATATTTTCAAATCCACAATTTTACTAGATCGTTATGAATGTATATTGTATTGAATGTAATATATTTATTTGAGTGATTCCCGATTAAATATGCTAATTTGAATATTTGGAATCCGATATTTTTCCGAATTGTCGAAGTTATAATAAGCAGAATATTTATTATTTTCTGTATCTACCTGCTGAAATCCAAAGTTTGGCAACTTTTGCTCTCCTAGTGTCATCGGTTGATTCGCTTGAAGTTTGTTTTCTGAATTTCTGATGTACTGAGGTATTAATTTAATATATTTTGAGTTAATATGAAACGTTGATTCACTATGGGACATAAAAATTGCGTTCTTTGTGGAGAACTCGAGAATTGAGTGAAATATCTTATCACTGATATGTTTTTATTTCCGCGCTTCATGTCAAATTTGATAGATCATGTTGGGGACAAAATTTCTCCACTGAAATACCAATACAATAACACTTAAATAAACCAGTTTTACAATAAGAACCCTTTGGATGCATTGAATGAAGATGGGTTTTGATTAACCCCAAACTGTCAGCTGTCAAACAGTTGACCCATCACTAAAGGTCGGGCTCGCAGATCGGATTTCTATGATGCCGCATATCCGTGGTCTTCGTCACCCCAATCCTCCTAGTCGATTATCCTATCGGAGGTTCTCTATCGTCAATAGCGCTATCTCGGCAACGATCGCATGCCCCCGGAGACTGGTGCTCCGTGAAAATGAGATATGTGGTCGAAATTCCGTTATAGTCCGCCGAATGGAATGTGAAAGGCACCATGGTGTAGGTCCAGTTTCGAGACGTTGCAGACATTCTCATTTCTCCTCCTCTCTCTCTTCTTTCCCCCCTACGCGCGGGGTCATTTTGCACCGGTATCTGGGGCTTTTGCGAACGATTATCGCGTGCACTATGCGGGATTGTTGCACCTACTGATTCGGCTGTTTGGACGTTTCCACGGTTACCGTGTTTGTATTGGCATTTCATTGGTCAATGGGGCTGAGTACCTTGGTAGCGACTTCTTGGTGACATTTCGATGACATGAAGCGGCTAAGTGATGTCATCTTGGGTCTTTTTGTATCGCGGTTGGTTTACCCTTTTACATCTTTCCGTTTTGTTTGATCTTTCTACTAGTTTTTCGCCACTTCTCATTGTTTTAATTTTTTATTTTACTGCATTCTTGCTCTACCTTTTACATTTTTCCGTTCAATTCAATCTTTCTCCTTATTTCCGCTTCTACCGCTCTTTTGTTCAGTATTCCTGCTATTACATCATCTCAATTCTTTTACGCGGTTTTTTATTGCCTTTTTTTTAACTTTCCGAATATTTCCTATGTGTTTGAATGTAACCTTCTATCGTTTTATTTTGAACGCTTTAAACCATTTTATAATACATATTAAATTCTTCTTCTCCCTTTTACATTTTTCCGTTCTGTTGTATCTTTCTTCGTTTTGTTCAATCTTTCTACTAGTTTATCGCGAGATCTCTTTTGTTCAGTAAATCCCTGGAATTATTTCATCTTAATTATCTCACGCGGTTTTTTATTACTTTTTCAACACTTCAAATTATTCAACACCTAAATTTTCTCTCGAAATTGATAACAGACAAAATTACAAGACACGAAAAGGTGTAGTTAGTACTGGACCAAAGTGTCTTTTTACATTTTTCTAAACTACCAGTGATCCGTCAAAAAAAAAGTTCTGGAGGAAAGAATTGGACACTGTTTTCAGAAAAAAATATCACCCTGCAGAATTACATTCGAAATTAGCATATAACATGATGAACACTTTAGATTGAAATATCTGCCAAATCTAAGTTGAATATTTGGTGAGAGAAGGTGCTATGAGAAAAAAAAACTTCAACACTATATATCTCGAAAACAAAGCGTTTGCGGGCCCATGTTTATAGGACTTTTTTTGTCAAAATGACTCGAGGAATTTATTATTCGTTCGAACT
Source organism: Harmonia axyridis (assembly GCF_914767665.1). NCBI lineage: Eukaryota > Metazoa > Arthropoda > Insecta > Coleoptera > Coccinellidae > Harmonia > Harmonia axyridis. The sequence continues at coordinate 17,847,866 of NC_059502.1, forward strand.
TTCAATTTAGTCACACCCTGCATAAAAAAATTGTATGACATCTGTCATACGATATGTGTTGTGGGAACTTGTGGATAAAAGGAATTCCGACAATGTGTTTCTAAACGATTAAATCTACCCTAAATACGGTGTGCAAAATCCCGAACGAAAGTCAATGTACCGGGTGTTACCAGCATCATAACCTCAACTATGCGTTTTATTGGCATCCCGCATCACCTGTCACAATTTGTCGTCGATGCCCCGTTGGGGATGGAGGCGGCCTCCGAAAGTGACAACAGGTGAGGCCAGAAGGTGGTCCCGATCGCGATGTGCAAGAACGAAAGTGTCAGTGCACCCAGTTGCAGTCGCCGATGACAACAACCTCTGCAGGTCTGCAAAGCGGCAGCTGGTGTGTATGCATGAGGTGACTCAATTCGCGTTTTACATCAAGAATAAATTCTTACACCGATGTTCTATCCTACCGCACATCCGGTCAATGCTTGCGCAAATTAACAATTATTGCAACACTATGCGAAAAGTGGAGGTGCTATGGGAAAATGCTAGGTGTTTACGGTGACGTGTGGGAGAGAAAAGTTGTTTAGAACCGTTTGGTTGATTGCTCCTCACACCAGGTCACATCAACTCATTTGGATAGTTGACGATATGTTCTCTAGGTGGCGATACTCTACTTTTCTTCGTAAAATCTCTCGATTCATTGAAGAAAGCGGTTAACGTAATTATTGAAAAATCGGTTGTACAGATTCGAACCTAGATCCCCCGCATCAAGGACAGTGACCCAACCTAACAGCCACTACTATGTGTAGGTAATTGCGTGATTATAGCGATTATTAAAGAAAACATATTCAAAAATTCATAACTATATGATCGTAGCAATACATGTTTTCAATTTCGTGTTTATGTGTTGTATATTTATCAATAAATTTTTTATATTCGTTCGATTTAACGAAGAAACAGTCTAGACTTTTAGATTTTTATCTCAAATGGAATGTTATTTGCCGAAAAGCGTTGAAATTGCGGAAAAGCATAGTTTTTTTTCGTGATAACGAATCCAGTCAAAAACAAAGATCATTATCGTTTCCCAACTTACTTATTTCCTCTTTCCAGAGCTAAATGATCATCTCCAAAATTTTTTTTTTTTTGGAAGTAGAAGTTCTGAAGTATTCACTCAGATTATCAAATAAAATGGCCCAGAAAAATTCAATTTGTGAAAACTCTCCTCTTGTCGCGGCAAACCAACGATTAAAAAGTGAAAAGTCAAGGTTCAGCCGCGCACAAAAGTTTCGAGGTGGTTATTATGTGGTTATGTTACGAAGATCAACGAGGTTTCTACTGAATGAACTGTCGATTTTATTGTTTCCAAACGTATAGACGTAATGATTTTATTGGTCTTCGATGCCCCAGATACGTAGGTAACTCGAAGCGATACCGCTCTTTGATACCTTTTCGTCTTTTATACAGCGTGCGTATAAAACCTTCACGAATGCGGATTTGCATTGAAGTAATGTTGTGACTAGCCTTCGACCGGTCATTTATTATTATATGACCCGTCCAATTTCCGAGAATCCGTTTGTAGGAAGCCGCCTACCCATGATAAGTTCCAGGAAGGTCTATTTTTTTCTTATTTGACGTTCCAGGTATAGAGACCCAAAGAAAACCCTAGGGATAGGTTTTAGTATTTATCGAAAATAAACTTCCTGTCAAATGAGTTATCGATAAGACCAGTCTGACATTCTGTTGACAGACTGCGATATGAAGAAGTTTGATCTTAGATAGCACCACTTCTGGGAGGCGACAGCATGTTTCAATCAATGTTTATTGATTGACTGGTGGTACTCCTGATAGAGGTGTGTGTATTTTGTTGTGACAACAGTACCTTCGGCATTTCACTTCCTAGATATTTTGATTTTCAAAATATTCGAAAGGTCATGTTGGCAATCATGGGAAACGTCAAAATTGGTCGTTCCTCTGGTTAGAATTGGCGATATTCACCTTCTTTAGTCTGCATGAGATTATCAGATAAGCGAAATCGCCTGTCAACCAATAATTTCGTGAAATTTACAAGCGAATTTTGTCAATCGTCTCCGAGGAACATCCAGAACAACATTCTCTCAGTGGGATGAAAAAATTAAACGACCAGCAGCTGTAAATATCTGAATGGGTCACCGATTCATAATTATCTCGCGTCATAAACAAGTTCTTTTGGGAATGCTCGTTTAAGAAAGCTCCCCACTAGCTTGTTTCTACCGGAAGAAAAAATAGTCAGTTGTAGTTTTGATTAGCCCAAATTTCCTTCCATTTGATGATATGTAACCGCTAACATTTACGATTATCAGTGTTATGAGAACTCCAACAATTTGTTCTTTCTTTATTCATAACTTTTAAAAATTATTGATTATTTCGAATTATGATAACTGAATTTTTAAAACTGTTTTTATCGTGCTGGCGCATCATCCAAGTTCTATGATCTGGGAAGCATTTCGTCTAACAATATGTATGTGTACAATTTTTCTATACTCTATTCGATTAGGAATCACGTAATTCAATCTAAAATAGTTTAATTATGTGCTTTTATTGGTTATTTACAAGCTCAATTGGAAAGATAAATCTACGTTGATATCAATTTCAAAATATAAATAGGTATTAACTGATTCTAATAAATCTGAACTAACGCTCAACCATGATATCATAATATTAGATCCATGATTGTTCAAAGTTTTAAATTGAATTGAGAACCCAACTTTTTCTTCAAATAATTTTGATTCTGGGGTCTTGCATTCCGGCAAGTCCTCGTGTCTAGACCAGCCCTTAGCGGGAGTACTTGTTTCTTGCTCTGAAATTTACATAACAGATAAGAGGCATAACAGCGTGTAAATTGTGTGAATGGAGGGACCCCAAATGTATTATCGCGCGATAACGACAGATATATCGAAGTATGGGTCTGCCAGTTGATGAAAAGGCTATCACGCTTCCTTGCCTTGACGAATGGAAAATTTCGGTGATTGGTAGGCATCTCAATTCCCCCAAACTATAGTCCTATTTATTTCCCAGCCAATTACCATTCTCGAAGAATAATTCAATTATTGTATATATGAGTGGTGTTATCATCGGAAATTAGTGTTTTTTTGACGTGTTGATTGAAGAAGACAACTGCGTTGAAATCATTAGAAATCTATTCTTGAAGTAGAGAACAATGACCGATGTTAATGAGTTATATACAGAACGTCGAAATTTATTTTTAGAATGAGTGAACCTTTTTCTTTTGAAATTCGTCGTGGGTGGTGGAATCCACGCCATCGCATATTGTAGACTTACCTGATTCGTCCATTTCCTACACATTAAAAAATAATAAATCCTACATTTCGAAAAAAAGTACCTAGTTTTCCAAACGAGGGTTTTCTTCAAATTTACTAAGTCCAATACAATGACCTCTAGCGATCTATTCTTCCATTACCGTTTAAAATTACAAAGATAACACCCTGACGATAGAATGCGCAAATCCCTGAAACAACAATTTTCACTTTGCAGAATCCCATTTCAACTTGTTGCATCCCTTGATAAGCATCGATCTTTTGTGAAGACTCCATTTCCTCCTATTCAGGTTTCAAACATCTGCTTCGCCTTCACATAGAGGAAACCTCTCAGCCTTTGTGGGTGTATTATTTCTTATTTAGAATTCGGATTTCGAAATGTATGGAATAATAAGTAATAGTTTCGTACTCTCTACCTACTTTCATTATGTTTCATTTCTTTCGGAGCGGTGCACAATGAAAGGGTATTATACATACACCTAGTTGTTAGAAATTGGGACCACTTTACCTGCCCACGTATTTCTACCTGGCCTGGCGCAGTTTCGAAATCTTTAAATCGTTAAATTCCTCTTTGGCAATGCCGGTTTGCAGGGTTATTTTGTTATTTATGTTTTTTTTTCTTCGGTTACCACTTTGAACTGTCCGCTTAGCGCCACAGGTGATAATGGATGGAATTTATTGCTTTTCTACAGTTGGTAACACTTCGTTCTAATGTTTGAACTGTGATCTTTAAAAGCTTCGTTCCAGGAAGAGCTTCCGATCTATTTAACTTTCACTCAGATAATATCAACGTTGGAATTTGTAGAATGATATGTTTTCTACTACTTTTTCTTATCGGCGTTACATAGCACATAAAATCTGACGGTTTTTTTTTAAATACAACGATTAAGCACATTATCGATAGTCGTAATCAGAACGCAGTCAATATTGAATGAATGTAAACAACAAAGCATCACTGAAACCGTTCTCAAAAAATCAAATATATCTTCATTCAGGTACTGAGGTAACAGATAACGCAATCTAAATATAATATTGATTCGTCAATCTTGTAATACGATAAACGCCAGTTTTTATCATCCGAATTTTGGGTACCAGTGTCTTCCTTGGTTGTGGGCTTTTCTAAGAAAAACGTCATATCGATTTTAAATATGTTTCTCTAATTCTGTGGTTATTCCGTTCATTCTTCCACATCTTGTAGAACAAAATCGTGCGAGAATATATCAGAAACGCACAGTTTTCATGGTTATATTATATTATTCTATGTTGGCACTCCGAACTTTCCGCTACGGCTTTATCTGTCAATTCATCAATTTGCCTTAGAGAAATCAGTCCTGCCAACCAACATTCTTCAATGCAAAAATCACTAAATTATATTTATGGAAATATTTCATTAATTTCAATGAAAATGCAATGAATTAGAGAAAATAATGTATAATACTCGTACAGAAGGCTCATTCTACCACTCGTTCATTCCAAAACTCGCCACTTCGTGGCTCGTTTTTGAATTTTGAACTCGTGGAAGAATATCAATGCCTTCTGCACTTGTATTATAAATAACTATTCCTTGATTAATCTTTGCGCCCAATATGTGTTTGATTTGCCTGCCACTTGTGTAGTCAGGTACCATTCATACATCATCTCAGTCTTGGGGAATGTTGTCTGAGAAGATTTAAAAGTTGTTCGATCAGTTTTATAGATTACCTACATACTCGTTCATTAGAGAGTCGACGTTCCCGTTGAAATCGTCAACAACTCCAATCTGTTGACCATATTTAACATGTATCTTTTTAAAATGAAATTTTGGCCACATTTTACTCATTCATTCATTTGAGCAGTAGCATGACATCAATGATTGAAGGGAAATATCCTTGTCAAGCTGCTAAAACAAATATTTAGATCCTATTCCGAATATTTCATTGAACTGAAAGATTTATTATGATTCATAAATTCTTATTGTGAAAAACTATCAGTATCATAAGTGAAACCAATTCTTATTAAGAATGAAATAAATACGCACAATCATAATTAGTACATTGGCAACGTAGCAAAGGGTTGACATCGCAAACTTTATTCAACTTGAGTTATTTATTTATTGCTGCAGTGAAAATTATAAAGTCACTTCAAATCAAAATAAAATGAAGGTATCATTGACCCTGTGAATATTTGGATTACGCTGCAGAATGCAACTATTCAAAAACAAAAAGAATGTTGGCGTTGTTGCACCCAAATATTACCATCTATTCGCTTAAGTCATCATAATACTACTTGGTAGGACATTACTTGAATATGTTAACTCGTCTTTTTTCAATACAAGAGAACTGCGTGGGATATTGAATAAGTTCGATTACATATGCACATTATTTCGTGGATTAAGATTTGATGGAACAATGTTGAAAAATTGGAGCTTGTTTTGATGACTCAGATCAGGAAAGAATGATAATACATTAGTAGTAACAATCTTTATCTTCAATGCATATTTTAATGATCATTCTAGCCTCAAAGGGAAATAGTCAAAGAACTACTGAACTTAGCTGTGTAGTCTCGAAAACTCAAATAAACAACTTTACAATCTATATTTGTATAATTGAACAAACAAACAACTTTGCAATTTATAATTGTATAATTAATTGGTGTTCTTTTTTTGCAGAGGAAGAAATCGATGTTGTCTCCGTATCTGATAAGAAATATCCTGTCGGAACCAGAATGGGCTATATTCCGCCTACAAATCCACCAAATGGTGTTCGTCGTAATATCCAGAGATCTACCGAAACCGCCATGATCAACGGAACCCGTAATAACAGAAATGGCGTAAAGATCATGTTACCAACTAAAAGAAGCTCACCAACCAATGACAACTATCCACCGGCCAAAAGGAGAGCAACCGTCCCTGTCAATGAGAATAAGGGAAGAAGACCTAGACAAACTAGGTTAGTATTTAATAAGAATACTCAACAATATTATTCCATAGAAGTCCAGCCAAGCCAACCAAAACCTCCCTATTGCGGTACAGGTATTTACCCTAGTTCTTATTACAGGGCTACCAACTCTAATAATGGTAGAAGGCGATCAAATAATGGCAATGACAGCGAAGGCAGCGAAAATGATCATCTTCCTTCTGAGAAACGCAGTCTACACAACGATATGGAGCGTCAAAGACGAGTAGATCTCCGTAAAGCTTTCGAAGATCTAAGAAAGTTAGTACCTGAAGTTATGAGAAAGGAGCGTGCTGCCAAAGTTGTGATTCTACGTGAAGCTGCCAAATACTGCAACAATCTGACACGCACTTCGTTAAACTTCCAACAACATAAAGTGGATTTGGAAAATCACCAAGAGAAGCTTCTTTGGAAGCTTTCAAATCTGAGAAGAAAGGCGGCTATGGAGAAGGGTGTTGTCTTCGAGGAAGAAAATTATGATGACGATTATGAAGATGAAGAGGATTAAAGGGGTCCCACATACTACATGCTGTGAGAATTCAAATAGAGGGGTTGAAAATTTTGAATTTGAGATCCTCATTTGATACTATTTTATTTGGATTACAATATATTCAAAATTGTAAAAATGTTACATATATTTCAGAAAGCTTTGTAAATTAGAGTCTTTTTTATGATATGTTTGAAAAAACATTATACCAGATGATAAAAATATTGAAAATTGTAAAAATGTTTAACAATTTAGCAAGCTTTTAAAAAATTTCTTTATACATGTGATTCCAAATTTCTATTCATTATCTTTAGTTTTTTAGCTAATATTGCAGTATGAAGTGATTGTTTCTTTAGAAAAAATCGGTGAAATTTGAAACATATGTTGGAAATTGTGCTACTTCGAAACTGTAAATTTGTACAGAATTCAAAATTGAGGTAACGAATATAATCCCCCTAGATTATTGTGAAATGATTTTTCACTACCAAGAAAAATTCGAGATATAAAGGAAAATATATATTTTGATAGAAATTAACTTAACAAATATAATTCAAACAGTGAGATATTCAATGTGATTTTAGCTTGATTTAAGTTCATTTTTTAGGGTAAGGATTATGTTTCTATATTTTCAAGGCTTATTGTACAGTGTTCTTTTTAATTTCTTTATCAGAAAAAAAAATAATTCAATTTTATCCTGTTTATTCCGATTTTTATCAATTTTAAATTTCATTTTCTTCTAGTTTTTGATTTATCCTCTATTTTTCAATGTTATTTGACAATAATCAAGAAATAATGTTCATTTTAGCTAATTTTATTTTTGCACTTTGCATCTTTTTTTCAGTTGTACAATTTGATATACTTTTAGCAAATTGCAATATGTTTTCGTGTGTATATTTTTTATGATAAGATATAGTTGTTTTTTTTTCTGTAAATTTTTTTTAATAATGTCAACTGTAGATATTTTTATTCAGTCAGAGTTTTATCTGGCGTTGTGTACAAATACATTTTTAAAATCTTCATTCAGTTTTGAAGATGAATTTTGGTTGAGCCTTTTTCTACTTACAATTGTTTTGAAGAAATCGTGCGTTTTTCCTGAAAGCCCACTTTCAAGGAAACTTTATTATAGTGCATTGGACTAGTAATGTGTGAAACATACTCAAAAGATTGTGCACTAAGTTGAATTCTTCATTGAAAAGTCATTATCTTTCTGAAATCACTCTGAAGAGAATTTATGGCAAGATTTTATTATGCCTGGAGTGGAAAGGTATAAAGGACTTGATTAAATTTTGTATTTATTGCAACATTTTTCACATTTGATTTTATTTTATTATTATTTTTTGTACAACAATAATTTCTTATATAATTAAGCCTTTGTTCAATCAAGGTACAAATAACTATGGAAATGTTAATTTAGTTTCTCCAGTCATTTGTGATTTCACTAATATCATTTCCAATATTGAGATATTTGTACATTTGAAACTTTGACTCAATTTCCAAGATATTCATATAGTCTAATGTAATTTTAGAGATTTAACCGTTCTGTCCCAATTGCAAAATGTTATCACTATGATACACAATTGAATGGGATCAGCAACTATGGGTTCTGGCGATAGCATGCTATTACAGCAATAATTGACTATTGAAAAAAAATTTTGAATTCTGGAAATTGTTTCAAACTCACTTTAATGTTATTTTTTTGTAATTGAAGTCGAAGCCACCATGACACAAATCTGAAATCTGAGTTTTCAATGGATGTAATCATCTTAGGATTGTACCTATATACCTAGATGTAAGTGCTTGACCTTCATAATATTTAACAACTATATATAATGGGAAGATTGTAAGCTATTGTTAATCTAATATTTAGGTAGATATGGTGGATTAGTTAATTGCACTATTTCATGAAGTGGGTGAAATGTTATAACTAAATAATTTTGTTTCCTTTCTCAGTTAATAATTGAATAAATATTTTGAATTTGTATTACTGAATGGATAAGTGAACCGATAGAATATTAGTTTTTGGTATCTTTTTAAAAAAAATTGAAGTTTTCCATTTATATATTACTGAAAATCATCTAAAACTCTTATAAATTCACAATAATTCAGTGTTCTAACCAGATACTTATCCATATGATTCAGATGTGATAATAAAAAAAAAAGGAATAGATATTTCTGACATTTGAATATTTTACTGAATATACATTTCTTTTATTGTGAAATATTCAGTTTATTTAGTGTTTTGTTTTAGTCATAATAGTTATTTTATCAGTTATTCAATTATTGAAAATTATACAATGACATATGTTAGTCTTTCTAGGCTCATATGCACCGAATTTGTTTTATTATTTAGTCGTAAGATGAAGAGAATTGTTGTGTTCATAAAACTATTTTACAGTATTTTATACTTTTGATAAATACTTGAAAAATAGAAAAAAATAAAAAAAACAAAAACAAAAAAAATGTAATCGTATACTATGATTACCTCTGATGTGAAATGCATCTATTCCTCTGAAAATATATATAAAATGAAAAAATTTCATTTGAAGCAATGCTGAAATTTTTAATGAAATGTCCTGAGGAAAAAGTAGAAATGGAAAATGTGCCATAAATTTTTAATGTGCATTTTTTAGTTTGTGTACGTAAAATTTTTAAACTGAAATTTGCTCATTGTTTAATTGTAAAATATTAGCATTTGAAAGTGAATCTCGAAGAAACTGAATTGCATCTACTTGTATTTATTGTTTAAGAGGAGATGCTTTTCTTCTTCGTTAAATTTTGGTAGCATTCAATAGGAATTTCAAATTTTTATTACAGAAATAGTGTGTTTATCAGTTTTACATATCTGTGATTTAACCTCGCGCTATTGACCAAATATTTAGAAATAGTTCTTGAGAAAAAAATCACACTTGGTATATTCCCAATATGTTAACAGGGCAATTCTCTAAGCTTAGCGACCACTTATAATTAAGATTATTTGTGTTTTGTTTTGAATTGAAAAATATACTGATAATACATTGTTATAAATATCCGTTTGTACTTATGCGTTTTCTAACATTTAAGTTACACTTTTCATGAAAATGATTTTATATAGTTCCTCATCTATAAGTTTTTAAAATAAAATGTTGCTTTATAGTTATTTTATTTATTTCGAAATCCCCCTCTCCAGATCTAAGAAGCAAATTCATTCAAAAAAATTTACTTCATTTCCTCAAAATCATATATGACAATTGTTTTCTCACACTGTAGCCACATCAATTATTTTAATTTCAACTGATAACAAAATAGAAATTGCAGCTAAACAGATGCATGCTTGATCAACAAAAAAGTTATATATCATACACCTAGCATTTTACATAATATGTCAATCTTACAAAAACAAATTACACATATTATATTAAAAATAATTTACAAATTGTTGATTTTGGAAGTGAAAGTTTTAAACAAACACTTGTAATTACTGTTCCACAATATTCTTTCAAATGAACAAATAGATAAACTCATCTCCTTTATTGATAATCTTCAAATATTGGGAAACACCAGATGGCAAATCCCCAGCTTACCTATTAATATTGTTAACTCTTTTCATTTCACTCGTTTCACTTTTTTTTTCCTTCCACCCAATTTCACCTGTGAAAATTGCATCAAAATCCGTTCAGTACTTTTGGAGATTAGTATATACATACAGACAAAAATTTCATTTTGTGTTCTTTTTTTTGAGCATCATATTTCGTGCGAAAACTCATGTTGGCTAATTAGAACTACAGAAAATTCAAACAGATTATCGAAAAAAATCTAATATTTTTGTAACAATGAACTAAGTTGTATTCAGTTGATACATTGTGCCGACTTGATTGTTCATGCCAAGTGTTTGATAAGAACTGGTCATATAGACTGGAAAATAACGGATGACAATGAAATCATAATAAATCATATTACATTTTAATAAATTACAAAAGTTTTGTGGTTTCTGAATAATGAACAAGCGCATCCCTTCATTTTGATAAAAAAAAAATAAGGACCAAATCATTCAAAGAGATATTCGTAATAGGGTAGTTTGACATGCTTTTGAGGTTGAGAATTCAAAAACTGGGATAGAATAAAAAATTCTGGTGTTGAGCCTATTTGGAATCTTATATTGCTGAATCAGTATAGGAATGAATCCTCAGGAAAAGGTTCTATCAAAACAAGAAAACTACATTCAGAAAAAAAAATACATATATAAATTCACAAACTCATCAACACACAAACTTACCAAAACATATTAACTTACATTACATTTATGTATACCACAATCTGAAGAATCTCATTCGTGAAAAATTATCTTGTCAAGAAATAAAATAGACTTTTCATTCCAAATATTGCAGAATTGGAAGTTATTTCGATATTGAAAAGTGACACTGCTATTCAGAAAGATTATTTTATTGACATTATTATATACAATTTTTGAACTATGTACAGTTTTTAACATATCTTTACATAAGATTTTGCATTTCTTGCATAAATTGTTTGTAAGCATCATCCTTTGTATGTTGTTTGGCCATTGCCTGCTGATGAAAATGCATTTCTTTTTGTTTGAATTCATTTACTAACACTCTTGTATTTGATTTTTTATCTTCTCTCTTAACTCTCAATGCAGATGGAACAAATCTTGTAACATCAGCGCTCAAATTCCTAATTTGAGGTTTAGCAGATATAGTAGCTCCTTGTTTATGACTGCCAGATTCAGATCTACTAATTAGTTGTGGACCCGCAGAAAGGACATTTGGAGTTGCTAATGGCAGATTAGAGGAGGCTGAAATAGCAGGTGGTGGGCCTGGTATTCTAATAAGTCTTGGTGGTGCTGGCGGTAAACGTATTGGTATTCTTGGAGGTGGTAATCCTGGGGGAAGAAGTGGTCTACCAGGTGGAGGTCCAGGAGGCAGTCTGCAAAAAAATAAACGCCAGATTGATTACATTATTTAGATTGAATGAAAATTAGCATTGACATGAAGTCAGAAGTTTTTAGGTATTTGCTTAAATTCTTATTCATGTAGTCTTTCCACAAAATTCCTATTGTACACAAAATTTTTTTCCCCTTTTCTTGAACAATTCCATTGATGGAGAAAATAGAAAATATATAAATTTTAAATAATATATGCATGAATAAGTTTTGACTTTTCACCACTCTTCCGAAATTTATTTATTTTGTATGAAAACAATCTCTAAATGAAATTTTCTTTGAATAAATACTATCTTTTCGTCTTCAACTCAACACCCCCACAAAACTCCGTTCTAGTTATATGTTCTTGAATCCTCCATGCAGATATGTAACCGAAAATCAAGTACTTCATCGAAAGTTATTCTGTGGTTCAGAGGGTTATCCAAAACGAAAAAATTGTGATTAGATTTTCCCCTTTGTAAAATTTAGCTTAATTTTCGTATAATTCATTTCATCGGTGAATTTTATATACACACAAAATTTCAGGTTCCACACATAGGTGCGATAAAAATTGCATGAGTGTGTGTTAATTTATCTGCTTCTTCATTTCCCGAGAAGCCTAAATGAATTGGTATCCATACTAATTTTGACGTACAGTGATTAGATACATGTGCTCTTAATGCAACTTGATAGTCGTTGAAAATTTTGATTTAATCATTGTGGACCTATCTCACTAAAAGCAGATGCGCAGCAATTCCGATGGCATAATGTTTTGCCTGAAATACAATTGCATATATACCAAAACACAGCGATTCTGTGAGTCTAGGATTAATGCAGTATGTAGTAATACCAGCCCCCTTTCCAACGTAATATATTTGCCAGTACCAGGGGCCAGTAGGTTTAGGTTCTGCTTTTGGTCATGACTTAAAATGATTTAGGCATGATTAGAATACTATAAAGAAGATGAAAATATTGGTTTCATTTTGAAGAACCCTCTATTTGGGGTAGCTGTCTCTCTTGAAGCTTTCATCTTTTGACATTTGACAAGTAAAAACTACAGCATTACTAAAAATGGAACGATATATCATTTAACAACTCAGTGAAATTGTTAAAATTCACCAGAAAAATGTTAAAAATTCTGCAGTCACAGTTTACAAAATTAAAGTACTTTCTCGGCCGGCAATAGTCAAATTGGTGGACAAATTTGAGCTATTGAAACAAGTTACTGATGTGAAGAATCGAACTCGTGTACTTCTCTCAAGAACAACTGAGAATATTGCTGCTGCAGCCTATAGTGTTGACTACAACTTTTTTTTGGCAATTTCTCGTTGATCCTAGGAATTAGGCACTCCACAAACGACATTACATACACTGTATTTTGCATAAAGACGTTCATTTTCAATGATACGGCATTACGTGGCGCACAAGCAACAAAACAATCATGGCAGTGTTATTTCTTAAAGAGTTTATCACGATTGGCCACCAAGATCTTGTGATTTAACACCTTTAGACTTTTCTCTTTTGGGCCATGTGAAAGATAAGATATATGCCAATGCTCCACAATTGAGTTATCAAGGACATTCAGACAAAAATGAGTGAATTGATGATTCATGAAGAAGATATAGTGCTGCAACTATAACCATAGCGGCCATTTGGCTGAATATTTCCCTCCTGTCAAAAATTCTATGTATATGGAGAACAATTATCGAAAATTACAGTGATAATTGCATTGTAGGAAGCGAAACTGCACTGCGATAATTGTTCTGTTCATAGATGCATAATTTCTATGCATCTTACACAGTTCGAATCTATGGCAATTCCATTATACATCAGTTTGACAAGTGATGTAACAGTTTATTCGGGAAATATTCCCCCGAATTACACTCGTGCATCAAAATGACCGGATAATTGCGCATTCCAGCGTGTTTTCTTTGAAAAACTGCATTCGGTCATTTTCATTTTTGGAGAAAGAGCCCTCCACCTTCGGTATCGGGCTCTTTCTCCAAAAATGAAAATGAACTCATGCAGTTTTTATGACAACACGCTGTCATGCAAAATTATCGGTAATTTTGATGCACTTGTGCAATTACTTATGATAATTGTTTTCCATTGTTAGTAGCAGACCTTCCTCTTTACAATGAAATAAATATCTATTTGAATTCTCTTGAAATATTTTAAGAGAAAAAAGAGAATATCCTCTTTTTGTTTTAATATTAAAATTAAATCTCTCAATGGGAAACCCTCCATAATGAATCTAAGAAGCTAATGAATTACCTGAGTCCACCATTTGGAAACATAACTGGCATAGAAGGTGGATTTGGTGGGGCAGGGACCACAACAGGTGGATCTGTGCCAGGTGGAATCAAAGGTTCAATATGTGCAACCGCTTTTCTGCTGTTTTGTAAATCTTTTCCCACTTCACCTCTTTTTTGTACCGATTCCATTTCTTTCATAAACTCATCGATGTTTTGACCAGACAAAGCAACCATTTTCTGTTGTAAAGAGGTAGGCTTGCTTGAATTTTCATTTGATACTTCTTCCGTCTCATCTCCCTTAGTCATGTCTTCATAATCGATTACCTCTCCATCTTCATTTACTATAGGAGGAGGACCTGGTGGACAACCTGGAGGCTCCCTTATAGGTTTTCCCTGTAAATTATAGTCAACTGTTACCAATGTTACTGACAGAACCGAAAATTCTTCAATTATAGAAGATATTAATAAAAATAATTATCTAATACTCAACTGACATGCAAATTATTACCGTAATACTGTCACCAATAATTTTCATCTAACATTAATACTTTTTCCTTCAATTAAGTACGATAAATAATGGGTTATTAACAATAATTAAGTTGTTATTGAACAAACTATCTCTCTTTTCATATATTTTAATACCTCCTATCATGTGTATTCCAAAACATTCTCCTTGAAAATTTCAAATTTTGATAAATCCTCTGATATAACATGTTCCGATGTTAAAACGTAATTAGCGATGACAGATTTATCTATATTATAGTTCCTTATATGACCCATTTGCTACTTGAATCTATTGAGAATATTGCTAGTCGGTTCTATATATACAAATTATACTTTTTCGCAATCTAAACATTTAATTTTGTCGATAAATGAATTTAATTTTTCTGAAATTTTACCTAAATATAGTTCTGTTTCAATTGCTGTTGTAGAAGATAAATTTGATGCAACATATGTATCAGAACTAGTAGCTTTCCTATGAATATCCAAACTTCAGCTTTCAAATAAAGTATTGAATCCAAAAAGAACTTGAATTATTTTATATAAACCCAAAATGTTCAATGCATAACTATAATTAATAACAATTAAGACACTCACAAGAGCTTGTAGTTTCATAGCAGTAGCAATGGAGTAAATAGTATGTTCCTGTTTTTTTTCAGCTGGCAATGGTATAGATGCTGTGCTATTTTGAGGTTGCTGCTGAGGAAGCTGAGGCAATGGAATTTCATCAACTTGAACCTGTTGTGCACTTTTCACAGATTCATAGAATACCACCAATTGATTTCTTTTATGCTCATATTCTGTTTGTTTTCTTTTGAGATCTGCCCATTTTTCCGAATCATCTTTATACTGAAAAAAGTTTAAATTCATCAGTCTCAAATATTTCATATATGAATAGAAATCTTTACTCACATACATAGATAAAACTCTATCTAATGTTTCACGTAGTTTTTTACGTTTATCCTTTAAGACTTTTTCATTCAATGGAGATGGCTGGTTCACATTGTACTCTACAACAAAAACGAAAATAATATTAATGGGATGAAATTAGATGATGCTGTGACAAAAACAGATCCTATTTCAACACAAGGAACGGTGAAAGTGAAGTGCCGATAGAACACAGGGACAAAGTTTGAACAGAAAACAACGTGTTCTCCTATCTTGTACAAGCTCTGAGCTTCAGAGAGGTGTTGTAGAAGCATTGGAATGTTGGGATAAAAAACATTGAAAGCTGACATTATTTTAACATGTTAAATGCTGCAAAGGATTTACAATATAGACATCCTGTACAGCCGGCGGCCTAATACTAACCTGTACAGCCGGCGGCCAAATAGTAACCTGTACAGCTGGCTTTCAATACAAAATAATTACCGTATATAAATGGAAATTCAAAATTATGATATGCCCTTTAAGTTTCACAATGATATGTCAATATTCAGAGGAGAAAAGCACATAGCAATTTCCAGGATACTCCACAGTTTTGTTTGGTGCAAGTACCAACTCACTTGGTTGCTGGATGTACAGGTAGCGGCAGTTAACATGTTAAATGCTTCATGCATTATTCGGTTATATATTTTACTTATGGAATCATTCAACCAAATATTTTTATATTCCTCAACAGGTAAATTAATTCAAATTTATAATATAGAAATATATTTGGAATTACATAAAGTCCAATTGCTATTTTTACCAATTATCATGGTAATATTATTTTCCTCTTAAATACACTCTCCGTAGAATGAAAAATAATACCTACCCATTTGATCGATTTTTTCTAGTTCTTCCAAGATCTGATGTGGATCCTTTCCTTTTAACACAGCAGCTCTAACCATTTGTCGTTGCTTTTTATTTTTCTTTAATTCTTGTTTCCGTGCCTCTTTTCCTAATACGAAAAAATATAAGTATACATATTTTTTATACAGATTAGATGCAACTTACTTGCTTGGTCTGTGGGATTCATATATTTACCACTTTTAGTGGTATTTATTGATCGCCGCCCCATTTTTATTTTATTTATTTACCAAATATTTAACTGAAAATATTTTCAGGGTGTCAATATTTTATTTTCCTGAATTAATAGGATTTCCAACATTACTTCACAAACAGAGTAGAACCATAGAATATAAAATAACTAACCTCCTAGGTCCTAGAGTATATAATAACAGGAGGGAGCATAACGTCCCAAATTTGAAGAACTGAAAAGTCTCTATGGAGTATGGACTATGAATATGGCCGACTCACGTTTCCGGTTGGCAGTGGCGTAGTAGGATAAAAATTTAATTCATTAAAAAATTATACATTTCGATGAAAATTAAGAATTTCAATAGAAAACGTAGCTGAATGCTAGCATATATAGGGGGTGAAATGAACTTTACCAAATATGTTCAATTACATATCATATTTATTAATTATAATTATACAGAACAGTTTTGAATTGAAAATAGATTGATTACTTTTTCATTAATGAATTGTATAATTACAACAGTTCTCAGCAATTATGTACTATAATGAAATATTGAATTAATCTGATTCATGTGTTTTTTTTTTAATTTCACATATTTCAAGTTTTGAAGTTTTCTTATTTATACATATAGTATAGTCGAGGAAAGCTTTGAATTGAAGTAAAAGAATTTTTTCAACTAGCAGGATTGAGGAATTTTCGTCACCGGATTCGTAATCTACGCTCTATTAGTGATGACGCCACACACCGCCATTTTTGGTTCTCCTGTCAGTGTTCGGAATCCAAACAAACAAATTGTCATTCAAATTATTACGTTGTCGTTGAAGAAATTGGCTTATTTTGATAAATAAGATTATTTAAGGAACGATTTTTCTATTAATTGATAGACAGAAGGCACGAGATTAATGCCAGTAAGTTCGAACTTGAAGTTCAACTAATAAACACGGCTTTTTACAAAATTCAGTGTGATGTGGTTTGAATAAAAATTCAAAAACCCGGAAACACTTGGCTAATTAAAACATTTCAATATTCTTCATTCACTAGAATTAATTTTTTGGGTGGGGGTTGTTGTTTGTGCCTAGTCGGCCTTATGGAAAATCCACCACTGGAGGTAAAGAGATTTTGTTACAGTTTTCTGCTCTTTAACATTTATAAACAAAAATTACACAATTTACGACATTGCTTTGTTTCTTCTAATTGCTTCTGATATTATTACAAAAGGTTTCTGATTACTTAAAAGTATTAATTATTGATTGTTTTTGATGGGGCACCCTACGATCAACTGACATATTTACAGGAAACTGTTGTAGTGGTTTTCTTGTTGTTTTACGATTGCTGTTCTATGCGCTATAGATGTAGATCCTGAAAGTTTATATAAATAGTTTTAACCAATTCAACATTATATTTATAAGGTTTTCAGAGTATTGCGAGAAAATCATGACTGATAGGAACGAAAGAATAATGATGGAACTTCTAAAGTGTCCAGGAAATAATTTTTGTGCAGATTGTGATTGTGAAAGTAAGAAATATTCAATTACCAAGTTGTTTATTTAGGATGTTTGAATAGAACTTACATTCCAAGTTTATCAATTAAAAACAAATGCGTAATCAGTATATTCAATAAAAAATGCATCCGGCATAATAGAGATCTGTATTTATCACTAGAAAAGGGAGAAACTTTCAACTTGATTTCAACATTACCGAAGTTTAAAATGATGAAATTTGCGTATTCACAATATATCATTGAGTTAAAAGCTCTCAAATAATAAAATAAATATAAATCAAGATTAATAAATATGCTCAATAAATTCCAATCGCACATAAATAATTTGAAAGAAAATAGGTAAAAACAAAAAAGGTAATTGATATATAAAATGTTTTGGTGTAGTTTTCAGCCTTCATTTGAAATTTCTTAATTTTGTCGAATTCTGTAGCTAATGATAGTGCTGCAGAAATAATGAAATCAACAATCATTCGTTACCACACTTGGGTAATGTTTCAATCAATATTATTATACTTATTTACGACAATTTCAATTGGTAATGAAACATTTCTTAAGATAAATAGTTCTGCTCACATTCAAGCATATAATAAATAAATTAAATTTACTCAGATCCAGAATGGGCTTCTTACAACATTGGCATCTTTATTTGTAAGCGTTGCTCTGGTATTCATCGTAGTATGGGTGTTCAAATAAGTAAAGTAAAACACTTGAAGTTGGATAGATGGGAAGATTCTCAAGTTCAAAGAATGAAAGAAGTTGGCAATGTAAAGGCAAAGTTGAAATATGAAGAAAGAGTACCATCTTGTTATAGGAGACCCAAACCCAATGATCCACAGTATGTACTTCCAGCTTTTAATCTCTTCATTGATTTGAAAACAATATTTAGGGTTAAGGAACCCTGAAATGGTTACCCTATTTCCTATTAGAAAATAACTATGAAACTGCTAATTTTACACTATAGTTTATTGTTTACAAGTTTATCAATAAACAATTGGGCCCATGAAAAAACATATAACAGAAATATCAATACAAACCAACTATAATGCACATCTAGGAACCAGATGAGCCAAGTTTATTTGTTAAGAAAATATGTTAATAAGGTTTTCATAAATTTATAACTGAAAATAAAATGGTTTTTAGTGAGAAATGTTGTACTTAGTAATATTTTAACAATTTTATAAAACATTACAAAATTGTTACAATATTACTACATACAACATTTCTCACTAAAAACCATTTTAGTTTCACAGTTATAAATTTATGAAAGCCTTATTAATTTTTTCAATTTAATTTTTTACTTTTTTATTCATTATTGTACAAATTCTATTTGAAATAGCTCTAGTAGTTTAGGAGAAAAGTTTGACTGACTGGATAAAAGGATTTTTTCAATTTGCACATTCAAAAAATTTAAATTCCCAGGAGGCAAAATCTGCAGAGACAAGTCGTTTAGTTGCATAATTGGTTATTCTTTTGATTTTGATATTTCAAATGAAGAATTTAAATGATATTTCATTGTAATCAAAACATTCTTGATAATTACAGAGTTTTGATAGAACAATGGATTAGAGCTAAGTACCAGAGAGAAGAATTTAGTTATCCAGAAAAACAGACTTATATCAAAGGACATATGCAAGGGTTTCTCATGAAAAGGGGCAAAGAAGATAGTAGATACCAACGTAGAAAATTTATTTTATCAGAAGCTGATGACACATTGAAATATTTTATCAGGGAAGATAGGGAACCTAAAGCTACGTTACGCTTATCAGAATTAAATGTAGCTTTTGCCCCTGAGAAAGTAGGTAGGTAAAAATTTCAATATTTTTTTATTCATTCACATTTGAATATTAGTGTTGTTTATTATATGGCATGTTCAAAAGCTATTTTTGAGCACTTGTTCACTGAACAAATTGCTTTATTATTTCATCACAAAGTTTGTAATTTTTCAATTTTGGGCCAAGAAATGATAAGAATGGACTCACTTATGACAAATTCGTGGACAGAAATTAATATTTGAATTATTTCCTAAACTGTATTAATTGAATAAAAATTCGGAGATTGAAATCTACTTGAAGCATTTATTCAAAAATCTAACAGTATTGACTACTTTATCTTTTTTCTCCAAAATTATTTGAACAAAATTTGATAATTCAGTAGTATCTTGATAATTCAAACCTTTTATATAATTTGAACTGTCAGGTTTCTTAAAAATACTCGCTAAACCGAAAACATTATAACACAATTAGATGCATTCAGTAATTTTGAAGAAAACAATTGTTCTGACCAACAAGAATACTCGATAAACTAAAGTTCTTTTATTCACACTATACGTATATTTCTAAGTTGTCAGTTTTAAATTGTTCAACTCCCAGCTTATGCTGATGATCAGTAATTTTCAAATTTCTCAGAAATTATGTATTGTTAGTATATTACAAATTGTTACTGTAAATGCAAAACAAATTATCTAGCGCCAATATTCACAAAACCCCCTAGTAGTTTTTTGCCCATTAACGAACTGCTGCATTGAACCTACCCTACAAATTTCATAATTCTAGTTCCTCTGAAAGTTATTGTGTATACATACGGCCAGACAAAATCAAAATTGCATGAAAATTTGTACATCTGTTTGGAAACACTATACTGACTATTGAAGTAGATAAAGTGAATTTTTATATCAAAATTATTTTTAAATTATAGGAATAAATACATCACTCCAGTTCACTTTTCTGAAGGATGGTACTACTCGCCATATTTACGTATATCATGAGGACCCTGAAATAATCAATAATTGGTATATGGCGATTCGATGTGCTAAACTTCATCGTCTTCAAGTGGCATATCCTTCAGTAGCAGAATATGATTTAGTTAATCACTTAACACAAGACTTCGCTAAAGAGGGGTGGTTATGGAAGACTGGTCCAAGATTGAGTGATGGATTTAAAAAACGATGGTTTACTCTAGACAATAGAAAATTGATGTACCATGATGATCCCTTAGATGCCTATCCAAAAGGAGAAATATTCATTGGTATGTCGAATATGTTACTTTTAATATTATACTGGATAAAAATATTGAAGTGTTATTTATTTAGTAAGCTGATTTGAATGAATTAAAATTCCAGAACAGTTTCTTTGTTCTTCCAGATATTGAAAATGAGATGAATTCAAGTGTTTAGTTCTCTATAAATAAGAAGCATAAAGAAAGTAATTAGAGACGACCCAAACTCAGTATAACAATTATTATATATTATGATTTGAAGTCAGTAAAAAAATTCGACAAATTACCCTTTAATTATTGATCCAGCCCTGAACAAAGAAATGCTTTCAACATAGCTAGGGTCTTGTTCCGGAGGTTTTTTCGTATAATAAGTCATATATTATTTTACTTCTTTTTAAAAGACATTGAAATAAGATTTTTGTGATGACTCACTGTAGTCCAATCAATATGTGTTCCACAGGAAAGTTTTGGGGTAGTTTTTTGATTTCTTCGATTATATATGTTTGCCACCAAAATTTGTGAGGAAACATTGAAGAAAATGCAAAAAAGATGAAAAATTTTCTTTTTTGGCAGTTTCATGCATATAACTCAGAAAATACCAAATTTCCGTGAATGATCTTCCTGTACAAAAACAAAGTATATAAAATTTCCTAAAAATTTCTCACATTAATTCTTATTGTCCGTTATAAACCGTTCTGGCTCAAACGATAGTTGAAAATTGCCGTATTTTACTGTCTGCAAAAATCACTTTTTGGGTTAGTTTTCATTTCTTAGTTTCGTATGTTTTTCGTTTTGAATGTCTTTTGGACACTATTTGATTAAAATATTACATCAATTGATACATAATTAAACACCATATGTGACCCAAATTGATTGCCATAACTTTCCTCATTTATTAAAACGACATTTCCATTTTTTTTTAATTTCTTTTACTGTTCCTTGAAGAAAATTAATTTATTCAACATAATTTTATTTTGAGGTCGCTGGATCATAACGCAATCACAGCCATTTAAGCAAATACATCTCCTTTCAGTTTATAATATGCAAATTGATTATCAATAATCATATTATATTAAATTATAATGGGTCTGGCAATGTCCATCGAAATGAATGATATAATTCATAAAACTTCAACGTTCACATTCATTGCGTTTTGCGTTATTTTGATGGTGTAAACATCGAGAGAACAGGAGTGTGAGCCCATTGTGAAAACATTAATTGCTTATAGCTTTTCACCTTAGCCAAATCTGGAATAATGGTAAATAAAAACAACTGTTTCACTTGATGAGAGGAATCTGTGTTAAATTCATTTATTTATTTCTGGCCAATTCTATCGAGCATCGTTCATTAAATGGGTAATCATAAATTGATTGATTTTTCCCATAATGATCATCATCTTCATCAATGTGGTATAATCGTACCTCTTCTTTATTTCTCCTCATCTGAGTAATAATTCATTGGCTTGTACTTTGAGAACTATGGTCTCAAAATAATTTTGATCGGCAGTAAGGGCATGTTTCTGATTCCTCATACCATTGATTTAGGCAATCACAATGGAATAAGTGCTTGCATGCTAAATGATATATCCTTCCAGATAACTCAGACAAACAAATGCCACAATCGCCTATGCTTTCCCTACAAAAAAAAAATATATATAAAATCATTAGTTCATGCCTACAAGTAATAGGTACATTTAATATTATACAGGGTGTTTCCTAAACATGCGGCAAAAATTCAGGGGGTTGTTCCTTGGACTATTCTAAGAATATTTTGTCCTTTGATGATTTTTGAAAAACCTATTTGTTTCGAAGATATAGGGGAAACAAAATTTCAGATAATAACATTTTATTATGAAAAATTACATGAAAATTCAACTCAACCTACAAAAACTGTTGAAAATGACCACCTCTAGCCAGCATACAAGCATCCAATCTTCTCCTCATTGACTGCCGAACCCTTTCAAAAACACCAGGATCATTTCTTATTAAGTTACACCCAGCAATGATCCGATTTCGAAAAACGTGTTTAATCTGTATTCCTTTACCATCTGCACTTATCAATTTTTAGTCAAAAAACTGGCCGTTTTTAGTAATTGGAATGTTGTTAAACAAATTTAAAAATAAATTGTACCTACTTAGTAAACACAGTGCGGTACGCATTTTTATTTAAACTATTATTAATTTTAAAAATATGAAAAATGTTGTTCGCCCTGTATCTTCGAAACAAAGAGGTTTTTCAAAAATCATCCAAGGACAAAACATGCTTAAAATAGTCCAAGGAACAACCCCCTGAATTTTTGCCGCATGTTTAGGAAACACCCTGTATATGAACAGGCAGAATTGTTTGAGAAATACTATGTGAGAGTTATGATCCAATTCACTGGGATCGAAATGTGTACGCTATAAAATAAGATACTTCAATTACAGACTACAACCATTTGATTAAATAACTATAATAACTTTCGATAACTAATGAATGTGAAAATGTAAAATTTGTCATTCAGACCATAAACTTATTCCGAAAATTTTGAATATGTATTGTATTAGAAAAGAAGAAGATAAGAACGATGACTTTCTCAAGAAAAAAGGTTCCGGAAATAGTATTTACGATCTGCACTATCTGCAGCACAGAATATAGTGTAAGTTAATAATGAGTCGAATGATGAGCGCTCAAAAGGATGAACAGATATAAAAAAAGCCCTTGACTCAAAAACCGAATACCAAATTCTACCTACTATAACATGACTTAACACAATTTTAGCTGTAAAATTTAAAGAAAGTAGAAAATAATGTTACTTGAAGAAGATATTTTCATGGGTGATTAAAATATTATAATTAAATTTGTACCTTTTAGAAGATTTTTCGATTTTTGGATTGGCTGGCTTGGTGTTTTCCATTTTTAACTCAAACAAAAATATGCAGTACTTGATAATTGTCTTGTCTTGTCTCGCAGGGTCTTGGACTCGACGCTATGGGTATTCAATAATTTCTCTCGATTTTAAAATTTGGGACAAAATCAAATTATGGTCATAAGGTTGTTGTTGTTGTTGTTGTCTCATTCTCTTTTCATGGTCATAAGGTGCACATTTCTTTAACGATCGTCATAGAGTTGTTCTTTTTTTTCAATACTCAACGATATAAAAATTATCATAATCTCGCCGAATCTACAAGTGAATTTGAGTGATCATCGAACGTCCCGTCGAATCCTTAGCTATGTTGCCAGTTCGAAAAATTAATCAGTTGTTTGAAGAATGTGATAGAATTAAGCCAGAAAGTCCTCTTCCCGCGACCAACGGTTATTACAATCTAATGGTGGGTTTATGCACCGTTCCTAAGAACAAAGGACTAAGCCTAAACCTAAGAATTGAACGCTAACAAATCAATGAGGGCATTTATGCACTTCACCTAAGAACTAATGGTGGATTTGAGAAAGCGTTCGTAAACTCCTTACTCCACGTAAATCTATAATTCAGCATAAAATGCAGCGCTCTTTCTCCAGCATTTTGCTGGTATAGCGCTGTTGTGTTCAGCGCTGTCAAGCGCATCTCTTTCAGCGCTGACTTTCCGAACTCGCCCATACTTTGAATAGAAAGAAGTTCGACCACGTGCGCATGCCTTAACTAAGAATTAACAAGAGATTCCATAAACCATAAACGGCACTGAATTCTCAGGTTAAGTTCTTAGTTCGTAGTAACAGGTTAACATTATTATAATAATACTTTCATATCACACATTACTAGTCTTGGTTGATTGATTTTGGTGTTGTGAATATTAATGTGATAATTATCTTGGTTTATATTATTATTATTAATACTTTATTTGCTTTAATACATACACCTATGTTAAGCATCGTCAATGTACAAGAAAATATATAAAGCAATGATGAAATGAAACAAAGAAATTAGTTTTTTCATATGCTGAAATTGCCCTTGATCTCATTTTTCGAAATGGGCGATACAATATAAACTCCTTTTAGTTCAACCCTATTTGTTGAACCAGCGTAAATCTTCAGTGACGAAGAAATTCCAGGAGAGAATGTGACTACAAGTTTCGGTCCTGCGACTCCCATGGAAGGCATGAATGGTGGTACTTAAAAACTGTATCATTTGTGAAACCTTCAATATACCAATGACCTACAGCTGAAATTCGACGGATATCAATGGATTTGCAAAAAGCAGTAGAGTTTAAGAATAAACTGTGTGCACAATCTGGCAACAACACCGTGAATTGACAGAATCGGCGCATGCGCATTCTATGTACACAAATTCCCTTGTAGATACAGCAAGATTACCCATATATGTTTTGGTTACTGCGTTTATCTACCCGATTTGTTTTAGACAGGGATCTGCGCACCTCAAAATGTATATAAATTATATACCTTAACTGTAGACATTATTTCTCTATGGACATAACCTGATTGTGTCACATTGGATGTTTCTGTGTTTGATTTTGTGAGAAAATTCAAAATTGAAATTTGGATTCAGATTTAGACATAGAGTAATAATCATAGATAGAGGGGCTATACGCACATGTCCCCAACATGGTTAGATTACGTTGTCAGATTGTGACAATTTTCAAAACCACAATTTGCTAAATTGAATGAAATATATTTGAGTGATTCCCGATTAAATAAGCAAATTTGAATATTGTCTGTTAAGCCATCAAAATATTAAGCTATTAATATTTGGAATCCGATATTTTTCCTAATTGTAAAATTTTTAGTAAGCAGAATACATAATATTATTTTCTCTAATTCTGTGGTTATTCCGTTCATTCTTCCACATCTTGTAGAACAAAATCGTGCGAGAATATATCAGAAACGCACAGTTTTCATGGTTATATTTTATTATTCTATGTTGGTACTCCGAACTTTCCGCCACGGCTTTATCTGTCAATTCATCAATTTGCCTTAAAGAAATCAGTTCTGCCAACCAACATTTTTCAATGCAAAAATCACTAAATTATATTTATGGAAATATTTCATTAATTTCAATGAAAATGCAATGAATTAGAGAAAATAATGTATAATACTCGTACAGAAGGCTCATTCTACCACTCGTTCATTCCAAAACTCGCCACTTCGTGGCTCGTTTTTGAATTTTGAACTCGTGGAAGAATATCAATGCCTTCTGCACTTGTATTATAAATAACTATTCTGTATATGACTGCTAGAATCCAAGGTTTGGCAACTATTGCGCGCTTATTGTCAACCTAACTTTCACGTCGAGTGGAATATGGAATTAAGTGGAATATACTACTCCACAAAAGTTAAGGGAGTTCACAAATTTTGTGATCGTTTCAAAAGTTGCTGATTCTTGTACACCAAATGTTCATTTATGAGAAATAAAATGTTAACTTTCTTATATCTGAAAAGTTTTTTTGCTCCTCATTTGATAACTTTCTCAGTTTCAGTAATGTTCTTGTCGTTTGTTGTTTTACGTTCTTACAATCAACTTTGATTCGAAATATGAAAATTTGTCTGCAATAATGCCTCTCTTTATTTCTACCCCCCATAGTTAGATAGTTCATGCTTTTGAAAGCAGTCTTTCCATGAAAAAAATATATATGACCGAACAATAGTATGTTTTCAAATTGTTTTTATTACCATTTTAAAATGATACTTATATTATTTGTAGGTTATGCTCTTGATGGGTATAGCATTAGGATTGGTGTATCTACTGGGGTGAAAGATATGGGATTTTCCTTTTCCTTGACTACTCCTGAAAGAATTTATCACCTATCTGCCCAGACAGAAGCAGATAGAGACCAATGGATTGAAGTTATTGAAAACGTAATTAAACGGCAAATGACACCTCAAGAGTCGGCAAGTAAGTACAACTATGAAAAAATACAATGGAACATTATTACTCATCAAATAGATTGTGTCGAATTCTAAGTAGGCCCTTTCCAGAATTATAAAACGCAAATTTAGAAGTGGGAATTGAATTGGTAATTTGAGAAGTCGATCTAAATCTTGGTTTGCTGAGATGAGCCTATGATTGAGTTATTTTTTTTTTGTTGCAGTATCTGCCAGACTTGTTCGAAAGCGAAATAACAGCAATTCAATCAGTCTTTTTTCGCCGAGGTAGTCTAAGGCAGCTCTACAATGGCATAAAGACGAATCAAGAAACCTATGGTGAGTAAAAGTGCTCAAACTCAATTAGTATTCAGTTTTTTCTATCACTGCCAAAATTGAGTACATGTCATATATTTTCACATCTCAGATATGGAGTTGAATATAAAACTTGCCTACATTTCAGAAATATGTAAAGACTGCAATTTTATGATGATATTGTATATCATGTTTAATGACTTAGGTTAGCCAGAATGATAATACTGAGAACTTCTTAATAATGAATAAAACAATTATATATTATCAGAGTATTGTTTTAATTTCAAATGACCTTTAGAAAATGCCAATCCTTCCTTCCTTCATGAAATTCAAATATTCGATAAAAAACAAATTGAATTAAAATAATTTTAGCCAGATGCTGAGAATCTTGTCACGCTAAAACACCATTTTTCTTGAATTTTTTCAATTTGAATAAATTTCTATTCTATGAATGGTATTAACTTTATTAAATGTTATTAAAAAACAAAAAGATTATATCTACTTGATAATATAGATAAAAAATTGAGGAACTCATTTAAGCAACTGATAAATAAGTTGCTTCATGAGTTCTTCAATTGGTTATCTGTGTCAAAAGAGCTGTTCCTTTCAAAATCCAGTAGTGTTGATTTTTTGCAGAAGGTAGTAGAACTGCTATAACAAAATTGGTACTATGACCAGTGGTGGAAAGAACCCCAGCTCTCACAGATGTTTTATATAAAGGACATTCATATCTTGGATCAGGGTCTGGCATTTTAGTTGTGGGTATCATCATCACAGCTGGTAATGAAGGATTTATTTCCCCTAATGAAAAATATTCAATTCAAAACAATTATTATCTCAATGAAAAATATCCAACGCCCTACCTGGTTTTGCATCAACTAGTTGCTGCTTAGTTAGGTCCCATCTGCCAGCGTCTACGAAAAGGCCATGAATAATAACTCCATCCTTTGGAGCTTTCAGAGGAAGGTATACATCATAATTCTGAAAATTATTTTACCATAAAGAACAAAATTATGTTCATTACCAGTTTTTACCTCTTTTCCACTTTCATCATGTGCTTCCTTTATCACTTCTTGATCTACCAATACTTGCTGTACTGAGAAATCAAATTTCAGTTGATCAATCGGTAAATTATATTTTCTTGCATGCGTTTGTAATGTTCCCGTCAAAAATCCTTGTGGAAAGTAAAATCCGGATAACCAATAAGATATTGGATGACCTGATCTAACCCAAATCTACAAATAAGAAAAACTCTAGTGTTCTGCTTTGGTGTGAGTATAGAGCTAATAATAATTGGGAATATTGAACAATATTTGAAATTTTTTATAACATTAGGTACTACTGCCACATAAATGCTCATAAAAATTTTTCCTTGCAATAGTGGGCTGTCAGTTTGCCAAATATCTGTAATTTTTTAGGTCAAAAAGTGAAAAGCGCAGAAGCTCCCGACTACGTCGATGTTTTTGTATTTTTTGTTATTATACTTACTCCAATAAAATCTAATCTGAGAACCAAGTCTTTAATCCAACTACCTAAGCTTTTTAGCGAATTGTAAGATTTTTTCGACCATAAATTTGGTACTTGATTGTTGATAAATGCCTTATAAACTTCTTCCAGTTCATCAGACATGACCACTAGGCCTTTGATAGCCTTTTTTAGATCCCTCATTGATCGATGAATCAAACCCAATAGAATGTTATACCTGTCAATTTCTTGTAGAAGAACGGTTGTCAAAGATTTGTAACGATCCTTGTCGTCTTTCTGGAAAGAGAAGTAATTGTTTTTTTTTTGTAGAAAATAAGACATAATCGATGTTTTTTTTTTCACCTTCATCAAAAATGGATTGATTTCATCGGTATCGATTTTAGTGAGTATTTGTTCGATAACTGAATCGGCTAATTCGAAGACAATCTCGTCGCTGGATTTTCCTGCGCCTCCTGCTGCAGTCCTAGGCTGACTCGCCAGTATTGTTAGTATAACAGCTTCTGTTTCTTTTTTCTGAAAAATTAGAACTTGAAGTTAAGGTTGAAGCAATCATAAAAATAAAACATTCATAGACTCCTTCCAAGAAACAGGATTAAATGTTGCCGTGAGGCAAAAAAAACTACCAAAAATCATTACAAAATAGGTAAAATTATAATTTCGTGAAAGTTGTACAGTGCTGCCCTCTACTTATTAGCTTCGAAAAAAGAGAGAAGATGAAGTGAGTGTACAACCACGGACTAACTAGTAATCTGTAAGACTTTTTAGCAGTGGAAAGTGGAAGTCAAGGAAGTATATATGCAGTGTAGTACATATATAGTGTTAAAATCAGATAATATTTCGTATTAGGTTCATGTTGAAGGAAAATGTAAAATAAATTTGAGAAATAAGATTTATTGTCTTGAAGAATAATTTGGATAGATACCTGAAAAGCGATATTGGCATTTTCATGCATTCCAAAAATTTCAGGTTCTTCCAATATTGGGAGTTCATCGATGAAATTCCTATAATCTTGTATTTTCTCGAACCTTGGACTGTAATAAGTACCAGATGACGAATACGTATATCCTGCTTTCAATGTATGTGGTGCGAAGAATATCCTTAGAATAGTTTTGAGGCACCTCAAATCCCAGTAATCTGTCACTCGTCCGCCATATGTAATTTCACCTGAAATTAATGAACTGATTGCCCCATGAAATTTCCTTAAACAAAGTTTTCTGTCTATTTTATGAATGAACGTTCAAGAATTTGCAATATTTCGTTATTTTCCTGAAATGCGCATGATTCTTGATTGACAATATTAAAACTCAGGTCTGTGTCATCTCAGAGCTTGAGCGAGTTTAAAGAACCGACTGTGCTCTATGTAGGCTTTCTTACTGTGTCGTTTTGCTAATCTACGAAGAGCACTAATATAATAAGACATAGAAAAAATTTGTAGTGTTTTCGCTAATGTGAGGGTTATGTGGATATTCTTTTTAATAAGCAGATAAAGTTTAACTATGGTACCTGTTAAGTATTCAAGAGCTTTCCAGGGAATAACGCCATCTGCACAGTACATCCTCACAGTGTTAAATGCGAATTCTCTGTCACTATCATTGAATTCGTAAACTATGTTCCAACCTAATGGACCAAATTTTTTCCTTTCTTGAATAATTGCGTGGAACATACACAATCCGAATATCATGGTTCTCCAATCTTGTTTGAGGACTGAAAACAACATTTGTCGAGTATATTTTACAAATAATTTCTACATCAAAATATCTTCACAACGCAAAATGGCTAGGTTTACAATTATTGTAAGTGCTGAGAAATCTATTAAGTATTTCAGTATGAAACTCGAAAAACAAAAAGTTCAGTAAAGTGAATTTAGTGAATTTGAAAACCTAAAATCATTCATATCATATTTAAATGACAAGTTAACTTATTTTGAGTTTTATAATTAGCTCCCAAAGTATTGAAACTTTGTTTATAAACAACCGGTAGATATGTTCTTCCGAGAGATGCACACCCTACAACACCATCTCTCGGGCTAGCGAAGAGTCACTACAAATTAAATACTTGCATATCGAAAGGCGATTTTTATGATACGAAATTTTAACATTCTATTGCTAGTCAAAAACTTACTGTGACCCTCAAAAAATTCTTCTGTCATTTCGAGGAAAGCCCTCTTGATATTTGCCCTCAAACCTTTTGGCGGTTCGTTGGTAACTTTGACTGAATTTTGTAGCACAGCTACTGGAAAACTTGTACTGGGCATTGAACTCAGGTAGAGGCGAAAATCTTTGTGTACCCTATAATCTTCTTCTGCTATCTTCAGAATCAGTCGTTCCATGGGTAACATCCACGAAGCACACAGATGACAATTCTGTACAAAAGATAATCATTTTGAATCTAGATAATGGTTCCAATATTCGATATATGTACATGGTACCTAAAAAATTTAATCTTGAGGATTGACAATGTTAAATCGATTTCTTCGAATGGAAACCAATTATTTTTAGATATAATGATCAATCCACGATTTTATTTTTATTTTTTAAGGAAGGGTTCATAAATTTAAGAAAATACTTATTATACAGGGTGTTTCCTAAACATGCGGCAAAAATTCAGGGGGTTGTTCCTTGGACTATTTTAAGCATGTTTTGTCCTTGGATGATTTTTGAAAAACCTCTTTGTTTCGAAGATACAGGGCGAACAACATTTTTCATATTTTTAAAATTAATAATAGTTTAATTAAAAATGCGTACCGCACTGTGTTTACTAAGTAGGTACAATTTATTTTTAAATTTGTTTAACAACATTCCAATTACTAAAAACGGCCAGTTTTTTGACTAAAAATTGCTAATACATCACAAAACGAATTCAAATGAAAACCGTGTTTAATCTGTATTCCTTTACCATCTTCACTTATCAATTTTTAGTCAAAAAACTGGCCGTTTTTAGTAATTGGAATGTTGTTAAACAAATTTAAAAATAAATTGTACCTACTTAGTAAACACAGTGCGGTACGCATTTTTATTTAAACTATTATTAATTTTAAAAATATGAAAAATGTTGTTCGCCCTGTATCTTCGAAACAAAGAGGTTTTTCAAAAATTATCCAAGGACAAAACATGCTTAAAATAGTCCAAGGAACAACCCCCTGAATTTTTGCCGCATGTTTAGGAAACACCCTGTATATGATTATTCGAAAAAATTCATTCAACGCGTTTGTGAGACCCAAATTTTCAGAAATTATTTTTGGAAAAACTAAATAAAGTATTGCATTCCGTGGAAAATGACATAAATAAGAATCTAAACAACGCGCTGAAGTACAGATGTATTTTTTTTCCTTTTTTGTGTATAATCAAGTAATCAACTGAATACTGTCAGGTGAATATCCTTTACTGGAAAAGATAATTATATCTACAAGAACGAAAAGAATACTATTAAAACGTAATTATGGATATGGATGAGAACGTTAAAAATGAAAAAAATATGAGCCTGTAAGATATATGTGAATAGAAAAAATGAGATAATACCCATTAATGTTTTTAGTAGTTTAGAATTGAATAACGCATGACATGAATTGGAATTTTAAATTATATTAAATTCTTATTAGCAGTGAAATTATGCTATAGAACTAATTCCAACGTCGTTGTCAGATTGTGAATTTTTCAAGCTTCACCATGAAATCAACTTGTGTATTCTCAAGCTTTGCATTTTGTGTTCCATTTAGAAAAATTGTGGAATTTGGATGGTATTGCTTAATGTAATATTATTCGAGTTACCAAACTAAACTGATCTGAAAGAATGAAATGAAAACGTCAAATTTGAATAACAATAAGAATAACACATCGTGAATTTATGGAAACTTTTTTATGAACATTTTAAGTAAGCAGTAATAATATGTTTTCCAAAAGCGAATAGACTATAGCCAAGGAAAAAAATCCCGACGCATTCGCCAATTTGCAACTAACTAATATTTCCCATATTGTTACTTATCAAAACATCCGACTATGAAATTGATTAAAAGGTATGCGGTATATCTTTATTTTATTAATAGATAAGGGGTCCTACTTCTGTATTTATCTATGATTTTGTTTCACCTGGAGGAAAATCCAATCCCCTTTCTCCAAGCCTTGATCGATCAGTTTTTCTGCAACAGGGCCTTGTCCTTGTCCCAAGGATATCGACTGGACCCTTTTACTGAAACCCATTTCCGTAGCGAACCTCATGAAGGAACCAAATGGATCGGAACCAGTGCTCAGAATGAAAACCAATGGAACGGTATTGGAAGTATCTTGGTACCTTAAAAGATAATTAGGAAGTTATTACTTGGTTATCATCCATTGTTATTTAATAAATAAGAAAATATTGGGAATATTGGACACAATTTTATTCTACTGTTTAATTGTTTAATTAATTGATGGATGTTGATTATCTACGGTGTGAATGAATTTTGATTCCTTGAAAATTGTCTTAATGATTTTAATAAGCGTACAATATTGTTTGTCGTAACTAGGTAATGTGTTATCATATTATGTCATATTGCATGCCTTATATATTTATTTATTTTTTAGCCTTGAAAAAGAAACAAACTGTTTCGAAACGTCGGCGTTGTTACAGATTAAACAATAGAATAAAATTTTGTCCAATATTCCCAATATTTTCTTATTAATTAATAATTAGGAAGGTTGAATTCATAGATATTTAAGAGAGAGTCTTTTTCTATTGCTTGGATCTTTGCATTATAGAAGTTGATCTGGAATGACCTTGAATATTTTAAAGGAATTTCCATTGAATTGGAATAATTTTTAACATGACTTCTTGAGGAAAGTATGAAATTTTTAGTAACCTCCTAATGTTTTTACAATTTTTATATGTTTTCCTAAAACTAAGTAAAAATTTTTCGCCTAATAATAGAGAAAAAATTTTTTTTGGTAGCTTTAATAAAAGAGTATATTATGGAGTTATTTATTACAATGTTTAGATGAAAAAACACGCTGCCTACTCTAATTATCTTTTTTGATAGCTATCAGATTGATTTTCAGTATTAATAATAACTAATCAAAAGTTTTTCATTATTATACATAATATATTGATTAATTCATCAACCCTATCCCCAAAAAAAGATTTGAAAATCTTAAACAACATATTTCTGTGTCTCTGGGTCCACCTGTAGACTGATCCGTAATTTTGCAGAAGAATGGAAAACTTTTCGGAAATTCAATAAAAAATAAATCGTACAATTATCTTGAAGGATTTTTGAAGTATGATCTTCAGTTTGAACTATTATTACAACCATGAAATTTCTCTGAAAAGTGACCACAGATACTGATGATATGTTAGGTATTTCAAAATCAGGATATGATATCAAAATTGGGTATTTCCATTTATAAAAACAGGATGGTATTGTGTTTCACCACTTTCGGACTAGCCTGTAGAGTCAAAAATAATTTAAGGTAATGCGTTGAGTGCTGTGGATTCCTTCAAAATTTGAATCATTCTCCTAGCCCAAAATTTACAGGAGTTATCGACCGATCGAACACTATTGACTCATTCTGTATATAATAATAACCGGCTCATTCGCCATTTAGGGACACACTTTCATTTTAAATCTAGAAATCTAGTGTTCCTTATCGGAATAATGTGTTAAAATGAATGTCTTGTCATCAGTCCCTTATAACTGCAAAATATCAATTCAAACTGAAGATTTAAATTTGGTGAATATTCATTTCAAAGATTCCGCTACTTATGTTAGATATACAGTGACTTAATAAAACACAGTGGCGACAATTCGTCCAAATTGAGCCTAAAAATGGCAAACTATATGGCTTTACCATAGAACTTAAGAATACAATTGACTGAATTTTGTCAAAATTAA
Source organism: Harmonia axyridis (assembly GCF_914767665.1). Classification (NCBI taxonomy): domain Eukaryota; kingdom Metazoa; phylum Arthropoda; class Insecta; order Coleoptera; family Coccinellidae; genus Harmonia; species Harmonia axyridis. The sequence continues at coordinate 17,882,185 of NC_059502.1, forward strand.
AATGATTGGGACTGATAGTATTTGTATATAGAACAAATTTATTCACCTGAAGAATACTACAGGGACTTAATAAAATGGGCCTTAAATTCTGAATAAATCCCAAAAATCAGGTAAACGGAGAATGTGAACAAAAAGCCACCATATTTAGGCTCAGTCAATCGAAAACGAGACCACGCGTGTTGCCACTGGGGTTTATTAAGTCACTGTACTTAGATACATACAGCTAATGAAAGCTTGTTGCAAATATTTATTCAAATGAGTCATTGTAGGATACCGAATTAACTTTTTCTGCAATAAGATATCTTCTAAGTTCACCACCCCAGAAATATCTTAGGCATTCACATCAACATACACTGTGTCCGTTAAGTATGGAACAAATTCATTTTTAGCTAAACAGACCATTTTGAGAAATAATCCTGAAACATGTCGATTTTTGATTTTAATTTACCGTATTTCAAAATAATAATCTAATATGCAGGGTGAATTACTTTCGAGTAATGACGTCACCTTAATTTTGTTTAAATGGAACACCCCCATTTTGTCTCAATTTTTCGATTATTCTAGCTGAACTGATTCCAAAAATGTATCACATGTTGATTCCAATTGGTACAGGGTGGACAAAAATACAATAGTTTTGTGTGTGCTCATAAAGTAACATTCTTTATTAGTTAAATTAACAATATTATCAAAAATACTTATTGTCTAGCGGCAATTGGTTTGAATGAGACACCCTGTAGTTTGTTACATTTTTAGATTAATAAAAATGAGTTGTTTCTAAACATGTTTGGTACTTGTGGTCTAGCAAACAGAAAATGAAATGAATTATTTTTTATTTTTATACATTTTTATTAATCTAAAAATGTAACAAACTACAGGGTGTAACATTCAAACCAATTGCCGCTAGACAATAAGTATTTTTGATAATATTGTTAATTCAACTAAAAAAGAATGTTACTTTATGTGCATACACAAAACTATTGTATTTTTGTCCATCCTGTACCAATTGGAACCAACATGTGATACATTTTTGGAATTAGCTCAGCTAGGGTAATCAGAAACTTGAGATAAAATGGGGGTGTTCCATTAAAAAAATGACGTCATTACTCGAAAGTAATTCACCCTGTATATTAGATTATTATTTTCAAATACGGTAAATTAAAATAAAAAATCGGCGTGTTTCAGGATTATTTCTTAAGTGGTCTGTTTAGCTAAAAATGAATCTGTTCCATACTTTACGGACACAGTGTATATTCAAGAAGTCGAAGTACATACCAGTTTTATCAATACTGTCAATGCCAAGTTAAACTCTTACTCTCATATTATTAATTAAACCTCTTGCGAATTATGCTGTGGAATTAAGTTACCGCAACTCGTCGATAAACAAACTCAAGCGGACAAATAGTATCAAATACCGTCAGTAAATCTATTGAACAGGAGGTGAAAAAAACGTGGATACTTACAGAAGTTGCAGGGACACCTGAGGGCTTTCGACGAAGGCCTGTCCTAACTTCATCTTCACATACTCAGTTATAGCGAAAACCAATTTTTCTTCCTTTAGTGTCTTGAGAAACATGAGTTTTTCAAAATCGGTAAGACGATCGTTCCAAGGTATAGTGCTTGTTTCTTTGGAAGAAGGTACTACTTTGATATCCTAAAAATCAGTTAATTATTTGATATTATAAAAGAATCAAATTATGCGTTGAAAACGGACAAAGGTAAAATAATAATAATAATAATAAATTGCCTCTATTAAAGAAAAGAAAAGTACACATCAAGAGGCGAAGTTTCGCATAGCTATTTTTACTCAACCTCTTTGAAAAAAAAACAAAAATTTGTAATAACAAAAAAAAAGTACAATTCTTGAGAATAATTCGATAAAACTAAACATAAAATAATATTCTGTTGAAAACATCAGGAAAAAAAATATATTCATATTACATATGCAAACTTATTCACACTGCAATTGCAACAGTAATTTTTTTAAATTTCGTTTTGAGAACATCTCTGAGCGTGTTTTGTAACAGTTATAAACAGTGACTGCGTTGTAAGTGAAACCTCGACTAGAAACGGAAAGACGGAATCTTGGAAATCTAATGATCAAATAATGATGAGGTATCTCACCAATTTGAAATCTCCAACTTCTAATGGGATAATTTTTTCTATATCGCCTGGTAATCCTTTGAAGTTGTTCGATAGAGTTTCTAGCACATATGCGGACAACCACATAATCTCTGTCACTTGAGGATAATCAGGTCTTTTTCCCGGTTGAACACTGGCGCCTACAGGTCCTCTAGAGAAAAAATTAAAGATCTGTTGTCGGAAATAAATAGCATAGTATTGTTATTTCGCAAAAGAATTGATGATATGTTTGATGTACAGGGTGGGCAAATAAGCGAAGAAGAAGAATATATTTTTTCGGCCATAACTTCAGAACGCCTGAAGCTATCGCTTTGCGACCTCCAGGTTTTTTCATGCAAATTTGATGGAACTTCTGTTTCTGTTAAGAAAATCCTATCATTACATTTGAAATTTCGGAGTGAAATGAACAAAACAATGAGCTTAGAACTTAGCGCCCCCAATCGAAAGCAGCAAAAACAAATTTATCATGAGTTTATTTTGTCCTCAATCAACAAGATATTATCTCTCAGACGAGATCTAATTTGCTCAAAAATGTTGAGGCAAACTGAAGTTACAGACATTTCAATCAGTCAGATTTCTCCCTTTCCCCTACCCTTATTTGATGTCGTAAAATCGAAAGTGACAATTCAAAAAGATAGAGAATTTTCCAAGGATTACAGTGATGATATTTTTTCTTCAACTTCATATGAAACATTTTCGAGAATAATTCATTTTTCTACTCGACAATAGCTATTTCACTCCCCCCCTAGAGGTAGAGGTATGAACTTCAAAACAATTTCCAGTGTGTTTTCTTGTACACTTTAGTGGTAAAAATTTTTACCGCAAGTCTCTACGATGAGTGGATCCTGAGATATAGCCGTTTACCTCGCTTATTTGCCTACCCTGTACAAAGCACTGATATATTTTTGAAATATTCGTAAAAAAACTACAAAAAACCATAACAAAAGAAGTAAAACTATAATTTTGTAAAAAACATAATTAACCACCATACCGTCGTACTGCCCTCTACTTATATGCTCCGTAAAGAGAAAGAAGATGAATTGAATGCACAACTTCGTACACCGTATAAAGTTTGGTCATCATAGGAGCGCCAGAGGGGAAATGAATGGGTACCAAAGTTTGATTGATAGGCGGAGAGCCACGTGGTGGTAACCCCTCTCATGGGCGTAACGAGGGGGGGGTTATTGGGGATGTAACCCCCCCCATTGATCAGAAGGATCAACAGAACAATAAAAAAATAACTTGGAAGATTTTGCTTTTTCAAAGTTGTTATTGTGGAATTACAGAAGTATCATTGTGAGAAGAAAAATATTTTTAAACGATATCTACCCCCCCCCCCTCGCTTTTCACTTCAATTCAGGTCACTCGCTGAAACTTGCCACTACCCATAACCCCCCCCATGAGTCAACTCTAGTTACGCCACTGACCCCTCTTGAGCTTTATACATAATTTCGGTTTGAACGAGTCATCAAAATCATAAAAATAAAACATTCAAGCAATTAACGAAAAAAATTCGGTCTCCAAGTGTGCAATTGGCGGACTTAACGTCAGTGCAGGACCGCGAAAGAGCTTAGGCCCAGTTTCACCAAATGCTTTAATCTTGACTTAGCTCTTAAGTGAGGCCTTAGATCACGATTAATGTAATGTAGCGTTTCACCACACTCCAAAGCGCCATTTAATCGACCAATTGCGATTTAGCACTAATCGGCCATTTTTGGAGGATTATAACCTTTCAAGCTGAGATTAATAATTATTTATCAGTATGGAACTCTTGTCTATGTAATTATTTTTCCGGAAATTTCTAATTTTTGGGTCAATTTTATCAAAATATGACTATATGTATAGGCTCAATATTTCCCATTTAAAATACACGTAAACTTTGTTTTTGTGTTTTATGAAATTTATTGCAAAGAATAATTTATTTATATGTTTGATTGAAATATTATTTAAGAAGCAGTTAAACTTGTTAATAAAAATAAATAAGTTAATAAAATTACTTATATAGTTTTTTTTCTAGAATGTGTGGTTTTGTGAAATGGGATAATTTCTTTTTAACTTCTGCAAGTTTCCGACATTTCGAAGCACATCACTCGACATTTTCGGCAAAAATTAACTTTGGTTTTTGTTTACAAGATGACAAATGTTTTGAAATGTTATAAGTTATGAATGAATGACACCTGACACCTAGCGCCAATGGTGGTCATCACTGCTAATACGATACAGAACACTATTATAACTCTTTGTTCACAACGTTGCCAAATGGTCTGACTATTTAATCGCGATTTGGTTAATCGCGATCATCTTTGGACGGGTTGATGCATGGTGAAACAGAAAACACTGTTAAGCCTGCTTAGTAACAAGCGGAATTTAATCAATCTGGGATCAAGTGCTGTTTGGTGAAACTGGGCCTTAGGGTAGCGATAGTGATGAGAAAGCTTGATCATAACGCAGCAACGTTGCCGGAATTATCAAATTGTAGGTAGTATTGAAGAATCTGGTGATTTGTTGCGAATTTATACAGTAGGGGCAGCACTATACGACGGTCGATCATTCTGTTCATTACGAAGTGATTTTAGCTGTTTTGAAATGTTTTTTCGTAGTTTTTTTTTAAGAATAATTTAAAAATATATCAGTGATGATAGTGTTTTTATCCATATCAACAATTCCTTTGCGAAAAGTTACCATCTTTTTTTTTTTGTTTTTTCTTTCCCAAATTAGAAAAAGCCAGTCCCTCCCTTTCAGATCATTGTTTAAAGAAATTATCAGAAAACCCCATACAAATCGGTGATCTGCAAGCATAGTTATTCCCTTTTAAGTTTTGAACTGAGCAGTCAAGTGGTATCCTTCCCTCTTAAGGCTATGTACCCCAAATAAAACTATATTAGTTGTAAGTTCGTACCTCAGTAAGAAATTCCATTCAATGGCTGAAACTACTCCAGCATCCGTCAAAATAGCGATACACAACAAAAAACTGAAAACTAACTTATGTCGTTCGAAGAGTCCTCTTGATACATTTGTGTAAACTGATAGTGTTATCTCGCGGATGAGAATTTGTAGCCTTATTTCCAGATTGTCACTTTTTTCACTTGTTTCTATAACTGTATTAAAGATCTGCAAATGATATGCGATAATGAGAAACCAATCAAATATGCATCTTGAAATTATACAGGGTCTTGATTTGTCAATATTGAAATTTTGTCATATAGAATATGTAGTTTCCAATATAAGTCAAATTCGGTGAAAATATGTTACTACCGTGTTGCAATTATTCATAAAGAGCCTGGATCATATTATTAAATTTGGGGCCTGTTTTTTCACATGAGAATAATAATTATTCATAATGCAAGTGCAAAAAGCATGGATATTCTTTCATGGGTTTAAAATTCAATTTTCATTTTATCTAATTCACTGGTTTTTTATTAAAATTAAAAGAATATTTTTATAAATATCGTTTAGTGATTTCCATATTGATGTGGCTTAGCAGAACAGTTTTCTGTATTACAAATTTCATAGATATAATAGATGAATCCGTGGCAGGAGAGTCTCGAGTACTAACATAATATATACATAATATAGAATATAACCATGAATACTGTTGCGTTTCTGGGATACCTACTCTCGCAGGATTTTGTTCTACAAGATGTGACAGAATGTCCGGATTAGCCTCAGAATTAGAGAAAAAAAATTATTCCTATAGAGAAGGTTTTAATCGAAAATAAAACCTGCGCTGTAGGAATACAATATTCGCATTTGAAGAAACTGGCCCTTATTATGATATGAGGACGAAACAATGCAAAAGTAACCAATATTGTTGTACTTACTTGCGTGAAGTACTTCAGAGAGTACTGATACATCGGATCAATTTCAGCCAATTGAGCTACCACGAAGTACATCACCGATCCTCTGGTAGCCACTGATCTGTATTTCTCTCGGGCCACAGAAATTTTCAATTCTGTTGATTCTGTTTCTATCAGTCGAGCTGCTATAACTTCAGACGTTTCCTTTGGACAAAATGTGGCAGATTTTTATCATAAAATATCTACTACCTAATAAAAATTAGGAGCAATTGAATTGTGCTGTTAAAACAGCCATTGTGAAAATTTTATCTAAAATTTTGAAAACTTCTGGAGAAATTTTATAGTGTTATAAAATAATTAGTATCTTCATAGAGGAAGAGCCATTTCACATTGAAATCTAAAATGGTGGAACAATGAACAAAGTTTTCGTGGGGCGTCGAGTTCATGGTAAGAAGACAAAGCATTTTTTAAAAATATCATACATAGGCGTAAAACTTTGCTTCCGACGTTTTTTCCGAAATTTGAGGCTTTATTACAAAAAAATAATTTTACATTTATGATTCAAAGTATTTACCATCGCTGGATACTTCTTTCTTCCATCTTTCGAGCAGCGTACGAATCCCGTATTGAAAAAACTGGTCATCTTTTGAAGCGATTCATAAATCGATCCAATTTTTTACTTATTGATAAGACCGGAAGTGCTGGTCAGCCAGGCCGTGTGCTATTGATCGAAACAAGTGATAGTCCGAGGGAGCAACGTCTGGGAATACGACGGGTGGGGTAGGATTTCCCATTTCAACGTTTCCGAGTATGCCTTGACAACTTTCGCAACATGGGGTCGAGCATTGTCATTCCACCGACATGCTGGTCTTCGCCGTCGAAATCACCGTTCTTAAAGCATTGAAACCACTCCAGGCACGATTTTTTCACTAATAGCGGTCTCATCATAGGTATTTGAGAGCATTCGATGAGCCTCAGCCGCAGATAACTTCATATTAAAGCAGAAAATTGAAATCTCCCGCAAATGACGAGAATTTGGCTCGTAAGCTGACATGTTTGAGCGAGAATAACTTTAGATTACGGGGGAAGCAAAGTTGTACACCCAATGTAAATTCCAATAAACAATCAAATTTCATCTATAAAATAGACAAATTTGAATGAGGAATATCTTTCCAAGTACACCGAAAGTGGAAAATCTATCATTTCAAGCATGTATTCTTTGTCTTTCCTACATGCTTTCTTTTTCATTTTCTGTAGAAAATTGTTTCCAAAAGTGATAATTGATATGGTATTATAATGGGAATTATGCAAATCAAAATGGTTGTAATGGCAACATTGTGCGTTATTTTTTGTCATTTCTAATGTCATTTGTGTTCAGTCTTCAGTAGGATATGTCATTTAATCATGAAAAGTGAACGAAATTCAAGAAAAAATCATAGACGGAATTAAACGAGTCACTATTCTCCTTATTGTAGACATATTTGAAAGTGAAATTTCTTCACCTGTTGTAACCAACACAAAAATTTGACCCACCTTACTCTCATTGAGCGTTTCAATGAGTTCTTCATCATCAAGGATATTTCCTTCCGACTGATCTAGCATCCTCAAGATTTTGTCTTCGATTGATTTCAACTGTGCCTTATCAGCGTTTATTCTAATGATCAATTCGCTTCTCATATTTTCAAGATCCGGCCGTTCCAAACTCACCACATTCCTAAAAATTCTCGTGAAGATATCTTTCATGCAAAAAAATATCTACTCACGCCAAGAGCTGATCCTCGAGCCCAGATGGTGTCACTGTAAAGTTGACGATTGTCACCTGAATACAAATCTCAGGTAGATAATGGGGATTGGCCAGTTTGGTTGTGATGAAAAATTTGAAGTTGTTGTCGTATTCAATGTCAGAATCGCCGAGTCTGATCAGCGTTCGGCCTCCCTGTAAGATTTAGAAGTATACAGGGTGGCCACTTTTTTGATGGGATTGTATTGGTAACTTTTAAACCATAAGAGTTAGAAGGTCGGTCTAATCGAGGAAAAGTTGCATGCATAGAAGCATTATCAAGCAGTTCAAACAAATCGAGATTATCAGGGCCGGTTATTGAGATATCATAAGAAAAGTAAATTTTGTCATTTTGATTTTTCTTTTTTTCCCACTTTATTTCAAATATTATCGAAAAATGTTACAGTGATTTTTTATTCAACAGTAAATTATCTTTAATTTGACGTAATCAGATTTCGTATCCAACGTTTCGTACTCTCTGGGCCACCCTCAACCTCATTTTTTTCAATACGGACCTGCATATTTTATGACACTTTTCGAAATAACTTCTAACGCTGAATTCAACGATATATCATACAATGTCATTCAAAGTTGATTTTCGGGTGATTTTGACCCTTATCCAATTTTCTTTGGGTCGGATCTGTATTACATTTAGGTAGGTACCTTTAGTTTAATTAACAACATGCAATACATTTCTATAAGAAAATCAACTTACCCATCTTGAACTAAATGAACATATCAGAATCAAAGCAAAAAGCCAGTAATAATTATTTACATATTTCAATTCATAATAATTTAACGAAAGTATCATTTAATGAAAGAAAAATCAAATGACTATTCGAAAGTAAATGAAAATAAATGAAGTAAGTGTTCGAAATGTCCACCATTTGGTAAAATGCACTTCACGGTTCTGGAACCCATACTTCTTACACATATGCTTGTTTCGTCTCCTTGAATACCTTCCAATACATTCTCAATCTTCTCGCGAGCACTCACTATTGTTGGATTTGTCATTTGTTCCGTTGAATAGTTATTTATAATACAAGTGCAGAAGGCATTGATATTCTTCCACGAGTTCAAAATTCAAAAACGAGCCACGAAGTGGCGAGTTTTGGAATGAACGAGTGGTAGAATGAGCCTTCTGTACGAGTATTATACATTATTTTCTCTAATTCATTGCATTTTCATTGAAATTAATGAAATATTTCCATAAATATAATTTAGTGATTTTTGCATTGAAAAATGTTGGTTGGCCGAACTGATTTCTTTAAGGCAGATTGATGAATTGACAGATAGAGCCGTGGCGGAAAGTTCGGAGTGCCAACATAGAATAATAAAATATAACCATGAAAACTGTGCGTTTCTGATATATTCTCGCACGATTTTGTTCTACAAGATGTGGAAGAATGAACGGAATAACCACAGAATTAGAGAAACAAATTACTGAATCGAACTTTATTTTGAGATCATTACGATATAATTTTTGCAAGGCTTGGTATTCAAATTTAAAATCACTGTATTCGCGTCTCTTGACTATTTTATTAACAGTAGTTTTTGATAAGTTCCATTCACTGGCCACAGTTCTCGATTTTTTTTTCTGAGTTGAATTGAATTTGGTTCAGAACAGTCAAAATCACCTGAAAATCAACTTTGGATGACATTGTATGATATATCGTTGAATTCAGCGTTAGAAGTTATTTCGAAAAGTGTCATAAAATATGCAGGTCCGTATTGAAAAAAATGAGATTGACGGTGGCCCAGAGAGTACGAAACGTTGGATACGAAATCTGATTAGGTCAAATTGAGGATAATTTACTGTCGAATAAAAAATTCCTGTAACATTTTTTGATAATATTTGAAATAAAGTGGGAAAAAAAGAAAAATCAAAATGACAAAATTTACTTTTCTTATGATATCTCAATAACCGGCCCTGATAACCTCGATTTGTTTGAACTGCTTGATAATGCTTCTATGCATGCAACTTTTTCTCCATTTGACCGACCTTCTAACTCTTATAGTTTAAAAATTACCAATACAATCCCATTAAAAAAGTGGCCACCCTGTATAAGTATAATACATTTTCGCAAGGGTTCAACTCAGGTCTGAATTTTTATTTTATGAATAGAAAGTGATAGTTTGAAGAGAAATGATTAAAATCCAGATTTCATTTACAAAAATCGTCTGCACTTACCTGCTGAAATGTTTGTCTCAGCAAGATAGGTGACAACGTCGGATCCAAAGTCTCACCAACTTCTTCCAGAAGAACAGGATAACCCAACCTTATGGCCATCTCGAGTATCCTCAACATATTGGGATCTGTTAGTTTGGTAATTTTCAAGTTGTTCGGTAGTTCCATCTGTTTGATCCAACGATTGGCTTGTTCCTGAGGGTCGATCATGAGTGACCATCTGCCGGAACGGGTGACCAAGATTGCGTTTTCGGTAGAAACTGCATCTCTGGGCAGACCTGCTGTGTTCCATTGACGAATTTCGTACGCGTCCGCCAAAACGCTGATCAAACTGTAAAAATACGAGACAATAATAAGTTCAGGTATTAGTACGAACAAAGCAGTGAAAACCTTAGAATAAGCTAGAATAATATAAACTGTTAAGAGCTGCAATGAATATGCCGAGGTTCGTAAGAAACCAACACTTTTAAAAATATGTAGATTGGAAAATTGTCACAGATTTACTGAGACAAGACAGCAAGAGAAGAGCTCAGAAGATTTTTGAAATAGCAAGTCAACATCCAAATGACGATCTGTTGACTACAACCCTGTTGAATTAGGATTAGGATACCAAACCTATCACAAAAAACCCATAGATCAACTTTTATTTGTTCACGGACGTAAGGGGCAGCTCCCAAGGCACTCTGACGTCCATACCTATGCAACAAGAAGCAGAGATAATTATGTTCCACCAAGACACCGCCTAGAAAAGACCAAGAATACATTCCTATTCCTGGGAACAAAAATGTATAACCACTTACCAGCTGAGGTTAAATCACAACCACCAATTCAAGAAAAAATTGAAAAAATACTTGTGTGATAACGCGTTTTATAGTATAGAGGAATTTTTGGCGCATGATTATTCATAGTTGTCGATCATTTATGTTGTTTGTGAATTGAGTATTGTCTTATACACAGTTTATGTATATGTTAGTCCTCAAATATTTTATAACAGGTCTTGTAAAATTGAAGGTAAATAAATATGATATGATATGATATGAAAGAACAGAAATTGTGTGACGCATGGAAAAAGAATATTGGACATGTCCTCAGGAGAAGTGTTAACCGTAGAAACATGTTTCGGGCTTTCGGCACTCATCAGTATGGTGAAAAAGTGCTAGATGAGCAACACTTGAAGAAAAACAACAAACAAACGGAGTCCACAACAGAAGCCAGCTGTCCATTTGAGGTTTCCGCAGGAAGATCCAATGGGTTTTCGGGCAACATCAACACCACCACGTGGGAAGCTATAGCTACCTGCGTGAAAACCTAGTCCTGGTAAAGATATGCAGGTAACTATAGCTTCCCACGTGGTGATGTTGGTTGTTGCCCGAAAACCCATTGGATCTTCCTGCGGAAATCACAAATGGACGGCTGGCTTCTGTTGTGGACTCCGTTTGTTTGTTGTTTTTCTTCAAGTGTTGCTCATCTAGCACTTTTTCACCGTACTGATGAGGGCCGAAAGCCCGAAACACGTGTCTGTGGTTAAGACTTCCCCTGAGGACATGTCCAATATGCTTTATAATTTGACCCTCGATAACCTTTTCACACAGAAATTGTGTGGATTCAATTTCAAATATCAGAAAGAAGGAACGCTCCTGTTGAAGACACAGGCATACACAAAACCCCCCAAAAAAAAACACTCTGATAGTTACAAAAAAAAAAGATTCAAGAGGTCAATAGGCAAATAGATGCCCGGAACCTTGAGAATGCAGGTTTGGTTTAGTAAAGTAGGTTGTATTCTTCAAACTCACTGCACTGTTCGATATTTTATAAGGTAGTTGTGATCATTGAAAGAGAGGGTTTCCACTGATCAATTTTGTTGATTGATTCTTTCTCCTTCAATAGGGGAAAAAGTGTGGTTTAGGCCTGTGATATAAGAAACAGGCTGAAATGTTATTCTTCCGCTGATTACGCGGCATTGTTGTAGTTTTTTTCTCGGTAATAATAGCTATCATTATTGGTTCGTATAATCTATCATTAATCACCTGAATTGGTCACAAGAAGGTATAGCATATTCTTTGCACATTGAAACCCAGAGATCAGTTAGTTCACTTCTATATTTACTCGTGAATGCCCCCAAGTATGCAACGCTCCCAGCTGCCACCAGAACATCACCAATCACGTTCAAAAGCTGATTTTCTAGCATCTGCAATGAGGAGTGGCCAAGAAGTTCATTGAAGAAAAACTGTTGATCCAGCGGACTTGGTATAAGCTTGACTGTTCGTTTACCTGAACTGTTTCTTCCCAACGAGTTTGTTCATCACCAAGAGCTACATTCAATCTGCCAGCTCTGTTCAATCGTGCAGCTGTCAAAGCCATGTTATCTTCCAAGGCTTGCTTTTCGTTAATAGCCCCTGTAAACTCAGCCTCAAGTCGAGCAATCATAGCTTCCACATCTGCTAATTGTCTTTGTTTCTCTCTTAGCAAAGACATCGTTTGGTTCAATTCTTTCTCTGCAACCTCTAACCTAAAATAGTGAAACTCAAGGTCACTCATTCATTCAAGGTCCACGATGTGGTCATTGAAGGATTTCGTAAAAGATACCTTTTTCTCTTTGGTTCAACAATTTTGTATACTCTTGCGTACATGTCGATAGCTCTTGCCCACATACACATACTTTTCGCCACCCTGGATACATTCGCTACTTTTTCCGGTATAAAATCGGCATCTTCAACGTAGCGCTTCAATTTCTGCAAAGTTTTCTCAGGTATATGGTTTTTATCATACTCTTGGAGTCGTTTCAGAAAATTTGTATCGGCCAAAACTTGTTTAGCCGAAGCCCAATCTGTCCTGAAAAGATACAACACTTTAAACATACGTGTTTTATGAACTGGCTCAATTTCAATGAATGGGTCTACTCACTTAGCCCCTAGAAGAAGACAAATAGCTTCCATAACAAACTGCACCAGCTTGGGTGGTTTTTGGAACACTTTGAGTTCATTGATGTCATTTTTATTCAGAGCTTCTAGAGCTTTGGTGGCTGCATCTAAGGCTGGCAATGCTGTATCTAAATCCCTTTGGGCATCGTCTGCGATTGCTTGGGTTTCCTCTGCTTTTCCCTACAAATCGAATTAAATATGGAAGTTCACGGGAAAGTAAGGTCTAGAGGTGAAATCAAATGATCAGAGAAGCAGAACATTTTACACAGAAGGAACATAATGCAACAGTTTCCTTTATTTGAACAAGTTCTATTTAGAAATGTTCCATAGTTTCATAGGAAATTAAGAATAAAAAAGAACATTAATTAAAGATTTTAACCCAATCAAGATACAGAGTGGCAAAATAGTTCTTCTTTATATGGAAGAAAAAGAAAATAATGGAAATTGAAAGTCATTGTTATTTGCGAATAAAGTAAATTTTTATCGAGGGAATAAATGACTTTTTTCGAGAACATACATTTTGAAACCGTTATAATCTTCATACCTTAGCGACTTCTTCGTCAGCCTTGACAACTTCGGCTACTTTATCAGCTTGCTTCTGCTCTTTTTCCAAATGAATCATTAATTCTCCCACTTCTTTAGATTTTATGACCAAAATTGGTTCCAATTTGGTTAAGGTTTCTTTCATCGAGTCTATAACAGCATTTGTTTCGTACAATTTCTGGAAGAGATTATTGTATGAACTACTTTTAATGGCACGCTTTCTATAAGGGATTGTGATATTACAATCCGGGACTACTGATGAAATCATCAATAACACAATTCAGTAGTTTCTGCTTTAAACACCTCCTCACATCCTCAGCGAAGTGTAGTAAGTTTGCCAGAGCATATATGAGTTAGGACGTTAGGGTTATATCTCAACGTACAGCGCTATCTTGCGGGATAGCAAACGGTCATCGCACATATAATTAAGCAGAGTTTGAGTTAATCTGTCATTCACTTTGTGTACTGTTCTCCATTTTGTCAGTTCGTCTGTGTCTTTTGCAGTTTATACTTCTTCTTCTTCTTCTTCTTCAGCCCGTTTGAGTCCACTCCTGGACATAGGCCTCTTCCAATCGCTTCCATGTCGTCCTACACTGTGCTGTGAGAATCCAGTTCTTTCCTGCTCGCCTTTGAATGTCATCTCGCCATCTTAACAGGGGTCTGCCAACACTTCTTTTTGAAGCAGTTTATACAATGGATAAAAATATTGAACAAAGATTCTGTCTGGATTTTTTTTCAATGAAAATCTTATGCTGAAAATGTATAGCGTATAGCAAATCTGCTTAATTCAAAACCTGTATCAGTACTTCTTCTAAATAAATCGAAACCGCATAAATTATGTGTACACTCACTTTCAAACCGTTGGCAATTCTGTCTCTCATTTTTGTGACGATGTCCCTCCTGAGTACTAGCATGGATAGATATGATTTTAGTAAATCCAAATAACTGCTTGGTGTCGTATAGTATCTCCTCCTCATCTCATCATAGAAACGAACTGTCATCGTTTCAACACTCTGAAATATGAATTGCAACTCTGAAGTTATAATTAATTTTAAATTCAAATATATTTTATTTCGCTCTGGCAACTGCGTGAAGAAATTTTTTCAATAATTCGCAAAGGGTTTATTCAATACCTCGTGTATGATGACACACAAGTTAGATAGCCTGGAAACCATACTTTCATCGCCTAAATTTTGTAGAGCATTCTGAGCCACCGACAGTAGCGCCTCTCTCGGCCATTTCTCGAACCAATCTATTGTACAATTGTTCACTAGAGAAGGGAACATGCGACAACGTCGTCTGAAATAAAGTATTATTTTGTAATTGTTTTTGATCTTCTATAACGTGCGTTCATTTGAATTCGTGGTCGAGAGTGCTGTGGAGAAATCAGAGTTGATTTTCTGTGATTACAAGTAGCGTTTAGTTTGTATCATATACTTAGTTCCTAGATTCGAAGTATGTGAACAAATGTTAGTGACAAAACCTCCAATAAATGTACGAAACATGACACATTCATTCAATTCTTAACCATACAAATACATAATTTGAAATGATCCCCCTCTGCTCTAAACATTTTTCACATCTTTTTGTGAGGGCATTGAAGATATTATCCAATGTATGGGATGAATTGTTAATTTTTTCAACTTTTTCGATATTTCTGTCCTTCAGTTGGACCAAATCAGGTATAGGTACTTGAAAAATACTATTCTTCAAATGAGGCAAACAAAATCACAAGGTCGCAAGACCGTGGAGTAAATTCATGTTCAGTGTTCAAACTGACAAGCTGATCCTGAAAAACATTTCTCAAAAAGGCTAAACGTTCCTGTAGCCGTATGTGCTCTTGCACCATTCTGTTGAAAGCAGCTTTCAATCAATTCCTCAAAATTCAATTCACCATTAAATGGTACAAGAATTCCTTCCCTATAGCGGTTTGCTGTTAATGTTCCATCGAAGAAAAGTGGGACAATAATTCGCCTCCGATTCATAGCGCACCAAACTCCAACTTTTTGAGAATTTGTCACTTCTCCCCATTCTTATATTTTGTGATTTGACCTACCCAGAAAGGTTGAACCAGTCTTCGTCAGAAAAAAAAATTCCTGAGGTTTTTACTGAATTCATTCAAGAACCGCTAACAAAAAGCCATCCTACGACGGTAATCAACCTCTTGAACCTTTTGGTATCAGGTTAATCGATATGGAAATAAATTGATGTAAATTTCAATATCTTGTGAGATGTACCAACAGAGAAACTAGGGAGTTGGGATAAAACTCTGACAGAAGTTTTTGAAGCTTCTTCCATGATATCTTCGACCGTAATGATTAAGTCTTGTGTTATTTTTGTTTGTCGATTACTTCAACTTAACGGAAAACACTAACGCACCGTGAAACAGTGCTTTGGAAACATTTATAATTAATCACTGGGAACATCTGGTTACTTTATCCTGAAATCTGTGAAGCGGTGAACCACTTACCTGAAAGCATCACCTACAGGACTCATACAAATCACCAAATGTAGAAAGGCTCTGACTCTTTTCGTGAAAAAATCGAAAATTCCATCTCTATTTGCTGGATTTATTCCTACTTCTTTAGCAGCATCACGACAAGCGATTATTGCTTTTTCATATTCGTCAGATTCGAAGAGATTTGGAACTTCACCTATTGAAATTATTTCGTAGAAATCAGATCAGAGGCAATTAGAGACGATTCAAAATCATAGCTGACTTTTTTCACAATGAATTTTTCAATTGGAAGTAAAATATTCTCACCTGAATTCAATATATTATTTACATCCTCGAGCATTTCTTCTTGAATAATTTGAGTATCCGTGAAAAGAAAAACTGTGTCTTCTTTCAGAGCACCTGCAGCAAACAACATTTTCCGCAAATCTTCAAAGAACGAACTGTGATCGTAATTTCTTGTTAGTTCAATTTGACTGCATCTAAACAGAGGATACATTTGATTACCGATTTGGCATATGATTTCGATTAATTTTCATTTATTTTTCGGGATTTTTTATTATAAAATCATACATTAAATCAATATATGACGAGGCTTTCTCAGACAATTTCGAAGGCGATCACTCTCTATGAAGATTGCGGTGTTTCATACTGGTGGAATCATCAGTATGGCACTCCCTGCCATATACACCTTTCTTCTCCTTAGCGAAGCATGGTGACTCTGCCGTAGAACGGTTGAGTTTTTGTACCAAGCAGTGGGCGCGTTCAGCAGACTCAACAGTTGTGAATATTCTGTGAATTTTCTACTGAACGCATTCTATATGTTTCCACTACGGAGCGTATGCTACGGAGCGGTCGCCATCTTTGGTAGCGAATTTATTTTATGCTCCTTTTTGGTAACATGTTGAGTAGCTGACATTAGTGATAGTTCTGGCAGTTTTGGAACGAAATTCAAATTTCGAATATAGCAATAATGGAAACTGAAACATATACGTTCATTTACATTCTGAAATGTTAGTCTGAATAAATTTCCCATTTATTGAAGAATAAAAAAGTAATAATACCGTAAGCAAACTTGGAAATAAAAATCGATATTATAACAGAAAATTGTCTCTCATCTTAACGTAACCTTCAAAAAGGACCCACAGAACCTAATGCTGTCAAGAAAAGGAGCAACCCGTCCAGCAGAGAATACTAACTTTACCAAATTGACACCTATCAGTAGCGGAGCTTCTTACGCTACCGATCTTTCTGCTGAACGCGCCCAGTGTTGTTCTTCCGACTGATACGTAGTCTAGGACGCCATCTCTCGAGCTAGCAAAGAGTCAGTACAGATATTTCTGTCAGATGAGTTTATGAGGTTTCTTGAAGGATGAGTTGAAAATTGTTCGATTTTTATGAAATATTTGGAATATATTCGTTGTAAAACTTACTTATATCCATTGACGTGTGACCCCAGTTTAGTCAAGCTTTGTTTCCCCATTCCACCAACACCTACTAAGAGAGCGTTTCCTCTTTCAGCTCGAAGTATCCTCGCTATTCTTACAACGTGTTCCAGAGCATCCATGAAGAAGATCAATTTCATTTCTTTCGCTGTTAATAAACTGTAATCGTCCATGTAGTCCTATAATGAACCATTCTGTTATATATGACTTTTTCGATGATATATGAAATAGAATTAATTATATTTATTGACGAATTCAACATTTACACAGTTATTATAAATTTTCAACAACGAAATGTTGCACTTAACTCCCAGGGTGTTGTTTTGTGTCTGATTTTATTTTACACAATTCATGTGTGAAAAAGATTATTTAATTGAAGTAATTATTATGTTCCTGTACTACCAACCTGTAGTATACTCCTCATTTTATCCAAATTAGTAAGTTCCTCGTAAATTCTGTCTTTTTTATCTGCACCAAACTTCATGAAATCTCCGAAAAATAGTGCAGGAGGATTATTTATGATTGGTTCATCTGGTAAGACTAGGACAGGTGTTCCAAAGTTACGATTGCAAACCTCTTTCATCAATATGTAGAAATATGATTTGTCTTCTTTGTTTATCAGTCGATCGTGAAAAACTCTGAGGCATTCGTGATAGAACAGTTTCAGCATGGCAAGCTCTTCTCGCACAGTGCCTGAAATGAAGAATACGAAAATTCTTAGCCCCGGTGCACACATCCGACATTTGCAGTTCCGACACCGTTGCGGTGTCGTACGCTAGTGTGCATGCTCCCATTTGATTCTTTGTACCACAGCCCGCTTGATGGCAGTTACGACGTCGCAACGGCACGGCGGGTAGTGTGCATGCTCCCAATTGATTCTTTGTACCACAGGCCGCAAGTACGACACAGCAACGGTGTCGTAACTACAAAAGTCGGATGTGTGCACCGGGCCTTAGTTATAAACTTAAGTTGAGAAGGTTCAGGGCCGGCGCGAGTAATTTTGGCGTCTGAAGCAATGCTGAAGCTGAAAACATTTGACATTTACAGTAACAGTGCTTTGAATGCACAATCGTAAGAATTTTCCATAATGTGTATAGGGTGGGCAAATTTCAATGTTTTAGCACTACAACTTTTGAACGAGAGAAGACCTTCTCGGTCTTTTTTTCTGAGAAACTAACAAAGGCAGTATTCATTTTTGGCCACCTTTTTTTGTTTTCGAGTTATAAGCGAAAATTGGGAAAATGGCGGTATCGAAAAACATTTATATCTCCGCTAATACTGATGATAGAGCTCTGAAATTAAAACATCATAAAGGCACTTTTTTGCGTAGAATCTAGTGGCGTGCTCGTTTTTTCAGAAGGGTTTTCAATTACGAAGCTATGACCCAAAGTTATGTTTTTTCAAATAGGAACACTAGATTTCTGAGAGAGAGAAATTAAATTTATTGATAAATCAAATGGCTATCGACCACAGTCTTCCAGCCAGTTGCATATATTTTTATATTACATATTATTAATAAGTATTAAAAAAAAAATAAAAATAAACATCATCCTAGTGATTCCAAGTGTTCGAAAAGTGGCAAAGCTGGTAAATTTGCCTTTGGTGTAGTTGCTCTACTGTAATGTTGTATCAATGGCTCCATCATGTTGATATTATTTTGGTTATTGATGAATTTTTTACTTAGTTTTTGCATTCTTTCCAGTATTGGTTCTATTCCCGTTGTCTGATATAAAAGCTGATTGGATGGATTGTGCAGGGGGTTGTTGGGATGTCTCATTTTTGTAATCTTACGTAAGCAAGTTCTTTCCGCTACCTCAATTGCATTCAGAGCTGTTTTTGTCGAATTTGAGAAGATTATATGTCCATAGTCCAATAAAGGTCTGCATATCATTTTATATATGGTACTAGCTGTTTTAATACTGATTCCTTTGTTTTTATATGTAAGAGATCTAAAATGCCCAGCTCGTGTTATGGCTTTTTTCTTTTGAAGTTTTAAGTGTGCTTTGAAGTTCAACTTGTTATCAATCTTTATGCCTAGGTATTTGCATGAATCTGTTGGAGTTATTGTGTCACTTCCGAGTTTTATATTAGGAGAGTTGGCATTGATTTTATGGTTAAAAATGACGAGTTTTGATTTCCTTGGGTTAGGTTGTATTCTCCAACGTCTCATCCATGCCACTGTTATATCCGCCAACTTCTGTAGACCTTTCATACACTCTTTCAGTGTTTTATGGTGGGATATTAAAGTTGTGTCATCAGCAAATTGGAGAACATACTGTAGACTATTGATGTCCTGGTTTCTGAAATCAGATTGTCTGTACAAGTCACTGCAGAACAAATTGTAAAGTAGAGGAGAGAGTGGTGAGCCTTGTGGTAGTCCTTGTGCTGTTGTCAATTTTTCTGAGGTTTCACCTTTGACCCGGACTTGTAATTTTCTGTCTAGAAGGAAATTGTTTATAATTTTTATCAAATAAATGGGACACTTTAGATGGAGAATTTTGGAGATAAGACCGGCGTGCCAGACACTGTCGAAAGCTTTCTGAATGTCCATAAATATAGCAGCTGTTTTATTTCCCATTTTTCTATTGCATTGAACATTTGAAGTGAGTATAGTTAAAGGGTGCACAGTCGATGTCTTCTTTTTGAACCCGAATTGACATGGTGGTATATATTTTCCTATCTCATTGCATATTCTCTCTGCCAAGATTTTTTCAAAATTTTTTCCCAATGTAGGTAGAAGTGTAATAGGCCTGTAGTTCTCCATGTTAGAATTATCTGTATTTGCCTTGGGGATGGTAATCAAAATGCCTTTTTTCCATTCACTTGGAAAGAGGGAATGAGAGAGACAATAATTATAAATTTTGATTATAACATCGTGAACTAAAGGGTCTAGGTTCCTCAGTATTTTTCTTGGAATGTTGTCATAGCCAGGTGTTGTGTTTCTGTGCTATTTTTTGAATTTTTCCTGATTTCAATAATATATAACATCGTATGTTTTGTATCAATGCAAATAATAGAATATGGTCAAAAACTTTTTTTTACCTAAGAGTCTCATTATTTCTATGGTCTCAACTGTTGACATGCACATAAAAATTGAGCCTCCTATAACAAGAGGAGTGTCATTCCGTCAATCTGATTATTTCCATGATTTTCACTAATTTCTACGAAATTCGAATCTAGGTATATTTTATACATTTTTTGAAAGTTGTAGTGCTAAAACATCGAAATTTCCCCACCCTGTACACATCGATTTCCAAATAATTCGAAAGTGAAATAGTGTTGTTTTTTGTCTTTGAGAAATACATATTTCACACCAACTGCCAAGATTCAATACAAAAGTCCTTAAAAAGTTTAATCTGAATTTTTCAATGAATTTCGACAATATTTCATAAAACTTGACTGAAATAGAAAAAATATCTTCTAATACTCGTTGAAGAAGGCAATTCCAACACTCATGCTTTCGAAAACTCGTTCCTCTGTTGCTCGTTTCCGAATTTCTCATTCGTGTTGGAATAAGAGCCCATTCTGCAACTTGTTTTAGATTAAGATGTCTAAAAACCAGGTGTATGAACTGATTAGCTTTTGTTTTGCCAATTTTGAGAATATTAGTTAAGCTTCGTTATGTCAACTGTAGGTAGCGCTATTAACAAATTGAGATTCTTGTAATTGAAATACCAATAAACTCTCTCTATTACAAATATTTGAATTCATTCCAGTAAACGTTTCGTGTTTTGTTTCACGACTTTGCACGATCATACTCGGTTACACGTCGCTTTTGATTGGTCAGTATCGGGTTTTAATTAATGCATCCAATCAAAAACAACCGAAAAAAGATCGAAATGACAAGTATGACATTGCGGCGCCGCCACGAACTAAAACTAATATTTCAATTTGGTCGAATGTCATTGCATTCAAAATTTGACGAGTGCATTCACCATGTTTTTAGACATCTTATTTTAGAATATACTATTGAACAAGTCAATAGTTTACCTGAATCAGCCTGACACACGCCTTGCATACATTTTGATAGATCTCTCAAGTTGAATACATAGTGTGATTTCATAGGCGTTGGAAGTAGATCCGTTTCTATTCTCTGATAAACTTCAACAGCTGCTCCAACCATGTTTTCACCTAGATCTCTTACATCATTTGCAAATTCTTTCAAGAATCCTTTCAAAATAGCCTAGATGGAAGTAAAAAGATTATAAATTACTATAAGGCTATTGTGGGAGTGAGATAAAGAAATAGTTATTCATTATACCAGAAAAAAAGTATTAGATTTTTACCTGAAATCTAAAATTTTCCCTTGCATATTACCTACTCTATTTTTTCTATCGATGTGAAATATGAAGTTTTAAAATGGTAGGCTGTTGTCATTAGACATGAGTTGCTAAGAAAATCTTTGAAATGAATAGTCATACTGTCAATTTAATTTTGGTATTCGATTGAAAAATTGCGATCTTACAGATTCTTTAGAATCTAGCTATTTTGAGTAATAATAATAGCTTTATTGTCCAACAGTCTAACCCATTTACAGGAATAATGGTCTTCCGCAGGGATCGGTTTTGTCTCCCATACTTTTTAATTTATATTTGTGTGATATCCCTGTTACTTCATCTGAGAAATTCATTTATGCCGATGATATTGCTCTTTTGTTTCGTCATTCTGATCTTGGAATTATTGAGAATACTTTCAATGAAGATCTAAAAATTATGGAAAATTATTTTCTTGAGTGGCGCTTATGCCCTAATCCAAATAAAACAGAAGTATCCTGTTTCCATTTGAATAATCAACAAAAATACAGAAAATTGAAAGTAACTTTCAATAATTCCGTCTTGGATCATAATTTTGCTCCCAAATATCTTGGAGTTAAACTTGATTCTTCTTTGAATTTCAAGGTTCACTTAGAAAATCTGCGTTTGAAATTGAAGTCGAGGAATAATATCCTCCAAAAATTAGTAGGATCTTCATGGGGTGCTGATGCCAGCACTCTTCGTACAGCAGCCTTGGCCTTGGTTTTTTCTGCTGCTGAATATTGTTGTTCTGTTTGGTTCAATAGTGCTCATGTTCATAAAATTGATGCACAGCTTAACGTTTCTATGAGAATTATTAGTGGGACTATTAGATCTACACCTTTAGATTGGTTACCGGTGCTATCACATATAGTTCCGCCTCATATTCGTAGACAGGTTGCAGTCAAGAAATCTTGGGATAAATTTCATTTCTACCCGAACTCATTTCCAATTGTATCCTATTTCCCAGATTCTAGAACTGCTAGATTGAAATCACGCAAACCTTTAAGGACTAATACCTTCCTTCAATCGAATGAAAGCGACAAGGAAATTTGGCGTTCGGGATGGACTTCTTCTAACGTCTTCAACAAAAGTCTTATCGTTGATCCTTCAGAAAAAATTCTAGGTTTCAATCTTCCTAGGAAAATTTGGTGTATTTTAAATCGACTTAGAACTGGTCATGGTCGTTGTAATAGTACCCTCTTCAAATGGCATTCTATTGATAGCCCACTATGTGAGTGTGGTGTAGAAGAAACCATTGACCACTTGGTGAATAATTGTCCGATTTATAAATTTCATGGTGGTTTCCAAGCTATCCATTCAGTTTCAGATTCTTTTTTAGAATGGGTAGTTAACTTCAAATCGATATAATGAAAACTAATATTTAGTACTCCTTTCTGCTTCTTTTTTTTTTTGTTTTAGGATCCAATTGGAAATTATAGAGTCGTCAACCGATGAAGAAAATTTTGTTTTGGTTGAAGAGGAAGTCCTTCAATATAAATTATGTCAGCTATTTCTGTAAACGTTTACACAAACCAGTCACTACACCGATATGGGGAGACAAAGTTTTTGCTTAGGTTTTTATCTGTTCTCTTGTATCATACGTTGAAATGTACGTTACATTTCCTCTGCTAATACTGAGATTCATCGACACATATGCTTGATTGTTTGAAATTAATAATTTGTATTGCTCTTTCTCAAAAGAATATGTATACAGGACAATGTGAATATAAATTACAAAAAATAGCAGTTAATCTACTACTTTGCTGCCTAGTAAAGCAAATAACTATTTGCTCACCTTGAATATCGCTTTCAACGTGAACTCGTTAGGGGGAGGTATCAGTAACATTCCGAAATGTCTGACGAATCTTGGAGTAAGTGGATTCCTTCCACCACCTGGAGGTGCGCACCCAGCTGCTATAACGACGTCTTCTATTTTTTTCCAGAACAGTTTTTCCCTATCGTACAGACCACCATGATCCAGAAACTGCCTGTATCAATAAAATTGGTTAGGTTTAGTCGAGGGTTTAGTTTTAGGTTTATCGCGTTGTTAAAAATATACACTGCGCAAAAGAATTAACGCACATTATGGAAATCTCAAATTTATTCTACAACTGAAGGTGTTCTCAATGATAATTATTTTTATCAGAATCATGCATGCATATGTTATCCACTTTCAACGTTTTTCTTCAATACATAAGTTTTTTCCCAGCAGGAATAAAAAAGATGAGATTATCAGATTTTGAATGTATTGGCTCCATTCTGAAATCAGCTGTTCTCGATCAATTCTAGTGATCAATAGTTTTTCTTTCGTTTGATTTTCTACACTCGATCGCTATGCAACACGAAACACGCAATTTGACCCAAGAGGAATGTGCCCAAGCGGAAGTTTTGCGAGAAGAAGGGTGGACATACACAAGAATTGCAGAAAGGTTTGGAGTTTCCCATACAAGTGTGTCCAGAATGTTGCAGCGATTCAGGGAGACAGGTATGAATGTCCGAAGACCAGGACAGGGTAGACCACAGGTAACAACTGCCATTCAAGAACGTTACTTGAGAGTTTCTTCGTTGAGACAACGGTTTGCAACCGCTCGCCTCCTTCAAAATCAGCTTGGGCAAACTCATGGGGTGCAAATTAGCATTCAGACAATAAGAAATCGCCTCAGAGAATATGATTTAAGGCCTCGTGTTGCGGCAAGAGGCCCAGCTCTTACCCCAGCTCATCGAAGGGCGCGTTTGGATTTTGCGAGAGAGCATATCCATTGGGAAGAGGCTGATTGGGAAAGAGTTCTCTTCACAGATGAGTCTAGATTCTTCCTCTACCATTGTGATCGACGTTCCCTTGTATACAGATGTCCACATGAAAGATATGCTGAGTGCACTCTTTCCCAATCAGCCTCTTCCCAATGGATATGCTCTCTCGCAAAATCCAAACGCGCCCTTTGATGGGCTGGGGTAAGAGCTGGGCCTCTTTCCGCGACACGAGGCCTTAAATCATATTCTCTGAGGCGATTTCTTATTGTCTGAGTGCTAATTTGCACCCCATGAGTTTACTCAATAAATTTGAGATTTCCATAATAATTCTTTTGCGCAGTGTATATTAAAATATGTGATCAATTTAAGTAAGCAATAGTTTTCGTTCAGTCAGTGCTTTTTTTCCAATAATATTAGTTTTTCATTTCTTCAATCGAATACCTGAGCAACTCAATAGGTGGCTGTGCGCCATAGATTTCCAGTTTCGGCATGTTCACATCATCCACGAAAATAACGATCCTTTTACCAATAGGGGCGCCTAATAGAGTCTTCTTCTTCCTTTCAAGTTTCAGTTCAATTATCTCCTGTGTTCTTGCACTGCTGGTTTGTGCAGAAAAGTTCATGGTGACTGGTACAAATTTTCCTGTTTCGTACAGTTTATTCAGTACAGCTTTGGCTACTACCGATTTACCAACACCTGGAAAGAAGTATTCAGGTAAAGTTTTTGCAGAAATGATTATTCAAAAAGGTTCACGCATCAAAAGGAAATTGGCTTTTGGAGAATTTTCTCGAATTTTTTTGTGGAAATGTTTCGATAAAATTAAAATCAAATGTAATAACTTGGAAGAAATGATGAATAATATACAGCATCTGCCGGTATTAATAAAATATATTTTTTTAATTGAGATTAATATAATGCAAACAAACCAATAGCTTGATTTATGTTACTCAGACCTATCTACCACAACGGTTGAAAGGAAGAAAACAACTGAAGAGTTTTTTTTGCGTCGACATGTGATAGTGGATGAAACATGGATAATCAATCACTCATGATAGAAATATAGCGTCTGCTAAATGAAAAGCAATCCAAATTGCGACCAAATATCAAACATCAACTGGCAAGGTTATGACATCCGTATTTTGGGACGTGCAAGGCATATTGTTCATTGACTATCTTAACAAAGGTAAAACCATCAACAGTGGATATTGCCTAACATTATTGAGTTGAATGTGGAAATAAATAAAAACGAGAAAAACATTTTTCATCAAAACAATCCATCTTGTCAAAAATGGATGTGAAAGCACGATCAAATTGAACGAATTGCGCTTCCAACTGCTCGACCATCCAGCTCATTCTCCAGATCTGAAATCCAGTGATGACTCCTTGATTACTAGACCTCGAAAAAATACTCCACAGAAAAATTTGACTCTAATGAAGAAGTGATTACCGAGGTTGAAGCCTATTTCAAAAGAAAAACCGAACCTTTCTACAGAAAAGGTATTGAAAAGATAGAGGAGCGTTGCAGTATATGTATATTGTGTCCGTGAAGTAAGGAACAAATTCATTTTTAGCTAGACAGACCATTTTAAGAAATAATCCTGAAACACGTCGATTTTTCATTTTAATTTAACGTATTTTAAAATAATAATCTAATATACAGAGTGAATTACTTCCGAGTAATGACGTCACCATCATTTTTTTTAATGGAACACCCCCATTTTGTCTCAATTTTCCGATTACTCTAGCTGAGTTGATTCCAAAAATGTATCACATGTTGATTCCAATTAACATATAGTATACAATAGTTTTGTATGTGCTCCTAAAGTAACGCGTAACATTCTTTATCAGTTGAATTAACAATATTATCAAAAATACTACCTAAAAATGTAACAAACTACAGGGTATTACATTCAAACCAATTGCCGCTAAATAAGAATTTTTGATAATATTGTTGATTTAACTAATAAAGAATGTATTACTTACGTTACTTTATGAGCACACACAAAACTATTGTATTTTTGTCCACTCTGTACCAATTTGAATCAACATTTGATACATTCTTGGAATCAGCTCAGCTAGAGTTATCGGAAAATTGAGACAAGATGGGGGAGTTTCATTTAAAACAATGACGGTGACGTTATTACTCGAAAGTAATTCACCCTGTATATTAGATTATTATTTTGAATTACGGTAAATTAAAATAAAAAATAGACGTGATTCAGGATTATTTCTTAAAATGGTCTGTTTAGATAAAAATGAATTTGTTCCATACTTTACGGACACAGTGTATGTATCTCTCTTGAAGGTGACTATGTTAACGAATAATTTCGAATTTTTAATTGGTTAGACCCGGGACTATAAAAAATTTATATCTTATTTGACATTTGTTCACTCTTCACTTTATTGTGAAGAGGTGTTTGGTCATATCATTCTGTTTAAAACTATCTCAATCTCTCATTCCTATTAGAGAATAGAATTGAAGTTAGAAACAGTGATACTTTTCATGCTATTCAAGCACCATCTGTTCCCTTCATCAAGGAACATAAAATCAATTGAAAAAAATTATTCACCTGTATCTCCTGTCAAAAGAACTGGACGATTAACATATATGAGTCTCTCCATTACAAAACCGAAACGAATAGTGTCGATAGTAGGAACAAGCATCTCGAAGAACGGTATTTCTTTGTCATATTTGAAGTCCGGAATGATTTTGGACCAAGGATCCAGTGCATGTCTCTGGATATTTATATATACTTCCCAGAGATCGGATGAACCTTGCAACCTGAAAAAGCCGAAATTTTTGTGAAGAAGCTTCATTTATGTTTTCCTCGGATAATGCACCTACTTGGCATCAGGGTTTTCGTCGAATTGGCTCGTGACGAAGGTCTCCAGTTTTTCTCTACCACTATCGTGCAGATTTCCACCCATACCCCATATGTAGGAGAATATGAACGTTTGGCAAACGAATTGTCTGACTTTTCTCTTCTCGCCAATTTTCTCCATGGCTCCAGGCATTTTGAAGAAACTTTCGATGAGGGCGCATATCATAGTGATTTTGCTGATATCGACCTTCGTAATTAATAAAAATGTTTCACATGTACAGTGCATCCCATTTTGGGTGAGACAGCCAGGTTTCTCGCTTGTTATTTAAGATAGAACCTTGCGGTTTTCACGTTCCTGTCCTACTTTTTCGTGAAACTTAAGTTGGTCTAATCAGATTTTGAAAACTGTTTCCGTTCTAGAGATACAGGGTGATTTTGGAAATTGATACTTTTCGGACACCTCCTTTATCTCCGAAGTTATTAGAAATAATGCTGAGATAAGAACTACGTCTGAATCAGAATTCTGCGTAGAATCCAGTGGCGTACTCAAAAATTTTTTTCGGGATATGGTTTTGAAGATTCAACACAAACCTATATTTTTTTTAATGGAACACCCTATATATCATTACTTCGTTGAATTCGTTATTTTTTTCCCTTCGAAATGATGTATGATACTATATAGGTAGGATGTTCAGAAATGTTGAAAAAACAATAAAACATCAAATAATGATGACTTTTTTGTTAACGGGCAATGGATTTCCAATATAAAAAAAGAATCAATTGGATAATTTTCATTTGTGAATTTATTTATAGTAGAGTAAGCAAACAAAGATAATGCACTCATCACTAACATGAAAAACAGAACGTAGGTACCTACCTAATAGCAACAAATAAATAATACAAAAATTCATAAACATTGCATAATATCTTACAGATTAAACTGTTCAAATTGCTGTCCATTTTCCCCTAATACATAATTGACAAAACTTTTCAATACGCCTGAGTGCAATTTATATTATAAAAGGGCGGTTTTGTAAATCCTGAAAAACTGCCTCTGCAGGAAGTTCTTCGAGACTGTTGTGTCTTTTACTGTAGTATATTATATGTATTAGGGAAAATGGACAGCAATTTGAAGAGTTTAATCTGTAAGATATTATACAATGTTTATGAATTTTTGTATTATTTATTTGTTGCTATTAGGAAGGTACCCACGTTTTGTTTTTCATGTTAGTGATGAGTGTATTATCTTAGTTTTCTTACTCTACTATAAATAAAAATCACAAATAAAATTATCCAATTGATTCTTTTTTATATTGGAAATCCATTGCCCGTCAACAAAAAAATCAACATTATTTGATGTTTTAGTGTTTTTTTTTTAACATTTCTGAACATCCTACCTATATAGTATCATACATCATTTTGAAGGGAAAAAAATAACGAATTCAACGAAGTAATGATATATAGGGTGTTCCATTAAAAAAAATTTAGGTTTGTGTTGAATCTTCAAAACCATACCCCGAAAAATTTTTTTGAGTATGCCACTGGATTCTACGCAGAATTCTGATTCAGACGTAGTTCTTATCTCAGCATTATATCTAATAACTTCGGAGATAAAGGAGGTGTCCGAAAAGTATCAATTTCTTGAATCGCCGCGTATCTCTTGAATGGAAACAGTTATGCACAATCTGATAAGACCAATTTGAGTTTCACGAAAAAGTAGGACAGGAACGTGAGAACCGCAAGGCTCTATCTTAAATAACAAGCGAGAAACCTGGCTGTCTCACCCAAAATGGGATGCACTGTACATGAGAAGAAAAAATTATTAGTATTGTAGGTAATAAAGTTAAAGTTTACGGACAAAGTAATGACAACCCGTTTTCCCTATGTTCAACTCCTGATCTAGCTTTCTGCCATTTATTTGTTTATTATAACTAAGATGTATAAAACACTGGTGTCCTCATCACTTACTCTTGAAAAATCTTAAGATAAAAGTGGCGACTTTTGAAGGGGCCAGCCTTCTTGAATTCTAATAGTATTGGTTCTTTTTCACTTGATTTCTGTATAGTTTCCTATAGCGATCAAGTCATCTTTCTGTCAATGTCGTTTTGAGGTTAAATCAGAAGTCGATCAATTTTTGACAGAACAAATGAAAATTTTAAAATGATGCCTATGATTGGTCAACTCTTTATTTAGCTCCTCCTTAAGGAAGAAAAAGTAAAAGTACCCGTGCCGAGCCGAGTCGCCAGAATTATCTCAAATCAAATCTAATCATTGAACACGCCAGTATTTAAGACATCTTAATTATAACTAATACTCTAGGGTCTCCTCTCTTCTGAGATCATAATAACGTGCGTGGCATAAGTTAATACTTCTTATTTACAACCAGTTGACGCACCTGTGATATGGCACTCGTACAATGTCTTCTGACGAAATGGAAACTATTCTCCACTAGATTATTGAAGAGATCTAATAACTGATCTTTGTATTCCTGGGCAACCAAAGCATCACTCAGCCTATTCAACCAAGACTTGACGTAAGGTAGCCACTTTAACTGACCGGGATCGATATACACCATACCACATCTTCAATGAAGTGTACACGTATTTGAAATTGTGAAAATATACACTTTGAATTGTATCGAATTTACCTGCTGACTGTTGCAGGTGATGCTTGGGCCAGATCTTGAACTTCGAATACCATGTGCACGAAGGGTGTAAGTTTTATTCTTTCGGAATTAGCCAAACACAGCATTTTGTTGTCATCCAAAACAGTGTTCAGGTTTTCTATCCAAACAGCATCTACAGGTCCATCGCAAATTATCCATTGATGATCTTCATTGGTAGCCTACAATGACTTGTAACAAGAGATGTTTTCGGAGAAACATTCAGGAGGGATAGTTTATTGACTTTTGATGCAAAGGATACTGCACACTTTATTAGAGAAAGTGGATCCCAGCCAAGTTGGCTGAATTTTTGATATGTTATAGTCGAAGTTCAATAGGCATAAGTTTTTCTATAGCCTTGTTTCGACGCTAGCGTCTAGAGACCCTTGAAAACTATTATTTGTGTTCCATTGTTAAACAATACAAAACGTTACCCTAGATAATCATCTCTATCGCTTTCTCTTGAAAGAAACACTATGTATATTTTTCGAATGTGATGTAGAATAAGGTGTAGAATAGGATTCATAAGCATTTTTATTGTAGATCGTCAAGGCGATTTCAAACCATTTGCGAAAATTTGATTTTAAAAATTCTAAGTAGTTGGAACACACTGTATAATACGAGTAGACCAAATGTTACAACACCAAAGAACAATACCTTTGATAGTATCTCATATTAATGATTACTTAGAATAGTGATGCTTATCCAGGATAACGTTTTGTATTGTTCAACAATGGACAACAAATGATAGTTTTCAGAGGCCTCTAGCGTCAAAACTAGCCTATAGAAAAACTTTTGCATATTGAACTTTTTGTTTGGAATGACTTGGACCATAACATACCAAAAATTCAGCCGATTTGACAGGAAACTTCTCTTATAAAATGGGTGGCCTCCTTTAGACGATTTTTTATACATGTTTTATTGGATTCATAGTGGTTTATGTGACTTACTGTTACTGCTGTTCTAGTCATAATCCCAATAAGACCATCTCGCCATTCCATTGTGAATGGATTCACTTCCCCATACAACTCTCCAGCAGAAACTGCCTTAGGATTCAGGGTGTAGGTGTGAACAGGTTTATAATAAGGACCATCGACACCATCCTTGTGCATTTTACACAAAGCTCTGTTCAGAGTCTGAAAAGTATATGTAATAAATATAGGATCCAGTCGTTGTTCCCTGTATATGATTGACATGGTCAACACGATGCTTGGAAACCTGTTAGTTTCTTCAAGTGTCGAGGGCATGACAGTTTCAATGAATTTACAGGGAACGAATTACTTTTTGTATATAACATAGAAAGGAAGTGTTAATTCTTCGGGGTGTCGAAGATGTGTCATGTCGGTTGTAAATCTTGAGAAATTTACTGGGTTTTGGGTACCGGATGTCACATCTGCGTATTGAGTGCTGGTCCTTCGAGAATATTCGATTTCCAGGAATCCGCGAAGAGCTGTGTGGGCGGAACGGCAAAACTCTTATTGGACTAGGGGTGGTACTTGGTACTTTCCCCCGATATCGGAGTGGCGCTAAGGGTGTGGAAGAAGGGAAGTCGATATTCAGGGAAGGTCAGTAAGTTCCAGTCAAGAGACAGTTCAAGTTGAAGTCAAGTCTAAGACGAGTTAAGAGCAAGTTCGGTCGGTCAACTTAAGACCTACGACGTAAAGACTAGATTAAGAGGAGTCGCGAACGAGTTAAAGACGAGACGACCGAAACTTGTAATAAGACGAAGACGTGACACATCGAAGACGTTTCGAGTAATTAACACTCGAGTTAAAGACGAAATTCAGTACCGTATCTACTGTGTTTGTACTGTAATTGTGGCTTTGTAAATAATTAAAAGAGTTTAATTATTACCAACCCGAACAAAATCACGGAGTAGAAGACGAAAGGCCAGGTAATCGAATCATACCTCTAGACGATCGATTAACCAAGCCTACATAAACATGTAGGCCGCCATTCATTCGATGAAGGGATTGATTCTCCAAGATTTTTAAAGGAGCAGTTATAGAATTGAAAATAGTTTAAGTTAATCAAAGGTAGATATGCTATTTATTTATGTAACCTTTAGAACAACAGTTTTTCCACCGCCTGTAGGTCCAACCAGCATGACTCCCCAACGAACAATCATCGTCTCATACAATTGGATAACTTTGGCAATTTGTTCGGGAACTGCTTGGAAGTTCCATTCAATTAGACAAAATTCAATGGCTTTAAACAACAGGCCATAGTCCTCTATTGGTAGTTCGACTCCTGGGAAAAGATCACTCAAAATTCCCTGAAAGTATCATACAATTAATTTTTCCTAAGGAATATTTTAACTCCACTCTCACTAGGAATTAGTGTGTCCGTGGTTAGTTTAGTTAGAGTCCGAAATTATTTTTTCCTACAACTGCTATGAAAAGTAGCGTATTCTTCACATCTTACTCAATTTCAAAACTATGTATTGTTCATACTGTTGGAAATATTATTCCCCACGGCACTTTGCCCACACCTCGCTTGGTAGACCAATGAAATTGCGCTTTTGAGTCGTTTCTATGGAAACGCAATAAATTAACACATACTGTTAACGAAGGCCATTTTGATTTGAATCAAGTCCATTACTTGAATTATTGAAATTTGTGCAGTTGTAGGAAAAGTATAGTGTGCAACATGTGGAGAATAGTATATTGTGCAACAAGTGGGGAAAGTCCAACTTTTCTCGCGAGTGTGGAAGTTTGTGGCACGAGCCTGAAAGGCGAGTGCCGCAAACATACGAGCGAGAAAAGGACTTTCTCCACATGTTGCACACTATACTTTTCCTACAACTGCACAAATTTCAATAATTCAAGAATGGACTTGATTCAAATCAAAATGACCTTCGTTGAGAGTATGTGCTAATTTATTGCGTTTCCATAGAAACGACTCAAAAACCCAATTTCATTGGTCTACCAAGGGAGGTGTGGGCCAAGTGCCGTGGGGAATAATATTTCCCACAGTATGCGCAATACATAGTTTTGCAATTGAGTAAACTATGCAGAATACGCTACTTTTCATAGCAGTTGTAGGAAAAGTCCTTTTCTCGCTCGTGTGTTTGCGGCACCCGCCTTTCAGGCTCGTGCCACAAACTTCCACACTCGCGAGAAAAGTTGGACTTTCCCCACTTGTTGCACAATATACTATTATCTCTATCATGATAGGTTTTTTGAACGAGGATTTTTTGAAGAAAAGTTAAAAAAAGGTTTCATCAAACAAAAGATCCTGACCTGGAATAGAAGAGCATCATCTGCCAAGAATTTCGGCAGATTGCTGTCTCTCAACGCACAAATAAGAACAACTTCTTCGCTTCTATCGGGATTGCTTCTCTTGAGCGACCCGGCCATGACCAGAACACTCTTCACCGCTCTCATTCCAAAGTCATAGTGATCTTGTTGCGACAATTGCTCGCTGCATAATTTGTACATCTGGACCATCTTTTGGGAGAGACCACGTGACGATTCGAATCCCTCGGAGTACAATATGACCTCGGCTATGAGAGCTGGGCGAAACAAAATGGACATGAGCAGACATAATTTTTACGGGTGAATAATAAAGGGTGTTTTTTTTAGAGCTTTAAATTGCAATAAAACAACGATGGATCATTCGATTCACATGAATTTTATTTATCCTCAAGATAATCTTGTGGCATTACATTTAAAATATGATTTCTGGCATATGACCGCCACGGCTGGCTCGGATGTGGTCCAATCTGGATGTCCAATTTTCGATGACTTTTTCCAACATTTGTGGCCGTATATCGGCAATAACACGGCGAATGTTGTCCTCCAAATGGTCAAGGGTTTGTGGCTTATCCGCATAGACCAATGACTTTACATAGCTCCACAGAAAGTAGTCTAGCGGTGTTAAATCACAAGATCTTGGAGGCCAATTCACAGGTCCAAAACGTGAAATTAGGCGGTCACCAAACGTGTCTTTCAATAAATCGATTGTAGCAAGAGCTGAATGACATGTTGCGCCGTCTTGTTGAAACCACAGCTCCTGGACATCATGGTTGTTCAATTCAGGAATGAAAAAGTTAGTAATCATGGCTCTATCACCATTGACTGTAACGTTCTGGCCATCATCGTTTTTGAAGAAGTACGGACCAATGATTTCACCAGCCCATAAAGCGCACCAAACAGTCAGTTTTTCTGGACGTAACGGTGTTTCGACATACACTTGAGGATTAGCTTCACTCCAAATGCGGCAGTTTTGTTTGTTGACGTAGCCATTCAACCAGAAGTGCGCTTCATCGCTAATGGATGTAGTGCGGGATACGTATTCCGCACAGAACCATTATTTTCGAAATGAAATTGCACTATTTGAAAGCGTTGTTCAGGCATGAGTGTATTCATGATGAATTGCCGAACCAAACTGAGAATAAATTACTTGACAGCTTTTAAATCGGTCGCCATCTTGAATAGTAATGCCAACTTAAACTTATGTACCTCGAACAAAAACACCCGTTAGTATATTGTGCAACGAGTGGGGAAAGTTTAACAAAGGACTTTCTCCACATGTTGCACCCTATACTTTTCCTACAACTGAACAAATTTCAATATTTCAAGTAATGGACTTGATTCAAATCAAAATGGCCTTCGTTGACAGTATGTGCTAATTTATTGCGTTTCCATAGAAACGACTCGAAAGCCCAATTTCATTGGTCTACCAAGCGAGGTGTGGCCAAAGGGCCGTGAGAAATAATATTTCCCACAGTATGAGCAAAACATAGTTTTGAAATTGAGTAAGCTATGAAGAAGACGATACTTTTCATAGCAGTTGTAGGAAAACTTTTTTATTATTATTTCACCTACCATAATCTGGTACCATCATAGAAACTGGACGGAAAAGGGCCTTCAAGTTGTCCGGAAGTTCCGTTCTTCCGGCGT
This sequence comes from Harmonia axyridis, assembly GCF_914767665.1. Classification (NCBI taxonomy): domain Eukaryota; kingdom Metazoa; phylum Arthropoda; class Insecta; order Coleoptera; family Coccinellidae; genus Harmonia; species Harmonia axyridis. The sequence goes on from NC_059502.1 coordinate 17,916,888, forward strand.
ATCCAGGATTCATGGTTATAAAAGCAGCACATTTGTGGATAAGTCTGATTTCCCTTCCTTCAAAAATGAACCTGGAAATGCAAATGAGTATTTTGACATGACTGTAGGGTCTTTTTTAAGCATATTCTTTAATTTTATGCCATAAATATAGATGGGTCCTATTAATTCACGTTACGCTATGCTAGACATACACAACTCTACTCGTTTTTGAGATTTCGTTTTATATTTTGGCATTGACTTGATGTGATTCATTAGTTATTTTTGTTTCGAATAAGTCGACAAATTTACATTCTTGAAACTTGAGAAATGATGTTAGAATATCGAGAAACAGTAAAATATGTTAATCAGAAAGAAGAAAATCTCTCTGCAATGCAGCGATAGTTGAGATTAAAATTTCATTTAAGGGGATTCAAATGTTTCATTGCACTTCGACCTAATGGACTATTGAGCCTACATCCGAGTTATTCTTGAGATTAAATGATCCACAGGTCCTCCAGTTCCAGAGTTCTAATTAATGAACTTCAGTATGTGGGATGGCTTCAGGGAGCCTAATTCCATACTTCTACAAGTTCCTTGTCCAAAGAAGATTTTGCATCATCAGGTGAGTTTCTGCCTCCTCCCTAGATAATCTACACTCGTCGTTTTCAGATAGATCTATTCTCATAAGTGATATTGTTCTTTTTAAGTTTTTTTGTGTTGTAGATACATTTGATTATACCACAGAAAGGTTCTGGGTCAATGAAAGGAGTTTGTGCTCCTTTTCTGGCATGTGTATTGACCTCTTCATTGCCCGAGTAACCTGGAACCCAGACTGAAAAGACCTTATTTTTATTCTTGTCCATATCGTTGAGTTTTGTTCGGCACTCCAATACCAACTTTATATCAATGATATGTCAGCTCAGTGCTTTGATTGAAACCTGACTGCCAGAATGTGTCGCTATATCACATTTATGATAGTTTCTCACTAGGATGTTCGATACTGGGAATACATCTGCTAGGCCATGTTACAATTGAATATTCGACCCAGAGAACATAATTAGCTGATATTCTGGAGGAAAAATGTGACATTGTGGATACCACATAGCCAAAAATAGTAATACTGATGTTCAGTTCAATTGCCTTCAAGAGCAGATAAGCGTAAGATCACCCACTCGATGAACTGAAGACATAACAGGCTGAGAAATAATTGTATTCAAGATGTCTAAGAAGAGAGGAAATCCACGAAGGAGACCTATATCCAACAGTGGACCTTCAGGTTGAATGATGATGCTGAATCACATTAGAGTCAGGTGCATTTTTAAAATCAAACCTTCAATTGATTTCCTTTTTACCTTGTTTGCTTAGCAGCCTTTGCATTTCTGATAGTTATAATTTGTTGAGCTATAACTGACAGGACTTCTATGTTGAGTCTGTTGAATTCGTCGAAGCAACACCAGGCTCCAGACTGCGCTAGACCCGAGAAGAACCTTCCCATCATTTTATAGTCCAGACCATCAGAGCAGTTGAAAACGACGCATTGGATGGCCAGTGCTTTTGCCAAGTCTTTAGTCGTTTCGGTCTTTCCCGTACCAGCTGGTCCAGCAGGTGCTCCTCCTGCCAAAATGATCAAGAAGATTCCGATAAAAAACAGTTTACGAAATACCTCTGGAGAATCAATAGTCCGGGAGCCAGGTGCAAATTTGGTTGATTATTTCCTCTCTCGAGATACTTGGTGAGATGCATCAGATAATAGTAATAAAAAGCCTCGTGAACGTCAGCTACGACTCGGTTGGGGGGGAAAGCGGCGGCAACCCCCCAAACACGAAGAAAAAAAAATACATTCAGTCATTTCCTCCCAACTGAAAATTTGTCAAATTGTAGCTAACCCAATATCTAGACGAAAAAATACAATCAGCTGGCTATAGCATGGTGGATTATACGTCAGCTGGTGCCTCAAACATGAAAAAAAAAATTATATTTTCAATGACTGCTCTGACAGCGACTATGATACTGAATCAGAGAGTGGAAGTAACTAAATATTATTGTGCAACATGTGGAGAAAGTCCTTTTCTCGCGAGTGTGGCACTCTCTGATTCATTATCACAGTCGCTGTCAGAGCTGTCATTGAAAATATAATTTTTTTTCATGTTTGAGGCACCAGCTGACGTATAATACACTATGCTATAGCCAGCTGATTGTATTTTTTCGTCTAGATATTGGGTTAGCTACAATTTGACAAATTTTCAGTTGGGAGGAAATGACTGAATGTATTTTTTTTTCTTCGTGTTTGGGGCTGTCGTCGCTCTCCCCCCCAGCAGAGTCGCAGCTGACGTTCACGAGGCTTTTTATTACTATTACCTGATGCATTCTACTAATTACCGTTTGAGAGGAACTTGGTCATGTATATCTGTTACTGGCTCCCGGACTACAAGTACAAACGTTGTGATATTTTTAAAAATGGAGGTGTGGTGACTCCTTACAACCCCGTTGGAGGTTGTGAAATATTCGATAGAAAACGAGTGCTCTAAATAATTGCTGAGAACACCTCACCAAAGAAGGAAATAACACACTCAATTTAAAAATTTGTGGATATACTTTTACCTAAATCCAACTGAAGAGCTCCCATCAAGCATAAATAGCATTTATCAGTGAGTGGAGTGATCACCAACACCCCAGAAGCACCCAGATATTCATAACCATAGACGTAACTGGCACTCGACATTTTAGCTACGCAGTCGTCTATTTTTTCATCCCAGTAATAACGTAACACCTTCAACCACTCGAAGCTGAAACTGTTAGGGAACGGATTTGTTTGAACGTGGTGAATTCAGTGTGTTGAATAGTGATTACCAATCATTGATTTTCTTTGCTACTATGTTGCTGAGAGTATCTCTTGCATGTACGTCTATGGTAATCAAAGCTATGAGAACGAGACGGGTGACTTTGGGTAGATTGCTTCTAATTAATACAGCCAAATCGTTGAGGTCCTGTTGAGTAAATGAATGAAATGCAATTTGTCGAAATACTTATTGTTGAAAGTAACAGTAAGTTATCATCATCTTAGGGAGCAGGTCAAAAAAGTATCTTACACTATAGTAACTGATATAACTGAAATTAACGTTGTGTTGAATGATACATTTTTTTTTAATATATTTTAGGTGACATGAACTCGACATTGGACAAATTTATTTGCCCTTCCGTAAGTGGCGCTGTGTAAAGAAATTACCATATATGTATGGAAAAGACAGAGAAATGATGTGAAGCTGTAGAAAACTTTGTCGATATCCTTCAAATGCAAGAGGCACAATCACTACAAGAATTGATACTCAGACCTTGAAGATTTTTCAAGATTGAGTGGAAACACCAGTATATCTACTTATGGCTAAAGAGAACTATATCTTATAATTCGAAAAAGTTTTTAGATGCCGTGAAGTACCTTCGATGAGTAAAAGTATTTGGGGGTTCTACCAAAAGTATTTTAGATATCTGGACTGTTACCGGATATGTTAGGGTTTTAATTTACTTAATTCATAAAAGAGCTGAAGAGGTACTTTCCCAGCATCTAAAATGTAACTCAAGAGTAATTAAGTACTTTTTTTGAGAAAGTAATGTTGCAACTGTATACTTTTCAAAAGTCTCCAAAAGATAAAGATACTTATGGAGGCTTCACAACAATGTTACTTGTTCAAATTTTTTTGCTACAGCGAAATATGTTTTGTCAGATATGAAGAAAACAACCTCACCCCAATACATTTTCGAAGATATAATTCAAGTTTCTTGTTTTTGTAATCATCTTTCACGTCTAGAACATCATGTACTCCTTTAGCCCACATAATCTGCGAAACTGCAAGAACGATTTGACTTGGATGCTTCGTCACCCAGTCTGTTCTCGGCCGTACTAAATAGTCACCCACGGCTGCTTTCATAATTCTCCTCAAAGAAGTCACCATAGCTTCTTCCACCTTGCTTAACCAATCTTCCACGTTTCCTCTCGCCTTGAGTCCTAAAAAAAATGCTTAGGCTTAGAATCACTATCTATCCTGAATTGAGCATTCTTGGAACAATTATTTAGAATCAATTCATTCTTTTGGGCATTAGAAAATGAAGGAATCAATTGGCTGAAAAACAGCCTTTCAGAACTGCCAACTATTTGATCTTTTGTTGTATTCAATCATGGGAGCTTTGACTATAACTTGGTGAGGATTGCTAGAACTGTGCTTCTTGAGCCGGCTACTTCATGACTTTTGCACAACAGAATGTGATTAGCTGTTTCTATTTGCAGAGTATGCAAATTTCAGTCTGAGAGTTCTTGAGCTCCTTTTGGTGAACTGCTTCTCTGAAGTGTTCACGGAATGGTTCAGTTCCAGCGGGTGTTACTAAGATGTCTAAAAACCAGGTGTATGAACTGATTAGCTTTTGTTTTGCCAATTTTGAGAATATTAGTTAAGCTTCGTTATGTCAACTGTAGGTAGCGCTATCAACAAATTAAGATTCTTGTTATTTATTATTTACGAGTTTTGTGCCATTATGTACCTATATGTATATCTCTCATTATAGTTATGATCTATGGAAGCAATTCTTGTAATTGAAATACCAATAAACTCTCTCTATTACAAATATTTGAATTCATTCCAGTAAACGTTTCGTGTTTTGTTTCACGACTTTGCACGATCATACTCGGTTACACGTCGCTTTTAATTGGTCAGTATCGGGTTTTAATTAATGTATCCAATCAAAAACAACGAAAAAAAGATCGAGAAGACAAGTATGACATTGCGGAGCCGCCACGAACTAAAACTAATATTTTCAATTTGGTCGAATGTCATTGCATTCAAAATTTGACGAGTGCATTCACCATGTTTTTAGACATCTTAGGTGTTACCAATGACACCATTTTTGCATGAAGATCAGATTTTTCATTGCTTTCAATACCAATATATCGTAGTAACCATAGTAGAGTTACTTTTTCTCTGATTTTGAACCATACCAAAATGCATGACTTGCTTTTCAGTTAACCAACAAAATTCAAAACACTTCGATGGTTACTAATGATCATTGTGAAGGGCTTTGGAACAATTGTAGGCATTTAATCTGAAGGTTTGGCTATGAGACTTGAATCAAATATTCAATATCATTATGTTTTCCAGACTAATTTAATATCTGTGATTGTTGTGATGAAATAAAAATTCAAAATGAGGCTGCATGAAAACAAGAGAAACAAAACATAGTTTCAACTAACAAGATGTGATTGCAATTAAGTGTCATACGTCTGAGAGTATCAGGAAATAAAGAAGATTTCATGATTTATACATCAATGTTTGTTTTGGGCCAAATCTCAAAATATCTGTAAAATAATGATAGATTCATATATTTGATTTTCACCATTGAAAATGTTATGAAGAATAACTCTTTTTACCTTTGGTTAAAGGAACTCTCTCGCCTTCTGGACTTAGCATTGCCATAATATCAGTCGTCAAAACCATACCAGACTTGCTCTTCTTGAGATTAGCCGATGGTGAGATTCTCAATTTGCTCTTGCTGACCACGGGAACGTCCTCTTCCTTCATACCAAATTCCAGCTTAGCAATAGCGTCGAAGCACTTTCTCAGATGTGGTTGTACAGCATGCGGATTTCTGGTCTGATGATAATTTGAAATGCAATAAGTGCCTACTATAGAAAAATCTAATTTTTGTCGTATACCTGTGCGAGAATATCCAGAAGCTCATCATTCGATAAGAAATAAAATCGGGGAAAGGCAACTCTCTTCGTCTCCAGATATGATTCCAAACATTTCATGATCTGTTCAAGCAGTGTATTGTTCTTTTGAAGGATCTCCAGTAAATTGGGATAATTGGCTGCTTCTAGAGAAAGGGGAACCTGAAATATCCGGTTACCTACTGATAATAACTTATGAGAAAATGTTGTAATAATCGGGAATTTGAGATTCTCGATTATTGGGTCTGGACGTCGCCAACGTGCGGTAGGTAGACGAGACCCTTTTCGAAGACGATGTAAGGTCAGGCACTTGACACTAGACTTGGTGGCGACTAATAAAGTGCGAAATTTATTGGTTCCCTATTTGTCCTATGTGTCAAATCTGGATGATGGAAATATTTTTGTACAAGTCGATACTTAGGTGCAGTCTCGACCTTAGGCGATAAGAATATAACTTATAAGGTGTTAAATATTAGTTGTATCGAAGTTTGTTGAGTGGTCTCCTTATGAGAATATTCGATCCGTGGGAAGAGAAAAACTTGGCAATTACGGAAAAAATCCAAGACGCTCTTTTTTTGAAGGTACGCCCATCGGGGGCGGGAAATAAGTTACCTTAGGCCAAATCATAGAAAAAGTAATCAGTTAGTTACGAGTAAGTTTCGAGGAGTCGAGGACAACTCAAGAGGAGTTCGTCGCGGAAGTTAGAGTTAGTGACGAGTAAGTTTCGGGAAACAGTTAGTCCCGGGGAGTTCAGGAAACTCAAGAATCGGTTCGGGAAGTAGTCGCGGAAATTAGGAAGTTAAGAGTCAAAGGTAGATCGTGGAAATCTAAGTTAGTAGAAGTTAGTCGATATAAGTAGTTTGGAAGATTAGGTTTGAAACGCAGTTGATAGTTTGAAAAAGTCAATAATAATATATTTTTTTTTGGTTCTGTCACGGGTCGATAGTAGATTCGGTAGATTTAAAGATTAGGCAATAACGGTATCGTTTCGCCAAAGTTCCGTGAAGTTCGAGATACATTTCGCGATAGTGGAGTATGAGAGTACATTTGAAGGATTATCCATCTAAGGAATTAACATTTTTTGTTTGTTTGTTCTGTCCAATGTTCTGAAATCTCCAGTAGTTTTGTGAAGTTTTAAGGGAATAAAAGAGACCTGTCAGTTTGAGGCAAGTCCTTCCGAAGATTAATTTTTGTTCAATTTTGGTTTAATTTTTTTGTTAGTAAAATTATAAAAGAGCTTATGCCTTTCAGTTATCACTAGACCTGTTCCCAAAAAAAAAATTCAGTTTAACACTAAGTCCTGTCCCTAGTGCGACAGGCCTAACCCACACTTTCTCTCTTAATAAAGGAGAAAGAATTTAATTAACATCTTTATAACACTACCACCCCTTGATCAGAGGAAATCCGCTCTTCCAATGATCACAAGAGGCGGTGGGTTAGTACAATGTCAATGGCATTCAAGTGGAAGATAATTTTGACTTATACTATATGTGATAGAAAAATTTGGATACTGACCTTGGCGGTCCTTCTCATCAATTCTTTCCAAGCCTTATCCACAATAAGAAACAATTTCGATTCTGCAGGCAGCTGCCTTTGTATGTCAGGAGCGGAGAAAATGACTTCTAGATACACCCAATTCTGTTGGCACATCAGCCATTCATCCTTGAAGAGAAAAAGCTCGATTAGTTTCTTTCATTATAATAATGTCAGATAAACGAAAAATTTCAGCACGAGTTCTTCGCATACATATTGCCAAATAGGGTTTTCAGTTATTTATTGAAAATACGATTAAAATACGGCCAAGACTGACAAGTCGTAGATGGTATTGAAAAGCATGCATGCTGGTTCTTAGGCCAGTCAGCCCCGGACATTTGCAAACTGGGTTCAGCTGTTTCTACCTCCTTTCCAAAGAGCCTGCATATCTTATCTGCTGACTTACCTATGCGGTACAATAGGTATTTGCACCGACAGTGTCCTGTCAGTTCTCTTTTATCTCAGTATAATTGTGAATCTATAAATTTTAGATGACAACTACACTGCGCAAAAAAATTTTTGCACATTCTGAAAATCTCAATTTTAATGAAAGTTAACTCTACATTGACTTTATAACTTATTTTTTATGTTCTCTCGGGAAGGTTTTGAACGAAACAAGACACATTAAATGCTAGAAAAATTCAGTATTTCACCGAATCTTATGTGAAAGAAGAGAAATAAACAATTTTCAAAATACTGGAATGCTGATAAGTGATTCAATACTTGGTATTTCCACCCCTTGCGTTAATTACAGCTCGGCAACGACGGTTCATACTCAAAATGAGTGATCTTAAAATGTTCTGATCTAACCCTTCCCAGATTTCTCTGAGTTGGATTCCTAAGTCATTAAGAGTAGCTGAATGATTTTCTGAACTTCTCAGCCTTCTATTGAGGTTGTCCCAAACCTGCTCAATCGGATTGAGATCTGGACTTCTTGCTGGCCATTCCATTCGAGAGACTTCAACCTCTTCAAGGTACTCCTGAACGATGCGCGCACGATGGGGTCTGGTATTATCGTCCATAAAAATGAAATTTTACCAATGTATGGGGCAAATGGCACTACATGCTATTCAAGAATGTTCCTTATATACCTATCAGAATTCATAGCTCCATTATCAACGACCACTAGGTCTGTGCGAGCAGTCAAAGATATTCCACCCAATAACCTAATCGATCCTCCCCCGAAACCAGTAGTATTCAGGAAATTGCACTGAGCATATCTTTCATGTGGACGTCTGTATACAAGGGAACGTCGATCACAATGGTAGAGGCAGATTCTAGACTCATCTGTGAAGAGAACTCTTTCCCAATCAGCCTCTTCCCAATGGATATGCTCTCTCGCAAAATCCAAACGCGCCCTTCGATGGGCTGGGGTAAGAGCTGGGCCTCTTGCCGCGACACGAGGCCTTAAATCATATTCTCTGAGGCAATTTCTTATTGTCTGAGTGCTAATTTGCACCCCATGAGTTTGCTCAAGCTGATTTTGAAGAAGGCGAGCGGTTGCAAACCGTTGTCTCAACGAAGAAACTCTCAAGTAACGTTCTTGAATGGCAGTTGTTACCCATGGTCTACCCTGTCCTGGTCTTCGGACATTCATACCTGTCTCCCTGAATCGCTGCAACATTCTGGACACACTTGTATGGGAAACTCCAAACCTTTCTGCAATTCTTGTGTATGTCCACCCTTCTTCTCGCAAAAGTACCGCCTGGGCACATTCCTCTTGGGTCAAATTGCGTGTTTCGCGTTGCATAGCGATGGAGTGTAGAAAATCAACGAAAGAAAAACTATTGATCACTAGAATTGATCGGGAACAACTGATTTCAGAATGGAGCCAATACATTCAAAATCTGATAATCTCATCTTTTTTTATTCCTGCTGGGAAAAAAACATCTGTATTCAAGAAAAACGTCGAAAATGGATAACGTATACATGCATAATTCTGATAAAAATAATTATCATTGAGAACACCTTCAGTTGTAGAATAAATTTGAGATTTCCATAATGTGCGTTAATTTTTTTGCGCAGTGTATTTTATTAAGAGCACCTTTACTGATTGATTTAGAAACTCATTCCTTACCATTATTATCACTACTTCCTTACCAAAGTTTTGGAGAACCTGTCTAAGAATTTTGCCCATTCGTCCACTCTTGACTTGATAGGACCTACATGACGAGATGCAGATATCGTATTGACGTTTATATTGCTCTCGTCCAAAGTAGCTTGAACCTCCTCTGTTGAACCCAGGATGTAGACATCTTTCGAATCCTTGTGAGGTACAACGATGAACTCCAATGTTTTCCATGATTCTTCCACCTAAAATACAATCGCTGAAGTTTAGTTTTACGTTTGAGTTAGAGTTTCAACGGATTGACATTCCCAGTATCTCGAAAGCATGTGCTTGCTATGAAGATAGGTGTGAATTGGATAAATTGACACAATTTGAGGGATGCTGGTGTCAGAACAGAACAGTTATGAAGAAAATTCGTAATATCTTCTCTGACCTTTCTGAGCAGTGACTCCAATCCTGCCTCGCTGCTTGCTTGCCCTGCCACTTCTTGTAGTTCGTTAGGATAGTTGAAGCATTTCAAGTTCTCCAACACTTCCAACGTCACCACATCATCAGGTTTGAACTTATGGTTGAGTATGGTTTCGATCTTGATCCAGTGCCTTTGTCTTAACGCAGGATTCCTCAAATAAGTGATGACAGCCATCTGGAAATATTCAATATTATAATTAAAATTTCAACAATACTTGTCACAAAATTCTTTGAGTTTTCCTAACTAGAACATGCTAGTTGTCATGGAGTTCATGGAAGAAATAATTGACATCGATCGACAATTGTGAAAAAATATTCCTCATGAAATATTTTTCTTACCTTATCCTTCATAAGTTCTACATCGTCTTTCAACTTTGGCACGATGAGGTTCCTTGGTAGACCTTTTTCTAGTTGGTTAACACTCTTGACGTTCTTTGCGATGTAAGCATTCATATCGTCTACATTGAGGTTATTGAAATCACAATGATACCATTCGTCGATTGTCTTTGCCCAAGAATCAACTGATTCCCAAAGGAGAAGCCTCAGCTTAACATCGTTCTGGACCTCGTCAAGCATGTCAAATCTGGTTACTTCCATCTAACAAATTATTTCGTTGATGAATCATTAATAAGCTAGGTTCTAAAAAACTCGAGTGGAAATCTTATAAAGGGTTTTTTTAGAGCTATAGAACTTTAAATTGCAATAAAACAACGATGAATTATTCGATTGACACGAATTTTATTTATCCGCAAGATAACCTTGTGGCATTACATTTTAAATATGATCTCTGGCATATGACCGCCACGGCTGACTCGGATGTAGTCCAATCTGGACGTCCAATTTTCCATTACTTTTTCCAACATTTGTGGCCGTATATCGGCAATAACACGGCGAATGTTGTCTTCCAAATGGTCAAGGGTTTGTGGCTCATCCGCATAGACCAATGACTTTACATAGCCCCACAGAAAGTAGTCTAGTGGTGTTAAGTCACAAGATCTTGCAGGCCAATTCACAAGTCCAAAACGTGAAATTAGGCGGTCACCAAACGTGTCTTTCAATAAATCGATTGTGGCACGAGCTATGTGACATGTTGCGCCGTCTTGTTAAAACCACAGCTCCTGGACATCATGGTTGTTCAATTCAGGAATGAAAAAGTTAGTAATCATCTCTATACCGATCACCATTGACTATAACGTTCTGGCCATCATCGTTTTTGAAGAAGTACGGACCAATGATTCCACCAGCCCATATAGCGCACCAAACAGTCAGTTTTTCTGGATGTAACGGTGTTTCGACATACACTTGAGGATTAGCTTCACTCTAAATGCAGCAGTTTTGTTTGTTGACGTAGCCATTCAACCAGAAGTGCGCTTCATCGCTAAACAAAATAAAATGGACGTAGTGCGCGATACATATTCCGCACAGAACCATTATTTTCGAAATAAAATTGCACTATTTGCAAGCGTTGTTCAAGCGTGAGTCTATTCATGATGAATTGCCAAACCAAACTGAGAATAAATCACTTAACAGCTGTTAAATCGGTCGCCATCTTGAACAGTATTGCCAACTTAAAGTTATATACCTCGAAAAAAAAACACCCGTTACAAGGTGTCCCAGGAAGCATGCGACTAACGGATACCATGAATGAAGGTCATCATGGAGGATTCATATCGAAGGGTTTCAATCGCCTGAGTCCCTTCGTTTGGGATATACAGGGTGAAACTTCACAGTTCAATAACTCGATAACAAATCGACCGAATAATTTCAAATTTTGAAGTATTGACACCCTTTACTATCAACTTCCTTCAATATTTCTGAAATCGAATGAATCGGAACCGAACTAGGAAAAATTAATACTTTCGATTTTCTTGAATATTGGATCACCCTGTATGAGAACATTATGATTTTTTCGTTTTCGTAAATACAAAGAATTATTTCATAATAAAAATTTTAAATCTCTGTTCGGCACCGTCATATCAAACAACATTCCCTTTTGAATGAAATTTCATAGGTAATAAATTTTGCAGTGTTTCATCCTTCACGCATGCCTTCCTTAAATTTTTCTCAAATTGAAAAAACAGAACCGGACAGCAAATTTTAGACTATATTTCTGCTGATATCGGATAACCCTGGACGTGAACATTAAGGTTTTTTTTAATTTTTCTAAACTACCAGTAGTACCAGTGGTCCAAAAAACAAGTTTTGAAGAGAAGCGGGTACTGTTCCAAAGAAAAATTATCCTGTGAATTTGCATTCAACATTATATGTATTATCACTTGATGAGAACTTCGAATTGAAATATCTATGCCCAATTGAAGTTGAATATCTTGTGAAGGGAAGGTGCTATGAGAAGAAAAAAACTTGAAAAAATCAAACTTTAACAGGGTGAAAAAAAAGCGTTTGCGAGTTCATAGAATTCTTTTCTCAAAATGATACGAGGAATCCGTCATAATCTTATGTACTCCCAATTTAGGAAAACCCTGAATACCTACTGACAAATTTCAACTTTTACTCGAACAGAAATTGTTGTCTTACTCACACGGAACTGCTTCTGGTAAGATTTATATTCATTTGCCTTATTCATACACTTAGTCAGACGCTCATTGAGGTCATTTAAAGCTTCTGTGACCACAGCCATATTAGATTCTATGTCATACAACCAAGGTTCCTGAAAATGAAACAATACGTTGAAAAATTTCCTGAAATATCTTGGGTTTCGAAACATTTAATTCAACTTCTGGTTGACAAGCGAATTAGATTTCTAAAACTTCGAAGCACAATAGACTGAAATTTTTGTATATGTTTATTGTTTATTTGTAAGTTTGGCTTTTTTCAGAATGTAAAAATCATTTATAGCATACCATGCATTCATCTTTAATGACTCCAACTTCTGATATCAAAACGCTGATGTCTTTATTCATGGTGACGGTAAATTTCCTGATGATCATTGTTGTGTCTTCTATTTTTTTGTCGACCAGATTCCTAAGCACGCCCAACTGTACGCTGAGTCCTAAATATGCGTTCAACTCTTCGATAGCTACGGAAATCTGATATTCTTCCAGCATATCGTACAATTCCTTACAGTAATCCGAAACGATTTCCATATTATCGACCTTTTCTGTGGCCCTCTCTACATACTCGAGATACTCTACGAAGTCTAAAGTTTGAACAGGATCTTTTTCCAGGAAAGCCATCGCATCTTCAACCTCTATTGACAGGTTGTCCACCTTAGTTTTGCCGATCCTTGAAAATAGGTTTCACAGATTTTAGAATTTTGTAACTTATCTTTATTCAATTGATATTTACCAAGGTATTGTTTCTTCAACCAATTCTAATAGTTTCGTAGGAGCTGGTAGCGCAGTTTTCTTCAAATATGACAAGTCGACTCTGAGGATACCCAAATCCTGAGAATCAGCCACACCCTCGATAACTTTTATTTCTTCGTGATACTTATCAAGCCATTTTCGAAATGATTCCAGATCTACAGAAATCCAAAATATCAGTACGGTAGAGCGGTGTGACTTTGCCAACGGAGGTGACTTTGCTGAACTGCCTTATATTTTAAGTTTCACTTTGTTTTCGTAAAGTTGGCAATATCTTACAGAAATCACGAATGGGAACCTTTAACCACACTATACAGGGTGGCCACTTTTTCAATGGGATTGTATTGGTACCTTATAAACCATACGAGTTAGAAGGTCGGTCAAATGGAGAAAAAATTGAATTCATAGAAGCATTGTCAAGCAGTTCAAACAAATCGAGATTATCAGGGCCGGTTTTCGAGATATCATAAGAAAAGTAAATTCTATCATTTTGATTTTTCTTTTTTTCTCACTTTATTTCAAATATTATCAAATAATGTTACAGGAATTTTTTATTCGACAGTAAAATATCCTCAATTTTACGTAATCAGATTTCGTATCCAACGTTTCGTACTCTCTGGACCACCCCCAACCTCATTTTTTTCAATACGGACCTGCATATTTTATGACACTTTTCAAAATGACTTTTAACGCTTAATTCAACGATATATCATACAATGTCATTCAAACTTGATATTCAGGGGATTTTGACCCTTATCCAAATTTCTTTGGGTCGAATCTGTATTACATTTAGGTACCTTTAGTTTAATTAACAACATGCACGAAATCTGATCACGCCAAATTGAGAACAATTTACTGTCTAATAAAAAATGCTTGTAACATTTTTTGATAATATTTGAAAAAGAGTGGGAAAAAAAGAAAAATCAAAATGACAGCATTTACTTTTCTTATGATATCTCAATAACCGGCCCTGATAATCTCGATTTGTTTGAACTGCTTCATAATGCTTCTATGCATGCAACTTTCTCTCCATTTGACCAACCTTCTAACTCTTATGGTTTAAAAGTTACCAATACAATCCCATTGAAAAAGTGGCCACCCTGTATACCCTGTATACATGTTGCAACCGTCGCAGTCGTCTGGCGTACTTTGAATGGTGTGCTACGGTATGTTATGTGAGCGGGTAATTTTTTAACGTGAGTATATATGCGAAATACTAGGAGTTGTGCAGAAAATATGGCGAACAGTACATCGAAATATATTTAGCAGCTTACTCAATATTTATTAAACATAACGTTAAAAAAACTGAAAACATTTGGTTGAGAGGATTTCGACATTTCGGGAAATTTTTCTATTGTGGCCCTTTGGCGGGAGAAATTGCCACATAACAAATTTGTTTCTCCTGTTTTATTTTGAGGCACAATGGGTCGTTGATACAAAAAGGAGTTGGATGCAAGGAAATATAGTAATTATACGGAAAAACCACTAATCCGAGCAATCAATGCAGTTCGAAATGAAAACATTTCAATACAAACAGCTTCCGAAGTGTACAACATTCCCAGAACTCTTGGAATAAAATTAACAAAAGATATATGGGCAAACACGGAGGCATTAGTGCACTAATATATACCGCCAGCACTTCATTAAATTGCCAAAAAACGCATTTTTAAGGCATTGGCAAACTCGCACCGATTTGCGGGTCACTTTGCCAAATTTTTAAAAATAAAAAAAAGAAGTGTGCACCTTCTCATCTGATTGTAACTACAGCAGTCGACAACTAAAATGTTCAAATTAAACATACTTTGCACAGGACTCATTTCACAAAAAAACGAAAAAGTTACACCAAGAAAACTATAAAAAGTAGTGCAAAGTCACACCGCTCTAAGGTATCCTCCAAGATTATCTGTATAATTCGTAGCATAATCTTGAAAATATATACGTGACCTCAGTCGGAGTTGAGATTTTAGATGTTGATATGATTCCAATTCCATTTCCATTTTCCGAAGCCATAAAAGATTCAAGAAAAATATTGGAGAAGAAATGCTCAATATTTCCGTAACAACAGATGTAATAAATTTGGATTAGATTCAGCGTGACCAATTTTATGTTGATAGGGTCATTAGAAATAGAAGATTAGAGCAAAATACCGAAAAAAAAAATTTCAATGAAATCAGATCGCAGTAAGATGAGATAAGTAAATATAAAATAATAATTTCAAGCTTCATGCCGAATTATTGTTCAAGCAGAATATCGAAAAAATGAAGGAATCAATGGAAAAAATTCAAATTTTACAGGGGGTGATTGCCCAGGTCATTTTATACAAAAAACTAATCATGAACATAGCTCCGCAAAAACTTCGTTACCGATCTACAGCGTGTTTAAATTCAATTAAAAAACAGTGAAATTAGATAAAAACATTTTTCACAAGCCATTTGAAAAATGACTCTCATCCAAAAAATTCTTAAAATCTTTGACATGAATTTTTGTCATCCCCTTTTATTCTTACAGTTATATCGAATGGGGACCTACTTCTCTCATCGATAATAGTTTTGTCTTCAGTTTCCATGTCGTCAGTGTAGAATTCCATCAAATCCTGGAACCGGTCACAGTAATCCTGGGCTGCTTGATAATTCCTCCCGATTAAATTATAGTAGTATTGTCTGGATTCTTCTAGTTCATCATCGCAACTTAGGTAGAAAAATAATGTTGGTCCGAATCCGCAAATCCTATCTTCTGTTTTCCCATTTATGATTGGACTGAAAACGAAACATTTTTATGGTATTGGTTTTGAAGATTTTTAAGAAGTTGATATCTGTTTGAGTGGAGGGATACCAACAAACTTGGAGAATATATATAAACAGGGTGATTCACCGCTATAGCCTCTTAGATGTTTATGGAATACAAATTATAATTTTATGTGATGAAAATTTGCATATTGGGATTTGAGTAAGATGCATAGAATACCGTGTGTGTTTACTGATTCGATTTTTGAGAGACCCACCTGTTGCTTTGGTGGTCTGCTTCACCAGAGCGTTGTAAGGTGGCGCTCTTTAAAATTTTTCGAATTCCCGCATCTGCCTGGTGCCGTTCAAAAAGGAAATACTGATTTTAGACACTGCAAACATTCACAATAAATTACAATTCAGTTCATATAGAATTTTTACTCAAATGAATGGAATATAATGACAGACCATAGAATATAAAATATTATTGTTCTATACTCAATGAATGCTCTAATGAATGCATTAATTATGAGTTTTGGTATTTATTTACCTAATCTGTAGCGAAGATTAATAAATATTTGATAAACTGTACGACACACTAGTAACAACCTGTATATTGAAAGCAAAGCAATTGTGGGCTCATATTCATGAAACTTTTTTTTCTCAAAATTATCCAAGTAATTTTTCATTTTCCTTCGTAACTCTTATTTGAGAACACCCAGTATAAAGTAAGAACAACGGAATTAGTAACAACAAAAATTATTTCGAGTAATTTGGTTCAAACTTCATCATCAATCTTCTTTTTCTAACATTACAGATATGAATAAAAGTTGTCGTCGAAAAATTTTTTTTCGATTATCTCTCCCCAAGAAAAAAAAAGATCTACGCCCTTGGTTCACAAGAGTCGAGAATTGAGAGAAATGTCAAAAGTAAACGATGTATGCGCCATCTGAAACTGACCGCGATCTCTCGAAATCAAGTAGGTATAAATCTGAAAAATCTCCCGTTTTGTCTGAAAGTTTTACAGGTATAAGTAGACACACCAGGTTTTCTATGCATCTTAGATTTGAGGTATTGATCTTTCTCCCTAAATTATCTTGAGACCTTCGGGTTATACCGGAAACTGGCTACTACTCATTTTTAAATGCCACACCCAGTATATTTTTGCATCATTAGATAGCTTACCTGATGATAAATGAACGTATGGAAATTAGGCGTGCCAAGAATGAACTGAAATTGATCACAGAAATGATTTGATCGAGCAAATCACCACCATAATTGTTTCATGAATCCCACCATAAGCTTAGTAATATCATTTATTTGTTTAATTTAATTTGATTCATTCAATGTATCGAATAATCGAACATATCTTTTGAATCGAGCTTTATTTCTGTTTGATGAGAAGGGTTTTACTATTTGCAAATCATCTAAGTACGCTATACGGTAATTTTCGTTCAATTTTGTTATTATCATTATTATTATTTTTTTATATATTACAGATAATAATTGTTATAAATTACTATTTGATTTCCCAATCATAAACCGCATGGATTTCATATAAATTTATCGATAATATTAAATTACTGAGAAGATACAATATTCTCGAATTTCCAAGAAATAAAATTATTGTTTCACAAGATAAAAACAAAACTCACCAAGTGAAACAATTAAAACATGGATCAACTATGAACGACTTTATTGAAGTAGTGTGTTCTCTCCACATATCCTCCACTTGTGTAAGGATATTTAGGGTTACCTCCAAGGAAGGATCGATCGTCAATGAGCTTGGTTTCAGAAAGAAATGAATGAAGAAGAACGGTGACTGAAACAAAGAGAAAATACCAATTCTTGCACATGTCATGTAATAGTCAACAGATACATTACATACATTTGTTAATTTCAAATATAAATAAGACTGCTAGTTACTCATTTAAATAAACTGAAGTTAAATCGAGCTTTACATACTTGAGGTGCATCTGGTGGTCTGGGTTTTTCCAAGATAACACCGAGATTATCTATCTCCACAATTTCTTCTTTAGAAGGTAAAAATTTGATATGTCTCTCCAAACTTTCATTCATCTGATCGAGGGTTTTTGCTAGTAATAAATGAAGCATATTTATCATCATATAGTCAGCCAATATGATATAGCTGAAAATAATGAAATAATAATAATACATTAATAAATTGAAATTCGTGGTTCAGTAAGCTATTTGTAAGCCATCACCCTCTAAGTAGATCTACATAATATGTATGTAATATCATATAATATGAATATAATATTAATATTTAGTTAGATAAATGTAGATTGTAGTTAATCCCTCTAATACATCTATAGTAGATTACCTAAGAATTATATTTTCAGAAATGTAGTTTCTGAATCAATACGTGATGTATTTTCATTTTATGTAAGGATATTACAATAAAATTTGGTCACCAAAATTGTAGTCATTTCTATTTGGAAGTCTCAAGTTTGGCGAATGTAATATGTATATTTTTAATTTATAATACATTGCTGGCTTTAATGAAAGCAAAAAGATAATACTCCCTTTAATTTATTGTTCTATATTTATCGAATCGAATTGAAGTTATGAGGATCGTAAAAAGATAAATAAATAAGTTTTTCTTACCAACTCAAACGCTCGCAGAATTTCTTCTTGTTAGCCTGTTCGATATAGGACGATTTTTGTACTCTCTTTTTCCTATCTAAAAATTTTTCATTTTACACTGAAATATTATTGAAGAGAATGTATCATCACACCTTTGCCTTCAAACACTGTCTCGTCTATAACGAAGCCCTTTCCTAATAATGCTCCGTGACAAGCATTGAATATAATATCTTTTCCAAGAACCCTGAAGTTCCTAATTTTTTTAACAACATTTTCCATTTTGAACATCTGAAAAAAAATAATTTTATTCAATCGAATAGCAACAAATTATTGCTATTTAGGTACCCCTATCACTTCACTCAATAAGTATCGGCCACCTTCAAGAGTAATACATGAATAATAATAATAATATGGTTTATTCTGTAAGCTACAGGGTGTAAACATATAATCACAGAGGCGTGAGCCTGTACGTGATTTCTAAATAAATAAAATATAATACAGTAGCCAGTATTCAAATAATTCCACAAATCAAAATCAATTTCGAATAACATATCTGAACTAAAAGATATAAAATCAACAAAACTTAAGATTACATCATCCACAATCATGGTCACTGATGAGTGCAAATTTTATACATACAATATATCTCTAACACAAGCTCATTCTTTACTGCAAGTTACGTCAATATATTTACATGGACTCCAAATGATTCTCTATCTTTTCAATACCTTTTCCGTAGTAAGATTCGTCTTTGCTTTCTCTTCTCAATAGGCTTCAAATTCGGTAATAAGTTCATTCTAGCCAAACTACCTTTTAATCGTTGTTTTCAATGGAGAAGAGTTTGAATAACATTTATCAAGCCATTCCTTGGCATGCACCGTATGTTTTCCCATCGAAAAAACAATATTTTTTCAATACACGAAACTCGTTTTTGTCCATTTTCAAACAACAACAAATAGTGCATTCAATATCTATGTTCCGAAATTTTGATACTTATCTTTTGAAGCCTGGTAGAAAAAAGTGGTTTGGTACTGGCAGAGCCATCTGGGAGCCAGATCCGAGACTTATTGAGTGGTGTGATAAATAATAATCATCAGTTGAAGGAAATAATTCTGATCTCACATACCTGATCCTCGACGAAATAAAATAACCAACGATTTTCAATATCTGACGTATCAACGAAAGTTGTATCATACATATTGACGCACATCTCTTGTAGATTCAGCAGCCCAGTGCGCAACGTATTGTTGAGTATGAAAAGATTAGCTTCTATATAGTTACGGGCTGTTGTGAATTTCCTGGAATGATATTATATATTAAAAAGTATTAATATCCATAATCTTCATTAGTGAATCTCAAATATACAGGGTGTTTCCAAATTAGAGGGGAACCCTGGAGGACGTGTTAGTGTGACTCATTTGCTGTGGTTTGAGCCATATTTAGAGATAACTAAATATCAATAGTTAACAAGATATTTGAGTTCTTGTGATTTTCAAACCTTACTTCATGATTTGTCAATTTTTTCTACGTTGATCAAATTTGATCATAATTTTGGATTATTTTCATGGCCAGCGAGAAGTCCGGATCTATCACCGTTAGAATAGACGAAACAGCGAGAAGATTGAGAGTAAATTTCAGGCGGAAAGTAACAAGAAATAAGAAAGAGTAGCAATTCAATAATTTATGAATACATTTTTCACTGAAATTTTGGGTTTGATTGCAATAAAAAAATATTTAATTCGTTACTTTCCTTTCTTTGCTTTTTTCCCCTTTCAAATCAAAATCTGCTGAAACAAAACTATTGCCTGCATTCTAAAGAAAACTTTTTTAGGAAATAAAGAAGGAATTTGGCAAGTTTTTGTCATACATAAATTATGGAATTCGAAAGTTGCAGGCAAATTTAATTAGGAATTTACATTTTTTCATCATATATCAACTTTCAAATTATACTAATTTTTATTCAAGATCTAATGCAGAATAGTTTTGCTTTTTTCATACATATCATATCCTTCTCTGATGAAAATATTCAAAATTTAAATCAAACTTGATCAACATAGAAAAAATTGACGGAAAATGAAGGTGAGAAATTTTTTTAAAAAACACAAGAACTCAAGTATCTCTGAAACTGTTGATTTTCGGTTATCAATAAATATGGCTCAATCAGCTGCATGATTGTTACTAAGACCCCCTTCAAGGTTCACGTCTAATTTGGAAGCACCTTGTATAAAAATAAACAAAACATCGTCACAAAATTAGACTTGTTCCAGTGAATATTATTGCGATAAATTCATTTGAGGAGAATTGTTTCATTGGCCGTCATGTCCACTTCACCTCACTCTCAATTCTCATTAATTAATAAACTAAACTGTCATATTCATCTTCAGTTCTGAAACAATTCTCACCTGAATATTATCAATTTTCGCCAGACATTGAAGCCTTTCCACATCCGAAAATAATAAAAGGACTTGATGCGCATCAGTCTGCAATACATATCGTATTCTGCTTCCCATTTATCCAGGGAAGTGTATATGGCATCGTTTCCTATTTGTTGCATCACGCCTCTACTGCTCATAGTGAAAAAATTCATCTTGTCTACTTCTGGGAAGGTAACGATCCTAGAGGAATAGCATGAAATGAAAATTTATCACTAATAATTGAAAATTATTTATAATTTATCATTATTGTTAAATAATAATTATTTATTAATCCATTTTCAATTGATTGATTATAATTGATTATTAACTGATAATAACTTTTTACAATTAATCATTTTTAATTATTTATATGGGGAACTATAAACAAACATTCTTTAAAAATGTCTTCAAAATGTGCTTATTGCTGCTGATGAAAATAATAATAACAATAAACTTTATTTGCAGATAATATACAAAAGAAAATAACCAAACAATCAAAGAAATATATATATCCAACCAATAATTTTATCTGCAAAAATGAGACTTACGACAGTAAGACTGTTTATATGTAAAGTTCCCAAAAGTTCACCAAGAATAAAAAAAAGATTCCAGCACTTAGCATATAGTTGGATACAAAAAAAAATTATTCTCTCTTGTACATCTAGTGAACTTGAATATAGAATTTGAAAAAAATTAATAAATCCTTCTTTTCGTAGCATGTAACACTAAGTCAACTTTAGTGTCTGAAAATGACAACATCGACAGTGATGAATCCAGACAATTTACTCTCGGGGGGGAATTTTAATATCTAGCGGAGGCTTAGACAAAAAAAATAGTTTTGATTTTGAGAGATAGACTTTTTCTTCGGGGGCCACCTATTGGTTATACTCTGGGGGGTATTACCCCTCGGGCACCCCTCTGGATTCAATACTGAACATTGTTAGCGAAATGATTCCTCGAACGCTTATGAAGGTTCTGTGGATTATAGTGTAACTACTACAATTTCAGAATAATATTATTTCACTCAATAAACTTGACACGTCTTCCTAGTGTGCAAATATCAGAACGCACGTCCAGCTGAGCGTCAACCTTAAGGGGAAGTATTATAAAGGATGGTTGACTGTCAGTTGAGTACAACCGAGAGTCAACGAATAAATATGAGGTTCTCATCGAATGCTCTCAAATACCTAGGTGAGGCCGCTATTGGTGAAAGAACGTGCCGAAAGTGGTTTCAACGCTTCAAGAACGGTGATTTTGACGTCGAAAAATCTTTATAATACCCGCTCTTAGAGGTGCCAAAACTTAACTCACTTCAGGGCATAAGGTGTGTAGAGCTCTGATGACTTTGGCACTGCGTAAGTCAAGTAGATAAAGGAACCATCTGTTGTATCCCTCATCCTCTCGATGAGTTCTTTCTGATCTACAACGCTGGACACTTTGTGATGAGGCAAAGGAAAATGATCTCGTTTAGGTTCCTCGTACATTTCATGGTACGATGGAGCTAAATCTGAAAGGTGGAAATAATAGTAGAGCTGTTCCATTGAAGATTTCAGTTAGATATACAATAAAATTTGATCGAAATCACGAACTTTACTTTTTGGACGTAATATGTGTGTATTCAACTATATGAAAGCTTTCCTGGGAGGAAAATATTCTATTTCAATTTTATTGTTGAACACATTAATTATAATAATTTGGATTTTCTTGAGAATTCCCAGAGAATTATGTGCAATTTTTTTGTCGAAATTGGTAGCAGATACATTAAAACTTTTTTTTTACATTTCATTGAACTACCAGTGGACCACCAAAAAAATTCTAAAAAAAAATGCAGACACTGTTCCAAAAAAAAATCAATCATCAGATTTGTAATCGAAATGGCATATCACGTTATGTAAACTCTATAGAAATATATGCTTTATTTCAGTAGGATATCTTATGAAGAGCAGATGCTATGAGAAAAACTCGAGAAAAATCGTACTTCAACACCTCATATCTCGAAAACAATGCTTTTGCGAAATCATTTTTGGAGGATTTCTTTTCCAAAACTTATCCGAGGAATCTCACATTTTCGATTGTACCTCCAATTTAGGAACACCTCTTACACTCTCATTTTTCCATTCAATGAAACCCCTAGTCAAAAAGGCTTATGTAATGTTATGAATAAGCTGAATTAGTAAAAAAAAAATCTCACGTTTTGATCTCTCAGTTAGTGAATCAAACGAAGACATCCTCTCGTCATGAAAATGTCTAACCAAAGCCATCCTCTTAGCGGCAAATCCTGTCTAAGGAAAAAGAAATATTTAAATTAAATTTGTACTTCTCAATACCATCACTTACCAATGGTTCGGCTTGTTTTTTCTTGAATTCAATTTTTTCCAATAACTTTCGATGTGGGATGTGAAAAGGTATAACATGTCTGGCCCTGAATGCAAAATTATTGAAAAAGTGAATAAAAATAGAATAAAAAAAGAAAAAATAGTGTTTCGTAGGTACACATATAGCACATTGATCAACGGAAGAGGATCACTATGAGGAAATGATCATATATCCATAGAACCAGCAGACATCAGAAATGATGCAGAAATCATGTGAAGTACCGGGAATTTTTTAAAATCCAAAAATTGTGATCCCTTTAAAAGACGCTAGTTTTATCTTAAAATTTTCCAACATTGGGCTCATCAGTATTTCTAGTCATGTTATCTTGGACTATACGTTAGAAAGAGCATAACATCTTCTGTACTAGCCCTGATAGGGGGTGGTCTCATCACACCCCATTTTCAGAAAAAAAACTGATTCGAATGAAATGAATATATTTTTATAAGAAACTGTTGAACCTATGTAGAGAAATCCAAATTTCTGTTTATGGCTGTTTTTAATTTTTGTGAGTGGAGATATTATAACTTTGTAGTTTCCATATTTTCAATTACCCATTATAAGAATATGTTCAAACAACCTGAAGTTTGCACTCAGTGAGCACACAAGTTAACTTCAATTCTCATCCAAAAAGCATTCTACCTCAATTCTATTTTTAGCTTACCTTTTAAGTGTTATTGGTGGTCTACACATCAGTCTTCCTCCCACATCAGGTGCTTTATCCACTTTTGTTTCCGTAGGTTCTTGCTTGTCTTTTGAGGCTCGTTTCCTTTTAACGATATCCCCTCCACCACTGGAATCCGGCTCCATATTTGTACTTATTTTTACTAATTATATCCACTAGATATAAGCATAAAATTATTCTGGATTACTTCTTAGATATTTAAAATCGATCTGTCGCCATGACAGCTTGCTGTTTGATCAAATTGATTCAGAATATAGAATGGGGTAACTCTGGGACCGTATATACGACATCAAAAACAGGCATTCAGTTTTAAATTATGGTTTAACAACAACGAAATACTTTGCATAGTTCTTCTGTATTTGATATTCTCATTGTTGGCATTATTGTTGTTCATTTGTAATTTTCCAGAATTATTTAAATAAATAAATAATGAACGTCCTTATTCAGGAAATAAATTGACCAATATATTAGGCTGTCCTGACATCAAGTCGAAAATTTTCTCAAAATTCCAGATGGTGTGAACCTTTAATAATTGAAAAATCTGTTCATCGTTCTATTCGACTCTTTTGGTATTCATCTCGGTACTTATTTCATTAATGATCCAATTGTTCTCTACATGAATTTTAATTATGTATGCATATGCATATATATATGTTACGGGCAATGTAATTATTTAGGTCAGTATTCATAATGCTTGGTTATTATGAATAATGACCATTAAAATTGGGCAATTTGATAAATTTCAATTACTTTACATAACTTCTCACATTGCCCGGTCATTATGAATACTGCTATTATTTATTGGGACACATATACAAACAAAAGACAAACTTAATTCTTTGTCAGTTTTAATAATAATAATTTTAATAATAGCTTTTTCGAACTTATGTTAGTTATATGTAGTTTAGTTGTTTCCTGCTACATTGATTTTTTATCTCACCCTAAATTTTCAAATTCTAGGTAGTGTGTTTTTTTTTGGATAATCATGACTCATATAATTCTGCTTAGAAAATTTTGTTTAGTTTAAAATTATTATAGGTGTGATCAATGTACAAATTTTGGATGTATTTGGTACCTACTGATACTCTGGTATCGTGTGAAGAAAATACAATTTCAAAATTTTTTACAATACGACGAATAGTGAGAAGATTAACTGAATTATATAATTATCATATAGGAATTCTTCTTAAATGAAAATAATAATAATATAAATGAGCACTGATTTTGATAAAAAATTTAACCATTCCTAAACGTTGTTGAATCTTTCCATTATTGAATGCTATAGCATATTGAACACAAATGAAATTAAAAAAAAAGAGACAGTGTTGCCACTATAACTTCCTCAAATTGTGAAATCCCTATTGAAAAATTATATATATGCATCACTGAAAAAAATTATTTGAAATAATATATTTCTTTAATATCTCATCGAATAATAATTACTGTAATATCACCAAATAACTAAAAGAGTAGAGTGATCCTTAATTACTATAATTGTCGAAGAATGAAGAAAAAGAAGTGGATGATTTTTTCAACTTCATCTGGACATGATAAAAATACCTCGAAACATGTTCCTGAAATGAACATCAGTTCGCATATTGCATTTGTCGGAGAAGTACTCGACATAGTTCTAGGTGAGTTTCATTAATCATTACATACAATTTATTTTTTAATTTCTTTTATTCTGAAATGATTTTGTCTCATTAAATTATCATAACTAAATTTTAAAATTTTCGTAGGAAAGTTATAGAAACGTGATAAGTAGACTATTTCGAATATTCAGATGGTAACTTGAATAATTGAATTATTTATTAAAGATATCGCATTTTCCGGATAATTTCATCATGAATTACAATTTTTATTGAAAAGTGAAAATAATTTCCGGATGAAAATCGAAGCCATTTATTTCTCTTTCCATGCACTAGAAAATCAAGTATTCTTTATGAAAAAAAATCTAATGAAACTCGTAAATGTGGAGTTTTTGATGGCTACAATTCAAAATATATTTTTTTAGACGATTTTGAAACGTTTTTCAAATGAATATGTATATGAAAAAAGCATAAACATGAAACATCTTGTAATTATCGTATTTTTTTCGTATAGAATTCTGTTGAATATCTGCGGCCGGATTAAAACTTATCAAATGCGCTTTTGATTTTAACGTTGATTTTCTTACTTCTCAAAATCAAATTGATTTTCTTACTTCAATTCAAAATTTATTCATGTAAGTTGATTATAAATTTTTGAGATTCAAAAAGTTCGTGTTTTTGATGCAATATTTCAATTGAATTTTCATCTAGCCTGCTACATCGTTGATGTTCGGATTCATCATTGATTATTAAATTCAAATATTAATTAAATCCGAAAAAAAGTTTTTTTACTAAGCACCTAAAATTATCGGTTCATGTTTTGAAATGTGAAGTAAGAAAATAAGGTATATGAACAATAATTGAATATTATCAGATTGTATAGAAATATGCATGAAAAAACATGAAACATCTTGTGATTATCGTTTTTTTTTGTATAGAATTCTGTTGACTATCTGCGGCCTGGTTAAAACTTATCAAATGTGCTTTTTATTTTAACGTTGATTTTCTTACTTCTTAAAATCAAATTGATTTTCTTACTTCAATTCAAAATTTATTCATGTAAGTTGATTATAAATTTTTGAGATTCAAAAAGTTCGTGTTTTTGATGCAATATTTTAATTGAATTTTCATCTAGCCTGCTACATCGTAGACGTACGGATTTATCATTGATTATTCAATTCAAATATTAATTAAATCCGAAAAATTTTTTTTTTACTAAGCACCTAAAATTATCGGTTCATGTTTTGAAATGTGAAGTAAGAAAATAAGGTATATGAACAATAATTGAATATTATCAGATTGTATAGAAATATGCATGAAAAAAATTCACTTAAAAGAAAATTGATATCTTCTTTTACTTCGAATGGATATTTATCAGAATTTCATTTTATTTTTTGAAAACAACAAAAGCAAATAATACATCCACCTAAGCTGGAACGTTTTTCACATCTAAATGTGGAAGATGGTGGCATAGGTGGGTAGAAAATAGCCTCCTTCAGAACAGTTTAATCGATTCAAAGATTAAACTGGAGAGGGAGGAGGTACAAAATATGCATATTCATTTTATTTTTTGAAAATAACAAAAGCATTCAATTCATCCCTTTAAGCTGGAACTTTTTTCAATTTAATTTTTTTTTTACTAGGCTCCTAAATTTATCGGTTCATGTTTTGATATGTGAAGTTCGAAAATAAGGCATGTGAACAATAATTGAATATTATCAGATTGTAGAGAAAAAGTATGACAAAAACTTCACTTTAAAGAAGATTAATATCTTTTTTTACTCCTAATGGATATTCATCAGAATTTCATTTTTTTTTTTAAAACAACAGAACCAAATAATACATCCACCTAAGCTGGAACGTTTTTCACATCTTAATGTAAAAGATGGTAGCATAGGTGGGTAGAGAATAGGCCTCTCTAGAATGGTTCAATCTGTTCAAAGATTTAATCGGCTAGAACGAGGCACAATATATGCATATTCATTTTATTTTCTGAAAACAACAAAAGCATTCAATTCATACTTTTAAGCTGGAACTTTTTTCAATTTAATTTTTTTTTTTACTAGGCACCTAAATTTATCGGTTCATGTTTTGATATGTGAAGTTCGAAAATAAGGCATATGAACAATAATTGAATATTATCAGATTGTATTGAAATATGAATGACAAAAACTTCACTTTCAAGAAGATGTATATCTTTTTTTACTCCGAATGGATAATAATAATAATAATAATAATAATAACTGATCTTTATTGATAACTAGTTATCAAAGGGCAATCGACCGAGGTCCTTCAGCACTCCGAATGGATATTTATCAGAATTTTATTTTATTTTTGAAAACAACAAAAGCAAATCATAGGTACATCCAACTAAGCTGGTACGTTTTTCACATCTTAATGTGAAAGATGGTGGCATAGGTGGGTAGAGAATAGGCCTCCTCTAGAACAGTTTAATCTATTCAAAGATTTAACTGGCTAGAACTAGGTACAAAATAAGCATATTCATTTTATTTTTTGAAAACAACAAAAGCATTCAATACATCCATTTAAGCTGGAAGGTTTTTCACATAATAATGTGAAAGATGGTGGCATAGGTGGGTAAAAAATTTCCTCCTTCATACAAGTTTAATTTATTCAAAGATTGAACTGGTGAAGAAGGAGGAACAAAATATTCATTCATATAAGTTTCTTCTCAGAAAATCATCACGTTTGAAATGGAATACTCTGAATATATATACTAGGTTCAAATTACCTCTCACATTTTGAAATAAGTAAATACTGAATGCTATTAATATCTTTCAATTCTTAGAATAATACCGATTATTAATTATCAAATAATATTTTCATCAATTCTTGGTTCGTTTTTCACTTTTCAATGTGAAGATAGTAGGCTTAAGTAGGTACAGCATAATGTCGTATGAATTACATGGATGAAGAGTTTTAATTTATTATCATGATATTCATTATGATGAGGAGATGAACCACTTATTCATTCGAATATTGTAATATTTGCAGGAAGAAAATTTTTACTAACCAATCTCCAAATGGACGTCAACGCTGAGAAGAAAAAAGGAAGATTGAAAGTAAACATGCCTCTCCGTTTTTGTATACGGAGGACTGATAAATAGAATTTTCAACAATGTGATTACAAAATCAACATCCATGGAGACTAAAATTGGAAGAGGCAGAAGATTATGATACTTTTATACAAAGGTATGTAAACGTTCATTATATTTTACACAAGCTTGTAGGTTTTTTACTTATATTTTTTTTACGGAAGTAATTTTCTAGGGCTATCCAAATATTATGTTACCGAAAAAATTATCGAACAAAGGCATGGCAATTTATTACGCAAAAACCTTGTTTCCAAAAAAAATCTGACTTGTTTTCAAAAATATTACGGTATAGATACCATTTTTTCCATGTAATATTTGAATTTCTTCTTGCCCAATATACCTCATAACATTTTCTAAATGCTCAGTTGATTATTATCAATATGTGGATATAATACTTTTGTTACGTTCATTTCGAGCATTTTTTTTCAAAATGAACATTCGGAAAATATATCCATGTTTTTTATGGTTCAATAAATACTTGACTGTCAAATTTTGAAGTTTTATATCTCGGTTATAAAATTTTAGAAAATATGAAGGATCACATTTGAATATACATATATACCTATATCAAAATGCTCTTCACAGAAATAGTTGAAAGTTCCATTTTCTGACTTCAAGGCATTTTCTGAGACCAAGAAGTATTTTGATCTAGAAACCTTAGTAATAGACCATAAAGAACAAGTATATATTTTTCGAATGTTGATTTTGAATTCCCTTAGGGCGATTCAGAATGAAGTTTCTTGAAATAAATATAAAACTACCATCATAATTACATATCCGAATTGAGAATCAATTGAGGATTTAGAATTTATGAAAAAATTTCAAGTATATAATATATAAATTGTGCCAGAAAAAATTAGCCGTTCTCAAGAAAACCGGAAGTTCGAATGTGACACATTGGTCAAAAATATGTGTTTACCATTTTATTTTGTCGGATTTTTCTGATTTTTCATTTTGGAAAATCGCTTTTCACATAATAACATTCCATGGCTATGTTCCATATTGTTTCAGATAGCTCTTTAAAAATACATCATTCATTTTGATGGTTCACATTGTTATTTTGCTCAATGAATAATCCACAAAATTCACCTTTCAATCACGTTTCAGTGAAAATAGCGTAAGCTTTTTATTGGGTAGAGCATTCCGTTCTAAGTGTTAAGATTATTTAGTACTCAATGAGTATTGTTTGAATGCCAAGGAACATGTTATTTCTATATATTATTATACTTGGCAAAGTGATCTTCTTTGAAATGAACCATATAATAGATATAGGAGGTCTGTCTTGAAGTTGAATGATTATGAATGTCAATAAATGAATATCAAAGGGAATAATACCGATAAGAGGAGATAGGTATTAAAAATTAGCAGGCTTAAAAGAGAGAACATAGGGAATCTAGGAGAGGGGGTGAATTTTATTCTCAATGACTTATTTATTTCATATAATTGCAGAAATATATAATTTACCAATTTTTGTTACCATAAAAAATCAAGAATTTCACGCAGCCTGTACGTTTTTCACGTTTAAGTATGAATAAAGTAGGCTTCTGTGAGAACAACATTTCCCAGCCGTTAAATCTGCTTAGACTTTTTGATGCCTAGACAGTGAACGGCTTGTACAAACTCTCATTGCAAGAACAGTAATGAAAATTAAACATATATTTTAATTGTCAACGTTTATTGAATAATTTTTGTTTGACTAACCATTTTCTATTAGGGTGACATCAATCGAAGATTTCGAATAATGGTTCATAATATAAACTTATACCTATCTATTGTCCATTCACGTCAGTTTCATATAATTTTTTCATTTAATTGTGAAAATTTCGTTCGAACTTCGATGTATACAGAGTACCTTGATCATTCAGACTATACCTACTGCTACCTACCTACTATTATCAGTAATATATTGTATCATATTTACTTATTTCCAAGAGAGTTTTGACCAATTTCACATCTTTTGAAGTGAAGACGACGAGCTGTAGTGGGTACATCAAGTCGCCATCATTTTTGATTAGACTGTATTCCAATGACTAATTCATAAATGATAGCGAACAAAAAATATAACTTTTATTTCAGCATATTTGCATATATTGCCTAGTTTGGAATCACACTTATAATTTGATAATTTGATAGCACCTCTTAAGTAGTTGTAGCTTGATTAGGCATGATTCGTTCAGTGATTTTAGTAGTTTTCTCTTACGGAATTTGAGCAGTTTTCACTCCTAAAAATTAAATTAACAATTTTGAATTATCCCTTTAAATAAATTTAGAAAGGACAGTGAAAATTCGAGGATAAATCACAAAGAAAAGGAATTAAACATAACCACAGCCTACTGCCTGAAGTGTAATGTGTTACATTCAAAATACGATTCGCCACGGATAGCGTTTTTAGTCACTCTAATCAGTAGTTCTTCACATTTTAGTGTATCGAGCCCTTTCAAGTGAATAATTATGATAATTCATCTCGTTTTCAAAAAAATGTCAATAAATGAAAATCAAAGCGAATAACATGGAAAAAAGGTGACAGGTATTAAAAATTAGTAGGCTCGAAGTAGAGAACATGGACGTGAATTATATTCTTAATGAAAAATTTATTTCATATAATTGTGTTAATTTTTCACTTTAAGCTGTCAATAATGACGAATTCAAAGTAAAAATTTTGATGTTTCAATGTAAACAAGGTATTATGGATGAGGAAGTGGTATAATCAGTTATAATACCACAAGAGCATAGGCAATATTCGATTGCACACTGAAGAGGTTCGCATAATCGAAATATATTGTCTATGCTCGAGTGGTATTCGTTACGATTATAACGAATAATTTCAATAAACATATAAAAAATATAATCAGTGATATATTATTATATTTACCGATTTCCAAGAGAGCTTGGGGCAATTTCACATCTTTTGAAGAAAAGATGATGAGCTTTAGTGGGTACATCAAGCCCACATCATTTTAGATTAGACTGTATTCCAATGTCTCATCTTGAAATTATGTGGTACAAAAAATATAACAAAGAATGTCAATAAATTAAAATGAAAGCGAATAGCATTGAAAAAAGGCGGCAGGTATAAAAAATTAATAGGCTCGAAGTAGAGAATTATATTCTCAATGAAAAATTTATTTCATATAATTGTGTTTATTATTCAATAATGCACTTTAAGCTGTCAATAATGAGGAACTCAAAGTTAAACTTTGATGTTTCAATGTAAACAAGGTATTTTTGATGAGGAAGTGGTGTAATCAGTTATGATATCACAAGAGCATAGACAAAATTCGATTATACAACGATTCACGAGAGCGCAGCTCGAATGATGAAAATTTAGAAATTTACTGATTCATCAGAACGTGAGTTGTGCAATCATAATCCCTAATGATTAGCTGGAATAATGCTTTGCTAATAGTTGAAACCACCAAAATATCTGATTTTGACATAAGAAAAAAATAATCAGTAATATATTATTGTATTTACTTATTTCCAAGAAAGCTTGGAACAATTTCACATCTTTTGAAGTGAAGACGACAAGCTTTAGTGGGTACATCAAGGCCACATAATTTTTGATTAGACTGTATTCCAATGTCTCATCCTGAAATTATGTGGGACAAAAAATATAACAAAGAATGTCAATAAATTAAAATGATAGCGAATAGCATTGAAAAAAGGCGGCAGGTATAAAAAATTAATAGGCTCGAAGTAGAGAACATGGAGGTGAATTATATTGTCAATAGCAAATGTATTTCATATAATTGCGTTCATTTTTCAATAATGCACTTTAAGCTGCCAATAATGAGGAATTCAAAGTTGAATTTTGACGTTTCAATGTAAACAAGGTATAATCGATGCGGAAGTAGACGTAGTATAATCAGTTATAATACCACAAGAATATAGGCATTATTCGATTATATACCGATTCACGAAACGTTGTTCGCGAAATATAACGAGATCTCAGCTCGAATGGTGTTTCGAGAATTACGTCGAGTGAAGAGGTTCGTATAATCGCAATATATTGTGTATGCTCGAGTGATATTCGTTACGATTATATAACGATTAATTTCAATAACTATAACCAAAGCACTGCATTTTGATTCAATTCAATGACATTTGACTGAACTTGCCATTTTTTTTTTTGGCGAATGTTACTATGGAAATGATCAGAATATGGCAGGAGGCGAAACACCAAAACGATTATACCACGTCTTCAAGTAGTATATTCACTTATCAATACGCCGTAGCTACTGTATTCCAATGGCTGATCCTTAAATTATAGGGTACAAAAAATATAACTTTTATTTCAGCATATTTGCCTTAATTGCCTTGTTTGGAATCATACTAATAATTTGATAGTTTGATATCACCTTTTAAGTAGTAATAGCTTGATTAGGCATAATTCGTTCGGTGATTTTAGTTGATCATTTTTGACACTAAAGATTTCCGGAATTTGAGCAGTGTTCATTTCCAAAATGAAATTAACAACTTAATATTATCCCTGTTTATAAATTCATAAAGGGCAGTGACAATTTGCAGATAAATCAGAAAGGAAAAGCTACTGGTATAAAAAACTAGTAGGCTGGAAGTACAGTACCTACATAGAGGTGAATTATATTCTCAATGACTAATTCCTTTCATATAATTAAAGATATAACGAGCGTTCATTTTAATTCGTGGTCAAGAGTGTTGTGGAGAAATAATAGTTGATTTTCTGTGAGTGTGAGTAGATTCGAAATATGTGAACAGCTAGTGATATGATACAAGCTAAGCGCTACCCACACTCACAGAAAATCAACTCGAATTTCTCTACAGCACTCTTGACCACGAATTTAAATGAACCCTCGTTATATCATTAATTTTCATGACCATAAAATAAAAGCAATCGCGAATTTCACGTAGCCTGTACGTTTTTCACGTTTAAGTATGAATAAAGTAGGCTTCTGTGAGAACAGCATTCTTCCATAGTTAACTTCAACTAGTCTTTTTCCTTTTTGATGACTGGTCAGAAAACGGATGGTACATACTTTCATTGTCAGAACAGTCAAATGAAAATCAAGCTTAGATTTAAATTGTTGACGTATATTGAATAATTGTAGTATGAATAACCATCTTTTTATGGTCACATCATTTGGATAGTGGTTCATAATGTAAACTCGTTTTAACAACCTCTACTGCAAGCATTTTTTTTCAAGATGAAGAATATGAAATGAAAATATTCTGTCGTACATGGCATCTTTCGTAATCTGGTGGAGTCGACTTATTTTATCAACTAATGATAAAATATTATGACTATTATGACGCTTGTTACATGAATAATGAGAACATCTACATCAGTTTCATACTGTTATTACTGTTCCTATGTTTTTTCATTTTATTGTGAAAATTTTGTTGGATCTTCGATGTATACAGCGTTACTTTATCATTTAGACTAAACTGTTTCCAATGGCTAGTCTATAAATGATCAGTAATATATAATTAAATTTCCAAGAAAGCTTGGACCAATTTCACATCTTTCAGATTGAATACGACGAGCTTTATTGGGTAAATCATAATGCCCTATTCCGTTGATAAGTCTGTCTTTCAAAGACTTATCAAAAGGATAGGGGACATAAATTGCTTAGTTTGAAAACATATTTTTATATTTTATAGTTCAATGGTACTTATTAAGTTGTAGCTTACAACTTGATAAGTTTCATGAATCGTGGTGGTGTTGATTTTTGGTGATCATTTTCGACAGTAGAGCTTCTTCTTACCTCCAGAGTTTGAGTATTTTTCATACCTAAAACTATAATTAACCATTCAAATTTGAAAGTACCATTGGAGAAGAAATTTTCCGAATGAAAAAAACAAACCCTAAATTTTCTCGGATATAACTGCTTGGGAATTTTATTGGGAATTCGGACCAAATATAACTTATTCCGCAACTTGTTAGGTACTTAGTTTGAAAATATTGTTAAGAGACTAGGATACATTGTGCCAGAATTTTTTCGAGATCTGATGAAATTGATTTAAATGATATAAGATTACATTTCGTTGAATTTTATCGTTTTATTGAAAAATTATAGAGAACCTCACATTGAACCTCTGGATGCTACACTGTTTTTTGTAGATTTATAGTTTAACCTGTTATTAGAATACTAGCCATATGAATAATGAGATCATTTCCATCACTTTCACACAGCTTGTACATATTTTTTAATGTTATTGTGGAAATTTTTTCTGGACTTCAGTGGATAGCGTATTGCCCATTTAGACTAGACTGTTTTCAATGCCACTTTATAAATTATCAGTAATGTATTACCTTATTCATTTCCACAAAAGCTGGTACAATTCACATCTTTTAAAGTGGAAGTCGGTGCGCTTTAGTGGGAAAAGCATAACCTCATCATTTTGATTAGACTGTTGTTCTATGACTAGTCAGTAGGTGATGAGGGACAGAAAATTTAACTTCAACCATTCTTGTATAGATTGAATCATTCTTGAATAGAATGCCTAGTTTGGGCAAGTTGGGTTTAGTTGAATGGTAGCTTGTAAAAAAGTGTAGATTAGTCTGTTCGGTGATTTTATTTTCATTATTTTCATTACCGATAGTGAAGCTCAACATACAAAAATTTTTCTCACCTCTTGAGTTTTCATTTCCAAAAATAAAACGAAATGAATTTGAAAATATAATTGGAAAGGAAATTTTTCGACAGAAAATTGAATTCGTCTAAATTTCGGATGAAAAAAATGAGAGGTGTTTCTATATGAATTTTATTGGGAATTTGAAACGAATAGACTCTCTTACGTTCAAAAAATTCCCTATATGTGAGATTCTATAATAAAATATTGGGACAGAATCATTCTATTGATAGTTTGATAATCGGAAGTACCGATTATTGATTGTTAGTTTTATAGTCAGTAGTACCGATTATCAAAGTATCATTCGATAATAAATTAGAAGAATCTAGATTCACATCCAGCACAAATATTCGCATCTGCTGCGTTGGTTTGTGGGAGCCTTTATGGCTTAGTACGTTCGTAAAATGTTTGTCACAAGAACTCAGCAAAACACAGCTTGTATCTTTTTTCTTCTCATTGTGAAAATTGTATCTTGAATTCAGTAATTGCTTTCACACATCCTATACGATTTTCCCGTTTAAGTATAAATAACGTGCCTCAGTGGGTAGAGCATTTCCTGTTGAGATTTATTTAGCTACCGAATTTATGATCCTAACTTTCTGATTCATAAAATTTGAAATACTTAAATGAAATCAATCAATTACAAGAAAAAATTTACGAGAGCTTCAGGACAGAAAGCCTCTCAAATAAAAATTTATTAAACTCAAAACTCATTTGAGCCTATGTCGAGCGCTATTCAGTTTTACCCATCAACACCTACTTCAAATTTTGGTATTTCTTCGAAATTTGAACCATCTGAGAAAAAGCTGCTCTGCTCATTTTTGACAAAATTTAAAAGCGATAAATTTTTTCACTACGCCTGTACGTTTTTCACATCTTAATATGAATAACGTGGGCTTCAGTGGGGAACAGCATCCTACCCGTCCATCCCTATGTACTTGTCAATATTCGAGGACTGGTATTATAGGAATGAACGGGAACAAAATATTATAATATCATATAAGCAAATTAACCATAATATTCTTATTCAAAATAAAATATTAATTTTGATTAATCAATACCGCTTCGAAGGAAATGGTAGTATTATTAACCATTGTTCATTCGGTGATTTTTTAGTTAATAATTTCCAACAATGAAGCAGTTTTCATTCAGGCAACTATGAAAATTATTCGATGATCAGAGATCATCTCAGCAATTATGTAAATAATTGTGAAATCGATCGAAAATCCCCATCAGTAATGAAGAAGTACATTTACTATTTCCAAAAAAAAACTTATTTCAGCAATGAACTCAAGTTTTGAGGCAAATTAAAGTACTTTGTTCTATCCTTCTATCTAATTTGAAAACGCCCACAGTAATAACAACAAAATTTCAAAGCGAGATTGAGGTGGGGTCATTTCATAGATTGGTAATCGGCAGTACCAATTATCAAACTATCGATCGATAATGAATTAGTAGGATTTATTCAAAGATTGAACTGGTGAAGAAGGAGGAACAAAATATTCATTCATATAAGATTCCTTCTCAGAAAATCATCACGTTTGAAATGGAATACTCTGAATAAATACACTCAGTTCAAATTACCTCTCACATTTTAAAATAAGTAAAAACTGAATGCTATTAATGTCTTTCAATTCATAGAATAATACCGATTATTAATTATTAAATAATATTTTCATCAATTCTTGGTTCGTTTTTCACTTTTCAATGTGAAGATAGTAGGCTTAAGTAGGTACAGCATAATGTCGTATGAATTACATGGATGAAGAGTTTTAATTTATCATCATGATATTCATTATGATGAGGAGATGAACCACTTATTCATTCGAATATTGTAATATTTGCAGGAAGAAAATTTTTACTAACCAATCTCAAAATGGACGTCAACGCTGAGAAGAAAAAACGAAGATTGAAATTAAACATGCTTCTCCGTTTTTGTATACGGAGGACTGATGAATAAAATTTTCAACGTTGTGATTACAAAATCAACATCCATGGAGACTAAAATTGGAAGAGGCAGAAGATTATGATACTTTTATACGAAGGTATGTGAACGTTCATTATATTTTACACAAGCTTGTACGCTCTTTATTTATAAATAAAATATATTATTTTATTTTTTTACGGAAGTAATTTTCTAGGGCTATCCAAATATTATGTTATCGAAAAAATTATCGAACGAAGGCATGGCAATTTATTACGCAAAAACCTTGTTTCCAAAAAAATTCTGGCTTGTTTTCAAAAATATTACGGTATAGATAACATTTTTTCCATGTAATATTTGAATTTCTTCTTGCGCAATATACCTCATAACATTTTCTAAATGCTCAGTTGATTATTATCAATATGTGGATATAATACTTTTGTTATGTTCATTTCGAGCATTTTTTTTCAAAATGAACATTCGAAAAATATATCCATGTTTTTATGGTTCAATAAATACTTGACTGTCAAATTTTGAAGTTTTATATCTCGGTTATAAAATTTCAGAAAATATGAAGGATCACATTTGAATATACATATATACCTATATCAAAATGCTCTTCACAGAAATAGTTAAAAGTTCCATTTTCTGACTTCAAGGCATTTTCTGAGACCAAAAAGTATTTTGTTCTAGA
The DNA here is from genome assembly GCF_914767665.1 of Harmonia axyridis. NCBI lineage: Eukaryota > Metazoa > Arthropoda > Insecta > Coleoptera > Coccinellidae > Harmonia > Harmonia axyridis. The sequence continues at coordinate 17,954,712 of NC_059502.1, forward strand.
AACCTTAGTAATAGACCATAAAGAACAAGGATATATTTTTCGAATGTTGATTTTGAATTTCCTTAGGGCGATTCTGAATGAAGTTTCTTGAAATAAATATAAAACTACCATCATAATTACATATTCGAATTGCGAATCAATTGAGGATTTAGAATTTATGAAAAAATTTCAAGTATATGAATTGTGAAAAAAAATTGTGAAAAAATTAGCCGTTCTCAAGAAAACCGGAAGTTCGAATGTGACACATTGGTCAAAAATATGTGTTTACCATTTTATTTTGTCGGATTTTTCTGAATTTTCATTTTGGAAAATCGCTTTTCACATAATAACATTCCATGGCTATGTTCCATATTTTTTCAGATAGCTCTTTAAAAATTCATCATTCATTTTGATGGTTCACATTGTTATTTTGCTTAATGAATAATCCACAAAATTCACCTTTCAATCACGTTTCAGTGAAAATAGCGTAAGCTTTTTATTGGGTAGAGCATTCCGTTCTGAGTGTTATGATTACTGAGTACTCAATGAGTATTGTTTGAATGCCAAGGAACATGTTACTTCTTTATATTATTATACTTGGCAAAGTGATCTTCTTTGAAATGAACCATATAATAGATATACGAGGTCTGTCTTGAAGTTGAATGATTATGAATGTCAATAAATGAATATCAAAGCGAATAATACCGATAAGAGGAGATAGGTATTAAAAATTAGCAGGCTTAAAACAGAGAACATAGGGAATCTAGGAGAGGGGGTGAATTATTCTTAATGACTAATTTATTTCATATAATTGCAGAAATATATAATTTACCAATTTTTGTTACCATAAAAAATCAAGAATTTCACGCAGCCTGTACGTTTTTCACGTTTAAGTATGAATAAAATAGGCTTCTGTGAGAACAGCATTGCCCAGCCGTTAAATCTGTTTAGACTTTTTGATGCCTAGACAGTGAACGGCTGGTACAAACTCTCATTGCCAAAACAGTAATGAAAATTGAACATATATTTTAATTGTCAACGTTTATTGAATAATTTTTGTTTGACTAACCATTTTCTATTAGGGTGACATCAATCGAAGATTTCGAATAATGGTTCATAATATAAACTTATACATATCTATTGTATCTTATCTGAAATGAATGACCTTCAATCTCTGGATGCGTCATTGTCTTTTGTGAATTTATGGTTTAACCTGTTCTTTAAACGCTTCTCACATGAATAATGAGTCCATTCACGTCAGTTTCATATAATTTTTTCATTTTATTGTGAAAATTTCGTTCGAACTTCGGTGTATACAGAGTACCTTGATCATTCAGTTCAGACTATGCCTACTGTTTTCATTGGCTAGTTTAAATATTATCAGTAATATTGTATCATATTCATTTATTTCCAAGAGAGTTTTGACCAATTTCACATCTTTTGAAGTGAAGACGACGAGCTTTAGTGGGTACATCAAGTCGCCATCATTTATGATTAGACTGTATTCCAATGACTAATCCATAAATGAAAGCGAACAAAAAATATAACTTTTATTTCAGCATATTTGCATATATTGCCTAGTTTGGAATCATACTTATAATTTGATAGTTTGATAGCACCTCTTAAGTAGTTGTAGCTTGATTAGGCATGATTCGTTCAGTGATTTTAGTAGCTTTCTCTTACGGAATTTGAGCAGTTTTCACTCCTAAAAATTAAATTAACAATGTTAAATTATTCCTTCGAATAAATTTAGAAAGGACAGTAAAAATGCGAAGATAAATCAGAAATAAAAGGAATTAGACATAACCACAGCCTACTGCCTGAAGGGTAATGTGTTACATTCGAAATACAATTCGCCACGGATAGCGTTGCTAGTCACTCTAATCAGTAGTTCTTCAAATTTTAGTGTATCTAGCCCTTTCAAATGAATAATTATGATAATTCATCTCGTTTTCAAAAAAATGCCAATAAATGAAAATCGAAGCGAATAGCATGGAAAACAAAAGACGACAGGTATCAAAAATTAGTAGGATCGAAATAGAGAACATGGAGGTGAATTATATTCTCAATGAAAAATTTATTTCATATAATTGTGTTCATTTTTCAACTAGTACGCCCATAGATCTACCTTGTAGGTAGATCAATATATCCTGTAGATCTACCTAATAGGTAGATCAATGTTGTCCATAGATCTACCTTGTAGGTAGATCAATGTTGCCCACAGATCTACCTTTTAGGTAGATCAATGTTGTCCATAGATCTACCTTGTAGGTAGATCATCATAGCCCATAGATCTACCTTTTAGGTTGATCAATATAGCCCATAGATCCATATTTTAATTCATTCATAAATACTTCCATATCTCCTGTAAAACCGATATCGCACTGTATAAAAAATATTCATCGCACGTATATCTTCGCAAATTATGCAAGAGAAAACAAATCTAAAGCTCTTATTCCAATTTCCAGATTTCATAAGGTCTCGATTTTCCAGAAATGTATAATCGGCGCTTGAAAATTGTACACCCTGTATATAATCGTCAATCCCCACGGTATACCTTCAAGAATTATGCAATTGAATGATAACCTATAGAGCTAACATGACAACTATAAGAAAAGTTTTCAGTTCTCCAGAGACATCTCGGAAATTGTACACTCTGTATAAACGTTATTCATCGCACGTATATCTTCGCAAATTATGTGAGAGAAATCTAACTTGAAATTTCAATTTTCAGATTTCATAAGTTTTCAATTTTACAGAAAAGCATAATTGGCGCTCGAAAATTGTACACCCTGTATAATATGGTCAATTTATCGAAAAACCTCCAATAGGCAACTTGAAAAAAAACAATATAAAATCGTTATTTTTATATGTACTTTGAAAATCGGAAAAACATAATTATATGTGTATACTACGAAATCATTCACACAATAGACTAAACAAAAAATTGATCCATTTCAATAATCCGAAGCATTCACCGCCAAATAATATAAAAATTAATAACTGGCGAAAAATTAAGAAAAAAAAAGTTATCACCTGCTGCAAGATTTGAACTCGCATCCCAAAAGAGACCTCTGATTGTACGACCGCATCCCTAACGACCCGGCCACAATGCCTTTCCATAATTGGGTGCATTTATGCTTCTTATAGGAATAATGTCAAAATAACTGGTGACAGAGATTCTATAAATTGATGAATTTTCATGAATTTCGTTTAAAAAATCGTTAAATATAAAGGAAATCGAATTAAAATATCTCTACCTACCAGTTTTCTTCGCCTCAAATGCTGATATCTTTCCAAAATGATATATTTACCTTGACAATTCACATGAAACGGAATGCTTCAAGATTTGACCAATTTCCATGAAAATATCAACAAAACGCAAAAATACCATCATAAAAGGGCGGTACATACAGGTGTAGTCTATTATTTCCTCAAATTTCTCGTTAAAAACTTTTCAAATAACCAAATGACTCCTGTAGAGGCTTCTGGCAAACCAAGCTTTCCACTGACACAAAACGATTCCGCTTGAAAATATCATAAAATATACATGGAAAAAGGGATATAAATCGCATCTGATTCATCTTTTCTTGCATATTTCCTCTCGATTCGTCCAAATTTCAACATTTCCATTAAAATATCATCTGACGTTTCCCATTTTCATTCTGTATTTCGACGATTTCATGAATGAGCACAGAATTGGTTAAAACGTCAGAATATTTTGAATAGATTATTAGATTGATCCTTGATTTTATTATACAGTTATTCATATTTCAAATAGTTCTATTCATCAAGAGCCCTCTAATGGACACAGTAAAAATAATATAAAACCTAAATATTCTAGAAACGTCAATTGCCGCGGACGTTGCTAGGCCCGTTGCTACCCAAGGACATCGTACTATTTTCCTATTGGTCGTTCACGTCGACGTGAATCTGGAAATTCGTCGGGAAATTTCCCAAACTTTATCCGTTCATTCCCAGGTAATCCCGAAAAATCGGGAAACGGGAATATCCGCGTTAGTTAATTCGACATTTTCTCTTTCTTTCCGTACTTTTAGTTTTTCTCGTATCTCTCCCAGAGCCGAGAACACTCGACCGCAAAATCGGTCCAAAATCGTTCGATTTTCGGTGGGAGGAGCGCTTACGAGTTTAATATAGTATAGACTAGTACGCCCATAGATCTACCTTGTAGGTAGATCAATATATCCTGTAGATCTACCTAATAGGTAGATCAATGTTGTCCATAGATCTACCTTGTAGGTAGATCAATGTTGCCCACAGATCTACCTTGTAGGTAGATCAATGTTGTCCATAGATCTACCTTGTAGGTAGATCATCATAGCCCATAGATCTACCTTTTAGGTTGATCAATATAGCCCATAGATCCATATTTTAATTCATTCATAAATACTTCCATATCTCCTGTAAAATCGATATCGCACTGTATAAAAAATATTCATCGCACGTATATCTTCGCAAATTATGCAAGAGAAAACAAATCTAAAGCTCTTATTCCAATTTCCAGATTTCATAAGGTCTCGATTTTCCAGAAATGTATAATTGGCGCTCGAAAATTGTACACCCTGTATATAATCGTCAATCCCCACCTGTATACCTTCAAGAATTATGCAATTGAATGATAACCTATAGAGCTAACATGACAACTATAAGAAAAGTTTTCAGTTCTCCAGAGACATCTCGGAAATTGTACACTCTGTATAAACGTTATTCATCGCACGTATATCTTCGCAAATTATGTGAGAGAAATCTAACTTGAAATTTCAATTTTCAGATTTCATAAGTTTTCAATTTTACAGAAAAGCATAATTGGCGCTCGAAAATTGTACACCCTGTATAATATGGTCAATTTATCGAAAAACCTCCAATAGGCAACTTGAAAAAAAAACAATGTATAATCGTTATTCTCATATGTACTTTGAAAATCGGAAAAACATAATTATATGTGTATACTACGAAATCATTCACACAATAGACTAAACAAAAAATTGATCCATTTCAATAATCCGAAGCATTCACCGCCAAATAATATAAAAATTAATAACTGGCGAAAAATTAAGAAAAAAAAAATTAACACCTGCTGCAAGATTTGAACTCGCATCCCAAAAGAGACCTCAGATTTTACGACCGCATCCCTAACGACCCGGCCAAAATGCCTTTGCATAATTAGGTGCATTTGTGCTTCTTATAGGAATAATGTCAAAATAACTGGTGACAGAGATTCTATAAATTGATGAATTTTCATGAATTTCGTTTAAAAAATCGTTAAATATAAAGGAAATCGAATTAAAATATCTCTACCTACCAGTTTTCTTCGCCTCAAATGCTGATATCTTTCCAAAATGATATATTTACCTTGACAATTCACATGAAACGGAATGCTTCAAGATTTGACCAATTTCCATGAAAATATCAACAAAACGCAAAAATACCATCATAAAAGGGCGGTACATGCAGGTGTAGTCTATTATTTCCTCAAATTTCTCGTTAAAAACTTTTCAAATAACCAAATGACTCCTGTAGAGGCTTCTGGCAAACCAAGCTTTCCACTGACACAAAACGATTCCGCTTGAAAATATCATAAAATATACATGGAAAAAGGGATATAAATCGCATCTGATTCATCTTTTCTTGCATATTTCCTCTCGATTCGTCCAAATTTCAACATTTCCATTAAAATATCATCTGACGTTTCCCATTTTCATTCTGTATTTCGACGATTTCATGAATGAGCACAGAATTGGTTAAAACGTCAGAATATTTTGAATAGATTATTAGATTGATCCTTGATTTTATTATACAGTTATTCATATTTCAAATAGTTCTATTCATCAAGAGCCCTCTAATGGACACAGTAAAAATAATATAAAACCTAAATATTCTAGAAACGTCAATTGCCGCGGACGTTGCTAGGCCCGTTGCTACCCAAGGACATCGTAGTATTTTCCTATTGGTCGTTCACGTCGACGTGAATCTGGAAATTCGTCGGGAAATTTCCCAAACTTTATCCGTTCATTCCCAGGTAATCCCGAAAAATCGGGAAACGGGAATATCCGCGGGAGTTAATTCGACATTTTCTCTTTCTTCCCGTACTTTTAGTTTTTCTCGTATCGCTCCCAGAGCCGAGAACACTCGACCGCAAAATCGGTCCAAAATCGTTCGATTTTCGGTGGGAGGAGCGCTTACGAGTTTAATATAGTATACTAGTACGCGCCCTTATCTACCTTGTAGGTAGATCAATATATCCTGTAGATCTACCTAATAGGTAGATCAATGTTGTCCATAGATCTACCTTGTAGGTAGATCAATGTTGCCCATAGATCTACCTTGTAGGTAGATCATCATAGCCCATAGATCTACCTTTTAGGTTGATCAATATAGCCCATAGATCCATATTTTAATTCATTCATAAATACTTCCATATCTCCTGTAAAATCGATATCGCACTGAGATAAAGCGAGATACTAAGGATTCATGAATATACGTGTGAGTAACCCGCATCTTGTATGTAATTTGAGGATGGGAATAATATCGAATAATTCCTATCAAGTGACAATCAACTCGACCCTTTATAAACTGTATATTTACATGAAACATCCTGTATATAAATGAAAAAAAAACCTGAAGCTTATAATTCGATGGTTCAATATTTCACATTTCTGCATAAAAATCTAATTGGTACTCGAAAATAATACAACCTGTATATGATCGTCAGTCGCTTACTGTATATCTTCAACAATTATGCAAAAAAAAAATATCCTGGATCTAAGATCTCAACTATCAGATTTCAACAGGTTTCAGTTCTCCAGAGTCGTCCAATTGGAGGTCGAAAATTGTGGACTCTGTATAAAAAATATTCATCGCACGTATATCTTCGCAAATTATGCAAGAGAAAACAAATCTAAAGCTCATATTCCAATTTTCAGATTTCATAAGGTCTCGATTTTCCAGAAATGTATAATTGGCGCTTGAAAATTGTACACCCTGTATAAGATGGGAAGGAGGGAATCCCTATTATTTTAAAAAGACCACTGAATTCCTCACCCTGTAAAAATTTTAAATATATGGGTACTGCATATCTTCACGAATTATCTAAAAGTCGACTAACACGAAACTATTAATCTAGTTTTCAGATTTTATTGAGTCTAATTTTTCACAAATATCGAATTGGTATGCCGAATTTTTACTCCCTGTAGAATTGTTAATCAATTATTAAATATTTCCTCAATGATTTCCTCCATGAGAAAGAATACCTGAACTTCTAATTGCCACTCGAAAATAATACACCCTGTATATAATCGTCAATCCCTACCTGTATACCTTCAAGAATTATGCAATGAAATGATAACCTATAGAGCTAACATGTCAACTATACGAAAAGTCTTCAGTTCTCCAGAGACATCTCGGAAATAGTACACTCTGTATAAACGTTAATCTAGCACGTATAACGGAAAAATACCATCATAAAAGGGCGGTACATATAGTTCCAGTCTATTATTCTCTTGAATATCTCGTTCAAAACTCCTCAAATATCCAAATGACTCCTGTACCTAGCGACTTCTGTCAAACCAAGCTTTCCACTGACACAAAACGATTCCTCTTGAAAATATCATCAAATATTCATGGAAAAAAGGATAGAAATCGTATCTGAATTATCTTTTCTTGAATATTTCCTCTCGATTCGTCCAAATTTCAACATTTCCATTAAAATATCATCTGACGTTTCATTAATGATTTCGACGATTTTATGAATAAGCACAGAATTGGTTTAAACGTCAGAATATTTCGAATAGATTATTAAATAGAATCATTCACACAGTTGACTAAAAAAACTTTGATCCATTTCATTATTCCAAAGCATTCACCGCCAAATAATAAAAGAATTAATAACTGGAAGAAAAATAAAAAAAAATATATCGACTGGCTGAGATTTGAACTTCCAGCGCGTAGATACCACTCCACGACGGTCCGTATCCCTAACCACCCGGACACAACGCCTTTACTTAATTAGGTGCATTTGTGCTTCTTATAGGAATAATGTCAAAATAACTGGTGACAGAGATTCTATAAGTTGATGAATTTTCATGAATTTCGTTTAAAAAATTGTTAAATATAAAGGTAATCGAATTAAAATATCTCTACCTACCGATTTCCTTGCCTTAAAATGCTGATATTTGTTCAAAATGATATATTTACGTATGTCCTTGACAATTCACATGAAACGGAATGCTTCAAAATTTGACGAATTTCCATGAAAATCTCAACAAAACGTAAAAATACCATCATAAAAGGGCGGTACATACAGTTGTAGTCTATTATTTCCTCAAATTTCTCGTTAAAAACTTCTCAAATAACCAACTGACTCCTGGTAGAGGCTTCTGGCAAACCAAGCTTCCCACGGACTAAAAACGATTTCTTTCGAAAATATCATCAAATATACATGGAAAAAGGGATATAAATCGTATCTGAACATCTTTTCTTGCATATTTCCTCTCGATGCGTCCAAATTTCAATATTTCACGGCATGAATAAATTTTGACATTTGTCGTCTTCTGTCCAAGTATTGACTTATTGCAGCTTCTAAAATTCGAAAAGCATCCATCGGGGCATATTTAGTATCGATATTTTAGTCAAATATGGAATTTCTGTAATTGAATCGATATAATTAACTGAATTGATCATTATTTCCGGTTCGATCGACAATTAGAAATATTCTAGAAACGTCAATTGCCGCGGATGTTGCTAGGCCCGTTGCTACCCAAGGACATCGTAGTATTTTCCTATTGGTCGTTCACGTCGACGTGAATCTGGAAATTCGTCGGGAAATTTCCCAAACTTTATCCGTTCATTCCCGGGTAATCCCGAAAAATCGGGAAACGGGAATATCCGCGTTAGTTAATTCGACATTTTCTCTTTCTTTCCGTACTTTTAGTTTTTCTCGTATCTCTCCCAGAGCCGAGAACACTCGACCGCAAAATCGGTCCAAAATCGTTCGATTTTCGGTGGGAGGAGCGCTTACGAGTTTAATATAGTATAGATAATGCACTTCAAGCTGTCAACAATGACGAATTCAAAGTAAAATTTTGATGTTTCAATGTAAACAAGGTATTATGGATGAGGAAGTGGTATAATCAGTTATAATACCACAAGAGCATAGGCAATATTCGATTGCACACTGAAGAGGTTCGCATAATCGAAATATATTGTCTATGCTCGAGTGGTATTCGTTACGATTATATAATGAATAATTTCAATAACTATAACCAAAGCAATGCATTTTGATGATTCAATGACATTTCACTGAGTTCGACATTAATTTTTTGGCGTAGCTATGGGAATTTGCGGATTCTATTGTTTCATCAGAACATGAGTTGTAGGTATAATCAGTAAATCTCGAATGATTGTCTGGAATAAAGCTTTGCTTTTAGTTGAAACCACAAAAATATCTGATTTTAACATATGAAAAATATAATCAGTGATATATTATTATATTCACCGATTTCCAAGAGAGCTTGGGGCAATTTCACATCTTTTGAAGAAAAGATGATGAGCTTTAGTGGGTACATCAAAGCCCTCTCATTTTCGGTTAGACTGAATTCCAATGTCTAACCTGCAAATGACGGGGCACAAAAAATATAACTTTTGTTTCAGCATATTTTCATTAATTGCCTTGTTTGGAATCATACTTATAATTTGATAGTTTGATATCACCTCTTAAGTAGTTATAGCTTGATTAGGCATGATTCGTTCGGTGATTTTAGTTGATCATTTTTGACAGTAGCTGTCTTTTACGTCCGGAATTTATGCAGTTTTCACTCATAAAAATTAAATTAACAATTTTAAATTATCCCTTCAAATAAATTTAGAAAGGACAGTGAAAATTCAGAAAATGCAGTTTTCATTCGTAAAATTGGAAAATAGCAATTTAAAATTATCCCTGTAAATTAATTTAGAAAGGGCAGAGACAATTGGAAGATAAATCAGAAAGAAAAAGAATTTAACTTAATCACATCTTACTGCCTGAAGTATAATGTGTTACATTCGAAATAAGATTCGCCACGGACAGCTTTGCCAGTCACTGTGATCAGTAGTTCTTCACATATTAGTGTATCGAGCACTTTCAAGTGAATGATTATGATAATTTATCTCGTTTTCGAAAAAATGAAAAATAAATGAAAATCAAAGCCAATAGCATTGAAAAAAAGGCGGTAGGTATAAAATTAATAGGCTCGAAGTAGAGAACATGAATGTAAATTATATTCTCAATGAAAAATTTATTTCATATAATTGCGTTCATTTTTCAATAATGCACTTTAAGCTGTCAATAATGACGAATTCAAAGTTAAATTTTGATGTTTCAATGTAAAAAAGGTATTTTTGATGAGGAAGTGGTATAATCACTTACAATATCACAAGAGCATAGACAATATTCGATTATACACCAATTCACGAGAGCGCAGCTCGAGTGATGAAAATTTAGAAATTTTCGGATTCTATTGGTTCATCAGAACGTAAGTTGTGCAATCATAATCCCTAATGATTAGCTGGAATAATGCTTTGCTAATAGTTGAAACCACCAAAATATCTGATTCTGACATAAGAAAAAAATAATCAGTAATATATTATTATATTTACATATTTCCAAAGAAAGCTTGGAACAATTTCACATCTTTTGAAGTGAAGACGACGAGCTTTAGTGGGTACATCAAGGCCACATCATTTTAGATTAGACTGTATTCCAATGTCTCATCTTGAAATTATGTGGTACAAAAAATATAACAAAGAATGTCAATAAATTAAAATGAAAGCGAATAGCATTGAAAAAAGGCGGCAGGTATAAAAAATTAATAGGCTCGAAGTAGAGAACATGGGGGTGAATTATATTGTCAATAGCAAATGTATTTCATAAAATTGCGTTCATTTTTCAATAATGCACTTTAAGCTGCCAATAATGAGGAATTCAAAGTTGAATTTTGACGTTTCAATGTAAACAAGGTATAATCGATGCGGAAGTAGACGTAGTATAATCAGTTATAATACCACAAGAACATAGGCATTATTCGATTATATACCGATTCACGAAACGTTGTTCGCGAAATATAACGAGATCTCAGCTCGAATGGTGTTTCGAGAATTACGTCGAGTGAAGAGGTTCGTATAATCGAAATATATTGTGTATGCTCGAGTGATATTCGTTACGATTATATAACGATTAATTTCAATAACTATAACCAAAGCACTGCATTTTGATTCAATTCAATGACATTTGACTGAACTTGCCATTTTTTTTTTTGGCGAATGTTACTATGGAAATGATCAGAATATGGCAGGAGGCGAAACACCAAAACGATTATACCACGTCTTCGAGTAGTATATTCACTTATCAATACGCCGTAGCTACTGTATTCCAATGGCTGATCCATAAATTATAGGGTACAAAAAATATAACTTTTATTTCAGCATATTTGCCTTAATTGCCTTGTTTGGAATCATACTAATAATTTGATAGTTTGATATCACCTCTTAAGTAGTTATAGCTTGATTAGGCATAATTCGTTCGGTGATTTTAGTTGATCATTTTTGACACTAAAGATTTCCGGAATTTGAGCAGTGTTCATTCCCAAAATGAAATTAACAACTTAATATTATCCCTGTTTATAGATTCATAAAGGGCAGTGACAATTTGCAGATAAATCAGAAAGGAAAAGCTACTGGTATAAAAAACTATTAGGCTGGAAGTACAGTACCTACATAGAGGTGAATTATATTCTCAATGACTAATTCCTTTCATATAATTAAAGAGATAACGAGCGTTCATTTTAATTCGTGGTCAAGAGTGTTGTGGAGAAATATTAGTTGATTTTCTGTGAGTGTGAGTAGATTCGAAATATGTGAACAGCTAGTGATATTATACAAGCTAAGCGCTACCCACACTCACAGAAAATCAACTCGAATTTCTCTACAGCACTCTTGACCACGAATTTAAATGAACCCTCGTTATATCATTAATTTTCATGACCATAAAATAAAAGCAATCACGAATTTCAAGTAGCCTGTACGTTTTTCACGTTTAAGTATGAATAAAGTAGGCTTCTGTGAGAACAGCATTCTTCCATAGTTAACTTCAACTAGTCTTTTTCCTTTTTGATGACTGGTCAGAAAACGGATGGTACATACTTTCATTGTCAGAACAGTCAAATGAAAATCAAGCTTAGATTTAAATTGTTGACGTATATTGAATAATTGTAGTATGAATAACCATCTTTTTATGGTCACATCATTTGGATAGTGGTTCATAATATAAACTCGTTTTAACAACCTCTACTGCAAGCATTTTTTCTCAAGCTGAAGAATATGAAATGAAAATATTCTGTCGTACATGGCATCTTTCGTAATCTGGTAGAGTCGACTTATTTTATCAACTTATGATAAAATATTATGACTATTATGACGCTTGTCACATGAATAATGAGAACATCCACATCAGTTTCATACTGTTATTACTGTTCCTATGTTTTTTCATTTTATTGTGAAAATTTTGTTGGATCTTCGATGTATACAGCGTTACTTGATCATTTAGACTAAACTGTTTCCAATGGCTAGTCTATAAATGATCAGTAATATATAATTAAATTTCCAAGAAAGCTTGGACCAATTTCACATCTTTCAGATTGAATACGACGAGCTTTATTGGGTAAATCATAATGCCCTATTCCGTTGATAAGTCTGTCTTTCAAAGACTTATCAAAAGGATGGGGGACATAAATTGCTTAGTTTGAAAACATATTTTTATATTTTATAGTTCAATGGTACTTATTAAGTTGTAGCTTTCAACTTAATAAGTTTCATGTTGTAGCTTGGTCATGAATCGTTTGGTGATTTTTAGTGTTCATTTTCGACAGTAGAGCTTCTTCTTACCTCCAGAGTCTGAGTATTTTTCATACCTAAAACTATAATTAACCATTCAAATTTGAAAGTACCATTGGAGAAGAAATTTTCCGAATGAAAAAAACAAACCCTAAATTTTCTCGGATATAACTGCTTGGGAATTTTATTGGGAATTCGGACCAAATATAACTTATTCCGCAACTTGTTAGGTACTTAGTTTGAAAATATTGTAAAGAGACTAGGATACATTGTGCCAGAATTTTTTCGAGATCTGATGAAATTGATTTAAATGATATAAGATTGCATTGGTGTTGAATTTTATCGTTTTATTGAAAAATTATAGAGAAGCTCACATTGAACCTCTGGATGCTACATTGTTTCTTGTAGATTTATAGTTTAACCTGTTATTAGAATACTGGCCACATGAATAATGATATCATTTCCATCACTTTCACACAGCTTGTACATATTTTTTAATGTTATTGTGGAAATTTTTTCTGGACTTCAGTGGTTAGCATATTGCCCATTTAGACTAGACTGTTTTCAATGCCACTCTATAAATTATCAGTAATGTATTACCTTATTCATTTCCACAAAAGCTGGTACAATTCACATCTTTTAAAGTGGAAGTCGGTGCGCTTTAGTGGGAAAAGCATAACCTCATAATTTTGATTAGACTGTTGTTCTATGACTAGTCAGTAGGTGATGAGGGACAGAAAATTTAACTTCAACCATTCTTGTATAGATTGAATCATTCTTGAATAGAATGCCTAGTTTGGGCAAGTTGGGTTTAGTTGAATGGTAGCTTGTAAAAAAGTGTAGATTAGTCTGTTCGGTGATTTTATTTTCATTATTTTCATTACCGATAGTGAAGCTCAACATACAAAAATTTTTCTCACCTCTTGAGTTTTCATTTCCAAAAATAAAACGAAATGAATTTGAAAATATAATTGGAAAGGAAATTTTTCGACAGAAAATTGAATTCGTCTAAATTTCGGATGAAAAAAATGAGAGGTGGTTTCTATATCCAAATCCGCTACCTACGTTCAAAAAATTCCTCATATGTGAGATTCTATAATAAAATATTGGGACAGAATCATTCTATTGATAGTTTGATAATCGGAAGTACCGATTATTATTGATTGTTAGTTTTATAGTCAGTAGTACCGATTATCAAACTATCATTCGATAATAAATTAGAAGGATCTAGATTCACACCCTCACAAATATTCGCATCTGCCACGTTGGTTTGTGGGAGCCTTTATGGCTTAGTACGTTCGTAAAATGTTTGTCACATGAACTCAGCTGAACACAGCTTGTATCTTTTTTCTTCTCATTGTGAAAATTGTATCTTGAATTCAGTAATTGCTTTCATACATCCTATACGATTTTCCCGTTTAAGTATATAAATAACGTGCCTTAGTGGGTAGAGCATTCCCTGTTGAGATTTATTTAGCTACCGAATTTATGATCCTTATTTTCTGATTCATAAAATTTGAAATACTTAAATGAAATCAATCAATTACAAGAAAAAATTTACGAGAGCTTCAGGACAGAAAGCCTCTCAAATAAAAATTTATTAAACTCAAAACTCATTTGAGCCTATTTCGAGCGCTATTCCGTTTTACCCATCAACACCTACTTCAAATTTTGGTATTTCGTCGAAATTTGAACCATCTGAGAAAAAGCTGCTCTGCTCTTTTTTGACAAAATTTAAAAGCGATAAATTTTTTCACTACGCCTGTACGTTTTTCACATCTTAATATGAATAACGTGGGCTTCAGTGGGGAACAGCATCCTACCCGTCCATCCCTATGTACTTGTCAATATTCGAGGACTGGTATTATAGGAATGAACGGGAACAAAATATTATAATATCATATAAGCAAATTAACCATAATATTCTTATTCAAAATAAAATATTAATTTTGATTAATCAATACCGCTTCGAAGGAAATGGTAGTATTATTAACCATTGTTCATTCGGTGATTTTTTAGTTAATAATTTCCAACAATGAAACAGTTTTCATTCAGGCAACTATGAAAATTATTCGATGATCAGAGATCATCTCAGCAATTATGTAAATAATTGTGAAATCGATCGAAAATCTCCATCAGTAATGAAGAAGTACATTTACTATTTCCAAAAAAAAACTTATTTCAGCAATGAACTCAAGTTTTGAGGCAAATTAAAGTACTTTGTTCTATCCTTCTATCTAATTTGAAAACGCCCACAGTAATAACAACAAAATTTCAAAGCGAGATTGAGGTGGGGTCATTTCATAGATTGGTAATCGGCAATACCAATTATCAAACTATCGGTCGATAACGAATTTGTAGGATTTATTCAAAGATTGAACTGGTGAAGAAGGAGGAACAAAATATTCATTCATATAAGATTCCTTCTCAGAAAATCATCACGTTTGAAATGGAATACTCTGAATAAATATACTAGGTTCAAATTACCTCTCACATTTTAAAATAAGTAAATACTGAATGCTATTAATATCTTTCAATTCTTAGAATAATACCGATTATTAATTATCAAATAATATTTTCATCAATTCTTGGTACGTTTTTCACTTTTCAATGTGGAGATAGTAGGCTTAAGTAGGTACAGCATAATGTCGTATGAATTACATGGATGAAGAGTTTTAATTTATTATCATGATATTCATTATGATGAGGAGATGAACCACTTATTCATTCGAATATTGTTATATTTGCAGGAAGAAAATTTTCACTAACCAATCTCAAAATGGACGTCAACGCTGACAAGAAAAAACGAAGATTGAAAGTAAACATGCTTCTCCATTTTTGTATACGGAGGACTGATGAATAAAATTTTCAACGTTGTGATTACAAAATCAACATCCATGGAGACTAAAATTGGAAGAGGCAGAAGATTATGATACTTTTATACGAAGGTATGTAAACGTTCATTATATTTTACACAAGCTTGTAGGTTTTTTACTTATAAATAAAATATATTATTTTATTTTTTTACGGAAGTAATTTTCTAAGGCTATCCAAATATTATGTAACCGAAAAAATTATCGAACAAAGGCATGGCAATTTATTACGCAAAAACCTTGTTTCCAAAAAAAATCTGACTTGTTTTCAAAAATATTACGGTAAAGATACCATTTTTTCCATGTAATATTTGAATTTCTTCTTGCGCAATATACCTCATAACATTTTCTAAATGCTCAGTTGATTATTATCAATATGTGGATATAATACTTTTGTTATGTTCATTTCGAGCATTTTTTTCGAAATGAACATTCGGAAAATATATCCATGTTTTTTATGGTTCAATAAATACTTGACTGTCAAATTTTGAAGTTTTATATCTCGGTTATAGAATTTTAGAAAATATGAAGGATCACATTTGAATATACATATCTAAGTATATATAAAACCGCTTGCACATATACGTCAAACTTTAAACGTAAAATCACAGCCCAAACGGGACCATCTAGAGCAAAAATGACAAGAATAAGACCCCCCTCAAAATCGTCTGGAGATCCCGGGAAAAATCCCAAACCTTCGATTCTCCTCGCGGTTTTCGAGTATACGGGGTGTTTCGGAACATTTTGACATTTCAAGTCCCATATTTCTGTGGTATCTGTGGACAATTTGACTGTCAGTGTCATGTTAATAATAAATATTCCATTTCGATATATGAAAGTTCTTGAAAAAGTTTGCAGTTTCCAAAATTGTTATTCAATATTCAAATAAATGCCGACAGATAAAATGCAAAGTCTTCGGCGAATCGAAAATTCGATAGATATTTGTCAAAATTTGGAAATGAATATTGATATCATCGAATGCATTTTCAGTTCAGGTTCGTTTGAAGGGTTTGTATAATTATTGATTCAATTGGATGAATGTTACTTTATTTCAGGAATTTTTCGTTTATTTTCCACAAACTATAAAACTACATTCTCTTTCGTGAGAATTTGAATCTATTGCGACAGAAGATGGAACTACAAAAGAGAACAGAAGTTTCATCTGATCATGTATTAAACAGATAGAAAAACTCCTTATAGATAATTCACAATTGTCACAATTGCCAAGTTAGTCAGATGACATTCAAAAATTTCCATGTGTTTTTTGAATATCTGAAATATACACTTTTACGACAGGAGAGTGTAAAAATATAAATGACCCATCCGTTTTTGAAGAATTTGAGTGCAGTGCTGTTGAATTTATAATGAATAAGTCAAGTCGTTGTGAAATCTTCCATACGAATAATTTGAACTATATATTATCTATTATATTATTTGCTGCTCAACTGAAACATGTATTAATAAACCTTGGAAATTAGAGACTCAAACTTTTTACCTGATTTCTCAAAAAAGTTCCACCAAGATAAGAAATTAAATTTTTTTATGAGGTAACATAAGCCATGGGCATTTGAAAGGCAAGTCTATTCATTCTGTCTCTTTTTAGTTTGTTTATTAAAGCTATACTAGGATATAAATATAAAAAATCAGTTGAAATACTAGTCAAAATGTTACGACAGAAATAAAATTTAAAGGATCATTCAGTATATGAAGAATTTCAACATGGCAGTTACTTTTGAAATTGGTATCAATTTTCCAGCAATTCAATGTAGGTATAAAATACTTTAAAAAGTAACTATTCATCAAAACTTTCCATTTCATGAATGAATGATTAAACATGTAGATACCTATTTCACTAAAGTTTTAAATCGTTATAGGAATAGTTGCTCTATGGCCAGTTCGAAAATGCTATCCTACTGATTTATTCATTGCTTTTGGTAAAAATTAAATTATTAATTGATTCAGATCCAAAGTTAACATTTGAAAAAAATCAACCCACTAACATGGGTCAATAGTATTGGCTGATACAATTTTAGTACCGAGGCAGTCATTTCAAATACTGAACACATCTTCTGACTGAAGTAAAACTTGAACAATGACCTTTTTTTACTTGCAACTTGAAATGAATTTTGCACTTTTTCAGTGTTCAATAATGAGATAATTATTAAATTGACTCAAGAAATTAACAGTATGCTTTATCAGGATTAGTTAATACTGCTAAAAACGTTAATAAACCTATTAATTTCTTATATGGTTCATCATTACAACTCTCTTTTGTTGAATCAAATTTCAATTGAGTTTTCAAAGCAGTGATATTCAGCCCTAAACATTTTTTAGCTTTCCATAAATTCTTTATGATAAAATTATCATTTGAATTTTCTATCAGATATTATATTCATTCAGAATCAACATTAGTTAAAACGAAAAAGTCATCCACGTACAATGCAACAACAGTTAGCAAGTTATTTTTTGATTTTATGTAGATACAATGCTCAATTGTTGATCTTTTTTAACTAATATCTATCAAAATTTTATTTACTATATATATTGCCCTGTTCAACTTACTTCTGAGTAAAACCCAGAGCTACAAGCTTGCTCTATAACGTAGCGAACCATCATTCAGCTGTCCTCCACTAAATCAGAATTATCTAGTGAAATTTCTATATCATCCCTTATCTATGATAACTACATCTCGACTGGTATTAATGAAATTGTTACCTGTATCCCTTTGATCATTCACCAGAACCCACAAAAATCATTTTTGTCCCTATACCTTCAAGAAATATGCAACAGAAGAGTTTGCAAAATTCATCGATACAATAATCAGATTCTAAAAACGCCTTAGTTCTTCAGGAATGTCCAATTGGTCTTTCGATATTATAAATTATTGAAAATAACCTACTATTAACCAAATTTTTAGATTTCAAAAGGTGTCCTTCCTTATATTCTAAATATATACACCCTATATAATTGTTAATCATATATTGTATTTCTTAATAAATTATGGAATAGAAGAATAATTTGTTGCTCAACTGAAAAAAAGTATTGATGAACCTTGGAAATGACGGACTTCTTATAACCTGATTTCTCAAAGATGTTACACCTAAATAATATGATTGCTTGTAAGGCAACATAAGCCATGGGTCTATTCATTCTGCCTCTTTTCAGTTCATTTTAGCTATACTGAATATTCCTAAAACAAAATTTCACTGTAGGTCTTTTCATAGATCTTATCGAATGATTATGTAAATTCAATATTTGTCAAAACTGAAAATAAACATTGAATGCAGTTTCTTTATTTCAGGTGGTATTTCTATTGACTGATAATAACTCTCACATTTTGATTATGCATTTTTCCCAAATTTTTTAAAGAAGAAAGAAATTGCCATTTCTAGAGAAATGAGAATTTCAGATTTCAAAATGTCTAATTACTACTTCAAATATATATACACCTTATATAATTGTTGATCAAATATTGTGTATTTCTTTACAAATTAGTTAATAATTTGAAGTTTTAATCTCAATTTTCAGACTTGAATTGGTCCAACATCTCTAGATACTTCTAATTGATATTCCACAAATAAGTATCCTGTATAATTATCCATACAAACGAAAATAATCCATCTTCTGAAAAGAAAAACAATGTTTACTATATAGAATTAATTTTAATAATGATTCAAAAGTGATGAAATTTTGCAGACTTACTTATTTTGGGTCTTAGATCACGAATCCACTGTCATAAATTCCTTAATCCAGCTAGTTTTTTTTTTTTATTGTGATTTTTTTTTTTTTAATTGGGAAATTGGCCTAATGAAGGTGAGGTTATCCACATTAATAGCTAGTTTTCTTGTATTTTATTAACTGATTCTCGTAAGAAATGATTAATTAATCACATTTCAAGCTTTCCCTGACATAAAAATGCCTTTTTTTTCGTCAAAATCGATGGTTTTATCGATTGTTTATATATGGCGGCGGCCATCATGTTAATTACGTAACGTTTGTCAGATGCATAGACCTAATATCCTAATATGGATATTAGGTCTATGGTCAGATGCGAAATAATCTGCGACGTTGCCTGTATGCCAGATCTTCTTGATGGGATCGGTTTTTTACTTGGTGGAAATTCATATTAATAGATTGTTTGAGATTATGACGTATTATAAAACTGTATGGAAACTCATAATTTTCGCACAGCTATTCGAGCAGAAAATTCGGCAAATTTATTTTCGAAATGAATAAATGGTAGTTCATATAGTGTTATTCTGGTTTTTTCGATATTGGCATCGGATTCAGTTTAGTCCTCCTGAACATATACAGGGACATTGATGTTGACGAGGACGCTGTGATTACAAGGTTTTCAAAGGGTTCACAGACCAAATTAGATTTTGTGTTATACTTGCCAATTGTCTTCTTTTTTTTTTCATATGAAACAATAGATTTACTATTTTTTTTTTAATTTCTACCTGAATGGCTAAAACCGTGATAAGTAAATAAATATATTATAATATAACAAATACATAAGCGTACAAATTTTTTTACCGAAATTTGAGGCTTTATTGTAAAACACTGGTTATACATTTATGATTCGAAATATTGCCCATCGCTGGTCACTATACTTTCTCACATATTTCGGGCAGCGTACGAATTGAAAAAACTGGTCATCTTTTGAAGCGATCCACGAATCGATACAAGTTTTTAATTCTTCATAAGATAGGAAGTGCTGGTCAGCCAGGCTGTGTGCTATTGATCGAAACAAGTGATAGTCCGAGGGAGCAACGTCTGGAGAATACGTCGGGTGGGGTAGGAATTCCCATTTCAACTTTTTCAAGTATATCTTGACTTTCGCAACATGGAGTCGAGCATTGTCATGCAGTAAAATCCATTCATCTACTCTCTCGTCGTATTGCGGCGGTTTGTCTCTCAATGCTCGACACAAACGCATTGATTGCGTTCGATAACGATCGCCTGTGATCGTTTCAGTTAACAACTCATAATACACTACGCCGAGCTGTTCCCACCAAATACTGAGCATGACCTTAGAACCGAGAATATTCGGTTTAGCAGTCGACGTGGAAGCATGGCCGGGATATCCACATGATTTTATGTGCTTGGGATTATCGTAATGAACCCGTTTTTCGTCTCCAGTCCCAATCCGATGCAGAAATTCCTTCCGTCTTTGCCTCGAAAGCAGCTGTTCACAAACAAACAAACTCCGTTCAAACACCTCCCGGCTTCAACTCGTACGGCACCCACTTTTCTTGTTTCTGAATCATTCCTATGACTTTCAGGCGTTTTGAAATGGCTTGTAGTCCTAATGATCCTGTCAATTATTTGAATTTGAGAGCATAATTATGTTTGAACACTACCCTTATTTTTACCATAGAATTCAACGAAATCACAAAAAAAATAGGGTTCTGATTTGAAAATCGAAAGTTATGATCAAATTTTGTTCACAATTTTTGGCACAATATTTGAAACACCCTGTGATGATATTTTTCAAATTCAAGATATGCACGATATTCCAACATCATTCTAGTTTGTGAAAGTGAATTGAGTATACGCATAGGATATTCACAGTGAAAATAATTCACGTGATAGTGACTATGGAAATTCTCTCTTTTTTACGATTTTTTCTTAATATTTTGAAAACTATGAGAACTAACGCAATAATTTTAGCAGAGAGTAATTGAGAATGGAAATCTTTCTTGTATAACCGGAAGTGCCAGAACTTCTAAAATATTTTAGCTGAATAGGGCATCATGAAGAATGTCATATTCCGAATTTTCAGATTTCAAATCGGCCCTGTTCTCCAGAAACGTCTAATAGGCCTTCGAACTTGAAACACCCTGTATAAATATTCATATAAATATCTAAATATAAATATTTTTGAGAGGTTAAGCTCGATATCGGTGTAATCTGGGATTTGGTACCATAGAAAAACTCGAAACCCTTAACGGCGAACCCCCTCAAACTTAAGGCTAGGACCGCCCTTGATTTGTCGTCATGGAAAGTTATTTGCATCAAATATTTTCATGTGAGCAAGGGCGAAATGGTATGTTCTAGGAAAGAAGTCATATAGAATTCTACCCTAGAATCAGCATAGGATACCGAGTGAATCGTCTAAAATCAGCTAACGATACAAGGTTTCCGAAAAAAATATTTTATTTTCTAGAGGGATACCCAGTGAAGGATCTACCGGCATAGTGACGGGGTCCAAGGGGCGGAGCCCCTTCGGCGAGCAGAGCGAGTATACCTATATAAAATTCTCGTCACAGAAATAGTTAAAAGTTCCATTTTCTGACTTCAAGGCATTTTCTGAGACCAAAAAGTATTTTTTCGGCAACCGTCCGGGAAGTGCTCACTTCCCGGACGCTTTTTCTCTGAGAAAGTAGCATTTCCCGGCCTAGTCCGGAAAGTACGTACTTCCCGGACTAGGCCGGAAAAGAATCATAGAATCCATAGAAACCGAGATAACGGCTGACAGTTCATATGAAATTAGTTGTCAAAAATTTGCATGTTTTTTTATCGCAATCGCAATAAAATAAGGAAAGCAGCAGCGATAGTGTTATTTTACATGGTTGCCGAAAAAATATTGTACGCAACACGCCCGAAAATGGTTTTTTTGGACTCACAGACTTCCAGGACGAGCGTAAGCGAGTCCTGGAATTTTGTCTATTCGTCCAAAAAAACCCTATTTTCCGGACTTGTTACGTAAATTACTATTGTTCTAGAAACCTTAGTAATAGACCATAAAGAACAAGGATATTTTTTTTTTGAATGTTGATTTTGAATTTCCTTAGGGCGATTCTGAATGAAGTTTCTTGAAATAAATATAAAACTACCATCATAATTCGAATTGCGAATCAATTGAGGATTTAGAATTCATGAAAAAATTTCAAGTATATAAATTGTGCCAGAAAAAATTAGCCGTTCTCAAGAAAACCGGAAGTTTGAATGTGACACATTGGTCAAAAATATGTGTTTACCATTTTATTTTGTCTGTCGGATTTTTCTGAATTTTCATTTTGGAAAAATGCTTTTTACGTAATAACTTTCCATGGCTATGTTCCATATTTTTTCAGATAGCTCTTTAAAAATACTTCATTCATTTTGATGGTTCACATTGTTATTTTGCTTAATGAATAATCCACAAAATTCACCTTTCAATCACGTTTCAGTGAAAATAGCGTAAGCTTTTTATTGGGTAGAGCATTCCGTTCTAAGTGTTAAGAGTACTTAGTACTCAATGAGTATTGTTTGAATGCCAAGGAACATGTTATTTCTTTATATTATTATACTTGGCAAAGTGATCTTCTTTGAAATGAACCATATAATAGATATAGGAGGTCTGTCTTGAAGTTGAATGATTATGAATGTCAATAAATGAATATCAAAGCGAATAATACCGATAAGAGGAGATAGGTATTAAAAATTAGCAGGCTTAAAAGAGAGAACATAGGGAATCTAGGAGAGGGGGTGAATTTTATTCTCAATGACTAATTTATTTCATATAATTGCAGAAATATATAATTTACCAATTTTTGTTACCGTAAAAAATCAAGAATTTCACGCAGCCTGTACGTTTCTCACGTTTAAGTATGAATAAAGTAGGCTTCTGTGAGAACAGCATTGCCCAGCCGTTAAATCTGTTTAGACTTTTTGATGCCTAGACAGTGAACGGCTGGTACAAACTCTCATTGCCAAAACAGTAATGAAAATTGAACATATATTTTAATTGTCAACGTTTATTGAATAATTTTTGTTTGACTAACCATTTTCTATTAGGGTGACATCAATCGAAGATTTCGAATAATGGTTCATAATATAAACTTATACATATCTATTGTATCTTATCTGAAATGAATGACCTTCAATCTCTGGATGCGTCATTGTCTTTTGTGAATTTATGGTTTAACCTGTTCGTTAAACGCTTCTCACATGAATAATGAGTCCATTCACGTCAGTTTCATATAATTTTTTCATTTTATTGTGAAAATTTCGTTCGAACTTCGGTGTATACAGAGTACCTTGATCATTCAGTTCAGACTATGTCTACTGTTTTCATTGGCTAGTTTAAATATTATCAGTAATATTGTATCATATTCACTTATTTCCAAGAGAGTTTTGACCAATTTCACATCTTTTGAAGTGAAGACGACGAGCTTTAGTGGGTACATCAAGTCGCCATCATTTATGATTAGACTGTATTCCAATGACTAATCCATAAATGAAAGCGAACAAAAAATATAACTTTTATTTCAGCATATTTGCATATATTGCCTAGTTTGGAATCATACTTATAATTTGATAGTTTGATAGCACCTCTTAAGTAGTTGTAGCTTGATTAGGCATGATTCGTTCAGTGATTTTAGTAGCTTTCTCTTACGGAATTTGAGCAGTTTTCACTCCTAAAAATTAAATTAACAATTTTAAATTATCCCTTCAAATAAATTTGGAAAGGACAGTGAAAATTCGAAGATAAATCAGAAAGAAAAGGAATTAAACATAACCACAATCTACTGCCTGAAGTGTAATGTGTTACATTCAAAATACGATTCGCCACGGATAGCGTTGCTAGTCACTCTAATCAGTAGTTCTTCACATTTTAGTGTATCGAGCCCTTTCAAGTGAATAATTATGACAATTCATCTCGTTTTCAAAATAATGCCAATAAATGAAAATCAAAGCGAATAGCATGGAAAAAAAAAGACGAAAGGTATTAAAAATTAGTAGGCTCGAAGTAATGTTCTCTACTTCGAGCCTACTTATTTTTAATACCTTTCGACTTTTTTTCAGCATGGAAAAAAGGCGACAGGTATTAAAAATTAGTAGGCTCGAAGTAGAGAACATGGAGGTGAATTATATTCTCAATGAAAAATTTATTTCATATAATTGTGTTCATTTTTCAAAAATGCACTTCAAGCTGTCAATAATGACGAATTCAAAGTAAAATTTTGATGTTTCAATGTAAACAAGGTATTATGGATGAGGAAGTGGTATATCAGTTATAATACCACAAGAGCATAGGCAATATTCAATAGCACACTGAAGAGGTTCGCATAATCGAAATATATTGTCTATGCTCGAGTGGTATTCGTTACGATTATATAATGAATAATTTCAATAACTATAACCAAAGCAATGTATTTTGATGATTCAATGACATTTCACTGAGTTCGACTTTTATTTTTTGGTGTAGCTTTGGGAATTTGCGGATTCTATTGGTTCATCAGAACATGAGTTGTACGTATAATCAGTAAATCTCGAATGATTGTCTGGAATAAAGCTTTGCTTTTAGTTGAAACCACAAAAATATCTGATTTTAACATATGAAAAATATAATCAGTGATATATTATTATATTTACCGATTTCCAAGAGAGCTTGGGGCAATTTCACATCTTTTGAAGAAGAGATGATGAGCTTTAGTGGGTACATCAAAGCCCTCTCATTTTCGGTTAGACTGAATTCCAATGTCTAACCTGCAAATGACGGGGCACAAAAAATATAACTTTTGTTTCAGCATATTTTCATTAATTGCCTTGTTTGGAATCATACTTATAATTTGATAGTTTGATATCACCTCTTAAGTAGTTATAGCTTGATTAGGCATGATTCGTTCGGTGATTTTAGTTGATCATTTTTGACAGTAGCTGTCTTTTACGTCCGGAATTTATGCAGTTTTCACTCCTAAAAATTAAATTAACAATTTTAAATTATCCCTTCAAATAAATTTAGAAAGTTCAGTGAAAATTCAGAAAATGCAGTTTTCATTCGTAAAAATGGAAAATAGCAATTTAAAATTATCCCTGAAAAAATAATTTAGAAAGGACAGAGACAATTGGAAGATAAATCAGAAAGAAAAATTATTTAACTTAATCACATCTTACTGCCTGAAGTATAATGTGTTACATTCGAAATAAGATTCGCCACGGACAGCTTTGCCAGTCACTGTAATCAGTAGTTCTTCACATATTAGTGTATCGAGCACTTTCAAGTGAATGATTATGATAATTTATCTCGTTTTCGAAAAAATGAAAAATAAATGAAAATCAAAGCCAATAGCATTGAAAAAAAGGCGGTAGGTATAAAATTAATAGGCTCGAAGTAGAGAACATATAGGTAAATTATATTCTCAATGAAAAATTTATTTCATATAATTGCGTTCATTTTTCAATAATGCACTTTAAGCTGTCAATAATGACGAATTCAAAGTTAAATTTTGATGTTTCAATGTAAACAACGTATTTTTGATGAGGAAGTGGTATAATCACTTATAATATCACAAGAGCATAGACAATATTCGATTATACACCGATTCACGAGAGCGCAGCTCGAGTGATGAAAATTTAGAAATTTTCGGCTTCTATTGGTTCATCAGAACGTAAGTTGTGCAATCATAATCCCTAATGATTAGCTGGCATAATGCTTTGCTAATAGTTGAAACCACCAAAAAATCTGATTCTGACATAAGAAAAAAATAATTAGTAATATATTATTATATTTACTTATTTCCAAAGAAAGCTTGGAACAATTTCACATCTTTTGAAGTGAAGACGAAGAGCTTTAGTGGGTACATCAAGGCCACATCATTTTAGATTAGACTGTATTCCAATGTCTCATCTTGAAATTATGTGGTACAAAAAATATAACAAAGAATGTCAATAAATTAAAATGAAAGCGAATAGCATTGAAAAAAGGCGGCAGGTATAAAAAATTAATAGGCTCGAAGTAGAGAACATGGAGGTGAATTATATTCTCAATAGCAAATGTATTTCATATAATTGCGTTCATTTTTCAATAATGCACTTTAAGCTGCCAATAATGAGGAATTCAAAGTTGAATTTTTACGTTTCAATGTAAACTATACCTTGTTTACATTGAAACGTAAAAATTCAACTTTGAATTCCTCATTATTGGCAGCTTAAAGTGCATTATTGAAAAATGAACGCAATTATATGAAATACATTTGCTATTGAGAATATAATTCACCTCCATGTTCTCTACTTCGAGCCTATTAATTTTTTATACCTGCCGCCTTTTTTCAATGCTATTCGCTTTCATTTTAATTTATTGACATTCTTTGTTATATTTTTTGTACCACAACTTGCCATTTTTTTTTTGGCGAATGTTACTATGGAAATGATCAGAATATGGCAGGAGGCGAAACACCAAAACGATTATACCACGTCTTCAAGTAGTATATTCACTTATCAATACGCCGTAGCTACTGTATTCCAATGGCTGATCCATAAATTATAGGGTACAAAAAATATAACTTTTATTTCAGCATATTTGCCTTAATTGCCTTGTTTGGAATCATACTAATAATTTGATAGTTTGATATCACCTCTTAAGTAGTTATAGCTTGATTAGGCATAATTCGTTCGGTGATTTTAGTTGGTCATTTTTGACACTAAAGATTTCCGGAATTTGAGCAGTGTTCATTTCCAAAATGAAATTAACAACTTAATATTATCCCTGTTTATAAATTCATAAAGGGCAGTGACAATTTTGCAGATAAATCAGAAAGGAAAAGCTACTGGTATAAAAAACTATTAGGCTGGAAGTACAGTACCTACATAGAGGTGAATTATATTCTCAATGACTAATTCCTTTCATATAATTAAAGAGATAACGAGCGTTCATTTTAATTCGTGGTCAAGAGTGTTGTGGAGAAATATTAGTTGATTTTCTGTGAGTGTGAGTAGATTCGAAATATGTGAACAGCTAGTGATATTATACAAGCTAAGCGCTACCCACACTCACAGAAAATCAACTCGAATTTCTCTACAGCACTCTTGACCACGAATTTAAATGAACCCTCGTTATATCATTAATTTTCATGACCATAAAATAAAAGCAATCACGAATTTCACGTAGCCTGTACGTTTTTCACGTTTAAGTATGAATAAAGTAGGCTTCTGTGAGAACAGCATTCTTCCATAGTTAACTTCAACTAGTCTTTTTCCTTTTTGATGACTGGTCAGAAAACGGATGGTACTTACTTTCATTGTCAGAACAGTCAAATGAAAACCAAGCTTAGATTTAAATTGTTGACGTATATTGAATAATTGTAGTATGAATAACCATCTTTTTATGGTCACATCATTTGGATAGTGGTTCATAATATAAACTCGTTTTAACAACCTCTACTGCAAGCATTTTTTTTCAAGATGAAGAATATGAAATGAAAATATTCTGTCGTACATGGCATCTTTCGTAATCTGGTAGAGTCGACTTATTTTATCAACTAATGATAAAATATTATGACTATTATGACGCTTGTCACATGAATAATGAGAACATCCACATCAGTTTCATACTGTTATTACTGTTCCTATGTTTTTCATTTTATTGTGAAAATTTTGTTGGATCTTCGATGTATACAGCGTTACTTGATCATTTAGACTAAACTGTTTCCAATGGCTAGTCTATAAATGATCAGTAATATATAATTATATTTCCAAGAAAGCTTGGACCAATTTCACATATTTCAGATTGAATACGACGAGCTTTATTGGGTAAATCATAATGCCCTATTCCGTTGATAAGTCTGTCTTTCAAAGACTTATCAAAAGGATGGGGGACATAAATTGCTTAGTTTGAAAACATATTTTTATATTTTATAGTTCAATGGTACTTATTAAGTTGTAGCTTACAACTTGATAAGTTTCATGTTGTAGCTTGGTCATGAATCGTTTGGTGATTTTTGGTGATCATTTTCGACAGTAGAGCTTCTTCTTACCTCCAGAGTCTGAGTATTTTTCATACCTAAAACTATAATTAACCATTCAAATTGGAAAGTACCATTGTAGAAGAAATTTTCCGAATTGTGAAAATTGTATCTTGAATTCAGTAATTGCTTTCACACATCCTATACGATTTTCCCGGTTAAGTATAAATAACGAGCCTTAGTGGGTAGAGCATTCCCTGTTGAGATTTATTTAGCTACCGAATTTATGATCCTTATTTTCTGATTCATAAAATTTGAAATACTTAAATGAAATCAATCAATTACAAGAAAAAATTTACGAGAGCTTCAGGACAGAAAGCCTCTCAAATAAAAATTTATTAAACTCAAAACTCATTTGAGCCTATGTCGAGCGCTATTCAGTTTTACCCATCAACACCTACTTCAAATTTTGGTATTTCGTCGAAATTTGAACCATCTGAGAAAAAGCTGCTCTGCTCATTTTTGACAAAATTTAAAAGCGATAAATTTTTTCACTACGCCTGTACGTTTTTCACATCTCAATATGAATAACGTGGGCTTCAGTGGGGAACAGCATCCTACCCGTCCATCCCTATGTACTTGTCAATATTCGAGGACTGGTATTATGGGAATGAATGGGTACAAAATATTATAATCTCATATCAGCAAATTTACCATAATATTCTTATTCAAAATAAAATATTAATTTTGATTAATCAATACCGCTTCGAAGGAAATGGTAGTATTATTAACCATTGTTCATTCGGTGATATTTTAGTTAATAATTTCCAACAATGAAGCAGTTTTCATTCAGGCAACTATGAAAATTATTCGATGACTATATCTCGGTAATTATGTGAGTAATTGTGAAATCAATCGAAATTCCCCATTAGTAATGAAGGAGTACATTTACTATTTCCCAAAAAAACTTATTTCAGCAATGAATTCAAGTTTTAATGCGAATTAAATTACTATGTTTTATCCTTCTATCTAATTTGAACGCCCACAGTAATTACATCAAAATTTTATAGCGAGATTGAGGTAGGGTAATTTCATAGATTAATTATCGATCGATAATGAATTTGTAGGATCCAGACTCAGATGCGGTAGGAAAATTCGTATCTGCCGCGTTGGTTTGTAGGAGCCTTTATGGTTTATGTTTGTCACATGAACTCAGCTGAACACAGCTTGTATCTTTTTCCTTCTCATTGTGAAAATTGTGTCTTGAATTCAGTAATTGCTTGCACACATCTTTCAGGATTTTCCCATTTTAGTATAAATAACGTTGCCATACTGGGTATAGCATTCCCAGTAAGTTTGTTTGGAACATTATTATACTTTCGGATAAGTTACATTGTCGGAATTTTCTGATTTGAAATTGCTTTTTTTTTCGACCAGGATTTTTGGTGTTCAAAATGATATTGGTGGCACCAGCTTCCGAATGAATGAACCTAACTTTCTGATTCATATTATATGAAATGCTGAAATGAAATCAATTACAAGAAAACTTTACGAGAGCTTCAGGACAGAAAGCCCGCAAATAAAAATTTATAAAACTCGAATCTCATTTGAGCCTATTTCGTTTTACCCATGAACATCTACTTCAAATGTTGGTATTTCGTCCAAATTTGAACCATCTGGCAACAGTGGCGCGTATATGGATGTCCGTTCCTCAATGATAAATGATTTTATGAAGAAAAAGCTGCTCTGCTTAATTTTTCTCAAATATTAAAAATTTTTTCACTACGCCTGTACGTTTTTCACATCTCAATATGAATAACGTGGGCTTCAGTGGGAACAGCATTCTACCCGTACATCCTAATTTACTTGTCAGTATTCGAGGACTGGTAAATGAGAATGAATGGGAACAAAATATTATAATTTCATATAAGCAAATTTACCATAATGTTCTTATTCGAAATAAGATATTAATGTTGAGTTAATTCGGTGATTTTTTAGTTGATAATTTCCAAAAATGAAGCAGTTTTCATTCAGGCAACTATGAAAATTATTCGATGATCAGAGATCATCTCAGCAATTATGTAAATAATTGTGAAATCAATCTAAAATCCCCATCAGTAATGTAGAAGTACATATACTCTTTCCAAAAATAAAACATTATTTCCGCAATGAACTTACGTTTTAAGGCAAATTAAGGTACTTTGTTCTATTCTTCTATCTAATTCGAAAACGCACACAGTAATAACAACAAAATTTCAAAGCGAGATTGGGATAGGGTTATATCCTAGATTGATAATCGACAGTACCAATTATCAAACTATCGATAGATAAT
Source organism: Harmonia axyridis (assembly GCF_914767665.1). Taxonomy (NCBI): domain Eukaryota; kingdom Metazoa; phylum Arthropoda; class Insecta; order Coleoptera; family Coccinellidae; genus Harmonia; species Harmonia axyridis. The sequence continues at coordinate 17,985,452 of NC_059502.1, forward strand.
GAATTAGTAGGATCCAGACTCAGATTTATAAAACTCAAAACTCATTTGAACCTATTTCGATCGCTATTTGGTTTTACCCATCAACACCTTCTTCAAATTTTGGTATTTCGTCGAAATTTGAACCATCAGTCAATGATAAATAATTTTATTGAAAGAAAGAGTTTTTTTTGAAAAAATAAAATCGATAATTTTTTTCATTACGCCTGTACGTTTTTCACATCTTAATATGAATAACGTGGGCTTCAGTGGAAACAGCATTCCACCCGTCCATTCCTATTTACTTGTCAGTATTCGAGGACTGGTTTATAGGAATGAATGGGAACAAAATATTATAATCTCATATGAGCAAATTAACCATAATATTCTTATTCAGAATAAAATATTGATTTTGATTAATCAATATCGCTTTGAAGGAAATGGTAGTATTATTAACCATTGTTCATTCGGTGATTTTTTAGTTGATAATTTCCAACAATGAAACAGTTTTCATTCAGGCAACTATGAAAATTATTCGATGATCAGAGATCATCTCAGCAATTATGTAAATAATTGTGAAATCGATCGAAAATCCCCATCAGTAATGAAGAAGTACATTTACTATTTCCAAAAAAAAAAAATTATTTCAGCAATGAATTCAAGTTTTAAGGCAAATTAAAGTACTTTGTTCTATCCTTCTATCTAATTCGAAAACGCCCACAGTAATAACAACAAACTTTCAAAGCGAGATTGGGATAGGGTTATATCCTAGATTGATAATCGACAGTACCTACCAATTATCAAACGATCGATCGATAATAATGAATTAGTAGGATCCAGACTCAGATTTATAAAACTCAAAACTCATTTGAACCTATTTCGATCGCTATTTGGTTTTACCCATCAACAATTACTTCAAATTTTGGTTTCGTCGAAATTTGAACCATCAATCTATGATAAATGATTTTATAGACATTTTTTTTTTAATAATGAAAGCAATAATTTTTTTCATTACGCCTGTACGTTTTTGACATCTTAATATGAATAACGTGGGCTTCAGTGGAAACAGCATTCCACCCGTACATTTCCGTTGACTTGTCAGTTTCAAGTACTGGTCAATGATAATGGCGGGTAACAAAATATTATAATCTCATATGAGGAAATTTACCATTATATTCTTATTCAAAATGAAATATTTATTTCAATTTGTAATTATTTGTTTCTCAAATCGTAAAAACTTTGCAGGATATCTCAAAATCGACGCCAACGCAAAAAAATGAAAAATGGAGGCCCAAAGTCAACAGGGTTATGTGCTCACGTGTTTTGAGCCAATTGGAAAACCAAAACTAATGTGAAATGGAATCGGAAGCCGTATAAATGGTGTGAAGTCTGTATATGTAGGTAAGAAAGTATTCATTGCACTTTTACCAAGAAGCAATAGTTTTCAACTAAAGCTTCAGTGATTGATTTTTTCACCTTGATTCTCTTTCTATTTGCGAATAAAGCTGAGGTGTTCTTTCTCAATTATAAGCGAAAATAGAAAGAATGATATTTGGAAATATACCTCATAACGACGGGTTTTATAACGCTCTGATTGGTAGATCAACTCGTGGAAGTTTGAAATCTATGGAAGTGTCAGGATTTACTTACATTGAACATATAAATGATTTGATCGAGGAAATGACCACGATAAAATTTCAATGAATCCGACCGTAAGTAAATTCAAAACACATACCTAGTGATGTGATTATATTTCTGGAGATCCATTGAAATTTTTTACATTTATATTTATTTTTTGTTTTAATCGATATATCTATAATATGAAGAGGAAATAATCAACTATAGTGCAAGATTTTAATTTTTCTCCTAAATATATATCGACAGAATTTATAGCTATATCAAAATCAAATAATTTTATATCAGTTGGTTGAAACATTATCCTTTATCAATGGCAGAAAAGGAGTAATTTCCATCACTATATCTCTGTAGTGTAAATAGTCATGAAAAAAAAAAGATCTATAATGGAATAATGAACACGTTCATCATTTTCGCACAGGCATGCACTTTTTTAACAAACAATTTAAATACTATCCTAACCATTGTCAGTTTAGTCTCAGTAGACCATTTAGTCTAAGCTGTTTTCAATAACTAGTCAATAAATGATTAGTTATATATTTTACATAATTATATCCACAAAAGCTGGTACAATTCACATCTTTTAAAGTGGAAGCCGGTGCGCTTTAGTGGGTAAATCATAACCTCATCATAACCTTGATTAGACTGTTGTTCTATGACTAGTCAGTAGGTGATGAGGGACAGAAAATATAACTTTCATTTATTCATTTATTTATTTATTAACGATACTACCATTATACAAAGAGAAAAAAATTAATTGGATAAAAAACATACAAATGAAATATTTCAATAATTACAATTGTAACAAATTTAAAAATATCATCAAAACAAGACACAAAAAGCTTACAATTTCATCAAAGTAGATACATCCCCCTCAACCTTGACAACGCGCCACTGAATATATCAACCCCGAGAACACTCACTGTATTAGTGTTCCTCATCATCCTCGGCAATGGAGAATGAAAATTATAATTAGTTCTTGATGAACCGGGCCTAAACAGATCAGCACGCCTAATCGGTCTTGCAGGAATATTCAGTTTGAAGCGAGACAGCAACTCCGAAGAGTAGACAAGTCCCCTATAAATTTTTGCCACAAAAAGCATGTCAGCCGAGAACCTTCTCGATCTTAAAGAAGGCAGCCGCACTGCGGCTGCCGCAGCCGGTCACGCATATGACTTGCCGAGAACAGTCGAAAAGCAATGCCAAGCCTGAATGAAACATGCCTGAGAAATTTGTTTTGGACCCTCTCAAGAAAGAGTCCATCAATCAAAGTAAAGGGTGTTTTTTTAGAGCTATAGAACTTCAAATTGCAATAAAACAACGATGGATTATTCGATTGACATGAATTTTATTTATTCGCAAGATAATCTTGTGGCATTACATTTTAAATATGATTTCTGGCATATGACTGCCACGGCTGGCTCGGATGTAGTACAATCTGGACGTCCAATTTTCGATTACTTTTTCCAACATTTGTGGCCGTATATCGGCAATAACACGGCGAATGTTGTCTTCCAAATGGTCAAGGGTTTGTGGCCTATCCGCATAGACCAATGACTTTACATAGCCTCACAGAAAGTAGTCTAGCGGTGTTAAATCACAAGATCTTGGAGGCCAATTCTCAGGTCCAAAACTTAAAATTAGGCGATCACCAAACGTGTCTTTCCATAAATCGATTGTGGCACGAGCTGTGTGACATGTTGCGCCGTCTTGTTGGAACCACAGCTCCTGGACATCATGGTTGTTCAATTCAGGAATGAAAAAGTTAGTAATCATGGCTCTATACCGATCACCATTGACTGTAACGTATTGGCCATCATCGTTTTTGAAGAAGTACGGACCAATGATTCCACCAGCCCATAAAGCGCACCAAACAGTCAGTTTTTCTGGATGTAACGGTGTTTCGACATACACTTGAGGATTAGCTTCACTCCAAATGCGGCAGTTTTTTTTGTTGACGTAGCCATTCAACCAGAAGTGCGCTTCATCGCTAAACAAAATTCGCTTATGAAAATCGGGAACAACGGCAATCTCATTTTGGGCCCATTCGACGAATCTACGCCTTACTTGATGATCGTTTGGCTTCAATTCTTGCACGAGTTAGATTTTCCATAAAGTGGATGGACACAGATCCAATTCCTGTGCTCGATGGCGGATAGACTCATTCGGGTCTTCCTCAATGCTACGCTCTACAGCAGCAATTGCTTCTTCTGTACGCACCGTAGGGCGTCTCTGGGGATGCGAGTTATCAATAAGAGTAAACTTGGTGCGAAAAACGTTCCATGGTTAATCGAATTAACTGCTCTGATGGACGATTTTGTCGACGAGAAAATGTACGTAGTGCGCGATACGTATTCCGCACAGAACCATTATTTTCGAAATGAAATTGCACTATTTGGAAGCGTTGTTCAGGCGTGAGTATTCATGATGAATTGCCAAACCGAACTGAGAATAAAACACTTGACAGATGTTAAATCGGTCGCCATCTTGAACAGTAATGCCAACTTAAAGTTATATACCTCGAAAGAAAACACCCTTCATATGGGGACCAAACAATAGACGAAAATTCAAGAGTTGGTCTCACAAGTGCTACATACAGGTATCGAAGCGTCTCAACGCTCCTAAAATCTCTCGTGTTTCTGATAGTGAAACCTAGAGTCTTGAGTGTTCTAGAAGAAATTGCCTGAAAGTGTTGATTGAAGCAAGCCAAGCATTGTTGTATGAATTGCCTGGATTGGAATCGAACTTATAATTTGATGGTATAGTATATCCAAAGTCACTTGGAAGAAGACAGAATATTTCGATTATACAAGGGTGGTCCAAGTTTCCAGAAATTCCTAGTGAATTTATTGGCTCACAGTACTTTCAAATAAACCCCGGTATTTAGCGGGTCGCGGTATCCACTTCAAAGGGACATCTGGCAAAGCGTTTTTATGGACTAGTTGAAGTGACTGTGGATGAACCATACCTCTTATTCTTAAGATGTGATAGATAGATAGATGACGTTGTCGGATTGTGATATATTTTCAAATTCACAATTTTACGATATCGTTAAGAATGTATATTATATTGAATGAAATATATTTATTTGAATTATTCCCGATTGAATATGAAAACTTTTTTTTTAACCTACCTTGTGAAATCCAAAGTTTGGCAACTATTGCACTCCTAGCGCCATCGGTTGTTTCACGTCGTTTGGCGAGCTTGAAGGTTGTTTTCAGAATTTCTGATATATTTAGGTATTTATCACAATATTTTGAGTTGATATGAAACTTTGATTCACTATGGTACATAAGAAGTGTTTTCTTTTTGGAGAAACCCGCGAATTGAGTGAAATATCGTATCACTGATATGCTTTCATTTCCGCGCCCTTTATGACAAACTTGATAGCTCATGTTTGGGACAAAATTAGCTTACTGAAAATGACGTATGCTATTTTATTTATTTATGTTTATTTATTTATTTATTTTATTTATGTTTATTACTCTGAGGTTGAAACCATCAAAATATCATATTCAATCAATATTTATTAACATCCACAAAAGCTGAGTAAAGCATATCCTCATTATCATGATTAGACTGTGTTCAATGACTAGTCGTAGTTGGGTGAGGAACAAAAAATATTATTTATGTTTATTTATTTATTTATTTTATTTATTCATTTATTTATTTATTTATTTATATTATTTATGTTTATTTATTTATTTATTTTATTTATGTTTATTACTCTGAGGTTGAAACCATCAAAATATCATATTCAATCAATATTTATTAACATCCACAAAAGCTGGGTAAAGCATATCCTCATTATCATGATTAGACTGTGTTCAATGACTAGTCGTAGTTGGGTGAGGAACAAAAAATATTATTTATGTTTATTTATTTATTTATTTTATTTATTTATTTATTTATTTATTTATTTATATTATTTATGTTTATTTATTTATTTATTTTATTTATGTTTATTACTCTGAGGTTGAAACCATCAAAATATCATATTCAATCAATATTTATTAACATCCACAAAAGCTGGGACGGATTTCACATCTAGAGTGAAAGCTGGTGCGCTTTAGTGGGTAAAGCATGTCCTCATTGTCATGATTAGACTGTGTTCAATGACTAGTCATAGTTGGGTGAGGAACAAAAAATATTACCTACTTCTATTTTAGCATTCTCTCAAGAATTATATTGTTTGTATTCAAACAAACAATTTGACAGATTCGTATTGCCTCTTAGCAAATTTTTATAGTTCGGTAAATTTTCGACAGCTCTGTGATCAAAAATTCTTGGCACTTCCTGGAATTCATGCAGCATGTATATTTAATTACTGAAAATATGGAATAAATCGAATGAATAATCCGCTATTCACAGCTTCTATCGAAATCTAGGATAGAGGTTCTATAAAATGCAACCTGAAATATGTTTATTACACTGAGTGGCCAACCTCAGACGCGGAAATGAAGATATTTTGGAAATATTCTTTGAAGGCAGAAGCAAAATTTAAAATTATTTCCATATATACAGGGTGTTCGAAAAAAAAAAGATATAGAACAAAGCTACACTCTTTTCATTGTGACACCCTGTATATAAATTCAAAAATGGATTGCAAGCTCAAATAATTAGTGTTTTTTTTTCCTGATCACCTTATCCAGAAGTAGGTACCATTTATAAGGAATTGGCGAAAAATTGAACATATGGAGTTTTTTAATTGGTTATTGATGAAGAAACCAATTACGCTGCCGATAAAGACAATGTTTTCTCGAGTAGACATATAAGCGACTTCCATGCAGAAAAAAAAAATTTCAACTCTGGATTTTACAGAGTGATCATAATTAACATTCATACATTATCTTGATGGCCGGGTTTTTCCCCACACATACGTTGCATGAAAAATATTCAGAATTGAAAACGGCGTAGTGAACAGTTAAGGAAAATATTGCAAAATAATTTTGTTTATAGGGTCTAATATTGTTCAGCGGATATTGGGATTTTGTGGTGCAACAGCATCATTATTCATTTTCAAAATTTGGGTTGATGCAAAGTAAAAAATTGCAAAGTAGTTTGGGACAATAAGCCTCATTTTCAAATGCTGCATCTTACCTTTCAAAAAAATCATTTAAGAGTTTAGATATTCATCGAAATGAATGAACTATTGATAGTTGGGCATGGAATGAGATGAAATTGATCAATCTTTTTCAAATTGCATGTTTTCAAAGGTTAATCATCAAAAACAACAAACCAAAAAGTAGTTCGAAAAATGCAAGCATTGATTTATTAATTCTTCTGACTGTTCACAACCTTCAAATATTTTTTAAAAACTGTGGCATGTCCATTTTAGAATGTTTGTTTTCGAAATGTTGCTTATAGGTTTTCGGATCAGGCATTTGAGCTTTGCAGATGCAGCAGATGTGCTGTAATGCTTTCTGGGCAGCCGTTTTCTGATCTTTTGCGTTGTGTCCCTTCTTCATTTTTGCAGCTTTCTCGGCTGCTTTTTGTTGAGACTGAACTTTTTGCTGTCCTCTTGCCATCGTGAAATGGTAATTTATGCATAATATAATATTAATAATTATTTCATTTGGGACAGTTATATATCTTTTGAATTGTCATTCTGATCTACTGACATAAAAATTTTTTCGATATTTCAGGTATAACCAAGATGCATAGAACGGTGTAAACAGTCGGTGACATATTTTCGTCAAACGAGAGGGTAGATACTTCACATTTCGCCGATATATGCTGAAATCAAGTAATTTGTGGAATTCACCTGATGTAACTCTTTGCTTGTTCGAAAGATGGCGTCGTGGACTGCGCATCTCTTGGAGGATCGGCACAGTTCATAGTGAAAATGGAGGAAATTTCTTTCTACTGGGTGATTCAGGTATGAACAATTTAATAAAAACTACTAGATTTATTTAATTCCTCTTGTTTTAATCTTTAAAGCATGTTACTCTTGGCCTTTTTTGTGTCTATGTTGATGCCTTATGCTTGGCCTAAGCTAATACAGATCTAAAGCTTACGTATGCACCATCAGGCTCAGAAATAGACGCAGAAAAGGCTTATTATAATCACACTTTTAGGTTGTTTTTTATTACTTCTATATTTGAATAATCTTGAATTTCTATTGATTTCTTATTTCCTTCTTGCAGGATACCCCCTGAGGTCTTGGTTACATACACCATCAAGGAATACTTCAAGTGGTCAGGGGGAACGATTCAATAAGCAATTCAAGAGAATAAGAATCATCATAGAAAGGTGAAATGGCTTACTGAAAAACAGGTGTCGCTGCCTCTTACAACAAGTACTCCAATGGTTGGCACGAAATCGTAGAGGAAAACAAATCAGATCAATAATAAAAATTATCAACCAAAGAAGGCAGTATCAATAATATTGGCGTGTTGTGTGCTGCATAATATTTGTGTGGAAAACAACATTGAAGAACCAGAAGAAGATGAAGAATCCATAAATGCTGATCAGGGAATTATTAATGAAAGAAAAGAATGTCGTTAATAGACAGAAACCCAACAGTTGAAGATGATCTAAGCGCTGGCCGACAGTTAAGACAGTCGATTATTGAGAATAAAAAAAAACAAGGACTCTTCTGACGGAAGGTGTATATGGCACTCAGTGCCATACTGACTTAGAACATAGAATAACAGGTGGAAGCATAACGTCCCAAAACTAATGAACAGAAGAGCCTGTGAAAATGGCTCTTTCACGGCTAGCAGTGGCGTACTAGGATAAAAATTTTATTCATTCAATACATACATTTCTGTGGAAATTGATAATTTCATTTCATCAGAAAATATAGCTGAAAGCTAGCAGATATAGGGGTACATTGAACTTAATAGGTATAAATTAATAACTTTTATTAACAAATTGAATAATTACAAAAATTATCAGTAATTATGTACTAATGTACCTACTATAATGGAATAATTGTGCTTGAAGATGATGGTGTGGAATGGGTGGGTTTGGTTTTTGTACCTGAAGATTTAGGTGTGGATTGGTTTTTTTTTTTCTTGTGCCTGAAGATGATGGTGCTGGTTCTGGTGTGTAGGGCGTCTGTGGTACTGCTGAGGGGGGCGTGTTTGGTCCTGCTGAGGGGGGCGTGTGTGGTCCTGATGTTCTGGGCGTGACTGGGGATCCTGGTGATGCTTCTATGGATTGGGTTGTGGTTGTTGTTACTGATCGTGGTGTGACGGGCGTGACTGAAGATGCTGTTGAATTTATGAATACCTCTATGAGAATTTGCTCTGTCGTATTGACTACATATAATATAATTAATTGTTATACTTACGTAATGGCGAAGTTCCCACTGTAATACTGTTGTTCAGCCGAGACATTAAGGACTCGAAATCGTTCAGTACTAGTTTTTCTTCCAGTGGTTCTCTCATAATTTCCACGTGGTGGAAAGAAGTCCATGTTGAACGAATATGCGGATAATTCTTCACCATTACCATCAACAGTTTTAAGTGATTAAGGGCAAACCCTTTAAATTTCTGCACCCTCACCGGAGAAATAAACTCCCTATTTGGGGAGAAGGACCTTATGATGGCCTTCATGGTAGGAGCATTGTTCAATATATGGAGTATTTGTACATAGTCCTTTCCCTCTTGAACTAACTGATACATGAGCTCGATAATCACCTTCATGAAAATCCTCCCTTTAACCCTCGCATGCAGAAGCTTACCCAAATGGTACTCCATGTCTTCTTCATTTTTGCACAGTTTGCAATCATACATCTTTATTATCTCTGTAAGAAAATATTTTATTAATGGACATTATAATTATAATCTATTGCCTCTCATGTATATTTTTAATAAATAATGTTTGCGATCGATAAGATTATTTAAAATTATTAATATAAGATGGTACTCACAAAATTAATTTTTCTAAATGGACAACGCTCGACTAGTTCTATCTCCTACAGCAGCTAAACGGAAAAGAATTGAAAATCCCTCCTTAATCATCCTAGTCAATGTTTAGTTCAAATTCTATGACTTCATTTTAAATATGTAGGTCATAGTATTTACAAATAGTTGAAATTTTTAAAATGCATTCAATTCAATAGCGTCGAAATATTATTTTTTATATAGTCTGATAGTATATTTGTATGAATTTCAATTCGGTTTATACTCAAGTGAGAAATAATATCTTTATTCAATTATTATTATTGTTTATGTTACTTCCCGTTTCAATAGATGTCGCTGCCGCATATAATTGCTATGCTTTCATTTGAATTGCGACAAAATATTATTTTTTATATAGTCTGATAGTATATTTGTATAAAATTTAATTCGGTTTATATTTTAGACAATAAATAATACATATATTTACCTATCTCATTTTGTTCTCTGGTCCTAGTCCTCAGCCTCTATGAAGGCTCGGATGTCCAGCAATACCTGAGGCTTCAGTAATTGAATATACATAATAATGATCCATTAGAGTACTTTCCACACATTTCGAGGGTCTAGTCCAGTGGCGACGCCAGCTATCAAAAACAGGGTTGGCCAAGAGAGGGCCGTATTTTTGGGGGGGGGGGGGGGGTGACCCACCTTAGCGTCGCAACTGGTCTGATCACTATTGCATTATAATTTTTTCACCTGAAATAAACCATTTAGGTTTCAGAAAAATGATTTTTGGTTGGCAAATTTCATTATAAATAGAAATATCCTTAAGTGGACAGAATAAAAATCAACTAATCATTGAATCTTGAAATGAGAAGTTGTACAAGAATCGAAGAAATTGTGAAGCCCTTATATAATTAGGAAAGTATTTGCAAATATAATTTACTTACATATTTCAAACGATCTTGATTAATTGATCTGATTTGATTTGTTTTCTTCTGCGATTTCGTGCCAACCATCTAAAGGGTGTTTTTTTTCGAGGTATATAACTTTAAGTTGGCATTACTGTTCAGGATAGTAACCGATTTAACAGCTGTTAAGTGACTTATTCTCAGTTTGGTTTGGCAATTCATCATGAATAGACTCACGGCTGAACAACGCTTGAAAATAGTGCAATTTCATTTCGAAAATAATGGTTCTGTGCGGAATACGTATCGCGCACTACGTCCATTTTTTCGTCGACAAAACCGTCCATCAGAGCAGTTAATTCGATTAACCATGGAACGTTTTCGCACCACTTTTACTCTTATTGATCTCCCGCATCCTCAGAGACGCCGTACGGTGCGTACAGAAGAAACTATTGCTGCTGTAGAGCGTAGCATTGAGGAAGACCCGAATGAGTCTATCCGCCATCGAGCACAGGAATTGGATCTGCGTCCATCCACTTTATGGAAGATTTTGCGGAAGGATCTTGGTTTGCGTGCTTACAAAATCCAACTCGTGCAACAATTGAAGCCAAACGATCATCAAGTAAGGCGTAAATTCGTCGAATGAGCCCAAAATGAGATTGCCGTTGTTCCCGATTTTCATAAGCGAATTTTGTTTAGCGATGAAGCGCACTTCTGGTTGAATGGCTACGCCAAAAAAAAAAACTGCCGCATTTGGAGTGAAGCTAATCCTCAAGTGTATGTCGAAACACCGTTACATCCAGAAAAACTGACTGTTTGGTGCGCTTTATGAGCTGGTGGTATCATTGGTCTGTACTTCTTCAAAAACGATGATGGCCAGAACGTTACAGTCAATGGTGATCGGTATAGAGCCATGATTACTAACTTTCTCATTCCTGAATTGAACAACCATGATGTCCAGGAGCTGTGGTTCCAACAAGACGGCGCAACATGTCACACAGCTCGTGCCACAATCGATTTATCGAAAGACACGTTTGGTGACCGCCTAATTTCACGTTTTGGACTGAATAACGCAGCTAGCCAGTAATATGATGAGAATAAAAAAATAATGAATCTGGAAAATGTAATAACAAAAAAAAACCCTACTTATTCTACGCCTATGGGATTTGTTGGTCAACTTTGAAGGTTTGAAATGTGTTTTCTTCATTTTTCCATTGTATTAGCGTTTTTATATGTTTCTCTATTAACTTTGGATTGGATATAAGACAAAAAAATTCTAATACAACAGGAAACGCTATTAAATTTTTTTCCCTTAAATTAGTCTCACGAGATCAGAGAGATATAGTTGTTTTCACTCTTTTATTGTTTGTGGAAATAATTTGTGTCTTCTAATACATTGACATTTTCTGTTTTTTATTTGAATGCTCCTACCTTTGAATGACTAATCATGTAATAATAATTTATGTGTATTTTTGTGATCAAATTGAACTATTTTGTGAAATTTACTGTGTTTTTCATTTCATTTTCACATATATTAAGTAAACATTGGGCTATACCTTCTTGAAGAGAGCGGGGTAACCTTTACAATGAAATCTGATATGCAGGATAATTTTTGCGTCAAAATATTGAATTATTCTGGTAAGAGCATGATCCTGAAAGCTTTCGGTTCCAACAAGATGTTGTTACAAGTGTTTTTGGCTTCTCAAAATTTAGTTAATCCCTCACGCATTTGTTCAAGAATTCTCTGAAATGAAGCAGGAAGACATGGCGTACCATGTATATCAATCTCATCATGAATAGATGAGAATATTCATAATTAAATGATCCATTCAGATTAAAACAACTAGTGAATGCTTGGAGTTATTTATTCATTAACATTAAGAAATATTTTTATTCGTAGAATCGTGTCCTGTTTCATGCAAGTCGTTGACCGAAACCATTATTATTCATAAAAAATTCTTTGTATGTCAAATAAAAATCAATTCCTCAGTTTTCTCATAAGGGTCAAAAAGTATTAATGTTAGGAAATCTTTTTAATGAAATAGGATGAGTTAACATCAGTAAATCATGAAGACTCTCTCAATGACTTTCATTTGTGACGAACTTTATAGGTAGATAATATATCAAAAACCTCTTTCTTTTCTATATTTTCTGTTCTTCATTATTCGATGTTGCCGTTGCTAGGGATTTAGTGTCATCTGGTGGTTCATTGATTGCTAACCAAGGAAGCCTCTTCTGAAGTTCTTGCCTGAAAACAGAAAATGATTTCTCCAATGTATGTCTGAACCACATAGGTACATTTTCTACGCCTACCTATACTTGGGATGGCTTATTGCATAGACGTAAGGATCCAAACATGCAACAAACTTGCAGGTGCATGCAGGAATCATAGTTACTCCAGGGGTCAAGATAACTTGATCCCCAAACGCTCCTACCAACGCCAATACAGCATAAGGTGTCCATGAAGCAACAAATAGGAAACAAATTGTTATAGCTGCTTTTGCAATTCTTACTTCAGCTGATTGATTGCCTTGATTCTGATTACTTCTTAAAGAATCAACGTTCATTTTTTTGGCCTGAAATGAAAATAGTTTGTATGATGAGATCAACGAATAACGATGAAAGTAAAATAAAATAAGTAAATACCCTTCTATATGTATACAGGGTGGCCACTTTTTCAATGGGATTGTATTGGTAACTTTTAAACCATAAGAATTAGAAGGTTGGTCAAATGGAGAAAAAGTTGCATGCATAGAAGCATTATCAAGCAGTTCAAACAAATCGAGATTATCAGGGACGGTTTTCGAGATATCATAAGAAAATTAAATTATGTCATTTTGCTTTTTTTTTTTTCCCATTTCATTTCAAATATCATCAGAAAATGTTACAGGAATTTTTTATTCGACAGTAAATTATCCTCAATTTGACGTAATCAGATTTCGTATCCAACGTTTCGTACTCTATGGGCCACCCTCAACCTCATTTTTTTCAATACGGACCTGCATATTTTATGACATTTTTCGTAATAACTTTTAACGCTGAAATCAACGATATATCATACAATGGTATTCAAAGTGGATTTTCAGGTGATTTTGACCCTTATCCAATTTTCTTAAGGTCGGATCTGTATTACCTTCATTTAGTTTAATTAACAACATGCAATATGCAATAAATTTCGATAAGAAATCAACTTACCCCTCTTGAACTAAATGGAACATATTAGAATCAAAACAAGAAACCAGTATACTGGTTTCTTGGTTCTTCTTTTATAATAATCATTTAAATATTTCAATTCATAATAATTAAACGAAAGTATCATTTAGTGAAAGAAAAATCAAATGATTATACGAAAGTAAATAAAAATTAATGAAGTAAGTGTTCGGAATGTCCACCATTTTGTAAAATGCACTTTACGGTTCTGGAACCCATACTTCTTATACATTTGCTTGTTTGGTCTCCTTGAATACCTTCCAAAATATTCTCAATTTTCCCGAGAGGTATCACTATTGTTGTATTTGTCATTTGTTCCGTTGAAACAAATTACAGAATCGAACTTTATTTTGACATCATTAAGATATAATTTTTGCAAGGCTTGGTATTCAAATTTAAAATCATTGTATAGGCATCTCTTGACTATTTTATTAACAGCAGTTTTTGAAAAATTCCATTCACTGGCCCCAGTTCTCGATTTTTTTTTCTGGGTTCGATTGAATTTGGGTCAGAACATTGATATCGTTAATAGACTTGTTTTTTTACATACACACCATTAAATTTGGATGAGGGTCAAAATCACCTGAAAATCAACTTTGAATGACATTGTATGATATATCGTTGAATTCAGCGTTAAAAGTTATTTCGAAAAATGTCATAAAATATGCAGGTCCGTATTGAAAAAAATGAGGTTGAGGGTGGCCCAGAGAGTACGAAACGTTGGATACGAAATCTGATTACGTCAAATTGAGGATAATTTACTGTCGAAGAAAAAATTCCTGTAATGTTTTTTGATAATATTTGAAATAAAGTGGGAAAAAAAGAAAAATCAAAATGACATAATTTAATTTTCTTATGATATCTCGAAAACCGGCCCTGATAATCTCCATTTGTTTGAACTGCTTGATAATGCTTCTATGCATGCAACTTTTTCTGCATTTGACCGACCTTCTAACTCTTATGGTTTAAAAGTTACCAATACAATCCCATTGAAAAAGTGGCCACCTTGTATATCTTCAGACATTTCATTGCCGAAAACAATAGAAATGAAACAGGAAATATTGGAAAAATATCTCGAATTATACAATATTATATCTCTCATTTATTTTGTAATTTTTTTATTTTTTTTCTTATATTTTGTTACTACTATATCAATTTTAAAACTCACTTGATCTCGGAGAGCCTTTTCATGACTGAATATTGTACTGACGATTCTACTATAGAAGAATATAATCATACTCATGGGTATAACATAGGAACAGGTAAATATAACTGCCACGAACATTCGGTTGTCAAATGTAGTTGTCAAATAATCGAAGCTGCAAGCGGTTAGATAGCCCTCTGAAAACAAAAATAACTATTGATTTTTAAAGGTGAAATCAATTTTGAGCATCATCTTGATAGGTTACTGTTTTCGACGTGATTCAGCATTGATTTCGGTAGATTCTATTCATTATAGTATCTACTGAACCATTGCAATAAGACATTCAAATGAAAATTTGATATTTTCATATAAATATATAACATTATCATCAATTCGAAATACGAAATAATATTTGCAACGCAAAATTAAGACAGGTTATATTATAACTGTGTAGAAGATTTTAATCATAAGACAAACTGAACACAACTGATAATATAGCTTATTTTTCAATTTCAAATAACAGTAGTGTCAACCTAGAGGCAATGTCTCCGAATAAACTTTTTCAATAATCCATTCAAACTACTTGAAATAATATAATTCGCAATGAGAATCAAACAAAACATAAGAAAAGCACTGAATATGAAGAATGCGATTATTTTGTAAATTTTAGATTTTCTATGAATTTTGATATTTTTCACTTCTTTTTACATTATAGATGATAAACTGACATGTTATTCATTTTATATTCACCAATTCTAATGATTGTACACAAATAGTTGAAGAAGGAAATCATTTTCTCTTCAACTCCAAAAGCTTTCCATTCAAAAATATTCTGCTTTGAAAGAAAATAAGGAGGTATCTGTTACATTCGTACCCATTAAGTTCTTCGCACTTCTTCATTTCAAAGCACCCGAAAGTAATAAAATCATAAAATTTTATGGGCTTATATGAAAATCTGTGAGAGTATCTGTTATCTACCTTATTGCTGACGATACTTTCATTGTATAAATTTTAACTCCAAATGAAAAATATTGAAATCAGTACGCGAGCGAAGCTGAGGGTAAGAGCTATTTATCAATAAATTCCTCTGATTTACCGTCTTTTCTACCACATGCAAGATTCAAAATGCGTTTTTACGTGTTTATTTTCATTTTTAGAGAATAACGCATTTTCATCCTTCGGCAAGACTTTTCGTATTATATTGTTATGTGAAAATTCATTGAAAAATAAATGTTTGTTGGGAGAGTTATATCATGCATATATTTATTTAAAAAAAAAATCATCTTTTTTTTTCCATTCCAAAAAAATTTATAAAAAAGGACTTTCCGCAATGACGAACTTTTTAAGATGAATAATAGTGGAAATCTCATATAAATCTATGGTCTCTAATGGAAAATAAAGTGTACTGATTTTTGAACTGATCACTGAAACGTTATAGACCCTTCTTAACATTAAAATTCAACTTACCAGGTACAAATCTTCCCCATACTTCAATTAAAGGCATCACAGCCCAGGGTATCGTATATATCCACACTCCTAGTATCATGAGAAATGCCTTGGTTCTAGTCAATTTTCCATCGAATGGTTTAGTAATTGTGGTATACCTATCATACGCTATACATGCGTTCGACATCCCAGCACCAATTCCAGACAAGGATCCCAAGGCGGCATAAATTTGACAGGCTAAATGTCCTAGAGCAAAACCTCTATAGAAACAGTTGTAGATGAAGATGGGGATCGACACGAACATGATGAAATCACAAAACGCTAGGTTAACCACGAACATGTTTGAAGCAGTCCGCAAGACTTTCGCTCTGTGGAAAAAAATTAAGTTTCATTCACTACTATTTTAATTATTTGTTGTCCCGACCTTACTAGGTCTTTTTCTTTAAGATGCCTTTCGGAAGCTTATAACTTATGAGAGATAAGAGGGCTGTGTTAATGTATTTCATCTTCTAACTACACCTTTTCCAATTGTAGTTCAGAAATCCAAAGTTCAATTCAGAAACGGAAACATGTATTTCAGTATAAGAAAGTATAATTCAGAGAAGAAAAATTGGGCCTCACAATAGTGATAAGTCCAAAAAGAGTCCTCGTGAGAGGCTTGTTCTAAAACATATCCCTACAGTTTTTCTCCTGAAACTACTTCACGTTTTTCTTAGGGATATAATCGAAAAATTACTCACGAAGAGAATATCCATAACACTAATCCATTACCAGTTATCGCCATAATGAAAAATACAATATAAATCATTCCAAGTAATAAATGCATCGATGCTGGAGGTTCCGTATAGGAGAACCAATGCTCTGGAATGTGGATCAAATCTTCCGGTGGAAGATTCCAACCAAGCCGATGTAAGCCATCATCATCCTCCATGCTCATTGCTCTGAAAAAAAAAACATTGTAATATATAAATTCTGACTTTTTGTGAGTAATTTTTCTGATTGAGATAACTTATAATAGATAATTAAGAAACGAAGATTCAGACATATTCAAGTTTGTAAAAATGACTTTTTTTAGTTCAATTAAAAGCACCCAAAACAAGCTCAGTGTGACTAAATGGCGAATGCGCTAGTTTCAAGTTTTTTCTTCAATGTATTTATTGAAGAAAGGATGAATGCGTTAATTGATTATTCAACGCCAAAATTATATACTCACCGAAGCCGCTATAATAATTGCAATTATTTCTGCTGCGAAGATTTTATCTACGAAAAAAGCCTGCGCTATAGGAATAAATTACTTATTCCCATGTGGAAAAACCAGCCCAAGTAATATTATTATTAGGCAGAGATTACTCAATTCGTCTGACTTTGAAAGACAAATCAAGAAATTTCACAATGACAAAGGAAATATGTCCTTTTTTATGTACTTTTTATCGTAAATATATTGATCTGGGAACTACACGTCCTAATAATAATAATAATAATAGTTATTCATGTACCAAGGACGAAAAACTGTCTATTATAGTCGATTTTGCAAACTGATAACAAAGGCAGATTCGAGGCTAGCAAGCAGACGAGACCATAGACAGTATATTCACGGCTTGGATTGACTCAAGCTCAAGTAGCTTGAGCTTGACTTGAAATCAACTCAATTTCAAGTTAAGTAGTAGATTTTCAATGTTAAGTCAAGTATTTATTTATTGGGTTAATTAATTGAGTTATTGACTTAACATTGAAAATCTACTACTTAACTTGCAATTGTGATGATTTCAAGTCAAGCTCAAGTTGCTTGAGCTTGAGTCAAGTGGCTTGAATATCAAGCCAAGCCGTGAATCCCTAATAGAGAGTTTTTCGCAAAGGTGCATATTAATTTTTTTCATCGACGCCACATACTTTTATGGAAATAGGCACTCATCAGTTTGAAGATCATACCTACCTGTTCGAACTGAAGATTCGATGATAATTTTAAGGAATATAAACAAAATGTATTCTGATTTGAGGTGTAACACCTCTATATTTTAATTAAAGTACAATATTAATTCAATCTCAAGTTGAATATTGAACGTACAGCTTGTGCAATTATTGATATTGATTTCTGCTGTTGAAAAAGATGCATGAGAAGTAAAATAGTTACACTAAGTTTGACTAAATACATAGCTGTTTTACTATGATACTACAGTGTTGGATCATAGTAGCCACAGCGGACAAAAATAGTTCAGGGGCGAAAAGTGTTGCGGACGAAAAATACTTGCTTACAATAATAATCGATTTTTCAGTTGGAAACTAGGACGTAAAATGTCACTTTTCTCAGAGGTCCACGAAATTGTTTTAATTAAAAATCCATAAAATCCTTTTTTCCCGACAACTTATGAAATATACTATATTCAAATAAACTATATAAAAATGATGGGATCATTCAAAATACTCTATAGGCATTATTAACATTAAGAATTGAACTCAAACAAGCAATTTGCTTCGACATGTGAAATATGCTGATTGCTGTATAGTTATTTATAATACAAGTGCAGAAGGCATTGATATTCTTCCACGAGTTCAAAATTAAAAAACGAGCCACGAAGTGGCGAGTTTTGGAATGAACGAGTGGTAGAATGAGCCTTCTGTACGAGTATTATACATTATTTTCTCTAATTCATTGCATTTTCATTGAAATTAATGAAATATTTCCATAAATATATTTTAGTGATTTTTGCATTGAAAAATGTTGGTTGGCAGAACTGATTTCTTTAAGGCAAATTTAAGATGCATAGAATACCTGGTGTGTCTACTTATACCTGTAAAACTTTCAGACAAAACGGGAGATTTTTCGGATTTATACCTACTTGATTTCGAGGGATCGCGGGCTTTTCAGATGGCGCATACATCGTTTACATTTGACATTTCTCGACTCTTGTGAAACAAGGGCGTAGATCTTTTTTTCTTGGGGAGGGATAATCGAAAAAAAATTTTTGACGACAACTTTTATTCATATCTGTAATGTTAGAAAAAGAAGTTTGATAATGAAGTTTGAACCAAATTACTCGAAATAATTACAACTAATTCAGTTGTGCTTACCTTGTTCTCAAATAAAAGTTACGGAGGAAAATGAGAAATTACTTGGATAATTTTGAGAAAAAAAAGTTTCATGAATATGAGCCCACAAAGGCTTTGCTTTCAATATACAGATTGTTTCTAGTGTGTCGTACAGTTTATCAAATATTTATTAATCTTCGCTACAGATTAGGTAAATAAATACCAAAACTTATAATTAATGCATTCATTAGAGCTTACTAGCTGGATCTTCATAATAATTTGGATTTTCCTGAGGATTACTAGAGATTTTTCTCGAAATCGATAGCAGATACGACAAAACTATAACAAACCAAAAAGTATAGTACTGGACCAGAGTTTTTTTTCTACATTTTTCTAAACTAACAGCCATTCACCAAAATATAGTTTTGGAGGAAGGAAGCAGGCATCCTTCCAGAAAATATATCACCCTGTAGATTTGCATTCAAAATTAGCATATCACATAGTGAAAACTTGATTGATGACGCATGGCCTGGCTGACCAGCACTTCCATTCCTACGAGGAAGCCAAAAAATGGGTGGATGACTGGATAGAGGCCAAACCGGTCGAACTTTTTCGCAACGGGATTCGTATGTTGCCAGAAAGATGGGGAAAAGTTGTAGCTAGCGATGGCCAATACTTTCAATAATTCATTTGTAACCATTTTTTCACAATAAAGGCTCAAAATTTGAAAAAAAACGGGAAAGACTTATTCACACACCTTATAGTATATCACATAGTGAAAACTTTAAACTGGAATATCTATGGCCAATTCATATTAAATATCTTGTGAAGGAAAGGTTATACGAGAAAAAAACTTAAACTTTAACACATGTATCTCAAAACAAAATATTTGGAGACTCATGTTATAGAACTTTTTTTCTTAAAATGATCTGGAAATCTGTCATTTTCATTTGTATCTCCAATTTAAGAACACCGTGTAATTACCCCCAGTATCCCCCTATTTCTACGCTCTTGTCCTGAACTTTGAGTAGAGAACAATAATATTTTATATTCTATGGTCTGCCATTATATTCCATTCATTTGAGTAAAAATTCGATATGAACTGAATCGTAATTTATTGTGAATGTTTGCAGTGTCTAAAATCAGTATTTCCTTTTTAAACGGCACCAGGCAGATGCGGGAATTCGAAAAATTTTAAAGAGCGCCACCTTACAGCACTCTGGTGAAGCACACCACCAAAGCAACAGGTGGGTCTCTCAAAAAGTCTGAAACAAAATCGAATCAGTAAACACACCAGGTATTCTATGCATCTTAGGCAAATTGATGAATTGACAGATAAAGCCGTGGCGGAAAGTTCGGAGTACCAACATAGAATAATAAAATATAACCATGAAAACTGTGCGTTTCTGATATATTCTCGCACGATTTTGTTCTACAAGATGTGGAAGAATAAACGGAATAACCACAGAATTAGAGAAACATGTTTTTTGTTAATACTACTTTTATCTTCTAAATTCTTTTACTCACCTGCTCTGCAAGGCAAATGGAGCACCGACGCCGGTCCAGTTGTGTAAACGCATGTTCAAAAAATTCTTTGAATCCGTTTACCGCCAACTGACATTAGCAGGTCATGTCATTTTTCCATTTATATGATTTTCTCTAATCGGATTTAAAGCCTTAATCCCCCACGATCGTGATATGATGTGTATGATTCATTTTATAATTGCATCAAAATGCGTGCACAAGCCGTCAGCTAATCCTTTGAAGCGCACTAAGGTGTACAGATTTCATCGATCAGTTGAAAAATGAAATTAATTCGTCATTCTTTACAGCAGATGTCGAACAGATAACTTCATACAATTCTTCATAGTTATGTGAATACAAGGTGAGAATTGTTGAATTTTATTCGAAGAATTTTTTGAAAAATGTAGTCCTTTTTTGTATCTTGTTTGATAACCGCCTTTTTTCATGTCTATTTCTGCGCTTATTTATGACATATGCTTTTTTGACGTTTTTATCTGGGCTGATTACAGAGTAGCAAGTTTTTGAGGTCGTGTTTATGTTTTTCCATACATTTTCGAAAGATTGATATCACATTATCATAATTTATACAAGCAACGAAAGATGAGGAGAAATGAATCCTTATTTGAGTTACCTCATATTAATCAGATAAAAACTGCGTTGGTCGATCTGTATTTTGAAATTTCGGGCAGAAAAGTTAGGTTGAATATCAGAGGAATACTTTTTTTTCCATTAACATGTGTCCACAAACACTTCGTTACAGAACTATAGAACATTAAAATTTCAAGATTTTTTTAGTTTTTTCTTCATATCTCCTTGAGTTTTCGATATATTAAGATCAAATTTGAAATTTAGGTTACGTTTTAGCGTTTACATCATTCAGTATGCCGAGTTATTGTAAAAAGCTACAGGGAGAGTTTTCTTCAGGAGTCAAGCCCCTTTTCGAACCATAAACTTTTTTTAGTACGCTGCTGGTAGATTCTAACATAAAATATGGAGTATTATATTTTTTAATAAATTTTATGTCTCTTGTAATTTTAACGCGTTCTCGAGAAAAAGTTGGAATGATTTTTCGTAATTCGATATATTTAAATTAAATTTTTAACAAAAGGTAAGAATCTATCACAATGAAAATTCTATTGATTTGGTTTGTGATCTAAATTACAAGTTTCCCTTATGAACCGACATTTCAAATTTGATCTTCATATCTCAAAAACTCAAGGAGATATGAAGAAAAAACTAAAAAAATCTTGAAATTTCAATGTTCTATAGTTCTGTAACGAAGTGTTTGCGGACACATGTTTATGGAAAAAAAGTCTTATTTTGATCTGAAAATTACGCCCTTGAATTCTCGATACTGAATTTCGAATCAGCCTGTATAAAAGCATGACGAATTTATTGATTTTTAATTCGGATATTGAATTTTCAAATTCTTTTTCAGTTGATATGAGTTTACTATATTATCCATATTTCTTCTTCTATTCATTTGTAGAAATAATTTTGTTTATTTTTTCAAATAGTACTCAGTTATTCATTCATTCATTCGTTTATTCATTAATTTATTTATTTTATTCACATCACAAATATTAGAGTGGTTCTTATGTATGATGGCTCAGCATGAAAATACAAAATAAAGTAAATATCAGATAAAAGAAAAACATAACAAACATCGATGTCACACTTAAAAGTGGTTAGAATCCTGAAGGAACAGAAAGTTTCTTCTAAGCTCAGCAAATTTTGCATTGAAAAAGTACGACCTATATTATTGGCAGTATATCATTGCAAACTTTAAGTATTTATTAAAGTGGGGAAATGTTTCTATGATATTACTAGTACAAAATAAATAGAATGATTACATTATCAAGCTAACTTTGGTCCCCCATATTCGTAAGAGATTAAGATTTCAGATTCCAACTTGTAACATATTTTCTCAGATGTACATTCCAAAGTATACAGTTCAATGATCGTTTAACTTTGTTTATTCCTATTCTCTCACTACTTTTCACTACTCATCTAAGGGTAGATTAAATTCATAAACCGAGTAGAACTATATATAGTTTTTTTGTGTTTTCAGATAGTGTACTATGCATCCATTGGTTTGAGTTTGTGCTCATTGAATATAATTCACAGAACAACTTTGAAGATCGTCAGATTAATCAAAGCCAAATATTGGAACGAAATATCCCATGAACGATGAGAAATAACAAATAATTTCCCATGGAGTAGTAAGCTGATATTATCAAATATAAATAATAAATATGAATAAAGGAAAATAAAAAACACAAAAGTCAATGTTCAGGAATCTATAATAGATTTTCAATAAATATGGGATTTTTTATACAGTTTCAGGTTTGCAGCATCGTTATCGAATCCTCATCGGCTCAAGTCGTGTATCCAAGTCTACAGAAAAGTATAATAAATATTTCAAATAATTCTTACAAATACTCATGAAAAATATCATATATGAATAATACCTAGAATACATTATATACAAAATAATAGAATCAATATTTTATGAATAATAAAGATATTATATCACATAACGAAGCAATCTGTTCTTGTCCGCAGTCTCACTTTTCCATAGGAGTATTATTGTTACTATTACGCTTTCTGTTCATGATTCTCTTCGTTGTTTTGAGTCGCAGCTGTTGCAACGGATTTTGTATCCTCAGCAGGTTCATTGATTGCTAACCATGGCAGCCTGTTTTGAAGTTCTTGCCTGAAACCAAAAGATTTGAATTTAAGAACACAATACTGCCTATTTAGTATTTTATAATTTTCTTTCTCGTCTCTGTCTAATCCATAAATTATACTACTTTTGGGAAAAATTCAATCACCTGTGTACCTTAGTTTGGTCCCACGAAATCGAAATAAGATATATACCATGCCACTCAATTGCTAAATGACATTAGTCCATGAGAAACTTTTGTTCAAAATTAGAGCTCACCACTGATCAAAAAACAACGCTGAACATATGTAGGTTCAGATCTCAAATATCATATTTACTTTATTCACAAATTTCTGGTACTTTTTCGACAGAGTAAATATATTTTCCAATTTAATTTTTCACACTCATTTCCTACCTGTATCTTGGATGACTGATGGCATAAACGTAAGGGTCTAAACATGCAACAAATTTGCACGTACAGGCTGGTATCATAGAAACACCTGGAGTTAAGAGGCTTTGGTCACCAAATGCTCCAATAAGAGCCAACACAGCGTAGGGTGTCCAAGATGCAACGAAGAGGAAACAAATTGTTATGGCCGCTTTTGCTATACGAACTTCTGCTGTCTGGCTTCCTTGATTCTGATTGCTTCGTAAAGAATCTACGTTCATTTTTTTAGCCTGCAAAAATATATTCTCGTTTTAAGGTATTTTGGAGAGGGACGTAAATAAATAATAACACTAGTAAAAAGGTGAATTTTCGAGTGATATCAATTGTCTTCATTTGATATCAATTTCAAAGCAATTATTATTTCGACATTATCAGGTGAGGTTACCAAACTCAAAAGATGAAGGAAAGGAAAACAAAGAGCAGAAGTCACTAGAAGAAAACTAAACAATTATCGTAAAGCTGCCCACATTAGCAGCTTTACGATAATTGTTTAGTTATTAATTAATAACTAGTTAAGTTTTAGTTTTAGTTCAGTTATTTATTAATAATTAGTTATTTAATTTTAAAGCAATTATTATTTCGACATTATCAGGTGAGGTTACCAAACTCAGAGATGAAGGAAAGGAAAACAAAAAGCAGAAGTCACTAGAAGAATATCACTAATGTGGACAGCTTTAGGATAATTGTTTAGTCAATAGCAAACTAAACAATTATAAACAATTTAGGGCACAATATCACCTTAGGAAAGGAAAAAAAGATCAGAAGTCACTAAAAGAATATCGCTAATGTGGGTAGCTTTACGATAATTGATTAGTTTGCTATTGACTAAAAAATTATCGCTTATGTGAGCAGCTTTACTATAATTGTTTAGTCAATAGCAAACTAAACAATTATCGTAAAGCTGCTAATGTGGGCAGCTTTACGATAAGTGCTTAGTTATTAATTAGTAACTAGTTAAGTTTTAGTTTTAGTTTAGTTAATAATTAATAATTAGTTATTTAATTATCGTAAAGCTGCTAATGTGGGCAGCTTTACGATAATTGTTTAGTTTGCTATTGACTAAACAATTATAATAAAGAGGCCCACATTAGCGATATTCTACTAGTGACTTCTGCTCTTTGTTTTCCTTTCCTAAGGTGATATTGTGATTTATGATAGTTATTCAATTCATCTACTCAATAGTACAGCTTATGGATAATTCATTTTCCTCTTGGTAGGTTTGAATATTTTGTCAGTTGAAAATGTATTTTTCTACAAAAAGGATATACATCAAGAAGAATTATTAGATAGTGAAGGATTTGGTACACTGATGTCACAATTTTGATATTTATATTGAATTACCTCCATCAAGTGAATACACTTGACCTTTATAATGAAGAAATAATATATTCACTTTCCCTCTAGATACCATAATTTTCAAAAGTAGAACTTACTTGTTCCCGTAGAGCTTTCTCATGGTTGAATACAGTACTGACTATTTTACTGTAGAAGTATATAATCATTGACATGGGAATACAATATGAACAAAAGAAGATTGAACCCACGAACATTTTGTTATCGAAAGTGTTTGTTAAATAATCGAAGGAGCAAGCTGTCAAGTAGCCCTCTGAAAGAAAACATTTAGAACATTTAGTTACAACCAATTCTGTACCAGGAAAAAGTTTTCGAGAAAATACTGTCAGACCATCAGGAATTTTTCTTTGCTTTGTGCGCCCTTGTTTTAGGTCTAGGGGTAGTAGCAGTAGACTATCATTTCACCCAAAACCGTAAAATTTTCTAATTTTCAACGGAGAATGTACTTATCAAATAAAGGATTTCAGCACACTAATAGTCCAAGGTTAAAATTTAATCTGGCAGTCTGACTTCTAGGTATGTTCAGGATCCGATTATTGTGGTTGAATTCTTCAATGGACAAAATCTGTTCAATGGTATTTAGAAATCAGTTTGACAATAATAAAACAAATGTTCAAGTAAAATATCGTGAGTATATTATAATTGGAAGATTTTTATTCGTAAAATTCCGATATCTCAGAATTTATATGTAAAATTTCACTTGAATTTTGTTTGTATATGCAGTTCATAGACAAAGAGAGTTATGCAAACCAAAATTTCAGCTATTCAGTTTTTACATGGAAAAATTTAATCAAGAATGCTTTCGAATAAGGTGAAGAAAAGCTAAGATGTATATAAGAAGATAATCCACGGCTAGAAAGCTTGGAATTATCTAACTTCGTTGGAGGATCCGATCGCGAAAGCCTTCATCATTGTAAAAAAGTCATAATCTTGAAAAATCTGTCACCATTCATTGAAAAACTATTCAAATCGATGCAAGAAACTCACCTGGTCCAAATCTTCCCCAAACTTCTGTCAAAGGCATAACAGCCCATGGGATTGTATACAACCATATAATCAAAATGAACATGAATGCTTTCGTTCTCGTCAGTTTTCCATCGAAAGGTTTCGTGATAGTGGTATACCTGTCGTAAGCAATGAAAGCATTCGTCATTCCTGCCCCGATTCCAGAAAGTGATCCCATTAGAGCGAATATTTGGCAACCTAATATTCCTAACTCAAAACCCCTGTAGAAGGAATTATAAATGAAGATAGGCGCCTTGAGCATCATCATGAAATCACAAAAGGCCAAATTGACGACGAACATGTTGGAAGCTGTTCTCAGGCTCTTTGCTCTAAAAAATATAATTATTGAGGAACGGAATGATAATCAAATAAGTGTATGATGTGTGCAAAGTGTATATTGAAATTTTAAGGATTTATGGGAAGGTGGTCTGAAATGGCATTATACACACATCGTCAAAAGTCTTGGCCCCCCCTAGGTTTCTCAAGAAATAAACAATCTTTGTTCTGGAAATGAGATGAATATTTTCCTATATTTCAACTGCAATATATTTGAGAGAAAATCTTTGTTTGTTACTCTTTGCTTTATGCAGAATGAAACGAAATAGTAAAAATGAGAAAAAATCTAAATATACCGATTATTTATTTTTGATCAATTATAGTTATTCCACAACTGATTCCAAATTCAATAGTCCATATTATCACCTGTCCTTTAAATCAACTACCCAATACGCCTAGGCATCCCACGAATCAAATCATTAATACAATTTTCAGGCATATCGTTCCAGTCTTCCTGATGGGCTAAACTCAATTCCTGAAAAGTTTAATGTGGGTTTTGGCGATTGAATATTACTCTCCCTAAGTAATCTCACACCGACTCAATTGGATCCATGTCTGGTGAGATTGTTGGCCAGTTCATTCTCTGGATATTGTTCTCTTGAAGAAGATAAGTGAAGATTCCACACACAAAAAACTGTCATCACATTCTACAAGTTGAGAGTAGATAGGGTGGAAGGGATGTTGTGCAAGACTTTTGACGATGTTTGTTTTTGAAAAAATATCTGAAATCGAAGGATCTGAAAAATGCATTTTATACCCAAACGGTATGGGTGAAGTTTATCCACAACATTTGCGTAGATTCGAGTTTCAATCAGCTGTAAGAAAAGTTGCTATTTTAATGTTCGGTATACCTAATGTAGAGTTTGTATATGTTATGATATAAGAGAATATAATAGAGCATATACCCTCTGGAATAAACCCAAGATCAAAATAACTTGAAGATAATTTGTCACTGAAAAATTATGCCCAAATCTTTTATAGATAATATAGACCTAAAAATCCAGGTATGTAGGTATACAAAATCACAGCCTAAACGGGACCATTTAGAGCAAAAATGACATGAATAAAACCCCACTCGAAATCGTCTTGAAAACTTCCAAACCTTCGATTTTCATCGCGGTTTTCGATTATATTGCGGATTATTTTGACATTCAAGTCTCATTCCTCTGTGGGCAATTTGAAAGTACCACGACGAAAAATCTAGTGAGGGTCCCAATCTCATATTTGTTTAGTTATTATCTCGATATCTGAGGATTATTGTTTTCTTTAATGATAGAAATTTTGATACTCCTTCTTTCAACCCTTTTTGTCATAATGACAAGTTATTTGCATCAAATATTTTCATGTGGGCAGAAGCCAAATGGTAGGACCTAGTAAAAAAGTCTTATGTAGTGATCCTCCTGGAATTAAACGAGTATACTGGGTGGATCGTCTAAAATCAGCTCACGATCCTGGGTGTCCGAAAAATTTTTGTTTTCTTGACTGATACCCAGTGAAGGATCTACCAGCCCTTTCGGCGAGTAAAGCGAGTATAAGTTATAAATTCAAATGAATAAAAACTAGAAACTTCAATAATTTCTCATAAAATTTCAATTCAATCATGCTATTTGGGAACATATGAAGAAGGGTTCATACTCACGATGAAAATATCCAAAGAACCAATCCATTTCCTATTATGGCAATGATGAAAAAGCCAATGTATACTAAACCTAAGAGAAAATGTAAAGATGCTGGTGGCTCCGAAAATTTCAGCCAGTGTTCCTGAATATGTATCAATTCTTCCTTAGGTACATTCCATCCGAGTCTATGAAGAACTTCATTTTCCCCCGAACCCATTGCTCTAAAATATTATTTATTGAATGAATAAAAACTTGATAAATGTGGATTACATCCACATTTCAATATCAATGAAAAAATCCTAATTTATAATTTTTAAATGGATATTCAATCACAGATCAAAGCAGGTATTATTTTGAGTTCGTTCTGAGATCCTGGTTATTGTTATTTGTTATAGTTAGGTACCGCAGAGCGGTGTGATTTTGCACCACTTGTTATAGTATTCTTGGTGTAACTTTTTCGTTTTTTTGTGAAATGAGTCCTGTGCAAAGTATGTTCAATTTGAACATTTTAGTTGTCGACTGCTGTGGTTAGAATCAGATGAAAAGGCAAAGTCTCCTACCAAAGGGCCACAATAGAAAAATTTCCCGAAATGTCGAAATCATCTCAACCAAATGTTTTCAGTTTTTTTTAACGTGACGTTTAATGAATGTAAAGTAAGCTGCTAAATATATTTCGATGTACCGTTCGCCATATTTTCTGCACAACTCCTAGTATTTCGCATATAGGAATACCCACATAACCTACCGTAGCACACCATTCAAAGTAGGCTAGAATACTGCGACGGTTGCAACATGTGGGTATATAGTGTGGTTAAAGGTTCCGATTCGTGATTTCTGTAAGATGTTGCCAACTTTACGAAAACAAAATAAAAATTAAAATATTAGGCAGTTCGGCAAAGTCACCTCCGTTGGCAAAATCACACCGCTCTACCGTACTCAAAAATATTGGAATCAGCTGAGAGTGTCTAACATTCTCATGTGAATATAAACTATGTATATGCATCTCAACTAAATACTTTCATTGCTATAACAATTGGACAGTAGTCGAATGATCAAGGGTGGAATGCTAAGATTTTTTTTCCATATAGCCTCTATTTTAATGTTTTGGGATATTCTATGCGATAGAAAATCAATGTATGAAACAAATCTTGTAAATGTGGCTATAATTCCGAATTTATTCGGACCTGTAAATCATAAGATGTATTGAAAATTTGGCTAACGACGGCCCTGTCAATCACGTGTAATAAAATAATAATAAATTACAGGCTTCAACGAGACATAGTTAAATGATGACGAGTGCGGTTTTTTCAAATGAAATGACCTGTAAATCATAAGATGTATTGAAAGATAATGAAATTACCTTTTGGACGATAAAACATGTTCCTATACCTCAATTATAAAGTTTCCTAATTAAAATCATATTATCATCCCAATGGCAATATTGAGATTCATTTGTTTCAGATATCCATGAAATGCCATAGAACTTGTGTGAATTGTGCTAATTTTACTATCGACATCGCTTTTGAAACATTGTTGAATTCTAAAACGAATATTTCATTGGATAACTATTCGAATGGAAGGCAATAAATGATTTACACAAGAAGAAGTAAATCAATTATTCGAAAACCGCTTGAGATAGGGACAAGGAAGTTACATAAATAATCAAGAGTTTACGACAAACCGAAAAAAGTAAAAATATACAGGGTGTTGTATTTGAAATATGGAAGTTGTTAGTACTTTTTTTGATAAAAGCGGCAAAACCGCAGCGCATCGTTCCATCCGTTCTCCGTAAAAGTCGAGGGTACCATCGACCGTGGCCCACCCTGTATACTTATTATCTGTTAGGCGCCCAACACGCGCTTTATCAGAATTTTTTTTTGAGACGATCTGAGGCACAAGTTGAAGTTAAGGCTGTTGCAAGGATATGCGGACACATAAACGAATATAAACAAAACATTAGTTGTTCAAAATGGGCTGAAATGCAATTTTCGAGTAGATATTTTGAAATCCGATACCGAAAAATGTTTACATTACCACCACCTTCGGTAGTCAAAAAAAAAATTGGAAATTAAATATATCAGGATGCTTACCTGCTTTGTAAAGCCAAGGGAGCACCATCACCGGTCCAGTTGAGTAAACGCATGTCCAAACTTCTTTGAAGCCGTTTACTTCCAACTGACATCTCAGTCGTGGCACTCCCCCATTTTATATTATTTGTTTAATGTAATTAGATTCGATAATCTCATTTGATCGTGATTTGATGAGACATTTGTCACATTGAATTTCAATGCTGAAATTAATCGATTAATCCCCTGGAAGGCTTAAGCCAACAGCCAGATTTTTTTACGTAATTGGCTACTCTCATCTAATATCGTTGGTACAATTTTGAGGGATCGTATTCGTATCAATATAGAGAGGTAATGCGAGTAAGTATGTTTAGAGTTTTCACGAAAGAAGAATAAACGGTTTTTCTACAAGAGTTCGATTGCAACTCTTTTTTCACGGGTATTTTAAGGCACAAAGTCCCACACAGTGCGGGAAAAACCCCTGCTATTATTTTCCGCACGCATATGGGTGCGTGGATTTTTCCGCACGCAAGTATTGAAGGATAATAATAGTATATTGTGCAACAAGTGGGGAAAGTCAAAATTTTCTCACGAGTGAGAAAAGGACTTTTCCTACAACTGCTATGAAAAGTAGCGTATTCTTCATATAGCTTACTCAATTTCAAAACTATGTATTGCTCATACTGTGGGAAATATTATTTCTCACGGCATCTCACGGCACTTTGCCCACACATCGCTTGCTAGACCAATGAAATTGGGCTTTTGAGTCGTTACTATGGAAACACAATAAATTAGACCATACTGTCTACGAAGGCCATTTTGATTTGAATCAAGTCTATTACTTGAATTATTGAAATTTGTGCAGTTGTAGGAAAAGTATATAGTGTGCAACATGTGGAGAAAGTCCTTTTCTCGCTCGTGTGTTTGCGTGTTAGGAAGTCAGGATGGTGCTATTGTAACGGTTAATGGATTGCGTTACCAAGTTATAATTAATGATTTTTTATTGCCGAAATTGAACGATATTGATGTGGACGACGTTTATACGCTACTTTCCATAGCACTTGTAGGAAAAGTATAGTGTGCAACATGTGGAGAAAGTCCAACTTTTCTCACTCGTGTGTTTGGCACTCGCCTTTCAGGCTCGTGCCTGAACTTCCACACTCGCCAGAAAAGTTGGACTTTCTCCACTTGTTGCACAATATACTATTCTCCACATGATGCACACGATGCTTCTCCTACAACTTCTATGGAAAGTAGCGTATTCTTCATATTTTACTAAATTTCAAGACTATGTATTGCCCATACTGTGAGAAATATTATTCCACACGGCACTTTGCCCACACCTCGCTTGATATAGACCAATGAAATTGAGCTTTTGAGAAGTCGTTTCTATGGAAGAGATAGTCTCAACGAAGGCCATCATTTTGAATTAAATTAGGTTCATCACTTGAATTATTTCGTTCAGTTGTAAGAAATAGTACCTATATTGTGCAACAAGTGGGGAAAGTCCAACTTTTCTCACTAGTGTGGAAGTTTGTGGCACGAGACTGAAAGTCGAGTGCCAAACACACGAGTGAGAAAAGTTGGACTTTCTCCACATGTTGGACACGATGCTTTTCTTACAACTGCTACGGAAAGTAGCGTATTCTTCATAGCTTACTCAATTTCAAAACTATGTATTGCTCATACTGTGAGAAATATTATTCCACGCGGCACTTTGCCCACACCTCGCTTGATAGACCGATGAAATTGGGCTTTTGAGAAGTCGTTTCTATGGAAACGCAATAATTGAAGAGATAGTGTCAACGAAGGCCATTTTGAATTAAATTAGGTTCATTACTTGAATTATTTTGTTCAGTTGTAGGAAATAGTACCTATATTGTGCAACAAGTGGAGAAAGTCCAACTAACTAGTGTGGAAGTTCAAACACACGAGTGAGAAAAGTTGGACTTTCTCCACATGTTGCACACTATACTTTTCCTACAAGTGCTGTGGGAAGTAGCGTATAAACGTCGTGAACATCAATATCGTTCAATTTCGGCAATAAAAAATCATTAATTATAACTTGGTAGCACAATCCATAAACCGTTACAAAAGCACCATCCTGACTTTCTAATAAGTAAGGTCCATAATCACACCACCAGCCACCAGCCCAAAAACCACACCAAATAGTCACACGTTGAGGATGGGGAGGCTTTTCCGAGCCCCAAATATGGCAATACTATTTATATTAACATAGTCTCCGAAGGGGAAATGTTCCTCATCACTGAAGATGATTTTCGATGAAAATCCAGATCATTTTGATGCATTTCAAGAGCCAATCGGAGAATATATTACGTTGCTTGTTGCTTGTGATCGACCGGCTTAAGTTCTTGTATTGACTGAATTTTGAAAGCCTCAAGACCAAAGTATTCATACAAAATATGGTGTAATGTCGTTTGAAGAATGCCTAATTCACAAGATCAACGAGGAATCGACAAACCTGGATTTTTGTCAACTCTACGGGGCTGCAGCAGCCATATTCTTAGTTTTTCTTGATCGACAACACGATTTCGATTCTTCACATTTCTAACTCGTCCTAACAGCTCAAATTTTTCTACCAATTTCACTAGTTGCTTCACGAAGATCCAAAAGTGGTCTAGTTTAGCGAACTAAGAATGCAAAATTTTCACCATATTTGTTGTGAATTTTGAAAATTTCAATGCTT
This sequence comes from Harmonia axyridis, assembly GCF_914767665.1. Lineage (NCBI taxonomy): Eukaryota > Metazoa > Arthropoda > Insecta > Coleoptera > Coccinellidae > Harmonia > Harmonia axyridis. Next base: position 18,018,368 of record NC_059502.1, read on the forward strand.
CGTTGAACTGTGTATCGTTCTATATTTTAGTAAAGGCGTAGTTTTCACTCGTCAAATCTCAAAATTGAGATCTTCCTTATTGTTTTCATCTGTAGGTATAAGTATCACCGGTTAACCGTAGTTTCAGCAGCAATTATTTCATTTAAATATACTAAATAAATAATTATCAAAGACTTCGACAAAATATTTCCATTTACGTAAATAAAAATATATCGACTCTCATTTGGCTGCTGATGAAATAAAAAAAATAATAAAACAAATTAGGAAGGCCTAATGACAATAAAATAATGAATTGTTCAATTATCGAGAGAAAAAATAAGGAGAATAATATTTCCATTTCGAAAGTGTTCTTTGAACTAGGGCTGGGACTTTTTAACTTTTTCTATTCGAATATTCATTCCCAAATTTATGCGATTATTCGAATAATTCATTCAAAAAAATATTCATGACTGATTATTCATGAGTAGTTATGATTATTCAACGAGTATTCAGTGATTATTCAATGAATAGTCAATGATTATTCAGTGATTATTCAATGAATATACAGTCAATATTCATAATATGATTAAACTCATGTTTTAATGAACCAATAAAATGCGCGCGTTTCGATGAGTGAATATACCCTTGGCGACGTGGTATAATCGTTTTGGTGTTTCGCCTCTGGCCATATTGCGATCATTTTTACAGTAATGTAATTGGACGCTAAAAAAAAAATAAAAGTCAAGCTCAGTGAAATGTCATTGAATTTTTCAAAAGGCAGCGATACGATTATAGTTCTATCAATTAATAAGAAATTAATAATTTTATTTATATTCTGATTATACGAACCTCTTCACTCGACGTATTTCGCGAAACACCACTCGAGTTTCGTTCTCGTGACTCGGTCTATTATCGAATATTTTCTATGCCCTTATGATATTATAACTGTTTATTCAATGAATATTGAGTAAACATTCGATGATTATTCAGTTAATACTGATTCGAATATTCCACTCAAAAAACCTATCCACCGATGATTGAACAAGATTTTCATTAATATCTAGCAAAAAATTTGCATAAATATTTAACGAACAGGTAATACTGAACACAATTAACTATTATCTGATGCATAAATGTAAAAACGTTCATTATTCTTGGAAAGTAGGGAGTACTCTGGTTTTACCGAAAAATTGTCATATTTTTATAATCAAATTGTCGTTTGGTAAATGCAGAAATTATTTTTATTACATGACAACGTACAAAATACGATAGATCCTTAAATAGACGTAGTAAACCTTCGCTGGGACAATACATTCTACATAGACCCATTACAGTTCTACAGGTATAAAAAAAATATATAGCTACACTAGCGCCTCCTATTTATCCTGTCCGCTGGACACTTTTTCAATGCGAACTGTGGATCATAGATTACAATAAAATTAAGATGGAAATGAAGAAACGAAATACAGCTAATTTTGTGGGATAGGAATTTTTTATTTCGAGCACAGTTTAGAAACTATCTGTTTGTATACTGTGTTTCGAGGTTATATTTACTGCGTTCGGTATATGCCACACTGTCCTCGTTAATATTGAAATTTAATATGCGGCGCATGCGCACTTCTATATTTTACCTAATAGACTTAGGGCCAGTTGCACCATTTGCCTAAACATTGATTAAAATTTAATCATTGATTAATTTCTGATTTCTCTTGAGAAATCATAGAGTAATCAACGTTCAAATTTTTAATCAATGTTTAGGCAAATGGTACAACTGGCCCCTAATATTAGGTATGTAGCCCAACCTGTACATAGTTAAGAAGAAGAAAAATATTCTATGTTCGTTAACCATGCCGGGTTAAAAATTTCCATATAAACTCTGTCAAATGGTATCTAACCTCAATATAGAGAACATTCTTCCAAGAGTTACTTTATAAACAGTTGTTGAAGTGATATTTCTAGTGGAATGTTTCATGTTTAAATAGAAAATTGTTTGAATATGGAGGTAATTTTTTTAATACTAGCTTAGGGTTGTTTTAATTTATTCGAATATTTTCAAATATCAGTTATATTTTATGTAGTTAGTTCCATAGTGTTCTAAATTTTTAAAATACTCTACTTTTGTTTTTCTATCCTATAATAAATACTGGTATACAGAAATATTATAATTTCCAAAATGATTTCCACTATTATATTGTAATTTTTTTTTCAGAATCTACAGTTCTTAGATATAACTGGGTTAGAAGCAGATGAAGTCCGTAGAATTAATACTATATTATTTACCAATTCTACTGATTACAAATTACCATGGAGAGTTAAACAAAAATTTTCTGCAAGTAAGTATAGAGATCTTAATAGAATAATTTATGGTCAATATGAATATGTGATATAATAATGAATAAACTAATATCAACTTTTTCAGAAAATCAGTGTAGAAAATCTATAATCAATTACAATGGATCATCGTTGGAGAACCTCAGTGCCCCAGAACATGTGAATTACCCTCCTCAAATGGCTTTTATAGGTGTTCAATACAATCATAATCAGCCACAAATGGTACCTTACATACCCAATCACTATCCACATACCCAAATGTATACTAACTTTCATCATCCTCCGATCATGGGCAATAGAGATGCAATACATTTCATGTACCAAAATCAAGTTTATAATTATACTCAGGTAAGAAAACTTCTAGTGTCATAAAGTGCTTTCCAGTCAGGTGCGTGTCACTCTGGGGCTTGACGCACTAGAGCCCCACACTCAATAATTAAACATAAACAAACCAGCATTCAACAGCTTTCTCCTACCTTATGAGAAGAAATGGTTTTCTTAATCTCTCACAGCTGTTAGTGCTTGACATACAAAGGCTTGACGCTCTGATTACTCGATCAGTAAATATGTGGACAGGAACAGTTCAGGTTATTCCAAGAAGCTCCATACGGTGACTGGAAAGCACTTATGGTTGAAGGATCAGTGTTGCAATTGTAGGTCTCGCAAAATTCTATTCAAAGTATTAGCCTCGTCTTTTGTATTCAGTTCATCTTAAATCAAGGAGGTGATCAGACAATATATATGTTAGTTTTGCGAAATCTGTCAGTAGTATAGTAAATGCTAGTTCAATCTCAATTCATTTATTCATGCCTTTATTATTGTTTCAGATACCAGTAAGTTACCAAAATCACCCACAGAATATTCATTACTATCCTCAAGAGATTCATAATGAACAGACCGAAGAAGGTCAATTATATCCAGAGATGTCAAATGAAAATTCACAAAACTATGAAGAACAACAAACTTTGCCACCATTCAATGTAATTCATAACGAAGAACCAGTTTCAATAAATTCAATCCCCGATGACAATTTATCAAAACCTATTATCCAGAATGAGATGACAGGAAAACATTCGAAACCTTCAACTCCCCCTAGTTCAGCTGTAAAAACAATTGAAATTATTGCAAGAGATAATACACAGATAATTAAAAATGATGTATTATCAAATGGAACAATTGAAAAAATTGAAAAATCGAATAAAAATGAATCTAAAATTGAAGAGCCCACAGTAAATGTATGGAAAAAACCATGGGTTAGTCTATTCGATAAAGATGTTAAAACAATATCAAATGGGAACTTGGACAATAAAATTAATGATTCACATGTAACATCTTTAAAACATACACAAGTAGTCAAAAACATAGATTCAGCCACTCATAGGTTAGGAGGTGAGTTCAAAACTCTTTATATATTTTTCTTACTTTTAACTACCAATTTGCTTACAACTGCAGTAGGTAATTATTTTACTCTGTTGAACCCATTTTACTTGATGAAAAGTGGAATGTTTTGGTTTTCACCTATAAATATTAGTGAAAATTCAAGTTTCTGTCATGGTTAGTAAAATTTTTTAATTTTCAGAATTTCTTAAAAACTATGCAATTGATGGGACCCAAACCAGTTTTAAACCCAGGGGTTTACGAAACAAAAGTAACTTTTGTTATATAAACTCAATATTACAAGCCTTACTTGCTTGTCCACCACTGTGTAACCTCCTCAAACAGCTATCAGAGAACTTAACTCAGAATAATGCAGTGAAATCAATAACAATGATTGAAAATATGTAAGTATAAATTAATATAATTTGCAACTTTGATTGAATAACAATTTTATATATGTATTTTAATTATTCAACTATTCCAGGTGTAAATTTATGAATAACTTCGATAATCTGCCCGATGTAAGACTTGGGTCACGTTCTAAAAAGAAGAACAAGAAGCAAACTTTCGTCAATATAGATAATGGCAATTCGTTTGAGGCCTCATCGTTTTATACGATGCTAAACGGAACACGTAGCGATTCTTTCCTTGTTGAAGGCCGCCAAGAGGATGCCGAAGAGTTCTTGGGCCTTCTGTTGAATGGACTCAATGATGAAATGATGGGGATAATGAAATTAATTAACCATGACGAAAATATTCAAGCAGCTAAAAAAGATGTCAACATAGATGTAGATGATTGGAAAGTGATGGGTCCTAAGAACAAAGGGAATGTAACAAGAAAAATACAAATGGACAAGACACCGATTAGTGATATATTTGGAGGACTTCTTTGTTCAAGAATCCATAAAACTGGAGATGAAACAACAGTGAATATTCAACCATTCCTAACATTGCAATTAAATATTGAGAAAGCAAATAACATAGCTGAAGCATTAGAAGGCCTTACAACCAAGAACAAACTAGAGGGTCTGACATCATCGAAAACGAAAGAAACGGTTGAAGCATGGCAGCAAGTGATGATAGAGAAGTTGCCTGTAGTTTTAGTATTACATTTGAAATGCTTTGATTACAGCATGAATGGCTGCACTAAAATAATGAAAACTATAGAATTTCCCATCAATCTGCAGATTGATTCTAAAATATTATCTGGAAGGACGAATACTTCAGCGGAGAGACAATATAAATTGTTCTCTGTAGTATACCATGAAGGAAAGGAGACCAGCAAGGGACATTATATAGCAGATACTTTCCATTCGGGGTATAATACATGGTTGAGGTTTGATGACTCTAAAATAAAGACAGTTACGGAAGAAAATGTTCTTAAACCTCAAGGAGATAGAGTTCCTTATTTATTATTTTATCGACGGAGTGATACGGTGTGAAGTGTAAAAACTTTTTGATTAGTTATTAATTTGTACAGATTAGATTTAAGGAGTGCTGAACATTGTAATTTTTTTCTGTTGTTTTATAAGTAATGCCATGTATTGTATTTCAGGAGAATATGATAAATTGACTATACAATGTTATATATATATATATATAAAAAATATATATTATATTTTAATAAACGGACTTTGTATAAATGTTAAATTTTGTTTGTTTTCTTTTGAAGAAATTTCTTTTCCTAAAAATTTAATTCAATTCAATTTTTGCAAGAACTACGTTCTCAGAAGAAAAAAAAAGATCGTCTGTGAAAATTCCAATAAACCATAAAAAGCTATTTCACGACTTTGGACTCTCATATTTATTTCTTTTTCTTTGCTCTTGAAATCAGGTGAATTTCGCTCAATGTAATAAAAATGTACCAAATTTTATAATTTTCACCTGTGTTCTACTTTTGTAGCCTAGATAAATGAGGATATTTTGGAAGATCGTACCTCATGCACTCAAATCATGTAATTTTTTTTTGTTTCACAAATATACCAGTCATGAACTCTGAATTAACCTATTCCTATAATGACCCAAAACAAAACTCATTAATTTCCCTTTTATAACCTATTATTCGTTTTCCTAGGGTCAGAACAATTTTTTTGGAGAAGTCTGTGAATACTATAAAATTTCTTTTTTCTATTGGTCCTCTAATTCACTTGAAAATCAAAACTTAGTTGAATAATGCTTTCAATTACTCAAAAAAAAGTTCTGTCCAAGGTCAGATTGGATTTCTTTAAATTTTATTATCCTGAATATTAGACATGAGAACTGAGAATAAATAAAATAAAACGAAGTAATTTCCACTATATTATTTAATTGTTAGCAACAATTGTTTCGCCACACTGTGACTTCATCAGGCTACAGTTCAGAAATGTAGCCTGATGAAGCCACAGTGTGGCGAAACAATTGTTGCTAACAATTAAATAATATAGTGGAAATTACTTCGTTTTATTTTATTTATAATGAACTTCCGCCAAGTAAGGACCGAATCCATTAAAAACTGAGAATATATTGAATTTCTCTTACTACAATTAAAGGTCTGTGCTTATAATTTACATCTGGTGTACGCTAATAGTTTCGATTGTCTGGGAAACCAACTATTCAATGGCATAGGCCTCGATTTGGTAACATTTTGGATGTTTTACAATTTACTACTGTACATGCCTAAAACCTCTAGAATTTGATTCTGAACAAGGATTGGTCAAGTCTATTCAATTCTTAACTACTGCAAATGATTATTATTCTTCTATTGCTTATGTCATTCTTCATAATTTTGAAAACAATGTTATGGATTATTGAAATATTTAAATAATCAAGCCTGCACATTAGACAACTTATAGTAACAAGAATATATACATAACTTATTATTGTTGTGTTTCTCGTCCCCAAGTATAAATATATTGTAAAGTAAAATTCTAGTTCTGCTGCTGGCCAACTTTTTGAAAAATATAATGCAAGCTTTCTCTGCCAAAATAGGAATATATTGAGTATATATACTAAAAAAAAACAAATGAATTAAGACTATTTAATCAATTCACTACATTAACAATTGACAATTGGATAAAAAATAAAAACCTTAAAATTGAAAATATATAAAACTATATGTTGGAGGGTTATTTGGCCTCTTTTCATTATTTAACAATTATAAATAAGATAATGGAGATACTCCAAATATTCCCCCACCAAACAGTCTATTATCAATAATATCACGTCAACAACATATATTTATATAATATATTTATAATAATCTCAAATAGCTTCAAATAAAAACACAAATATATTATCTATTTAACTCAAATGTAAATAAACACTTTGGACCCATCTGAAGTAGTATATTACCTCTAAAGAAAAAAAAATTATTTATGGGAGGCTGGTATTATCTATTTCTACCAATTCTCTCACTACCTTCCTGTAGGAGTTTATAAGCCGGTAAATATTTTTCATTTTCATTGAAGAAATCTTTGCATAGTAAATGCGGATTCTTAACTGTATTATCTATATTTCCTAAAGAAGTATAGCCCATGTTATACAGCATACAATATGGAACTTTATAGTAAAGTAAGTAATCCCAAATATGGTAATAGCTCCAATCAAGTAGAGGATTTACTCTCATCACTTCAGGATAATCTTGATCGGTAAGCTGCAAACAATTTTTTTTCAGGCTATTGAGTTCTTGATCCTATCAACAAGCAATGATATAAACTTATAACCTTAAAACCGATTTACATACCCAAGCCATTTTTTCAAGCTGCCAAGAACTAGCGAAATTGATCTTGTCCTTACATGCACATTTTGATTTTGGCTTGAACATGTAAACTACCTACTAGAATTTCAATGTGAAATTATGATTTCAAATGCAAAACAGCCTATGCTCTACTTGACATTAACCCTTCAAGTCACAGAATCATTGTTCCAAATTTTCATTAAAATTTCATCTATAACTCTTCAATTTCCAAGATGATTATATTATCGTTTTTTTCAATTTTCTTCAATAGCTATTTTTGCGCACTTGTTCCAGGGAAAAAGTAGGCTATCATTTCGCCAAAGTGTATGTAATTTTGGAATTAGGAACCGGGAATGATTTTATATGACTGGGTTCAACTCACTAATAATTCGAGTTCAAAGTCGATTATGTACGTCTGTTGTATACGTGGTAACTCTTGAACGGAATAATTTCAGTTAGAGGTTACTATTGACTTAAATGGCCGAGGATTGTGACTTGGGGAGATCAGGTCTTAGATTAGTTCAGTTAGTAAACTGAGTCAAAGACAATGGCATTTTAGTATTGTTTTAGAAGGAACCTTCATCAATGAAAATGATGAAAATTCCTTCTATAACTATACTTTAATGCCATCAGCGTTGAATCAGTTTAGTGATGAAAAGTGAAGTAATTTTAACAAACGAACATTATGGGAACAAATGTCCAATTGCAATTATTTAAAGAAATAAACGACTTGAAAAGTTTAATTCAAGTGTATTAATAAAATAAGGTTTATTTATAACAAAAAAAGTATGGCGACTAAAATAGGTACCAAGTAAAAAGATAATTATAACAGATAAATCAAGGATTTTCCGAACTATTGTTACTCATTAGTCATTACTAAGACCGAAAAATAAGATTTTTCATAATTCTAGATAATGCTGCAAGTGTATTTTTATCATTATTTTATGTTTTTATTTTGGGTGAGTAGGCTTTTTCTTCTTTATTTTACAGATGTCAGGAAATTTTTCTAATTTTTAATGGTAGATTCGGATTTTTTGATGGCAACATAAAGTATATGGTTCATGCAAAATTTTTGGAAACATTTCATGGATATCAATTGAACATAGCAAAACTCCTGATATTGATTGTTCAAACTGGGTTTTTTTAAGTCAAAAATAAAATTTTCTTGCATTTTTATTACAATAAAAATAAAACAAATTATGAGATGTGTTTGGTAATACACCTGTCATAAGTTCTTCATTCAATGCATATCGTTTTTTCTACACAAAATACAAACAACATTTTAAAAGTTCACATAAAGATTAGTTTCGAGATTTTTCCGTTCAATTATTATCAATTGATATTTCTAAAAGGTTGTATTTCATAAAATTTATGCAATTTTCAATTAATACTTAGATTTCTCATATCTGGATAATACATAAATTGCAATATTCCCAATATTACAGATACATTACCTGAAATTCCAATAGACTTTGGGAGAAGGGATCTGTCTTTCTGGTACCCATTAGACAGGCTTTAAGATTAGGTCTATCTTTCAAAATAATTGTAAGAGCCTCCTTTATGTTCATTTTCAATGTAACTAATTCCAAATTGAAATATTCTTGACATTTATCAATAAATTCTTCTTGTTCTTTGAATGGTCGATCTTCTTGTACATATAAACAGATGAGTTTTTGGGAATAAAGAGGAAAAAGCTTCTCCAGAACCGCTATAGTGATATGCAAAAGGACTGTACAATCTTTACCTCCATTAAAACTCAAAAAAGTGTTTTCTGGGCCATATTTTTCAAAGCAGGTTTCTATTACCTAAAAGAAGGGATAAGTATATATTTATTTTTTTCTTTAAATATGTTTAATCTTGAAGAGGTTTCAAGGATTGGATTTCCAAATAAATGTTATAATTCCAGCACTTTTTGAAGAATTCTTGTTTTTGGAATTTTGAGAATCTAGTTAGAGGTACTCCATTCTAACAATTGATCAATTAATATCAATTCTGGTAATCCCATTTTTAAAGTCTAGCATTGTTTTCCATTTCATGTTTATATAACATCAAGTTTTTTAGAAATGAATACTTATTTATAAATAATTAGTAATATAGTAATTTTTGCGAAAACATATTCATTCTATGGAAACATTAATGTATTGATGCTTTGTAGAATTATGTATTAAATAAATAAATAATAGATAATCTCATCTCAACAACTCAAATTGAAGCAACACTTAAATTTTTAGAAGAATGTCAATTGTACAATCATATTTGGTTAATGTAATATTAGTACAACATTTCCTTTTCTGTAAATATTTTATAAACTGTATTATTTGTTATGCCTGTACATTGTACCATGTGTCAATGACCTAGATGCTGAGACACGTTAATTTAAATAAAAAAAAAAAACTAAATAAGTCGATTTATTATTTTTAGTCTTAAAACTTCATGGATTGTATTGTGCAATGTTAATGTTAATACTAAAATCATTCATATAGAAATCTTATAGTTTTAGTTTGAAAAGCTTCATATTGCAGACGGAGTTTTTTAAATAAAATCTATAGATTCTACACATTTCAACAAAAAATTTCTTTTTTCTTGAAGAATTCCAAAGGTTTGTTATAGAAAGTAATAAATTAAGTGAATTTTTTCAAGTTGAAATCTCACATAAACATAAAATAATAAGGAGATTCTATTCTGCTATTCAAAGTGTTTCAACGATAATTTTAAACCTATTACGAGGTTCACAAACTACTTTGTAATACCTATTTAAGTAACTGATAATATTCAACAGGAAGATATTATTTCTGATAAGATTTGAGGGTCAGTTGAATATTAATATCATAACAATAACTGTGATTTCCTTTTGTTATATAGTCTTGACTTTTAACCATAGTTTCAATTCGAATATAATCGATTTTTCGAGGAAATTTTAATCTTATGTCTCAGTTAGCTCTATTATTAGGAAATATGATAAAGTTTATTAAATGGGATTCAATAAGGTACATTTGAATCTGAAAGTTTATGTTTCTATGAATTTTGAAAATGAAGGAATGACAGCATCAATTTTTTTTCAAACATATCTATTTATTCAAAAATAGTGAAGTATAGGAGAAAGCTTTCTATCTTATTCATTCAAAAAATTATTAAAATAAAACGAAACAAAATAACTTAAATAATACATGGTCCATGATTTTGAATATTTGAGACAGAAAAAAAAATTGAAATGGCTTTTTTTCTGCTTACAATTCGAAAAAATAGTAATTTACGTAACAAGTCCGGAAAATATGGTTTTTTTGGACGAATAGACAAAATTCCAGGACGAGCGTAAGCGAGTCCTGGAAGTATGTGAGTCCAAAAAAACCATTTTCGGGCGTGTTGCGTACAATGTTTTTTCGGCAACCATGTAAAATAACACTATCGCTGCTGCTTTCCATATTTTATTGCGATTGCGATCAAAATACATGCAAATTTTTGACAACTAATTTCATATGAACTGTCAGCCGTTATCTCGGTTGCTATGGATTCTATGATTCTTTTCCGGCCTAGTCCGGGAAGTACGTACTTTCCGGACTAGGCCGGGAAATGCTACTTTCTCAGAGAAAAAGCGTCCAGGAAGTGAGCACTTCCCGGACGGTTGCCGAAAAAAATTATTACATCATCATAGCTTATTTTTGAAGCAATCTCATGCAGGTGCCTATTTTGAGTATTCTTCAAATAATTTTTAGTTTCTGAATCTTCTTTTGTTTGAAGCAGTTGTGACTGGCGAAGTGAGAAAAATCTGCAATGCAGTTATATTATTGTGGTTATGATTTTCTGTTTTTTTTAAACGAAATCAAAAAATCCTGATTGGTTTAAGATTTCTATTATGTTTTTACTCAAAATGTTTGGCAAAAATTATGAAATAATGACGGGGTTGAAAAATTGAGTACATATTTCTCTTTCCTTATTTTACTTGAATTTTTTTTGGTTCAAGTGATGTGATTGACATGAAATCACAATTCTACATGTATGTAAATACCAAAATTTTGTCGAATATGAATTTTTGAAATTATCAGAAAAACAAATTTTCCATTGGTCATATTTACGAAACCCCTGGTTTGATTATGCCCATTCAGGAATTATCGTATGTGATCGGCTGAACAGAATAGAATTTGATCATGGATTTGTTACCAGTGAGTCAAATCTTATAGTTTGAGACCACCCTAGACCTAAAATTCGAAAAAAAAGAGTGAAGAAAAAACATAGCGGTGTTCAGGGAGCCTGTGCTAAATAAAATGAAGTTCGATAAAGGGTCCATCGCTTTCAAGGAGAATAGAGAATAAAATCAACAATTTTGAGCATCGATTGTCAGTTTTTTCAGAAAATTATAAATATCTGAAATATTTTGTGCAGCAAATAATTACTATTGACAATATTTATAAACTGTGTCCAAGATAAGGATGAGATAGCTCAATAATCGGAAAATGTGTTTTTCATCTACTTCAAAGAATTTTGAAATTTTGCAGAATTGTTTTATATTTCTTTAAGTATTTTTGGATACGAATTTCGAAATTTATTGTGAAAGGCAATAATACCACGGCATGCAGACAATTTTTCAATTATGGAAAAAGTTCCAACTTGAGCGGGACTCGAACCCCCAGCCTCCAAATCGCTAGTCCAGTGCTCCACCAACTGAGCTACCAAGAAAGTTGAAACTTCCAACCACATACGAGGAACCGCTTCTCCCAGAATCAAATGTATTCAGTATTGTATAATTTACGAATTAAATAGTTCGCAAGGGTTTTGTAGAGGTTAAGTATGTTGAAGAGAAACTCATTCAGTATCAGTGATCATCACGATTCCATTTTACCTTCCATCTAACGTCGACGACATATAGCGACTTAACTATAATTCAGGTTTCTGAATTTTCCAATCGCCCGAACAAATTAAGCCAAAGATAAATACGATATAATGGCTTTAGCGTCTGTGAATAAGGAAATAAATATCACGGCATGCAGACAATTTTTCTATTCAAGAAAAAGTAGCAGGTATAGTATATCCAAAGTCACTTGAACTAGTCTATAAAAACGCTTGGCCAGAGATAATTGCAAAACAGTCATAAACCATAGGCGCACAATTTTCAAACCCTTGAGTTGAAAATAATATTTTTGCGTATGTATGCGACTCAGATGTCGATTATTTCAGAAAATTTGTGACGTGAGTAGCTTTTGCTGTTACATCAAAAATTATACTAGGTATATCATTCTAGGGTGTTATAATTTGATTATTCTTTATTCTCGACCTGTAATATACTATCAAGAAACGATATCAACGATGATGAACTGATCGTTGCATAGAATTATAAGAGCACGAAATTTATGTCCCTCAGTGGAAGCAGAAGGCTAAATGATAATGATGTACAGGGTGATTCACCTCGATGGCCTATCAGATGTTTATGGAAAACTAATAATAATTTCGTGCTGAAAATTTATACAATTTCCTTTTATACCGGAAATACAGTATCTACTACTTTCTTATTTCAAACGGCACATCCAGTATATTATTGCATTATCAGATAGCTTGGTTGATGATAATTTCAGCAATATGGCATGGCAATACTTGAGTATAAGCTCAACGGTTCATTCCTATAGATATCTTATGAAAAGTTTTTTGAAAAAAACCTATATCTTTTATTCATTCAGTCAATTTTACGTAGGTATGAAAAGAGAGGGGTCTCAAGCAAATCCTATACTCAAAGGGTTATTGAGGAAAAACTTGAACTAAGGGAAACTACAATTTCTCATTGAATGGAGTAGTCTATGACATCCAGAAAACATAAAAAGAAACTAAAAGGTCTAAATTTCATGAATTGTAATAAGTTATTCGTTAAGATGGTTGAAAATCCATAAACCAATAAAATTTTCAATTACAAATAATTAATGACATTTCATGAAATGTCAAATATAGTTATCCAAATTTCGATATTAGTTTCTATGTTTTCCGGAAGTCATAGACCGAGTTATAGACTACTTCACTCAGTTAGAAATTGTAGTATTTCCTCAGTTCAAGTTTTTCCTCGATAACTTTTTCCTATTCAGAATAAGAATAAATATTCAAAGATATATGTAACCTATTATTAAAACTGTCCCGACTGATGGCAGGAAATGGTGAAATATTTCTATTTTCTATAAAATACCTACTTGATTGATTTTTCGATCTGGCTACGTAGCTGCTAATTTGACTTACTAATAGCCTCAACATCATATGCCTATTTTTCATGATTTTTCAAACCAGTAATAACATTGCTAAAATCAGAAAATGTAATGAAAATTTTGTTGGTTAATCTCATTTTAATCCATTCTTCCTTCAGTGGAATGAAGATATTTAGGATGCGAAATCATTTTCATCAGAACCCGTGATATATCAATTCTGACTTTAAAAGTAAATGGAGGAATAGATTTGATTGCGAAATATTCATATTTTTTTTCATAAGCCATAGAATTGTGTCAAATATCATAGTCGAAATCATTAAAAGCATCAGTCACACAACGAACTAAAACTACGTGAAAATGCATTTCAATAATACCCCTATGGACTACACTGGTCTATACGAATTATTAGAAAGTAATTAGGAAGTGATAGATGCAGCCAATGAGTGTAACCAAAAACGCTCTCAAAGTGGAAAGGGGAATACGAGGGGAAATATTCAGCCAATAAGATCAATCAAATCGGGACATTCTTGTTTCCAAGACGATCTGCTAAATACCGGGGTTTATTTGAGAGTATTGATAGCAATATTTTCATTAATTCCAAAGGAATTTCATAAAACTTGGACAACCCTTGTATAATTGAAATATTCAGACTTCCTCCAAGTGACTTTGGATATACTATACCTTATTCTATCCCAGATAATAATAATAATGTTTATTCATTTGGAAATACAAAAAATAACATAAGTGCTTTATTTCTACATACTAGGACCAACTTTTAACTTTTTTTAATTTTTCAAAACTGACTGGCTTTCATTGAGCAAACGATTATTTTATTGAAAATACCATAGAAATAAGCGCACGTTCTCATGTGGAAAAACTCTTACCTCTTACTCATTTTGACAAAACTAATATGATGGTTTTTCAGAGGTAAAATTTTGAGAAATATATGATTCTAAAATAGAGTTATTTTCCTATCAATGTGCTTTTATTCAACCTTGTATGATAGTTTTGACGAATATCATTCAAGAGAAAATTTTTATACAAAATTCTCTTCTATCAAGTTTATATTATTAGGAAATATGATAAAGTTTATTAAATGGGATTCAATAAGGTACATTTGAATCTGAAAGTTTATGTTTCTATGAATTTTGAAAATGAAGGAATGACAGCATCAATTTTTTTTCAAACATATCTATTTATTCAAAAATAGTGAAGTATAGGAGAAAGCTTTCTATCTTATTCATTCAAAAAATTATTAAAATAAAACGAAACAAAATAACTTAAATAATACATGGTCCATGATTTTGAATATTTGAGACAGAAAAAAAAATTGAAATGGCTTTTTTTCTGCTTACAATTCGAAAAAATAGTAATTTACGTAACAAGTCCGGAAAATATGGTTTTTTTGGACGAATAGACAAAATTCCAGGACGAGCGTAAGCGAGTCCTGGAAGTATGTGAGTCCAAAAAAACCATTTTCGGGCGTGTTGCGTACAATGTTTTTTCGGCAACCATGTAAAATAACACTATCGCTGCTGCTTTCCATATTTTATTGCGATTGCGATCAAAATACATGCAAATTTTTGACAACTAATTTCATATGAACTGTCAGCCGTTATCTCGGTTGCTATGGATTCTATGATTCTTTTCCGGCCTAGTCCGGGAAGTACGTACTTTCCGGACTAGGCCGGGAAATGCTACTTTCTCAGAGAAAAAGCGTCCAGGAAGTGAGCACTTCCCGGACGGTTGCCGAAAAAAATTATTACATCATCATAGCTTATTTTTGAAGCAATCTCATGCAGGTGCCTATTTTGAGTATTCTTCAAATAATTTTTAGTTTCTGAATCTTCTTTTGTTTGAAGCAGTTGTGACTGGCGAAGTGAGAAAAATCTGCAATGCAGTTATATTATTGTGGTTATGATTTTCTGTTTTTTTTAAACGAAATCAAAAAATCCTGATTGGTTTAAGATTTCTATTATGTTTTTACTCAAAATGTTTGGCAAAAATTATGAAATAATGACGGGGTTGAAAAATTGAGTACATATTTCTCTTTCCTTATTTTACTTGAATTTTTTTTGGTTCAAGTGATGTGATTGACATGAAATCACAATTCTACATGTATGTAAATACCAAAATTTTGTCGAATATGAATTTTTGAAATTATCAGAAAAACAAATTTTCCATTGGTCATATTTACGAAACCCCTGGTTTGATTATGCCCATTCAGGAATTATCGTATGTGATCGGCTGAACAGAATAGAATTTGATCATGGATTTGTTACCAGTGAGTCAAATCTTATAGTTTGAGACCACCCTAGACCTAAAATTCGAAAAAAAAGAGTGAAGAAAAAACATAGCGGTGTTCAGGGAGCCTGTGCTAAATAAAATGAAGTTCGATAAAGGGTCCATCGCTTTCAAGGAGAATAGAGAATAAAATCAACAATTTTGAGCATCGATTGTCAGTTTTTTCAGAAAATTATAAATATCTGAAATATTTTGTGCAGCAAATAATTACTATTGACAATATTTATAAACTGTGTCCAAGATAAGGATGAGATAGCTCAATAATCGAAAAATGTGTTTTTCATCTACTTCAAAGAATTTTGAAATTTTGCAGAATTGTTTTATATTTCTTTAAGTATTTTTGGATACGAATTTCGAAATTTATTGTGAAAGGCAATAATACCACGGCATGCAGACAATTTTTCAATTATGGAAAAAGTTCCAACTTGAGCGGGACTCGAACCCCCAGCCTCCAAATCGCTAGTCCAGTGCTCCACCAACTGAGCTACCAAGAAAGTTGAAACTTCCAACCACATACGAGGAACCGCTTCTCCCAGAATCAAATGTATTCAGTATTGTATAATTTACGAATTAAATAGTTCGCAAGGGTTTTGTAGAGGTTAAGTATGTTGAAGAGAAACTCATTCAGTATCAGTGATCATCACGATTCCATTTTACCTTCCATCTAACGTCGACGACATATAGCGACTTAACTATAATTCAGGTTTCTGAATTTTCCAATCGCCCGAACAAATTAAGCCAAAGATAAATACGATATAATGGCTTTAGCGTCTGTGAATAAGGAAATAAATATCACGGCATGCAGACAATTTTTCTATTCAAGAAAAAGTAGCAGGTATAGTATATCCAAAGTCACTTGAACTAGTCTATAAAAACGCTTGGCCAGAGATAATTGCAAAACAGTCATAAACCATAGGCGCACAATTTTCAAACCCTTGAGTTGAAAATAATATTTTTGCGTATGTATGCGACTCAGATGTCGATTATTTCAGAAAATTTGTGACGTGAGTAGCTTTTGCTGTTACATCAAAAATTATACTAGGTATATCATTCTAGGGTGTTATAATTTGATTATTCTTTATTCTCGACCTGTAATATACTATCAAGAAACGATATCAACGATGATGAACTGATCGTTGCATAGAATTATAAGAGCACGAAATTTATGTCCCTCAGTGGAAGCAGAAGGCTAAATGATAATGATGTACAGGGTGATTCACCTCGATGGCCTATCAGATGTTTATGGAAAACTAATAATAATTTCGTGCTGAAAATTTATACAATTTCCTTTTATACCGGAAATACAGTATCTACTACTTTCTTATTTCAAACGGCACATCCAGTATATTATTGCATTATCAGATAGCTTGGTTGATGATAATTTCAGCAATATGGCATGGCAATACTTGAGTATAAGCTCAACGGTTCATTCCTATAGATATCTTATGAAAAGTTTTTTGAAAAAAACCTATATCTTTTATTCATTCAGTCAATTTTACGTAGGTATGAAAAGAGAGGGGTCTCAAGCAAATCCTATACTCAAAGGGTTATTGAGGAAAAACTTGAACTAAGGGAAACTACAATTTCTCATTGAATGGAGTAGTCTATGACATCCAGAAAACATAAAAAGAAACTAAAAGGTCTAAATTTCATGAATTGTAATAAGTTATTCGTTAAGATGGTTGAAAATCCATAAACCAATAAAATTTTCAATTACAAATAATTAATGACATTTCATGAAATGTCAAATATAGTTATCCAAATTTCGATATTAGTTTCTATGTTTTCCGGAAGTCATAGACCGAGTTATAGACTACTTCACTCAGTTAGAAATTGTAGTATTTCCTCAGTTCAAGTTTTTCCTCGATAACTTTTTCCTATTCAGAATAAGAATAAATATTCAAAGATATATGTAACCTATTATTAAAACTGTCCCGACTGATGGCAGGAAATGGTGAAATATTTCTATTTTCTATAAAATACCTACTTGATTGATTTTTCGATCTGGCTACGTAGCTGCTAATTTGACTTACTAATAGCCTCAACATCATATGCCTATTTTTCATGATTTTTCAAACCAGTAATAACATTGCTAAAATCAGAAAATGTAATGAAAATTTTGTTGGTTAATCTCATTTTAATCCATTCTTCCTTCAGTGGAATGAAGATATTTAGGATGCGAAATCATTTTCATCAGAACCCGTGATATATCAATTCTGACTTTAAAAGTAAATGGAGGAATAGATTTGATTGCGAAATATTCATATTTTTTTTCATAAGCCATAGAATTGTGTCAAATATCATAGTCGAAATCATTAAAAGCATCAGTCACACAACGAACTAAAACTACGTGAAAATGCATTTCAATAATACCCCTATGGACTACACTGGTCTATACGAATTATTAGAAAGTAATTAGGAAGTGATAGATGCAGCCAATGAGTGTAACCAAAAACGCTCTCAAAGTGGAAAGGGGAATACGAGGGGAAATATTCAGCCAATAAGATCAATCAAATCGGGACATTCTTGTTTCCAAGACGATCTGCTAAATACCGGGGTTTATTTGAGAGTATTGATAGCAATATTTTCATTAATTCCAAAGGAATTTCATAAAACTTGGACAACCCTTGTATAATTGAAATATTCAGACTTCCTCCAAGTGACTTTGGATATACTATACCTTATTCTATCCCAGATAATAATAATAATGTTTATTCATTTGGAAATACAAAAAATAACATAAGTGCTTTATTTCTACATACTAGGACCAACTTTTAACTTTTTTTAATTTTTCAAAACTGACTGGCTTTCATTGAGCAAACGATTATTTTATTGAAAATACCATAGAAATAAGCGCACGTTCTCATGTGGAAAAACTCTTACCTCTTACTCATTTTGACAAAACTAATATGATGGTTTTTCAGAGGTAAAATTTTGAGAAATATATGATTCTAAAATAGAGTTATTTTCCTATCAATGTGCTTTTATTCAACCTTGTATGATAGTTTTGACGAATATCATTCAAGAGAAAATTTTTATACAAAATTCTCTTCTATCAAGTTTTTTGAGTTGAGAATTTCGCTCATGACATTTATTTTGGCAAAATCACTCGACCAGATAAATAAACTTCCATATCAATCAGAAATTATTTTGTAGACAAAATTTTCTGTGATTAAATTTTATATAAGAATAATCTCTTTCAACTAGTTGTATAGAATAGACCACAACAGAAATATATATAAATTCGTCATTATTATAAAATTGTTTGAAATTATTATTGCTATAACTATTTTTCAGAAGAAATGTCCCATATTTGAATAAATAAATAAACACAAATGTAAATGTAAATTTCAAACTTTACTCACTTGAATAGCATTTTTCACTAGCAAATTTGAATCCAAATACAAACTATCATGCAATACTGGTTTTGAATAGCTTATAAACACAAGATGTCTCAAAGCTTCCTCGAATTGAAGAAGACTATCTAAATCCTCGGATTTATACTCAATTAGTACACTATTATCAGTATTTTTTGTCAGTTGGAATTTTACCTGATTATATTCTAGATTTTCCAACTCACCGCTATTACCATTGAGATAAATATCGGCCATTTTTTCAAATGCTATTGGTTCATTGAATTTTTTCAGGTATGGTTTCAATACTGAACGAAATATACTATCCATATATTTCTCATCAATTAAAAATAATCTTTGAATATGAATCAAAGGATATTTCTCTCCTTCCAAAACATTTACACAAGCAGGATACATTGTTTCTGTCTCTTTGAAAGAAATGTTCTTTTTGTTTAAAAATTGTTCTAGTTGCTCTTTCTTTTCCAATTTTTTTTCAAATAACATTCCTAGGGCTTGTCCAACTACTCCATTTGATAAATTAGATAAAATTAAAGTTATATCACATTCTTTATTTGCTGAGAATATCTCTTGAGAAACTATTCTAATATCACTTGGAATTATAGTTATTTTAGAGACATGGTAACCAAGACTGTTTAGATTATTTATGAAAAAGGAACTGTAGGTATCACCTGCCGTATTATCTAATATAGAATCGTTTATGATAATCAAGTTAGTTCGATTTTTTAATTCCCACATTTTTTTTTCGCGCTATTCGTTAGGTTATATAGCAAATCAATAGAAAATAAATGGGTAACCAAACTCTACTATTAACGTAAACACGCATTCTATCACTACTAAACCAGAATTGAATGAATGAGTTTAATTTAAATAGTACAGAACCAGCTTTGCTGTGATTACGTCCATAATTCATGGGACCTACTAAAAGACAAAAATAGACAGATAAATGTCAAATTAATTCAATAATTACGGAACGTAATCTTCGAATGTCAAATATTAGTAACCTTAAAAATTTAAATTCAAAATAAATATTTGTTACCTTATGCTCTAAGATATTTATTCTCAAGATTGTAACTATATCTAATCTATTCATGAATAATTTACGCAGCATTCAGCCTTGAAGATTTTATAAGGGTAATCATCTGATTATCTTGCTATAATGCTACCAGGAATAGGAGTGTTTGGTACAGGCCCAGTTGTTAAAGTACTTGTACCAATTCTTCAAGAGAATGGATTCAAAATAGAAGCAATTTGGAGCCACATAATTCAAGAAGCTCAAGAGGCAGCTAAGGAGTTACAGATACCGTTTTACACTGATAAGATTGATGATGTACTACTTCGCAAAGATGTGGATCTTATATTTGTGCTTTGTGCGCCTAATCTGCATACCCAAATATCTGTCAAGGCACTCGGAATAGGAAAACATATTGTATGTGATAAACCAGCTGGACTGAATCAAGCTGATGCTTTAAAAATGGTGAAAGCAGGACAATATTATCCTTCTTTGATCTCACTCATAAACCATTCCTTTCGATTCTTACCTGCATTTACTCATATGAGGAAAGCTATAATTGAAAATTATTTAGGTAGTCCTATCACACTAATCGATGTTAAGATACAATGCAGTTCTTTATTCAATGAAAATGATTCTTTCAATTGGAAGTGTGATGATGTTATGGGAGGTGAGTATATGTTTGAAATAAATTAGTAGCAACAAATTCTGTTATTTTTTCCTCATAATTACTTTCATAGGAGGAGCACTGAACCTTATCGGCAGCCATGTAGTTGACTTAGTTACTTTCTTAACAAATCAAAAGGCTTTAAGGGTGCATGGTATAGTAAGGACCTTCATGAAGACTACTGATACAATAAAAGGCATTAGAAATATATCAGCTCCAGATTTTTGTTGTTTCCAAATGGAACTCTCCAATAATATCCTTGTCACAGCAACCATTAACAGTCATATAGCTGGCAGTTCTTTTCATCAGGAAGTTTTAATATGTAGCAGTTCTGGTCATTTATTAGTGAGGGGTGGGGATCTATCTGGTAGAAAAAGTAAGGGTAAGTTCAACATTATCTTGAAATATTATTCACATAAAATTTGAAATAATAGATTTTATTTTATTTATCCTCAGGCCAAAGTTATATTTCTTAACCATTTGATAAGGCAATCATCCCATTTTAAATTCTATTCTCCAATATGCTGAGAGTTGAGACTTATTTGGTCTGAATAGTATTTCTAGATCCTTCAAAAAGTTTTTTCTTTCAATTCATTTCTTCTGAGTGGTCGACACTACTTTCAGATTGTCCTAATAGTCACAATCAATATACACAAAATTTGAATAAGAATTGATGATACACATACAATTCCAAAATTTCATCATATAGTTTCCAATATTGGGGAAAACCAGTAAAGAACATTTTGAAGGTCAATATGAAGTTACAATCATTGATGAATATTAAAAGCCCTTTATAAAATTATAACATAACTACTTTTAATTCTCATTTTGCAGGCAATGAAGAAGTTCTTTATCTTGATGTTGAAGATTTGAATTGTTCAGTACCGAACTTAAATCTACCAAAACCATTTATAAAGGGTATATGCAAGATGGTGTCAGCTCTTCGTGAAGCATTCCTCCCAGTGAAAGAAAAAGCTGGTTGGATCAAAGAACCAGTATCTTCAGCAGCTAATTTTGAAGATGGACTTTATGTTCAAGCTGTCTTGAGTGCAATAAGGCAATCTTCTAAGAATCGAGAATGGGTTAAAGTTAACATTATAACAGAACAACCAGATGCTAACGCTTTACTCAGTGCAGCTGTTAGAAGAACAGCTATATCGATGAATTAGTTTTAAGTTTCAAATGTTGTTGATTCTATGTATGTCTGTTAATTTGAGTATTTGGATTCAATAATCAGTTTCACAATATTATTTCAGATTATCATTCATTTTTGTGAGAAAAATTTAAAGGAGTAGATTCTGTGATATGTTTTGATTTTACAGTGATCTGTTTCACTGCTTTATTTATATTTTTTAGATATTTTAACTGCTAGGGTCCTTAGAGTACTGCTATATTCATTAACTTTAGAAATTGTAATAGAGTAGTATCAGTACTCTGTTATTATCAGCTGCTGAGGGATTATATGTAACAACAAAAAATAAAGCATACAAATTGCCCATTGGATTTGAACTAGATGTCAGTAGTCGTGGCCAATCAGAATCATATTCCAGCCATATGCAGCAAGAAAAGTCTCCCTAGCAGCTGTTCTGTGAATCAGCTGATATTGCTCTATTGTAACATTGTTATTTTTATATTATGTTCATGAGGTTGAAAATGTTTTGATGAATGCAATTCAGAGTGGTAATTAATTCTGATCAAAGGTAATGACAGGAAATTCAACCATGAAAAAATATTGAAATCAAAAATTTTTTATTTAATTTTATTTTATATTCATATTTTTAATTATGTGATGTATTTCATCTTTTGGGTTGTACTTGAATTTTTTAATTTAAATATTTATTTTTCTATTCAGCAGCTATTAATGTTGCATTATATTTTCATTAAAAATAAATTACAATAGTTTTTTTAATTACAATCATATATAAATAAACCCTTTAATACACTACCTATACCTTTTTCGCGACTATTTCTGATACTTGAAAAAGGCATATTTTGAGGCTTGAGTCAAACATGAAGTTCAATCGAATTTGACATCTCAAATTAGGAAGTACTGTGCCTGTTACAGTTATCAGTAATGCTTTTTGCAATTCCAATTCATATTGGTTGCTTGTAGATATAATTGTATTTATAGATGATGTGAGATAATAATCCCTCAAAAGTTTATCAACAAAACATAAAAGCAACCTCGTATTATTGATGGATATGGATAGTCTAAAGTTCTGTCGGTTTTTAGTTAGAGAAATGGAATGCCCAATGGAATCAGGGCAGTACCTAGGGCGTGGCAAAAGTGGCACTTGCCAAATGAAATACTTGATGCTAAGAAAAATAAAGACCTTACGGCACTTTCCAATACCAGCGATAACTATATTGAAAAAACAGAACAATATACCAGAAACAAAATGAGAAATGTTAAAATTTCTGAAATTTAATTATTTGTAGAATATATTTTATTGTAGGTATATGAAATGAAAATGAAAAAAAAAAAATATATATATATATATATACATTTTAAAACATATTTTTAATTCATTAAAACATTGAAATTTAGATGAGTTTAGCATTAAAATGAAATCAAGAATAAAAAGTGACAATAAAAGTTGAGAATTAAAACTGGTGAATATTTCACCTAGGTAGGTATAGGAAAGGTAACAGAAAATAATGAAGCATTTAGCAAATTAATTCTTTGTTCATTTTATTCGTTATGAATAAATGAAATAATCAAATAAATTCAATGCTCACAAATAGAAGAAAAAACATGCAACAATTATTTCAAACATATAAAAAGGAAAATAAAGACTAATCATTATAAATATTATAATTCATAAATAAATAAATACTTTACAATATTCCTCTCGTCTGAACTGACCTACCTACTCACATAAAATCATTAATCATTCCTATCCTATGGAGTATCTTCAGAATGTGACGAAAGTTGAAAATCTTTAGGTAGATATACATTATCATGTAACCTAATAACTTAATCCACAAATAAATATTAGCCAAAGATAAATTCGGGTCGAAGCAATAAATAGGGATGATTATAAATTACTTTTCCCGATATCTCCTCCCTCTTTTACGAGGGCTTAACAATTTGTTCAAACTCTAGTCCAATCATTCAAATATTATAAATAGTCCCACATTTTGCGGTTGGTTTTAAATCTCTAGAGGTGCAGAAAGGGATCTTCGAAGAGGCATAAATTAGTAGTAATAGGATACATCCTTATCCTCGATGACAGCGTTCGGTGGTTGGATGGAAGGTACCATATCGCTCCAGGAAGAAGGAAAGAAGTCAGCAGCCGCTTTGGCCTCACTTCCGTCTGAATTAAAACTTTCGTGCTTTACGAAACTGAACGGCCATGTCTGTAATGGAAGTGTGATAAGTAAGAGGACATATGTTCTGTATAAATGTAGAAAAAATAAATATATACATATATTCTAGATAGTAGAGGTGCCAATAAAAATATTGTATTAAAAGCAAAAGGTAATATCCGTATAATTCTATAACATAGATCTATATTCAAGAGCGTAGATCTTTATTTTTCTTGAGGGGTAATCGAAAAAAAAATTTTTGACGACATTGTTTACTCATATCTATAATGTGAAAAAAAGAAGTTTGCTAACGAAGTTTGAAGCAAATTACTCGAAATAATTTTTTTATTACCAATTCGATTGTTCTCATCTCATCCTGGGTGTTCTTGAATTGGAGTTACGAAGGAAAATGAGAGATTCCTTGGATAATTTTAAAAATAAAATGGCCCATAAAAAAATATGAGCCTGCAAACGCTTTGTTTTCGAGTTACAGGGTGTTTCTTGTAGTCCTACTTTTTTGTGATGCTTAACGAGTTTTTCGAATCTTTATTAATCTTTGCTACCAGAGTTGGTGAATAAGTACCAAAACTTATAATTAATTTAATTATCACAGCTACCTAACTGGATCTCTATAATAATTTGTATATTTCTGAGAATTACACTATAGACAGTTGTTTGTTTTTTTTTCGAAATCGATTGCAGATACTACAAAACTATAACAAACCAAAAAAGTGCTGTGCTGAACCAGAGTTTCTCTTTAAATTTTTCCACGAAGCGTTTGCGGACTCATGTACCCCACTTTTTTTCTTGAAATGATCCGAGAAATCTGTCTTTTCCATTTGCACCTCCAATTTAGGAACAATTTTTCCGCATCCCCGCATTTGAGTTCTTCGTCTTTGCGAGATTCCTAAATTTTATATTTTGATTATCTTGGGGAGGGGGTAAGTACCCCATGTACCCCCTCATTTCTACGCCCTTGTCTATATTATGATGAAGTAGTATGCAAACCATGTACATGATGTACATACCTAATGGTTCAAATTTGTTATCTTATGATGGGATTTCCGGAACTATAGCCTCTAGACAAAAATGGAGACATTTTTTACGAGAAACAAAGGAATACTGAAAATCGCTTTTCGATATTTCCTTTCAATTCATATTCGATATATGAACGAAAATTGGAACTTTACATTTTCATCAAAACATCATTATTTCTTGATGCTATCGCTGTGAAACACAAACATTTTGGGTCAAATTCTGACTTAAGGTTCCGTAAATAACACCGTTCGAAAATTTGTTATCCTTTTAATTTTCCGAATAATAAAAAATTCAAGAAGATTATCGGAAAAAATCAGGAAAGTGCTATTATACTTTGATATAACGTATTTGGATGCAGAAGAACATTTTTAAAGCCTCATGTAAAATGTTCAAAATTGTAAGTAACTGGAACCTGGAACACACTGTATATAATTGACCAAATGATACAACACTAAAGAACAATGCTTTTAATAGAATCTCATATTAATTGCTGCTCAAAACTTGATTACTAATAGTGATAATTAAATTATCCAGGATAACGTTTTGTATGGTGTAACAATGGATAACAAATGAGAGTTTTCATGGGCCTCCAATAAAAAATATTTTGCCTACTGAACTTTTTGTTTGGAATGATTTAGAATGTAACATATCAAAAATTCAGCCAATTTGACAGCAATAGAACCTTATTATCATTGAAACGAAATTATAAAGTGTTCTGTAACTACTGATTTTTTTTTATTAATTCATGAATGTAGGGACACACCGATTTCAGCTACTTTATTATACACTGTGGTCCAACGAAAACTTAACACCTCGATTTTCCAGCTTTAAAATGCAAATAAGGAAAATCGCCGAGACCCTTCAATTTCTGATTTGAGGGGGAACAATATTTCCGTTCTTCGCGTCCCCGTAACCTCAACCCCCTGACGGGGGTAAGTACAACACCTTGATTTTGAATAGGGATGAGGGTTGTTGCTATACCTAACTTTGAAGATCTTATTGAGTACTAACTGATCCTGAAATTTCGTTACAAAATTTCCATCGATAACGAAATTGTTGAAGTATAATAAACAGATCTTTTCTAGATTAAAATAATAAGAAGTACGAACTCGTTTTTGCGACTGATTTATTCAATCAATATAACTCAACTCTCTTTTATTTTCACAAACTACTATCTTTCAAAAAACTAATCAACCAAGTTCTATGCTGACATACGAATATTCAATGCTCCAAAACTTCAGGCTTCAATACCTTCCCTCATTGAATCATTGTTGTCAATCCCATTGCATTTTTTAACATTTGTAGTCTGGGTTTGAACAAAGGTTTCGTCATAATATCTGCAAGCTGGTATTCTGAAGACACCTTCTTCACTTCAATTATATTGTCAAGCACCAGTTCACGCACAAAGAAATGTCGAATATGTATGTGCTTTGTACGACGGTGATATTCTGGGTTCTGCGTTAACTTGATTGCAGCTTCGTTATCAAGCATCAATGTTGGCAAAGATCTCACATCGATCATTTCTTCAAATAGACGCTTGAGCCAAACAATTTCTTTAGCGGCTTCACTAGCAGCAACTATTTCTGCTTCTGTGGTAGAAATTGCTACTGAAGTTTGTCGCTGGCTATACCAGGATATAGCTCCATCTGCATATATACTTAAGACACCTGTTGTTGATCTACCTGTAGAATTATCGCCACCATGATCTGCGTCACTGTAGATCTTGAGCTGATCTAGGGCACCAGCTTTGTAGGATATTCCGAGCTCGACTGTGCCTTTCAAATACCGGAATATCCTTTTCACTCTTGAACAGTCAGTATTGGAAGGGTTTTCGAGCTTTCTTGAAACTATACTTACTGCAAATGCAATATCTGGTCGTGTACCAGTCATCAGGTACATTAAAGCACCGACTGCTTCTCTATAAGGAAAAGTGCAATTCAATTTCGTTATTCAATCAATATAACTCAACTCTCTTTTATTTTCACAAACTACTATCTTTCAAAAAACTAATCAACCAAGTTCTATGCTGACATACGAATATTCAATGCTCCAAAACTTCAGGCTTCAATAGAAATGACAAGTCGAATAGTGGAAGAGTTCCTACTACTAATAGTTATTTATGCAACAAGTGCAATAAACAATTTTTGCACGAGTTGCATACAACATTTTTTCTACGTTCATGCAAAAAGTAAAAAATGATTTATTGAGGTGCAGCACTAGGTGTAGGAAAATGAAAAGCGCAACTTGAATACTTTATTATTAATATCGATTTGCATTGAAACAGGAACTAATACGTTACGAACAATTTAACTCAAACTTTATTTTTACCCTCAATGTTGAAAGTGAATGAACAATTGGTGCAATTCTCAATATTAATATTTCGTAGTGAAGTACTTTTTGAATCCACTTCTTGATTTGTTACTGCTGTAAACGTACTAGTACTTGGTAACTGTACATCGTTATTTCCTTCAGGCTGAAATATTTGATTGTCATGATGACAGCACGTTGAAGTAGAATGACAGATGAGTGCAATAAAGAACTTCTTTTTCCACTAAATATAGTTCAATAAAGTTTTGCTTTTTGCATGAATGTAGAAAAATACCTTTGAAATGTGTCGGATACGAACAATTAATATTCTCGAGGTAAATTCCATATTGCATATTCACGATTTTCGCTGTTATTTCATTATCGATGGATATTTTGAAGCGAAATTTTAGGCTCAGATAGTAGTAATAGATACGATCTTCAAAAGAAGTTATCGCAACCTCTCACCCCTATTCAAAATCAAGGGGTTGTGCTTACCCCCGTCAGGGGGTTGAATTTACGAGGACGATAAAAGCGTAAAAGTTGTTCCCTCTCAAATCAGAAATTGACGGGTCCAAGCGATCTTCCACATTTTCTTTTTAAAGTCGGATAATTGAGGTGTTAAGTTTTCGTTGGACCACCCTGATGTATGTATATAGAAATAAAATTGCAATTGAATTTATTGGAACACTATGACCTGATTTTATAGGTGGTTTATGTATTCAAATCGAGAAATTCGTCATTGATTCATCAATTGGAACACACATTCTTAGCATAACAGAAATAATTTGGATTATAGCGACAGGAATCATCCTACAAAGAAAATATTGACCGCGAAACAGCTGGGAACATTTTGTAGTCGACTGATATTTTAGATGTTTATTTAAGCGAAGTGCGTCCGCCTTTGCTTACACGCCATAACACTGGCATCCTCTAAAATTATCCCTCATTAGAAATTTAAGTATCTTTTGTCTTTCCGATGTACACAAAAAGTCGGCGATATAATGACGTATAGGAAGTAAACGAATAGAAAAGGACAACCATTTTTATTTGCATGACTCGGTCCTTACTTGATTGAAGTTCATTTTAAATTGGATTAAGATCATTTTAAATTCCCACGACTTTTCAATAAATTTGCAACAATTGTTTCTCTGCTCTCTGGCTTCATCGAGTTATAATAAAAAAAAAGCACCGAAGTGATGTCAGGAGCTTTTAACCACTCGTTCATTTATGCTTCAATTGCGCTCTTGGACACCACTGAACTTTATATATGTATCAAATGAATTTATATATGTATTTACCTATAAGTGAGAATCATTATGATGTCATTGTTATCGAATTCGGGATTACCTACTTATGTAGATGAGACAACATACTCAACTCTTTTCACTGAAACATCAGGTTTTTCGATATTATGCTTGAATTTATTTTGGTTCTGACAACCCTATATCCACACAAAATTGTGCACGAAGCTTGAAATTGTTATTTTTATTCATTTACGCAAATCCTTACTTTCTCCTTGATCGGATATGTGGTCTCGAAAAATTGAGTATTTCTTTTCGAATATTCTTCTTGTTTCTCTTTGTTCTGGCATGTACCGAATTTTTTTCCTGTCGGATAGGCTCATGAGTAGTATTCATTTTTTGTCTAGACATGTTGTGCCTAAAATGACTTATTTTCAAAATGCTCCGCATTTCATGTCTTGTACTGGGGCTGGCAGAATACTTTTCACGCATATAATTTCAAAGGGATAATATTACTTATCTCTATTTAATATATACTTGATATCTACTAATAATATGAATTTGAGATAAGCAAAATCAAAGAAATTATTAAAATATTTAAAAACATTCATTCTGACAAAATTAAATGTAAAACACGTGAACAGACTAAAACATAGAAGTTCGAAAGGACTGCATAATGCATATTTTCAGCTGAAAAAGTCAAAATAATATATGATCTTTATTTTAAACCATTATAACCATCACATTTTTCGAAAAATTTCCTACGTCAAAAAGTATCACAGATAAATGATTACAAGTGTGGTATTCCGAAATCAGAATGTCATGGAGCTATGAGTATGATATAAAAATGGGAATTTCCATTTAAAAAAACCAGGTGGTATCGTGTTTCACCACAATAGGATCAGCCTGTAAAGTCAAAAATAATTTGAGCTAATGCGCTGAGTGCTGTCGATTCCGTCAAAATTTGAATTATTCTCCTATAGTCCAAATTTTAAGTATACAAGTATAGGAGTTATCGACCGATCGAGCAGTATTGACTCACCCTGTAAATTTAACAGAAGTTTACGATACCTTTCAATAGATTCAATTCCATTATAGAACTCTTCTAAATCAATTAGTATTTGATAAATGAACAAAACAAACCACGCTCAACAATAATATAGAAACAAAAAATAAAATGTCTCAAAAAATTTTTTTAAGATTAACGACGAGATCTTCAAAAATGTATCTCTACAAGAAACGCAAACAAAGTTAGCAAAACATTCGCATATGACAATAAAACCATAACATGATTCCTATATTTTCATCAGATTATGACTACCTACTAAAATCAAAAACTTACCAATGTCAGAGGATGCTTGTGGAGCATTTCCGAAGAGGTTAGATTCTGATCCATCAAAATAGTTCTTAAATGCGCGATATAACTTGTTGCCAGCCTCAAAGTGTCCAATTTTGATAATTTGGTATCCACTGGTACCCAAGGTAGTGTCGTCTTCAATCTATAAAATGCCTTACTCAACACTCTCATTCTAGCTCTTTCTCTGGCGTTAGCGGCATTCCTTTGAGGATGCAGTCTGGATTCGTCCATTTCGTCGTCTGAGTCTTCCATTTCCGAAGAAGGCCGTTTTTTTCGGGGCATTTTTCATCTGTGGACAATCACGCAATAATTTTTTACTTTCTCGATCTATCAACTCTATTGATCTATTGGCTATATTGATCTATCAGCTAGGTAGATCAGTTGAATTAGGTACTAGTTCTAATTAATCTACATATTTTCAGATACTACCTAGACAATATATTCAATATTGATCAAGCAGAAGCAGAATTTGAAGAGTATGAAGAGGAATGAATGAAAGTTAGAACGATTAAATGGCATATATTTTGAGTTGTATAATAGTTATTTTCTTAACAAGTGCGGAAAGTTGTACTTTCCCGGACTAAACTGCCATTGTTCGATCGACGAGAAGCAAAGTTCAGTCAAGCAGTGTTCAGTGCGGGAAGGATACTTTCCGTAAGATTTAGGAACAACACATTTTCTAGAAGCCTATGAAATTAATTGAAACTTAAAGGATTTGATTAATAAGTCATACGAACATGAATGTCAGACTTAATTCTGCATGTCGTTTGTTACCATAGTTATCTTATCTTTGGTGTTAATTAGCCGTTCGGTGAAAAGAGACTTGACAGGATTCAATTTATTTTTTAATACTTGCTTGAGGAAAAATCCCCTACTTTAGCAGGTTTTTTCTTGCACTAAGAAAATGACTATTTATTATTTTTCTTCGAATACTCTCCATTAATGAAGGTTGGTGACAAGATTGGCACGCTTTAAAAAATTACATTTCGTATCGAGCATGCCGAAGCTCCGTTTATAAACTAGGTAACAGAAATTTTTTGTCGATACCAATACTTAGTTGTAACAGTACGTATCCTCTATAAAATTAATTATACAGTGTGGTTCCAAGTTAGACGTGAACCTTGAAAGAATTGTTGGAATCACTCATTCGCTGTCGATTGAGGCATATTTATTGATAACCGAAAATAAACAGTTTTTTTTTTTAATTTTCACCTTACTTCATTTTTGGTCAATTTTTGCTACGTTGACCAAGTTTGATATGGATTTAGGATTATTTTATCAGAAAAGAATATGATATGTATGAATAAAGCAAAACTATGCTGTATTAGATGTTGAATAAGAATTAGTACGATTTGAAAGTTGGTATATGAAGAAAAGAATAGTAAATTTCTAATAAAAATTTGTCTTCAACTTTCAAAACCCTTAATTTATGTATGACAAAATAATATTCAAAACGAAATTCCTTCTTCATTTCCTAAAAGAGTTTTAGTTAGAATACTGGTACTAGTTTTGTTTCAGCAGATTTTGATTTAAAAGGGGGAAAGAGCAAATAAAAGAAAGTAATGATTAAAAAGTAAAATAACTTATTTCCGCTTTATATATTTATTTTCACAACAATTGTTTCGTCATGATAACATGACTTCGTCAGGTGAGTATGATAGACAATCAAACAAAAGAAAGTAATGAATTAAATATTTTTTCATTGAAATTAAACTCAAAATTTCAGTAGAAAATGTATTCATAAATTATGTTTGAAATGACTTCCACCATTCCTTGAACAAGCAGTTTATTTCTTCAGTTGTTACCTGAAATTTACTCTCAATCTTCTCGCTGCTTCGTTTATTTTAACGGTGTTAGATCCGGACTTCTCGCTGGCCTCGAAAATAATCGGAAATTATAATCAAATTTGGTCAACGTAGAAAAATTGACGAAAAATTTCAAAAATCACAAGAACTCACACAAGGGATGGCTTCAAATGATAACATTCTACTCACTGATCACTAATGTGGCATCAAATTTGAGTCTGTCTATTACAATACTCAGTGATTATATCAAAAATCCTAGTAGAAACTAGAAGTTTCGTAAAAATGGTCGTTCGAAATTTTATTATCGTATAATTTAAAAACTAATAATTTGATGGATACAAAATTTTGCGTTTTAATGTGGAATAATATTTTGAAATGTCATATTGATCACATTACAAGAGCTAGAGAAAATTCAAGAAGAATATTAGAAAAAATTCTAAATATCTCAGCGACAATTGTCGCTCGATCATATTGAGACTTAGCAAGTGTTTGATATGAAATATCAATTTCAAACTTCGTACAGAATTTAGTGTTGAGCGCGTCACTAGCAGAAAAAAAAATTGAAGTAGAATATCGAAAAAATCCAATATTTCATTGGCAATAAATCATATCCCAGCGATTTGAACTTTTGCTTTTAAATGGATAATAATAAGGTCTTCAAGCTTGGTGCAAGCTCGGGAACGATAGAAGATTCAGAAGAAAACTAATTCTTATATTTTCGTAAGAATATATAGATCTAGATTAATTTGTTCAATATGTGAAATATTTAGTCACTCGAATGTCCATATCGAATTTCGGGAAGATCGTTTCAAATGAACTCCTCATCTAGATGAAATAACAGATAAAATGACATTATAATAAATCGCAATCGCTTTTCTGGAATGTTTTCCCTTGATGTTAACTTTCCTTTCTTTATTTTCTATGCGCAAAGACTTTTTAAAGTTGTTTTAGCATTATTATTTATGAAAATTATTACCAACCTTATTACTACATATGTATTTGTTTGTAAAATACTTGAGTATTGCTAATTAGATGGAGAAAATAGATATCAACTATTTACAATGATTCAAGATTAATTATTTTTCTTCAACCTTAGTTTTCCTTTCATAGAATTATTCGTGATTTAATAAATTTGTGAATGAAATTAGGTATTCTCCAAACAATGAAAATACTCACTTGAGTTCGATATAATCTCCTGAAAAAATAGTTTTAACACACTTTTCTAAGCTCCTACAAACCACCCACTAAAATGTTAATTGAACTAATTGACTTTTTGAGAAATATGCGACGGCAGCTTTCTGAAGGCGGTACCAAAGTATTTTGGCTCCTCCCAGTTATTAACAAATGGAACGAGATAGGTCCAAAAAGTCCCAAAATAAAGTGGAACCAGACCAGAGATCAACCAGAAGTTTGTTCAACGTCTTTGGTGCTAATGATTAAGGAGTATTTGGATTCGCTATTATATTCGTTTGGTTTAATTAAACTACTTCATTTGACATTAAGTTTGAAATGAGTTGATTGAGAAAAATGTAGATCAATTTATATACAGGGTGAGTCAAGAATGTGTACCGAGCATTCTGATGATAGTAAATTGAAAAAAATTATAGTTTGATGAATAAACTTATGGCCCAAAATGCATATTAAGGGAGTTATATCCTTCTAAAGTTGATGAAATTAAAAAAATTCTCCGCATAACTTCTAAACGGTGAATGTCGCCAGATTAAAATTTCGAGCTTAAACGTATGTTGTTAATATACATTTTTTCATTACACTTACATTTCTGATATTGTTATAAATGATTTTTTGGAACAACTTGTATGGTTACCGATGAATCTCACGATGAATTAATCGGCTGACATCATGTGACTACAAATACTCAAATATCTCGAAAATGATTCAATTTCTTGTATTTGGATAAGATTTCCTTTTTCATGTCATTTTCTTTGCTCCATCGAATACTTCTATTTTTTTACAAAAACGAATACAACGAAAGAAGTTGTACCAAAAAAAAACATGACTCGCCCTCTAAAAACACCCTTTATAACAATATAAGAAGTGTAATAAAAAATGTATTTTAACAACATTCATTTAAGCACGAAATAAAAATCTGGCAGCATTCACCGTTTAAAAGTTATGCGGAGAATTTTTTTTAATTTTGTTAACTTTGGAAAGATTTATCTCCCTCAATATATGCATTTTAGGCCATAAGTTTATTCTTCAAACTAGACATATTTTTTAATGTATTATCCCCCTGAAAAATCTATTAGGTTCGCATTTATATACTTACCCTGTACCTACCTAATATTCTAAATTAGGATGATCAAATCAAATCGGAACAAGCTGAAATACGAAAAGTATCTCCTTAAAACAAATATGAATGAAATCTTGCAATTACTTTCGATAAAAAGTGTTTTGGTCTATTTATTTCGGTATAAGACTAAAACATTGCAAAAATATAAGCTAAGATCTATTTCTATTGATTCCGTTTTAATGTAAAATACCTAAGTATCTCTAATATAACAAATATAAAAATATCATTATAAAAAATTTCAATGAATATGTTGCGGGATTCAAACTCAGGGTCATTGGTTCAGACATCCTAATACTTAGTGGTAAAAAAATTGCAACTTTTCTGTATAATCGTAATATTGTGAATGTGTGGTTTTTTTTTTTTGATTTTTTGCCTTTAAAGTGCATACTTTCAACAAATTTTATTTACCTAAATAACTCTTATGGTTTCCGAGATGGATGTGGATGACAAAACAAAAGATATTTTTTTATTCAATTTTTAGATTCATACTATGTTAGATGTAACTGTGAATTATTTTCTACAAAAATTTCGATAGCTCAGAATTTTTTTCGTCAGATTTCTACTAACTTTGATTTGCTCATCCCTAAAATTTAGCGATGTAGCTTTTACGCGGAAAAAATATTAAAGTCTTTCTGATCTGATATGGGGCTTATTTCGCCAAAACTACTTTGCAACTTCGCTCTTTGAATTACGTTGGAGGGTGTTAAAGTTTGTTTTTTTTTTTCAAGTTTTTTTCTCATAGCAATGTTCCTTGTCAAGATATTCACCTTAAATTTGGCACAGATATTCCAATTTGAAGTTTTCATCATGTAATATGCAAATTATGATTGCAAATCTATAGGGTGATATTTTTTTTGGATTAACAAGGCCTGCTTCTTTCCTCCAGAACTTTTATTTGCTGAATCACTGATAGTCTAGAAAATGTAGATAGAAACTTTGATTCAGTATTACACTTTTCGGTTTTTTCCTCGGTTTTATCGTATCTACTACCGATTTCGAGAACAAATTTCAAACGATTCTCGGTAAAATCCAAATTATTATAAAGATCTAGTTAGTAAGCTGTGATGAATAATATTTATAGGACTTTTTTACCTACATTTTCCAAGGAATCTCCCATTTTTCTTTATACATACTTCCAATTCAGGAACACCCTGTATACTTACCTAGGTTTAGCTCTCCTCAAACATTCACATTCGAATACTTATTAAATATTATACGTACCTGAACAGATCTCCGAAATATCCTTATAACACAAAAAAAAAATTGAGAACATGAAAATAAATATCTTCATGTCATCCTTACCGGAACCTTCCAGATTGTTTATTTTTTCGAAAGATATCCGTAATAAAATACTTTGTGCCCTTTCCCCAATCATAAACCAACTGGGTGACCAAGATGTTTTGTTTTGGTTGACTCGAATGATTCACACGCATATTTTGTTTGTTTTTCTTACAACTACACAAAGGGTCACAAGACAAATGATTGATCCGTGATAGTAGAGGCCTTATACTTTGTGGGTTCTCAGAATAAATAATCCAAAAAAAGTTTTTTACTTGAATCGAATGAAACCAAATCCTTATTCTGATTAAAATTGCACAAGCGATTTTAAAAGATTACTTTTGGAAATGTTCCCAAGAGGACACATACAATTTTTCAATCAGAAACTTGATTCGATCTATCAAACATCTTCGGGTAATATTCGAAAGAGAATAACTGATGCTCAGATCTGAACAGCGTAAATAAAAATCACTTAAATTTAGACTGTTCCAGGTGTGAGGTTTCACCAATCTGTAAGTAGTCTTTCAGTCAGAACAGAACCCTCAATGACAGTTTCCGCTTCATTTTATTTGCATACATTCTAACGAAGACAGATTCTGCATCGATCCATCTATTAGATAATATCCACTCAGGATATTTCTACATTTATCTCGGTTAGTCCTGAAATGAAGAAAACATAATTGACATGCACTTAATTTCATTGAAGTAAAGCCACATATAATAATAATAATAACGTTTATTTATTTGTAAAGAGAAAAAATACATTTTTATACTATCATAGATTGAATAAACTCAAACTATCGAAAAGTGTTGAACACTTGTTTCGAGATAAGTAAAATAAGACAAAAAAAAAAGAAATACACAAATGAAAGGTAGGCAACATTAAGTAATTGTATATACATCCAAAATCAACAACAATGGAAAAGTCCACGCACACAATGCAAAACGATGACATATAGCAAGCAATATATTTTCGTTGTGAATTCGTTCGACAAAAATAGCGCACAATTTACATTCGAACAGTAATTTTTTTAATATTACTTACATAACGAGTAAATAAGTAAAGTTGTACCATCGAGTAATAAACATAGATAGAGGGTATATACGCAATTTTATCATGTCCCCAACATGGTTAGATTACGTTGTCGGATTGTGATATATTTTCAAATCCACAATTTTACTATATCGTTAAGAATGTATGTTATATTGAATGTAATATATTTATTTGAGTGATTCCCGATTTTATATGCTCATTTGAATATTTGGAATCCGATATTTTCCCTAATTGTCGAATTTATAATAACCGGAATATTTTCTATCTACCAGCTGAAATCCAAGATTTGGCAACTTTCGCTCTCCTAGTGTCATCGGTTGTTTCACGTCGTTTGGCGAGCTTGAAGTTTGTTTTCTGAATTTCTTATATATTGAGGTAGGTATTTATTTCAATATATTTTGAGTTTATATGAAACGTTGATTCACTATGAGACATAAGAAGTGCGCTTTTCGTGGAGGAACTCGCGAATTGAGGTAAATATTGTATCACTGATATGTTTTCATTTCCGCGCTCTTCATGTCAAATGACAAAGTTCCTGTAGGGGACAAAATTTGCTTATAGAAAATGACATATGCTTCCTCTATCTATGTTTATTACTCTGAGAGTTGTACCTATAACTTCTATGGTTGTATTCATTCACAATATTCACATATTCTGTAATTGGTGGATAAATAGGTACAGGGCATCCCATATTCAATGCTCACTGAAAGCATCTCGAGATATCAGAAATCAGATCCTAAATATCCTACCTTGTTCTCGAATTATACAGGGCGTTTCTGAAAAATTACCGTTTCAAATATTTCACTATATCTTGGTTTCTTTTTTCACTAATTTCTATGGTTATGCATTAAATTTATGAGAATTGAAACCCTAAGGACGTATGCTTCTGAAGAAGGCTCAAATACCATAATATACCTACTAGGTGGTCCAACGAAAATTTAACACCTCGATTTTTCGGCTTCTGAATGAAAATGTGGAAAATCGCTCGGACTCGTCAAGTTTTGAATCGAGGGGGACCAACTTTTACGCTCTTTGCATCCCCGTAACTGCAACCCCCTAAAAGGGGTGAGTACAGCCCCTTGATTTTGAATAAGGATAGGGGTGATGCGATACCTTATTTTAAAAATCTTATCGAGTGCTATCTGATCCTGAAATTTCACTTCAAAATTTCCATAGATAACGAAACGAAATGATAGGTAAAATAGTGGAAGAGTACTAACTATACTTAATACTTTTTAAATGTGTCTGATACGAATAATATTCTCGAGATAAATTTCAAATTGCCTCTTTCATTATTTTCGCTATTTGTTAATTATCGATGGATATTTAGGAGCGAAATTTTAGGGTCAGATAGATCTCGATACGATCTTCAAAATTAGTTATCGCAACAGCTATCATATCCTTATTCAAAATCAAGTGTCTGTACTCAAACCCGTCAGGGGGGTTGAAGTTATAGTGGGATGAAAAAAGCGGAGAAGTTGTTCCCCCTCGAATCAGAAATTGACGGGTCCGAGTGATTTTCCACATTTTCATTTTAAAGTCGGAAAATCGAGGTGTTAAATTTTCTTTGTACCTCCTAGTATTTAATCTCAAATTTTTCAATGAGTCGAGTACCTATATTTGTAACAATATAATAGTAAGTGAGCAAATTAGTAGTGTAGGTATTCTTTTCAGCCTAAAATACCTATCAAATTTCATACCCAGACATGATAAACGTATATTAAATTAGTAGGTAAAATTGAAATTCTAAAAGAGTGAAATTTTGATTAAATATATTGACGTAGTTAACAGTTACATTTAAGTTTGTGCAGTTATTCTTTCTCTAAAATTAGATAACAGTATCATTGACCTACAGTTTCTTACACAATCAGGAAGGCTTCTATTGCTCCCTGGTATATTCACTTCAGCACTGGCTGTTCTTCTTGATAAGCTGTTTTTACATTTCGAAGGAATGGTGAATCTTGGAGCATTTTCAAGTAACTGACCAGCTGGACCCATCTCAGTTCTCATCCACCTGTTCTCACCAGCCCTGAAAATGTTCTTTATCAACAAATGTTTCACGTGAAGCATATCAGGTTTTGAAATCAAAAAATTCACTAAAAATGTTGCCATAATAGGAATCAATAGAATTAATGGATCTCTTTTTTAATTTTGATTTTGACTACAGGCGATTTCAAATGAAAAAATGAGAGAAATCATTATGTGAAGACAGGAGCTTTTGAGCGCTAGGTGACCAATTAGGTACAGCAAAAGTATTGTTTCTTTCTGGTTTAAAATCTCAAAAATGCATACATACCATAATAAAAAGTTCGGCATATCATCCTTGAAGAAATATTGTATCATCATAATCGTCACTGGTAAAAGGGAAACAAAAGTCAAAGTGCAAAATATGCAGAATCTGCTGAACACTTTATTGAAAGAAATGTCGGGAGGTGATGATACTTTCTAGGAGTAAACAAAATGTATTAATACAATTGAATCGAAAATCTAAAGATATATATCGATATCAAGGTGAAATAACAATAAAGACACTTCTCTGATTCTTCTCTTGGTAAAAGGTACGAAAAGTTGAATTAAAAATATTGCGGCAAATAGACTGCACACTTTATCAGCGATAAATTATTACGAAATATCCGAACACAAAGTAAAAGATGAATATCAATAAAATTCCTTTAGATCATAATCAATATTAAAATATCCTTAGATATAGCGATTTTGTTGTTCATAGATTCCAATTTACCTCAACATAATCATCAAAGTACAAGTTTGTCCATTTGAATATTCTCATGATGATGAACCAAAACCTGGTGAGATAGAAAAAGGATGACTGTAAACCCATTTCCTGAAAATTGGACAATTTGTATTATTATCATCTACAGGAGACTAAACTTACTCTATAGATAAATGTTTTCCATCTTGTCCTCCTCCTGGAAAATCGGTGAAAATGATCATAAAGCAAGAAAAACGATGAAATGAAGAAAATGGCAGTTGGAAGAGCTGAGATACCTGGTTCATATAATTTAGAACCTTCATAAACGTCTTTCAGAAATTTTGAATGTATAGCAATTATTGAAAAATTATTATTCGAGAAAATTTCCATCGAACTGAGAATTTTCACAAATCGGAAATGATTTTAAGTTTTGATTGATTGGACGTCATATGGACATATTTTTCTCTAGAAAAAGATTTTTCTATATTCTGTAAAAAGAATGAATATGCAAAAAGGTTGTCAAAGGGACATTTTCTTCTTAATGTAAATCGAGTCTGAAAAAACAAAGTATTTTAGGCACATATTGTAGTCATATTTATAATCGAGAAAAAGTACTGAGAATTAAAACAAGAAAAAGAAACCTTTCGTTCAATTTACTATTCTATGATTAGACATCATGAGTGAATTCCGGGCATAGAGTCATAAACATAGATACAGGTAGTATACGAAATTTTTACATATGTCCCCAACATGGTATGGTTAACATAACGCCCCACAACACCGCATACGAAGTGTTCAAAACATTCTTCAAGAGAACAATATCCAGAGACTGAACTGGCCAGCAAAATCACCAGACATAAATCCAATTGAGCCTGTATGGGGTTACTCAGGGAGAGCCATATCCATTCGCCAAAACTCACCTTCAACTTTTCAGGAATTGATTTTAGCCCTTCTGGAAGAATAGAACGATATGCCTGAAAATTTCATTAATGACTTCCTGAGAGGCGTATTGGGCAGTTGATTGAAAGAAGAGGTGGTAATACGGACTATTGAATTTGGATTCAGTTGTGGAATAACTATAATTGATCAAAAATAAATATTCGATAAATTCAGATTTTTTCCTCATTTTTCCTATTTTGTCTCATTCTGCATAAAGCAAAGAGTAATAACAAACCAAGATTATCTATGATATATATTGCAGTTGAAATAGAGGAAAATATATTCATCTCATTTCCAGAACATAGATTGTTTATTTCTTAAGAAACCTAGTAGTGAGTAAACTTTATTTAATAGATCTATAATTAGTTACATAATTCAATTCATATTTAAAAATTGCTGAAAAAAACTGGAAACTTTTGAAACAGTATCGAAATTTCTGAACTTCCTAAACTTTTATAGAACAGTTCATTTTGGACTGTGACATACAATTCAAAAAACATATTAGAATAATTTATTATTCAAGCGAGAATTAATTGTATATTGAGCTTTTTATTTAATTATTGTAATTGTAATTTAGCCTCATGTTCCTCCTGCATCATCTTGTCTTCTCTTTCTAAAACTTTCTTTCCCTTTCCTTCTTAGTACGTATTCCTCCTTTGAAAGTGACACTGGGTTCCGAACCTGTATTCTCAGGTTCTTGCTATACTGGCTTCTTCAATTCCGTTGAATTATAATATGATCACTTTTCTTTTTCTTTCTTCTACTGGTATCACTTCTCCTAATGAATTAAAAAATGGTGGAGAATGAACAACCTGATTATCCTGTGTGATTTCAACAGGAAACGCAATCTGATTTTTCAGAATATTCAATTCAGGTTAATCATTGAAAACCAAACATACTAAATCAGTTCACTCAAAAAATTGAAAAAAGTTCAGTAAAGAGCAAGGTCTGTAGATTACTCTAAATCTATAAACCTTGAGTAAAGAGTATGGCCTCCTCGAAAATTAACCTCATCTTGACAACGCCTTTGCATACTTTCGATCAGATTGTTGAAGTAGTTGATCCATTTCTCTTCAGAGTTGCGGTAAAAGCCTTCTAAGGAGAGGTGAGAATCTGAAGCTCTTTGTAGCTGATCCCAAGCGTGTTCAATGGGATTGAGTACTGGCGAACGAGGTGACACTAATTTTTAAGAAATTCGCAACATCTCTCTGATAAGTCCCGCCTTGATCATACCATAGGCCTATTGGCTTCATCCGCACTAAGCTTACATCTAGATCTAGGCATTATTGCAAAACAAATCTTCAATCAAAGTTGATTATAAGACTGTAAAAGAACAGATCCAAAATTCTTAGAAACGCAAACGACAAGAAAATGACTGAAACTGATAATATCAAACAAGGAGCAAAAAACCATTCAGATATAAGATAATAGACATTTTATTTCTCATAAATGAACATTTGTTGGACAAGTAACGGCGACTTTTGAAACAGTCACAAAATTTTAGAAGTTCCTCAACTTTTGTGGAGCAGTATATTTAGTGCGGGGAACTAGGAAACATATGGAATAAGAATATAATTAATTCAAAGAAAGTAGATATTGATAATCTGTTAAAGGTATATTTGAACATAAACATAATTAATAAAACAATCCATCTTATTATACAGGGTGTTTCCTAAACATGCGGCAAAAATTCAGGGGGTTGTTCCTTGGACTATTCTAAGAATATTTTGTCCTTTGATGATTTTTGAAAAACCTATTTGTTTCGAAGATATAGGGGAAACAAAATTTCAGATAATAACATTTTATTATGAAAAATTACATGAAAATTCAACTCAACCTACAAAAACTGTTGAAAATGACCACCTCTAGCCAGCATACAAGCATCCAATCTTCTCCTCATTGACTGCCGAACCCTTTCAAAAACACCAGGATCATTTCTTATTAAGTTACACACAGCAATGATCCGATTTCGCAAGTCTTCCACATTTTCTACTGGAGTGGTATAAACTTATGATTTTAGATGGCCCCACAGGAAATAATCTAAGGGGTTTAGTAATTGGAATGTTGTTAAACAAATTTAAAAATAAATTGTACCTACTTAGTAAACACAGTGCGGTACGCATTTTTATTTAAACTATTATTAATTTTAAAAATATGAAAAATGTTGTTCGCCCTGTATCTTCGAAACAAAGAGGTTTTTCAAAAATCATCCAAGGACAAAACATGCTTAAAATAGTCCAAGGAACAACCCCCTGAATTTTTGCCGCATGTTTAGGAAACACCCTGTATATCGTCAAAATGTTCGTTAATAATTAATTGTCTTGCTTGACTAGCAGAGCTCGAAATATGTTGACACAATGATTCTTCTTCCTCTTGGATCTCGCTTGACCATTCTTCTGGAAAAATGTCGCTCATATCTAAAGCAACATTATGCAGGACACCAATGGCAACTATAATTGCCAAAGTGGTTTCTAGCTTGACCCTTATTCCAGATGAAAGTATTGGAAAACGATGTTTCCATACCCCATTCTTTCTTTCTACAACATTTCTCGTTTTGATTATAGATTCATTGTATAGCTTTTCGGAATCAGTTCTAGCGTCCACTAATTTCGTCATCAGATATGGTTCAAGGGTGTAACTACTATCACCAACTAATAGATAAGGTCCAAATTTACCACTCTGAAATTTCCTTTTTAAATTACTATTGTCGAAAACAGTTTGATTATGAGCTGATCCAGGCCATCTTGCTACAATATCTCTTATTCTCAGCTCCGAATCTGATACTGTTTGCACCTTCATAGCAAAAAAATCCTTCCGACATCTAAATGTTTCCGTATCGTCACCACCTGGAGATTTGATTTTGATGAGTGTGCAACCTATCGCACCAATCGTTTTAGGAAATCTAGCAATTTTGTAAAACTTTTCAGCTTCCGCCTGCATTTCAATGTCGCCTTCGCACATCTCAATATATTTTGGACGAAGTAAAGCAATGGATTGAGAAACTCTTTGGACTATCCTTGAAGCAGACGCTTTCGAAACTCCAATGAAATCTCCTGCCGTTATCAACATATTTCCAGTGGCGTAAAACCTCAATGTCAGAAGAAGCTGTTGCATTGGTTCTATACATCCACCTCTAAAAAAATCAGCATTGATATTATTCAATAGACTGTAATGAGTCAGAAAAATTTCTTACCTATTGCTTGGAAATGATAATGAGGATGCAATTTGTTGCAACAGACACAGGACACTTCTTTTTGTTAAACGAAATCGATCGAAGAATTCTATATCGTCCAACGATGAAAAATGTTGTTCCCTCCTTCTGTAGATTTTCGGCCTTCTCAAACACATTTCTTGTTCTTCATCAGACGAGGAAGAACTAGAACTAGAACTTGTATCAGGAAACATTTTCGATATTCAAGTTGAAGCTCGAGATCAAGGAGAAGTTCATCTAAAAACACTAGGTATAACGAAATGCCAAAGATACTAATTTCGAAAATTGACACAACAGAACTCGCCAACAGACTGAGGTTATGTTGAATGTTGTGTGATTATAAAGCATGCGCGAACGAAATACATACAGGTCGGAAGAATTTCATTACTTACCTAACTTTACTTTTACTCATTTAGTTGTCGACATCGAGTATCGAGACTGGAGAGATTCAAGCTCTATAAATTTAGACCTTTAGTGTAATCTATAGACCTTGGGAGAGATTAGTTAGTTAACTGAGACGCGAAGATTCGAGGTTAGCTATGATTTCGAGA
The DNA here is from genome assembly GCF_914767665.1 of Harmonia axyridis. Lineage (NCBI taxonomy): Eukaryota > Metazoa > Arthropoda > Insecta > Coleoptera > Coccinellidae > Harmonia > Harmonia axyridis. Next base: position 18,062,414 of record NC_059502.1, read on the forward strand.
CAGGAATGAAACTTCCTACCGAGGTTTGTATACTATTTATTTAAACCATCATATTTCGATCAAAAATAATAAATCTTTGTTTCGTTCTGAACATACCTAAAATATTACATTCAACAATAAATCACCAAATAGGCATTTTTCTCAGAATAATTAAGCAGATACCTTTGTTGTTACCATTGCTTTGTTGTGAATAAGATGTCTAAAAACATGGTGAATGCACTCGTCAAATTTTGAATGCAATGAAATTCCACCAAATTGAAAATATTAGTTTTAGTTCGTGGCGGCGCCGCAATGTCATACTTGTCATTTCTATCTTTTATCGTTGTTTTTGATTGGATACATTAATTAAAACCCGATACTGACCAATTAAAAGCGACGTGTAACCGAGTATGATCGTGCAGAGTCGTCAAACAAAACACGAACCGTTTACTGCAATGAATTCAAATATTTGTAATAGAGAGAGTTTATTGGTATTTCAATTACAAGAATTGCTTCCATAGATCATAACTATAATGAAAGATATACATATAGGTACATAATGGCACAAACCTCGTAAATAATAAATAACAAGTATCTTAATTTGTTGATAGCGCTACCTACAGTTGACATAACGAAGCTTAACTAATATTCTCAAAATTGGCAAAACAAAAGCTAATCAGTTCATACACCTGTTTTTTAGACATCTTAGTTGTAAACAACTGTCACCAATATAAATAAATGTCAGATAAAGTCGGATGGATATTAGTTTCCCGAATATTAATAAATTGAGAAAAATTTCCTCCGATGAAGAATTGATGGGCTGTATCCCGCTATAAATACAAGCTTCTGAGGTAGCAGCACACGTCTTGGTGCCAGAAAAAGTAAGCATAGCTAAATCCTAAAAGCTATTGAATTATATAGGAAGTGGTGCGAAGTAAAAAGGTGAAGAATATCAGTTCCGAAAGTGTGCTTTTAGCATATTTTGGAGAACAAATCAGACAAAAGAAGCAATCCACTTTGTGGGCAATATACAGTATGATACGAACGATGCTACAAATTGAGAAATACTGATATTTTGAAACACTAACTGCTGGCCTTCCTAAAACGACAAAATGTGTGGACTTCAGACCCAAGAAATCGAACGTATTTTCCAGGAAAATAAAGAGGATTTTTTAAAAAAAGCTCCAAATAATCTTCTACCGATAAAGGTAAGATATAACTGTACAGGGTGGGCAAATAAGCGAGGTAAGTGGCTATATCTCAGGATCCACTCATCGTAGAGACTTGCGGTGAAAATTTTTACCACTATTTTTACCAATGAACTTCTGACTTAGCGCCCCCTGTCGAAAGCAGCAAATACAAATTCATCACGAGTATATTTTGTCCTCAATCAACAAGATATTATCTCTTAGACGAGATATAATTTGCTCAAAAATGTAGAGCCAAACTGAAGTTACAGACATTTCAATCAAGCAGATTTCTCTCTTTCCCCTACCCTTATTTGATGTCGTAAAATTGAAAGTGACAATACAAAAAGATAGAGAATTTTCAAAGGATTACAGTGATGATTTTGTTTCTTCAATTTCATATGAAACATTTTCGAGTAAAATTCATTTTTCTACTCGACGATAGCTATTATGCTCCCTAACGGCAGAGGTATGAACTTCAAAACAATTTCCAGTGTGTTTTCTTGTACACTCTAGAGGTAAAAATTTTTACCGCAAGTCTCTACGATGAGTGGATCCTGAGATATAGCCGCTTACCTCGCTCATTTGCCCAGCCTGTACATAAAAACATAATTACTGCGTTCGGTTTCTGTAAGCTCCCTAACCGTTTGAAAAATCACACCATTCGCACCGTACCGTCTGCACTGTTCTAGGCACAGAATACTAATAATGTTCTAGGTTCGGTAAATATTAACATTAACCGGATACACCGTTGCTCAACCTTTCACTCCGCCTAGATAGGCGGAGAAAACAGTGCGAACTGAGGACCATAGATTACAATTGTTTTAAGAAATTAGATAAACATTATTCAATCATTCAGAAGTACAAATATGATGCAACATTTTCTAGAAATTTTTTTCAAAGAAGATAACAAATGTGTGTTTTCTTCATAAAAGAACACCTTGATTTCTGAAAGTGAATTATTGTTGGTAAAAAAACGACAAACATTTAAATTTGGAATTGCCATTCCCAGCTATCTTTGGGCAAAGTATTGTTGTTTTCCATTCTTCTCAATTAAATATTTACAATTCACCAGGTTGGAGGCATGCTCTGCTGAAATCTACTATACATATAAAAATAAGTCGGGTTTTCCTTCCTAACGCTATAACTCCAGAACGCACGAACCGATTTCCACGGTTTTGCATTCGTTGGAAAGGTCTCGGGCTCCGTGAGGTTTATAGCGAAGAAAATTCAGGAAAATTTTCCACAGAAAAGCGGGAAAATCATTTTTCACATACATGAGTAGCTGTCAAATAATGTATCACGCACTGGCGCCATCTACTTAAAATATTGGTTTGTAGTACATGCTATGTATCAGAGATGGCACTGTATGTGAAAAATGATTTTCCCGCTTTTCTGTTGAAATTTTTCCCGAATTTTCTTTGCTATAAACCTTGGTTTATTTGCGACTGCTGTTGGTAAATCTACGTGGACCAAAATCATTTGCGCATTTGAAAACTGTGAATGGCCAACAATGCCTAACATATCGAGAAGCATGTCAACTATTGGGTTTGCTGGAGAACGATTCTCATTGGGATTTAACACTTGCGGATTCAGTTGTTTCATCAAATGCGTACCAAAGACGAACGCTGTTCGCAATTATCATCGCTACATGTTTTCCTTCACAACCAATTCAGTTATGGAACAAATACAAAGACGACATATGTGAAGATATCTTGCATCGCTTGCGCATTCAAACGAATAATCCTGACATCCAAATAACCGATGAAATCTACAATGAAGGATTGATTCTGATTGAGAACCAATGCTTGACTATTGCAAACAAGCTACTGATTGAAGTAGGAATGATTGCGCCAAATCGATCGATGCACGATGCATTCAACCAAGAATTAAATCGAGAGCTGCAATACAATGTTGATACATTGCAGGAATTCGTTCGAAATAATGTGCCGTTACTGAATGAACAGCACAAACAAGTATACGCAAGCGGTGGATAATAATACTGGTGGTCTATTCTTCCTGGACGCACCTGGAGGAACAGGGAAAACATTTGTCATTTCATTGATTTTGGCCACTATTCGATCAAGATGTGACATAGCTTTGGCGTTAGCATCATCTGGAATTGCGGCGACTCTTCTAGATGGCGGTCGTACTGCACATTCTGCGCTTAAGTTGCCACTCAATTTAAACACAATTGATACTCCAACATGCAATATTTCCCGATCCAGTGCAATGGGAAAATTGTTGATGCAATGCAAGCTCATTGTTTGGGATGAGTGCACAATGGCACATAAGAAATCACTTAACTTCACACTGAAGGATCTTCGTCGAAATAACATCTTCTTCGTCTTTTAATCACCAAACGAAATGTTACATAAAACGAAGCCATCTGGTGGCGAAACGGAGTTCGCCGGGTTTGCTAGTATTATATTATATTTCCATGATTGCCGTTAAGAATTGACACCCTGGAGGGAGAATAAAAATAATACATAATAGCTGAAAGCTAGCAGATATAGGGGTACATTGAAATTGATATAAAATAAATTTTATTAACGAGTTGAATAATTACATAAACTATCAGCAATTAAGTACTATAATGGAATAATGAATAAATCTGGTTGATAAGGGTTTTTTCAAACTTCACATATAATACGATTCTATATTAAATTTTGAAGTTTTATTTTATTTATAGTTTTGTAAACGACAGCTTGGAATTGAAGTGAACGAATTTAAGGCATGGAATAGTTGAATGATAATAATAATTATTGTTGGGATATATATTATTGGTTGTTCCCTGTATAACGTTTATTGTCGAATTAATTCTGAAAAAGTGTCAGTTGTAATAAACTGGCCTGTAGTTGGGTGTTAATGTTTAAAAAAGGAACTTATTAGAAGAGCGGCTTTCTAAAGTTCCGGCCAGAATAGTTATTTTGAAATTAACACAATTTCCCTTTTATGAAAGAATCTTTCGTGTGTCCGGCTTATGCACTACTGCACTAGGATAAGTCTTATATTTGATCTTTTTCGAGGAGGTGTTTCACTGAATGAGACCAAGTATTTTTGAATAACAAAGTTTAATAATGGATTGAAATAATTAATGAAAAAAATACAATCAATAAAATTTGCACATTACTAGCCTATGGCAAACACCTTAAGAGTAAATAAGAAAAAAATTATAACCTTCGACAATCTTGGACTATTTTGGTAAATCTTTTATAAGGAGAAAAATCATCAAACAATATATATAAGATTAAATTAAATATCCTTACCCTGGATATCACAATCACTGTTCAAATAAACCTTTCAACAAATTCCCTATTTGTACCTTTCCTAAAACCGTTCCCGCAAACCGACTTGAACTTTATTCAACTTAAGATCGAACTTGCACTCAGGGCCGAATTGCCCTCTTGATCCCAACTTCCGAACCGAACCAATACCTCCTAGACTACAAGGCCTGGGTGCTCTCTTGTGACGTAAGCATACCCAGGGCATAGTCGACTGAACTGTGGTCGTTCGGCTTGTGACTCGTTTCACAATTATATGAATAATATTTGGAAGGCTTTTTGTTTAAAGAGGATGCCAGTCGTCAACTGAGCCTTTCATCGCATCCCATTCGTTTTTATTATGGAAAAAACCAAGTTTCAGAGAAAAAACCAATTTATTATCAATAAAACTGGATAATCAATATGATACCTATGTATATGTATATGTATGAAAACATTGAAATATCTCGAAAGTGGAATTCGAAAGTATTGAAATAACGAAAATTCGATAATATTGATATCTTCCATAAGGGATTATAATGATATAATTGGGAAACAAATGATTCATTTGAATTATATTCAAATGATGAACTTAGATGAAAATGACACTATCCACAAAAATGATTCGAAAAGTCCTTGCCAGTAGGAGTAATCACTAGATAAGCTGAAATTCTAAGCATTATATCAAGATTATATCTACAAAATCACGTACTGAATTTTCTTGGAGAAAAATTGACTCAATATCTTTGTGAATGTTCACTGGATGACTATTATCACAAGTGATTATTGAGTATCAAATGTCTTCGCTTATCTTTTATTTCAGAAAAGTTTCAAAATCTACATGTGAATTCAACTTTCGATAATTTTCAAATTCTACTCTACTTTCCGCTATAGCCTTTTCCAAATACTTTAGTTCGGTTCTTTCTAATTTTTCATCACGAGTTTTTCTAAACTTGATATTTTTCGATAGATATTTAGGACAATTAGGAAACAAAGTTGGAACAGCATCTGGTTTGAGTCTAGGGATTTTCAGAGTTACCGTTATTGTATGACCGCTTCTTAATCCGTCGCTGAAGTGGATTTAATTAAATTCTCCTCTGCGAAATGCTTCTCACATACTTTGGTATGTATAGTGGGTTTTAAATTTTGCCTAGGAATGGTCGCTAACCACTTTTCAAGCAAGTATGTATCCGTAGGGAACTTAAAAGCGTGCACTTTCGGTCCATTTTTGTAATTTCCCCTGCACCCAGGAACACAACACATATAAGGCATTTTCTCAACACAGGTAGTACTTAAAAGTACTGTCCAATATCACTGAACACTAATTATTCACACAAATTTCACAACAGGTTGAATAACCTTGCTAACAAGTGTTGAAAAACTAACAAAACAAGTGAATATCACGGTTCAGTTGTGTCGACTGGGATATAAGAAGCATCCCTAAACCCGAGCCCTAATATTAAAATGACCTGGGATGGTTGACGTCACAAGATTTTCGGGTCGAGTACCGTGGCCTTGTTTTCTAGGAGGTATTGACCGAACCCGATGTTCCACTTGAACCCTTACTCTAACTTTCCAACTCTAACTTCAACTGCCTACCGAATTGAAAACTGTTGTTTTTATCGTTGAATAATCGTCACCCTCCTTCTACCAAATTTTTCTAAGCGTCTATCTTTTTTTCTTTCGTCCAATCAGAGTGATTGTCCTTATGTACCTAGATTATTGGTTCCACCCCATGTTATGTACTATTGACATGGGGTTGTGCCGTTAACACCGCCTAAAATCATGGCCATTTTTTTCGTACCGTTGGTGGTCCCTTTGAATAGAACAGATTTTTTTGTTCGAAGTTTTGGGCCATTTAAACCTCCCTAGAGTTTTTGCGACTAAATTTTATTGCTTTGACAGCCTGTCCGATTCTCTTGAAATTTGACCCTAGTTGTTTTATTGTGGGATATCGAAAGTGCCGACCACCCTGGGGTGTTTATCTTAAGCCAGGATGAAGGATTTAATGCCTAATAAATGTGAGGGTGACAACGACTTCGTTTGCGTTCACTCTACTGGGATAGAACCGGGAATTTGTTGAATATCCTTTCAATGAGCCTGTACTAATTGTGAATTATCATTCACATTCATTACATTACTTTCCCCTTTGAAAAAGTTTTGACATCGGTTGTCATAACTTTTCCCTTACTACCATTAATAATCCAAATTTATCATACCTCGAACACATGCATATATCCAATAAGTGTATACCTATAATAATGCAATAGCAATCAAGCATTCTCCAACATATATATAAAAAAAGGTGAATCAACATATCTAAAATTTATCCCTCAAAAAAAAAAATCTCTTATCACTAAGGTGGTATGTTCTTTTCCCTTACTACATATCGAATACAAAAATCTTCAACAACAAAAACAAAAATCTACAACCTAAAATTAAAGACATGATTTATCGATCATTCTTGTAAAATTCTTTCCTTCCCCACTTCACTGTCTCAAACATGGAGTGCTGTGAGTTCACTGTCGGAATTCGAGAACACTTTCGCGGCACATACTGGTGTCGTCATGCCGACTCCTAGTGTTTTCGAAAATTCAGGACGATATTTCGTTTTCTCCTGGACCCAACCTTTGTTTCGGGAATAACCTCCAAGGATAGATAAGGGACATAGTGTCACTTGTTCTTAATGTAACGCAATAATTCGTGAAATCATTACACATATTGTTTGTATTTCGCGATTCACTTCTTGCGCGTCAGACTTGTAGTCTGCTCCTCCATACATTAGGGTGAAGTTAAAGTACGATGAAATGTTGTTCTAGTTCGACGGTTTCGCTCGTTGTCATTCTGAAGATTCTCTTGGCATCGTTGATGTCTTCTTCAGTATTCGTAGTGTATATATTGGTCGGATTTGTACGAAGTTACGGTTTGTGTAAACTTCTTCTGCATCCTCAGTTTCTCGCTGACTTTCTTCTCTTCATCTCACTAATGAACAACTGAACAACTTCTTCCATAGCCTCTAACTTAACCCTTTCGCCTGGTTCCTTAACACAACTGTCTATACTTCTCAGGTGTTTTACTCAAACTGTAGTTCATTGTCGCTTTCGACACATCGGAAAATCACGTTAATTAATTGTTATCTTCCGCACATATACTATTCGCGGTCGACACACACCTTTGGGAGGAAGGTTATTCCCTTAACTACGATTTGGTCCTTCTTCAAGACGGTTGATTTCTTCTTCCTCGAACTCCCTATATAAATTACAACAGGACACAAGAACCCTCTCAAAAGGTTCGTTGAAATATACAATATTTAAATTAAAATGAAATACACAAAACATTACACATCCAATAGAACATTCCACCCATTGCTACTAAACAATAAAAACATTGTGCTCACTTTTGAACTGCAGGCGAGGGATGTCCTTCAGCGACCACAATGTTTTTTTTCTTTTTCCAAGAAAAATGTTAAATCATGAATATTAATTGAATTCTTCAAAATATCCGAAACCCAGAAGGGGTACCTTAATCAGGTTGTCGCTCTCCGAGTGAGCGAGTCCCAGGAATCTACGAAAAGGGCAGGAGCCGATTCACATCTCCTGAAGGTCATATCTATCTCTAAGATTTTCCCCACGTTACCCATCGCGACGTTACGCTCTCTTACCCTATCTTTTACTATTCCTAAATAATCCTACATTAAACTTAACCCAAAAAAATGAAAATCTACAATAAACGAGAAAAAAAAATTCCTTCGAAATTTACCCTTCCCGCGGTATTCGAGGCTGCCTTTCGCGACTAGTAGTAGCCCCATCGATCCGGTGGGCGCCTTATTCTATTTGAACGTCGAACAGGAATTTCAACTTCTTCTACCGATTCTTCTTCGCTTTCCCCCTGATCATCATACTGGTTTGTCCAAGTGGGGATCAAAAACGGGGGGAATTTTTCTATTTCCTTCCGTTCTTCATCTGAATCCGTATCTAGGTCCGTATATCCCGATCTCACGCGTTTTTCTAGTTTTTCCTTCATTTCATTACCTCGTGCAGTGTACGTTTTCAATCTATTCACATGAACAACTTGTTCCTCTCTTCCTCCGCATTTTCTTACTCTACACGTCACGGGACCAATTATTTCGGTTAATCTATACGGCCCATCCCAGTTTTTCAATGATTTGTTAGATAACTCCTTTTTCGCGCTCATTTTCCTCAAATATACCAAATCTCCCACATTGAACTGAGGATCTACTACATTTTTATTAAACCTTGTAATCCGTGCGGATTTTGCAACCCCTGTATTTGAAGTGATATCATTTTTCCGCTTTTTCTTTGCCTTCACCACTGAATCAACTGACCCGAGCTCAAAATCTCTCAACTTTTCATATTTCATCACTTTTCGAAAAGGCGATTTCTGTTTCTCGAAATCTGTTATATTCTCCCGTGTAATACCGCAAACCCTTACTTCTCTCATTTTCGATGTCTCTATACTGCGTCTCCACCTCAAGTTCCCTAACCTCATTTGCTTTTGTCAAAATATCATCATTTATTTTTTCGGCCGCTTGCGCGCTCCTCTTCTCAATGCGAGATTCACTCTCCTGAATTTCCGTTATTTCCTTTTTCGGTATTTCTTCCGACTTATTCTGATCAAGGTAAACTCTCCTGATATTTCCGATCTTTAACTCTCTATTCACTTGACAATGATGATTAGTATGGTATTGGGTTTCTCTCCAATTTTTCGTTGGACATTCTCTCGACCAGTGTCCTGTCCGTTTGCAGGAAATACATACTACCTGATTTATTCGTTCCGATCTCCCAAAAGTCCGACATTCCCTCGCGAAATGGACGGTTTGCCACAAGAATAACAGCCTTTTTCGACGTTTCGTTGAACGTTCCTCCAATTTGCCCAAGTACTTCTACATTCCTTTGCCGAATGACCTACTTCTCCGCAAAATTGACATATTACTCCGAAATTAACTGTCGATATATTTCTTGTAGATAATCTCCCTTGCAACATTTTATGAGACGTTTCTTGCAATCTTACTAGTTCCTCCGCTTTTTCCAAATCTAAATTTTCTTCGCGTAATAAAAACATACCGACTTCCCTCATAACGTCTTTACGTAAGCCAATTTTGAATTGATTCAAAATGAAGTCCCTATTTTTCTTTCTTATACCCGATTCCTCATCCTTCGTTGCCCCGGCCAAATCTTCACTTAACAGTTCCGTCCCTATAGTTCGCAATCTAGTGCAAAAAGATGACACGTCTTCGTCCTGTCTCTGAAAGCAATTATTCAAATTCCATTGATTTTCCCAAGGCAACTCAACTGAAGTGAATTTCTGAAGAAATCTAACTTTCAATTCCGCATATGATAAAAAATTCAACGTGATATCAGATTTAAAAAAATCATACGCGTCCCCTACAAGTTTCAATTTAAGCAGTGTCAACGTCTCATTTTCACTCCACCCGTCTAATTTTGACCTAAGCTCAAATATTTCAAAATATCTGGTTGAGTCCTTGCCTGAAAAATCATCTAAAGTTGTTGCGATCATTCCTAAAGGGTATCTAAATGAAATTTGCGATAAACTACTTGTATTCGCCGTAGAGTTAGTGCTAACCGTCGGGAACATTGTGAGTGTTTTCTGAGCTAACCCTGTATGAACAAACAAAATGATTTATTTAGTACAAAATTTCTAGTAAAATAATAAGGAATAAAATTTCTACTCAAATTTTCTCATAAAAAAAAATTATATCAATGCATACAACAAATTCATGTACACCGATCTCGTAATCCTCTTACTGCTCCTCGCCAAACAATATTTCCTTAAATAAATCTGAACTATTAATCACTTGGGAATCAAATTTCCCTGGAAATAAATCTGTATTATTAATTAACTCAAAAAAATACCAAACGTGAGTCCTCAGAGTTTTTTTCAGAAAAAGATCAAAATAGATCGCACCGCTGTCACCATTGTAATAAACTGGCCTGTAGTTGGGTGTTAATGTTTAAAAAAGGAACTTATTAGAAGAGCGGCTTTCTAAAGTTCCGGCCAGAATAGTTATTTTGAAATTAACACAATTTCCCTTTTATGAAAGAATCTTTCGTGCGTCCGGCTTATGCACTAGGATAAGTCTTATATTTGATCTTTTTCGAGGAGGTGTTTCACTGAATGAGACCAAGTATTTTTGAATAACAAAGTTTAATAATGGATTGAAATAATTAATGAAAAAAATACAATCAATAAAATTTGCACATTACTAGCCTATGGCAAACACCTTAAGAGTAAATAAGAAAAAAATTATAACCTTCGACAACCTTGGACTATTTTGGTAAATCTTTTATAAGGAGAAAAATCATCAAACAATATATATAAGATTAAATTAAATATCCTTACCCTGGATATCACAATCACTGTTCAAATAAACCTTTCAACAAATTCCCTATTTGTACCTTTCCTAAAACCGTTCCCGCAAACCGACTTGAACTTTATTCAACTTAAGATCGAACTTGCACTCAGGGCCGAATTGCCCTCTTGGTCCCAACTTCCGAACCGAACCCGATCTTCCACTTGAACCCTTACTCTAACTTTCCAACTCTAACTTCAACTGCCTACCGAATTGAAAACTGTTGTTTTTATCGTTGAATAATCGTCACCAAATTTTTCTAAGCGTCTATCTTTTTTTCTTTCGTCCAATCAGAGTGATTGTCCTTATGTACCTAGATTATTGGTTCCACCCCATGTTATGTACTATTGACATGGGGTTGTGCCGTTAACACCGCCTAAAATCATGGCCATTTTTTTCGTACCGTTGGTGGTCCCTTTGAATAGAACAGATTTTTTTGTTCGAAGTTTTGGGCCATTTAAACCTCCCTAGAGTTTTTGCGACTAAATTTTATTGCTTTGACATCCTGTCCGATTCTCTTGAAATTTGACCCTAGTTGTTTTATTGTGGGATATCGAAAGTGCCGACCACCCTGGGGTGTTTATCTTAAGCCAGGATGAAGGATTTAATGCCTAATAAATGTGAGGGTGACAACGACTTCGTTTGCGTTCACTCTACTGGGATAGAACCGGGAATTTGTTGAATATCCTTTCAATGAGCCTGTACTAATTGTGAATTATCATTCACATTCATTACACAGTTTAGATAGTTGTATTATAAAGTTGAATAAATTTAACATTTCTTATTCTCAAAGTATTATCTACAAATCGATCAATTATCATCCTTAATAAGTATGTACTGGGTATAATGAATTGATGAACAAATTTGACTGCTATAATGAGTAAATTCTGTAACTCGGAGTGTAACTTCCGATATTATTGGAGGTATGTCATCAAAAGGTGGATGTTTGCTCTCTAACTGATAGTCTGGGCATATATAATAATATCAATCAATCAATTTATTCAGGAGAGTAATATACAAACAAAGTTCAATATTTGGACGAGACACCTAAGCCAAGCTTGTGTTGTGTAACTTCGTCCAAGTGTACCTAATAATATGAACTCACAAAAAAATTACACTAGGCAAGTTCAATTGCGAGAAAAAAAAATTAAATTCATAAAATAGTGAAAACATACAAAAATCGGAATGAAAAATCAAGAAGCAGGTGAGGCAGGGGATGTCGGAAATTAATCTAAAACAAATCCATAAAAACTGCGATATTCTCCACTAAAAATAATTTTAATCTCTCAACTTTTCTTTTAGTACTTACATCTCTCAATGAAGTAGGCAATATATTGATGAATTCTGGACCAAGATACAAAATAATATTGTTTATTTGTCAAATTCTACAAAAATTAACAATTTGTGTATTAAAAACCAATATATTATTCTCTTTCTCATCATGATGAATAGACAAATAAACTAAATGAAAATTCCCACAAAGCTTGAAGGCTTGGATGTAGATGAAAGTCCATAAGTAACATTTATGTTATTTTTCAATCAAATGGACAGAATCCATATGAATTTGGAGTTAAACTTTCTGGTTGTCTGCATAATCACATAAGTAATTCTTTCATGTTCAAATGGACAGAATCTATATGCTTTTTGAGATAAGATTTCCGGTTGGCTGCATAATTACATAAGTGACATTTATGTTCTTTTTTATTCAAATGGACAGAATCTATATGAATTTTGAGATGAACTTTCTGGTTGGCTGCATAATCACATAAGTGACATTTATGTTTTCTTTTATTCAAATGGACAGAATCCATATGAATTTTGAGTTGAACTTTCTGGTTGGCTGCATAATCACATAAGTAACATATATGTTCTTTTTTATTCAAATGGGCAGAATCCATATGAATTTTGAGGTAAACTTTCCGGTTGGCTGCATAATCACATAAGTGACATTTATGTTCTTTTTTATTCAAATGGACATAATCTATATGCTTTTTGAGGCTATTTTTCTGATTGGTTGCAAACTCACATAAGTGACATTTATGTTCTTTTTTATTCGAATGGACAGAATCTATATGAATTTTGAGGTTATTTTTCTTGCTTGCCGCATACTCACATAAGTGACATTTATGTTCTTTTTTATTCGAATGGACAGCATCTATATGATTTTGAAGGGTTTCTTTCTTGCTTGCGGCATACCCACATAAGTGACATTTAAATTCTTTTAAGTTCAAATGGACAGAATCTATATGAATTTTGAGGTTATTTTTCTGATTGGCTGCAAACTCACATAAGTGACATATATGTTCTTTTTTATTCAAATGGACAGAATCCATATGAATTTTGAGGGAAACTTTCCGGTTGGCTGCATAATCACATAAGTGACATTTATGTTCTCTTTTATTCAAATGGACATAATCTATATGCTTTTTGAGGTTAATTTTCTGATTGGTTGCAAACTCACATAAGTGACATTTATGTTCTTTTTTATTCGAATGGACAGAATCTATATGAATTTTGAGGTTATTTTTCTTGCTTGCCGCATACTCACATAAGTGACATTTAAATTCTTTTAAGTTCAAATGGACAGAATCTATATGAATTTTGAGGTTATTTTTCTGATTGGCTGCAAACTCACATAAGTGACATATATGTTCTTTTTTATTCAAATGAACAGAATCCATATGAATTTTGAGGTAAATTTTCCGGTTGGCTGCATAATCACATAAGTGACATTTATGTTCTTTTTTATTCAAATGGACAGAATCTATATGAATTTTGAGGTTATTTTTCTGATTGGCTGCAAACTCACATAAGTGACATTTATGTTCTCTGTCATTCAAATGAACAGAATCTATATGCCCTTCAAGATTGCTTCTCTGGTTGAAAGCAAAGTCGCCTGTTTCATATTTGAAAGACAATCTTATTCCATTCTCATCAGTGTAATGATGAACAATATCCATGATTTCAGTCTTGTTATCCTCAATATCCTCCCCATCAGTCGTGTACTGAAAACTAGAACGAAAAAAATATTTGCAACATTTTAATTTTCAATTATAAGAGGTTTGTATTTCACCAAACACTGGAAATTTTCATTCAAAAGTGTTCTTCTAAAAAAATTGAATTTTCAAAAAGATATTATAAAAGAATATTTCACAAAGTGTGACATCTTTGTAAAAAGTTGCTTGACTACATTGATTTTCCTAATTAGAGAATTTGAAAGAGAAATTTCAATATCACATAATATAATCAAAGAGACTTTTTTCATAGAAACTATTGAAATCTTCAAGATCTAATCAACACAACTTCATAATAAATAAATTTTGAGATTATGGATATAGTATCTGTGTATTTGAATTATTGCAAAATAGAGAAAATTATTATTGAATTGTAACTAAATACTTTACATTATTCGAAACAAAAGAGATGGTGAACATTTTCTGACATTGTTCATTAAAATCAAGTGGAAAAAAGTGAAAGTGAAAAAAGTTAAAATTTGGCCAATCAACACTATCGAGAAAAAATGATGAATACTTACTCCAAGTCATATGAGTTTCCTTTTTCATAGCTATCATCACCTTCTCCCATTTCCATTTTTACTCTGTCATGATTTTCATCTAGGAAAATTTTTGAGTATGTTTCCATTTCTGACTTCAACACTTCTTAATTGTGAAACTAAATATATACAAGTACAAATCAAGAACAGTTTATATTGTATTATCTTTACTGTGCACAATAGCATGTAGCTTGCCTTTTTTCCCCGACTAAAAAGATAATATCACAGATAACAAGTCTTTGATAATATCTCCACGACACTCTCCAAGAAGAAATAACAAGTGTCTCTTCTATATATTACAGTGTTGCCGAACGTCTGAACTCAATATCGGTATAAATGACTGCGCAAAATCGGTGTATTTGGGGTAGAAATCGGTATAAGGAAGATTTTTATAAGAATATCATTTTTTTAAATAAAACATAAACAAAAAAACATTTAATTATCTAATAATACATTTTCTTCTAACCAAAAATAACATAAAGTAAAAAAATAAATGAAATTTCTTGACTAAAATCAAAATATCGAATTTTGAAGCAAATCTGATAAGAAAAAAATTTTAACCTTAATTTGTCTTACAAAATTCGAAATATCTCAGTTTTGGGGTCATCTAGTATGAATATATTATTTGTCCTATAATAATCATATTATTTGGAGTTGCTTCTAAATATCGGAAATACTCAGTTAAACCGAGAAAAAAAAACTATTTTTATAATTTATCTTACTTTTCCCCCAATAAATATTACAAATAATTATGAATCACTTCTGTTTACAATTATCTTACCTACACTTGAAAACGAATGCCGTAGATGGCGCAGCATCAAACATATCTTATTTGAATTTTATAATGAAAAGACTTTTCGACATTCTGTGAAATATCGATAAGCATTTATTCAGTGACCTAACCTAAAACTACAACCTCTCATTTGTAAACATTAAAAAAATTTGAATGATATTCTTCTTCGTGACCCAAGTATCCAACAGATAGGGAATATATTTTGCAAAATGGATCTTTGTTTCCAAAGTTTGGAAACGATTTCTTTGGTAGAAAAATTGTCATCCGCTTATGCTTCTGAAATTTGTGAAGATGGAAGAATATCTCTGCTGACAGAATATAATGTTTTCATTTATAACTTGACGAATTGTATGAACTATGAATTTGCTGAGATGGCTTTCAGGAAGATTTTGATAAAACTGCCAAAATCATCTTTGAGAGAAGAATTTGGGAGTGATTACACAGAAATGAGTGAGAATATTTACGAAACTAATGTACACAAAATAATGAGAGATTTAGATGTAGAAATGTCTTCTAATGAATTTAAGCCAATATCATTAAAGTGGTCCCCTAAAGGCTTGCAAGGACAATCATTTTGTGTGTTTGCTGTCCTCAATAATTTTCATGGACTTTCAATTATGGCTGAATACAGGGATAAAACAGATTCTGCTGATTATTATTGTGTAGTTAATGTAACAAAGTGTATAGTTGAACAGTTTGTCAAGCAATGGGAAGATAAAAATGAAATGCTTCATATATCTAGAATAGAAATATGGAAAGAACTAGTTTTGGCTACTAAGCCAATAGGTATATTGTGTTTAAATTGATTGAAATGTAGCCAATATTCTCATCTGAATTCTTTCATTGCAGCATTTGAATGGAGTCACATTATCAATAATGCCTGTGAAACTTATGCAATTCTATTCATTGCACATCCAAATGGTTCAGTCACTTTCTGGAGATTCAACAGAATAAGTGAACATAAATTAGAACAAATCCCTTTGCAATTTATCGATATATACTACTCCTCCATACAAAATATATCTACAATATATTGGAAAAAGCTTGGTACAAATGGTTAGTTACTAAAGTTGAGAAATTACCAATATTATATTATAATAATAATAGTTTATTTGTATAAGGTATATTACATGAACAAATAAACAATAAGGTAGCAGAGGCTTGATAATAAGAATTATCTTGCCTGTACGCTTTATTGATCCTGGAAATTGTCAAAGGTTGACAAATAGAGATATATTCAATGTTTTGAGCGGCCAATCACAACATCAAAAGGCATGATAACTCGAAACAGGCAGTATCAAGTTAATAAATCCATCCCCATTAATGGTTGGTTTATGCACCATTCCTAAGAACCAATAACTAAGAACTCTACCTAAGAATTCAGTTGCGTTTATTCACTCTCTTGTTAGTTCTTAGTGAAGGAAAGAGCACATGCTCGCACTAATTTCTATTTGTTCGATACTTTGATGTTTGAAATTGATATTGATTGTGAAAAAATAAAATTGAATTTTTTTCAGATGAACCAGATACTTTTCATCGATAAACACGAATTGCAGAAAATCAAATGGTAGAAACTGTCACTTATTAAGAGCTTAGTTCTTAGTTAAAAGTTGGCCAACTTTATAGTCATAGTGTAAGTTCTTAGGTAAAATGCATAAACGCCCTCATTGATTTGTTAGTGTTCAATTCTTGTGAACAAAAAATCTGCATGGTCGCAGTTCCCGGAAGGCTAACCGAAGCAAAACGACTCCCGTTCAAATGATAAATAATAATAGTGTTCAATTCTTAGTTCTTAGCTTTAGTCTTAGTTCTTAGGAATGGTGCATAAACCAACCAAAACTAATAAAACTTTCCACTAATAATATTTTTTTTGCACTCTTAAAATTGGGTTAAAATTTATTGATGGTATATTTATATACAAAATGAAATATGCTTGCTATGTATCCTTGGAAGTAGATACTAAAAAAAAAATTATTTCAAATAAAATATTTTAATTTGAGATATCAAATTTTGAAGTGATAATTATTGCAAAAAGGCATAGAAGGGATGAAAACATTTATAATTCGTCAATAATTTCTGTGATCATTTCCTGATTGAATGAATGGGTCCAAAAATAGAAAATAGATTTTTGCCCTTGTATTAAGATAATTTATTTTACTGTGTTTTTTAATCTCTCATATGCATACTTTATAGTTGGTGCACTATGTATTGGTGGCAGTGATGGAAAATTATCTGTGATAAGAGTAACAAATGTGAATCCTAAAACTTTGAAATTTGAGCCAGAACAAATTTTCGGTGAAGAAGATGATAGACGAAAAATAAACTATATAACTTCAATTGAATACAACTCTCATTCTTTTCTTATAACTGTTGATGAGGGTTTTCTCAATATCATTCTGGTTCAAGAGGATGGTACTGTTCTAGATGAAGTTTTATACAATACAGGAAATATGGGTATCACAGGTATTAATTATTATTACAATATCCCACAATTACTGCGTTTGGTATATGTCACACCGTTTGCACCATTCACACCATAAGCTCCCTTACTGTTTGGCAAAACACCCCGTTTGCAATGTCTGCACTGTTTTACGTTCAGTAAATATTAACAGGATACATGGGTGCTCAACCTTTCATTCCGTCTAGATAGGTGGAGAAAACGGTGCGAACTGTGGACCATAGATTACAATAATATTAACATGAAAATCAAGAAACGAAAGTACACCTAATTTTGTGGAATAGGAATTTTTGAGTTCAAGATTATCTTCCTGAGTCGACCGAGTCTGACTCTGACAATATTAATGTCAAGTGAAGAAACAGTGAAATTGTTTTTTTTTCTTTTCACAGAACACATTCATATATTCTTCAATATCAGCTCCGTCATTGTTTTTCACAACACGCACACTCCTCTTGCACTATAGTCATGTGATCTATCATCCATTCACACCTTACACCACTAGCTCTGCACTGGTGTGGATTTGCCGAACGCAGTAAATGTACATGAAATATTATTTCATTGTCCATACTTATGGATATTCAATTTTTATAGGTGTAAACTATTACAAGGACAATATTTTGTTACTTTTAACTGATGAAAAGTTGAAGAAGCTGACCTTAAACGTTGAAGAATCTAAAGTACACATAAAAGATGAAAATGTTAATTTAAATTTTGATAATAATGTCTTCAGAAGTTGTGGAATTGTTTTATCTAACAATAAAATATTTCTCGGTATATTTGCTTATCCTTGTCATTTGAAAGATATAACTAGACACGCTACTCCTTCAAAGTTCTTCATTTATCATGATGCATCTAAATCACCATTGAAAATTCTTCTGAAAAATACAGACCAGAATTTGATTGAATATTGGGATTGTTTAGAAGTTATGAGGTAAATATAAATGAAAACATTCAACTTTGACAATTTTTAACTTGTAGATTTGAGTTGATATGTCTTGGGATGGAAATTTTTCATCTTATATTCGTAAATAATTCACTTTGAGCACTTATAATTATTGGAAGTGTGTACTTATTTTGGGTTGTAATTAATTAATTTGCTCGTTATTAATGTCAATTTTATTAATTGGAATGAACCATTATATAATTACAACCTAACTGGGGTAAGATCATTCAATAACTAATTCTCATAAGAATTTTTTTATTCAGAATTAAAAAATATTTTTCCCTATTGATCTATCACTTTCTTTTGAAGGCAAGATATTTAAACTAAGTTGCAGACTGTTTTCAGGTCATTATTTGTGTACTTATTTAATGAAAATAATTTATTTACAGGATGTTATCTTTCAAAGAAAAAAAATTTCCATGGCATGGAATTGAGGATTTAGATTATGATAAATTAAAACTGCCACAATTGAAAACTTTGAGATGGATTTCAAAATTATCAGAGAATGTGTACAATATTGTTCCACAAATTAATGGATATTATATAAAACCCTACATTCTTCTGCATCATTTGGTAACCATACAGTTGGTAGTATCAAGAATGAGAAAATTGTTAAACGATTTATATCAAGGCAAAGAATTATCACTTTTCCAAATGCGAAGTTTGGATATCAGCAATATGTATTTGAAGGAAGTAGTTTTAATGAAAATACTTGAAAAAAGTGAAGTGGGAGAACGATTCATTGATGATATCATAAGTGTCATGGAGGTGGCCAATGAACTAGAATACCCTGATATGCCACCTTGTTTTTGGTGTGGAGAAAATATCCTTTTTCTATTACATATATTGGGAATATTCGTCAAATTTTCAAAATTACACTAATTATCACTAATAAAAAGTTCTGAGATTTTTACTCCTGATCTTTCAGGTATTATCACTGTTGCTATAAGTACAGTAATTACCGTACATTTAAAGTATTTCTAACAAATGTATGATCTCAATTGCTTTCAAGTTATGTAAAATTTGGTTATTTTGCTAACAAAGTATTTTTATAGAAATTTATAATTATGCACAAATAATGACAATGTAAAACGAGATTCCTTAACAGAAAAGTTTTCTGTAATAAATATTGTCTGGAATATCACTTATTAATTCAATGTCAATGCGGTAGAAAGTATAATCAGAATAAGATTTTATCAATATTCTACATTTTCCAACTTGAAAATGCTTTATTGGAAATTGGATATTCGAAATTGTTTTCCAATATTAGTGCCAATATTCAAAGAAGTCCCACATTTTTGCAGCAATTCCTTGATCATATTATGATTCCTAATACATAATTTCAAAATCAACACCAAACATTATAGCTTTGAAGGTGAAACTAAATGCCATTAATGGCTGTTTATTAGCTAAAGAATGATGTAAGTAGGTAGACAATTCAAATAGCAAAAGCAGTAATAATAAATTCCATTTAGTTAGTTTAGTTTAGTTTTTTGTTATAAATTTTATGAACATTATTCCGTACATATATGAATGCTTATAGCAAGTACTATCAAGAACAGTGCTTATTTTATTCTGGCAACACTGGGCATTAATCACTTTTTAATATGGTCAAGCTTTCCTATTGAAAAAAATGTAATGATCCTTTCCACATTCATTCACAGCTTTATTAAGTAGACTAGTATAAAATGAAGTCATCACATCGTTTATCTTCTTTGTATTGGTTTTCTCTGATTACATTCCTATTTTCCAGAATTAACTTTTTACAATTCCTTGTATATTTTCTTAGTTGGAAAGTGTTTCTGAACACTGAGTAGGCAGCTATAATGATTATTTTCTGAAGGTCTATTCAAAACTCATTTTCCCCATATTCTTTAGATTTATATTTTGGCTTTAGGAATCTTGAGAAAAAGTCTATCCAACCTCAATCCCTAAAAAATAAATATCAAGTTTTTAGGAAAGTAGCTAACAATAATTGAACATGAAATTGTCCTTGTTATGAGGATTGTTTAATTAGGTTCTTTGTTCTTGTTGATATTTCTTTGGAGAAACACATTTGTTTATAGTTTTTGTGGTGAACAAATTTTTTTTACTGTAAATTAAAATTTCACTCTATATATGGAATTGACTCAACTTAAACACATCATCGGGTTCTAGAATCCAAAATACTGTTTCTTTTAATTTATTATCTTGAAATCGAGATGAGTCCTTAATAAGATATACAGATTATAGGTCCAACATGTCTTCAGAATCACAAAGATAGCAGATGCTCTATTTCAATGATGCAGATATACCTCACGCCAGGATTTAAATGTCCATTCTGTAATTGTGTGGCTCACATAGAAATGGCTAAGGAGTTTGATATTGTGATATGTCCTTACTGTGATGTACCAATGTACAAAAGATACTGTCCTGAAAATGTGCAGAATGCTTTAGGAGAAACGGACGAACTTACAAAACAAAAAATGGAGCTATCCTTACAAGCTGATATTCCTGAACAAGTTTGTTATGATGTTTCTGAGACAGAAAATGTTTCAGTGGAAGATTTGGAATATTTAGCTTTGACTGACAGTGATGAAGAAGAAAATATTGAAGAAGGAATGAATCCAATGAACCTCCAATGTCCATTGAATGAAAATTTGGATGTAACAGAAAATCAAGAAGGTTATGAAGATTCATTCTCTAGAACTGTGGATCAGTCAAAACTAAATGATATTTCTGATGAAGAGTTGAAAGAATTTGAGAGTTCTGATGAGCAGCTAACAGGGAAAGATGATCAGGTAACGGAATTGAAAGAAAGTGGTTGTTCTGCCAATGATCCAGTAAATTTTGTCAAGATTGAAGAAAGTTGAGAAAATTTAAAATAATTTTAATTTTATATATGTTTAATTGTTTGAAATAAAATTGATTTACTGATGTAATTTTGTTCATTGAATTATGCATCCGAAAATTTTCAGAGAATATTTAAAGATGATTCACAAGAATTCTTGGGAAAACGAAATTGGCATTATTCAATTATGAAAGAACATCCAAATGAAATTTAGAAAATAAGAGTGGTTGTTTAGTCATTCATTTCCCAGTTGCCAGTAATTATGAACTGCTACAGGTAGAATGGGGGAACTTGATTGGATTGTTTCTCGATTGGATAATAAATGTACAGGGTGGGCAAATAAGCGAGGTAAGCGGCTATATCTCAGGATCCACTCATCGTAGAGACTTGCGGTAAAAAATTTTACCACTAAAGTGAACAAGAGAACACACTGGAAATTGTTTTGAAGTTCATACCTCTACCGCTAGGTGGCGTAATAGCTACCGTCGAGTAGAGAAATGAATTTTACTCGAAAATGTTTCATATGAAGTTGAAGAAAAAATATCATCACTGTAATCATTGGAAAATTCTCTATCATTTTGAATTCTCACTTTCGATTTTACGACATCAAATAAGGGTAGGTGAAAGGGAGAAATCTGACTGATTGAAACGCCTGTAACTTCAGTTTGGCTCAACATTTTTGAGCAAATTAGATCTCGTCTGAAAGATAATATCTTGTTGATTGAGGACAAAATATAGTCATGATAAATTTGTTTCTGTTGCTTTCGATAGGGGGCGCTAAGTCAGAAGTTCATTGTTTTGTTCATTTAACTCCGAAATTTCAAATGTAATGATATGATTTTTAACTGCAGAACGCTTGATATTATCGCTTTGCGACCTTCAAGTTTTTTCATGCAAATTTGATGGAACTTCTGTTTCTGTTAAGAAAATATTATCATTACATTTGAAATTTCGGAGTAAAATGAACATAACAATAAACTTCTGACTTAGCGCCCCCTATCTTAAGCAGCAAAAAACAAATTTATCATGACTATATTTCGTCTTCAATCAACAAGATATTATTTTTCAGACGAGATCTAATTTGCTCATAAATGTTGAGCCAAACTGAAGTTACAGGCGTTTCAATCAGTCAGGTTTCTCCCTTTCACCTACCCTTATTTGATGTCGTAAAATCGAAAGTGACAATTCAAAAAGATAGAGAATTTTCCAAGGATTACAGTGATGATATTTTTTCTTCAACTTCAAATGAAACATTTTCGAGTAAAATTCATTTTTCTACTCGACGGTAGCTATTACACTCCCTAGCGGTAGAGATATGAACTTCAAAACAATTTCCAGTGGGTCTTCTTGTACACTTTAGTGGTAAAATTTTTTACCGCAAGTCTCTACGATGAGTGGATCCTGAGATATAACAGCTTACCTCGCTTATTTGCCCACCCTGTACATCTTATCAAAATTATATTTGTTGGAGAAAATCTCTCCGGATGTCCATTGCCAGATTTTGGAGAAATGGGCGATTTCGTCATTTGTGAGATGTATCCAACGCAGTACAAAAACGTTGCCGACCGTTTAGACCGCCCTGATGTAATTGTTATGTTCAATATTGGATATCCTAAGATAAATAGTTTCACTGAACTAAATTATCCAGATACTTTAAAAACTATATTTAAACATAGATGTACCAACTATTCGCATTGCCATTTATGGTTAATAATGTTGAAAAATTAAAAATGTTGAAGTCAATCAGTATAATGAATTTAGTTGTTTAAGATGTTTCAATCGAACAATTCAATTATATTGTGTAACACAATTTTTAATTGATATTGAATATCGATATCATTATTCAATGAAGGTTATACACTGTCCGTAAAGTATGGAACAAATTCATTTTTAGCTAAAGAGACCATTTTAAGAAATAATCCTGAAATACGTCGATTTTTTATTTCAATTTACCGTATTTTAAAATAATAATCCAATATATAGGGTGAATTACTTTCGAGTAATATGACGTTACCCCGTAATTTTTTTTTCAATGGAACAACCCCATTTTGTCTCAATTTTCCGATTACCTACTCTAGCTGAGCTGATTCCAAAAATGTGTCACATGTTGATTCCAATTGGTACAGGGTGGATAAGAATACTATAGTTTTGTGTGTGCTCATAAAGTAACGCGTAACATTCTTTATTAGTTAAATTAACAATATTATCAAAAATACTTATTGTCTAGCGGCAATAAACGAATAATGACATTTCACAAAAAACTAGACGATTATATATATTTTAAATAGATAAGAAATAATTTCTTTCATATTCTGTCTGCTAGACCACAAATACCAAACATGTTTGGAAACAGCTCATTTTTATTAATCTAAAAATGTAACAAACTACAAACTACAAACCAATTGCCGCTAGACAATAAGTATTTTTGATAATATTGTTAATTTAACTAATAAAGAATGTTACGCGTTACTTTATGAGCACACACAAAACTATTGTATTCTTATCCACCCTGTACCAATTGGAATCAACATGGGATACATTTTCGGAATCAGCTCAGCTAGAGTAATCGGAAAATTGAGACAAAATGGGGGTGTTCCATTTAAAAAAAATGACGGTGATGTCATTACTCGAAAGTAATTCACCCTGTATATTAGAATATTATTTTAAAATACGGTAAATTAAAATAAAAAATCGACATGTTTCAGGATTATTTCTTAAAATGGTCTGTTTAGCTAAAAATGAATTTGATCCATACTTTACGGAAACAGTGTATACGATCTTAGTATTGATGAGAGTGATCTGGAATAACAATGTTATCCAGGAATTCATAAGAAACCTATTTCAGAAAGATTTTAAATAACTAGACAATAATATAGCTTTTGGTTGATTTGTTGGTGTTAGTTATGTAGGTATGGAATACCTAAGATGCATAGAATACCTGGTGTGTTTACTGATTCGATTTTGTTCCAGACTTTTTGAGAGACCCACCTGTTGCTTTGGTGGTGTGCTTCACCAGAGTGCTGTAAGGTGGAGCTCTTTAAAATTTTTCGAATTCCCGCATCTGCCTGGTGCCGTTTAAAAAGGAAATACTGATTTCAGACACTGCAAACATTCACAATAAATTACAATTCAGTTCATATCGAATTTTCACTCAAATGAATGGAATATAATGACAGACCATAGAATATAAAATATTATTGTTCTATACTCAAAGTTCACGACAAGAGCGTAGAAATAGGGGGATACTAGGGGTAATTACGCGGTGCTCCTAAATTGGAGATACAAATGAAAATGACAGATTTCCGGATCATTTTAAGAAAAAAAGTCCTACAGCATGAGTCCCCAAACATTTTGTTTTGAGATACATGTGTTGAAGTTCAAGTTATTTTCTCGTATAATCTTCCCTTCACAAGATATTTAATATGAATTGGCCATAGATATTCCAGTTTAAAGTTTTCACTATGTGATATGCTAATTTTGAATGCAAATCTACAGGGTGATATATTTTCTGGAAGGATGCCTGCTTCCTTCCTCCAAAACTATATTTTGGTGAATGGCTGTTAGTTTAGAAAAATGTAGAAAAAAAACTCTGATCCAGTACTATACTTTTTGGTTTGTTATAGTTTTGTCGTATCTGCTATCGATTTCGAGAAAAATCTCTAGTAATCCTCAGGAAAATCCAAATTATTATGAAGATCCAGCTAGTAAGCTCTAATGAATGCATTAATTATAAGTTTTGGTATTTATTTACCTAATCTGTAGCGAAGATTAATAAATATTTGATAAACTGTACGACACACTAGAAACAACCTGTATATTGAAAGCAAAGCCTTTGTGGGCTCATATTCATGAAACTTTTTTTTCTCAAAATTATCCAAGTAATTTCTCATTTTCCTTCGTAACTCTTATTTGAGAACAAGGTGAGCACAACTGAATTAGTAACAACAAAAATTATTTCGAGTGATTTGGTTCAAACTTCATTATCAAACTTCTTTTTCTAACATAACAGATATGAATAAAAGTTGTTGTCAAAAATTTTTTGTCGATTATCCCTCCCCAAGAAAAAAAAGATCTACGCCATTGTTTCACAAGAGTCGAGAAATGTCGAATGTAAACGATGTATGCGCCATCTGAAAAGCCCGCGATCCCTCGAAATCAAGTAGGTATAAATCCGAAAAATCTCCCGTTTTGTCTGAAAGTTTTACAGCTATAAGTAGACACACCAGGTATTCTATGCATCTTAGGAATACCTTCCAATACGTTCTAGAATTTGAGAATTTTAAGACGTCTTTTTAGAAAGCGAAATCCAATCCATTTCCAAATATTTTATTGTTTTCTCTTCGTTGGTCCTTGATCTTTTGTTTGAAGATTGATATCTAACATTATCGAAGTCGTCTGCCGGGGACAGAAATAACATGTCTCCTAAAGGTTCGCCGCAATTAAAGATCCCTGCCAAAACAATAATTAAATTCGCATAGAATGGCCAATGAATTTTCTGCTTGTGAATGCCTCGCTCTGTTACTGTTCCATGAGGATATTGAGCGTATAAAAATTTAAAATCAATTTATCAGAAAAATGAGATTTTGAAAAGAGAATTTTCCAAGATTTTTCGACTGTATTTTTCTATCACTTCAAGTACAAAAAAATTATATGCTAACAAGCATTGTTAACAATATTAGAGGCCAAAATTGAGCAACCTATTTTTGCTTTTGAACATTCAAAATCTACCATTGTGCCTAAAAATTTTTTGATTGAATACTACGTTAGAAGTTCTAAATTACAATTTACAGTATTTGTAAAATTGATAGAATTATTCATACGAGAATTTTAAATTTAATATTCATTCTTCCTTGACATAATACGGTTAATTCAGTGTAGTGCCTCTGTCAGCTCAAGAGATGGCGTTCTGGGATTCGCGCCACACCTACTTCGGCGAATTCATAGAGGTCGACGCGTTGCAGCAGAGTCACCTCTCCACCATGTGTCTAAGGCAGATATCGCTGGATTGCCGGTATTATAAAAGCATAACTGTCGGTTGAGTCGTGTGTCAACTACCAAATTGCATATTTCTAGAAAAGAACACTGAAACAGCGGTTATCCCTTATAATACCGGCCCTAACTGATGAGTCGACTAGCGATCTCGTGACGACACCGTAATCCCCTTCAACTAACTTTCAGGAATTGTTGAATTCTTTTGTCAATATCAATACTTATTTGTGAATTCTGGAGAAATTTGCAAATTAGGTTCAATACTTGGACCTTGGTACTCTTTTATTGAGTGAAGATAATCCACTTTCAAATTTGTCTACAATACAATATTTTGAAATTCATTGTAACTAATCGTCTAATTTTATTTTGATTTTTAGTAGCTAGTGGTCCCATTTCGAATTTCGTAATAATTTATACAGAGGTACTTATTTTTCTGCCAATTTCTCTAAAAGGGCATAACCTTCAAGCTAGGATGCATCATTCTTAAAATGTAATACAGCTAAACAACGATCTCAAAACAAAACTCGTTTTTCAACTCATTTCATCCACATATCATCGATTATTACAAATGCAATGAATTACGTAATTTTATGGGCTTTGGAATCATTCATAAAAGTAGATTACTGCCAATCAGTGCCACATAAAATAGGAAAATTCGGAATGATATAATTGATAGTTGATATAATTTATTCGCTTATGTTGTATAGGTACCCTATGTATATTGAATTTCTGATGATATTAATAATTACCATTGCTATACAATGATGATGATTATGAAGTGCTACCTCTAATGTTTCTTGAGTAATCTAGAATATAGTTGACGTTTAATTTCGGCCATTTTTATTCAGCACCTATAGTCCTGCAGCTGTGACATTTTGTTAATTAGAAATGAAATGAGATGAAGAAAACTAGGAATGAAATATTTCACTATAAAATTTGAGCAGAATATTCTATTTAAATTAAAGATGAATTGGATGATGTTGCACTGATTTGATTTTGATGAATTAGTATGAAGTACATTGCGGTGACAACAAGATTATATGTCAAATTAAAGAACCGCTCAATGTATTGTTGAAATTCTGTTTGTCGTTGAGTTGACACAACTGTTCTCTAAATTCACTTTAAACACTGTATATCAATTTATCCTTATTGAGATTGTGTTTCGAGATCTTTACTTTGGACATTAGTTATTTTCCTAATGAATGCAGAAAATGCCTCAAAGGTTGTTCTTCTTTGCGATATTCAAATCCCAAGGCAGGATGTTCTTCGTAATGTTCCAAGGGAGGTGCGAGAATCCCAACACAATTATCGCCGATAAATTTGATTTTAAATCTCATATTCAGCTAGTAATAGCTGAAACCCAAAACAAAGAACGTATATTCTCTGAAGACTCAAAAATTATTGAGAATTTTCCAGAAAATACTCTCTGTTTCTTTCTCTAGATACGCGCACCCGTAGCCGATTCATCGGCGAGCAATCATGTACGATGAATTGAAAAACTACCGCGTCCTTGCGAATTCCAGTAGCGGAACATGAATTGAAGCGTAAAAACCCAACCATCCTTTTCAAATAACCTTTCCTCTCTCCAAATTCAAATTTACTTTTTTGAAGCACCCGTTTTCAGTCGATAGAAGTTATGAATAATTAATCGTAGTACAACTGAAATCGATTCATCATAAATTCGTTCAAAGAATATTTCGTTGATTGGATTATATGTATGTTGGAGTAAGTTTAGTATTTTGGAAAATACACATCGTCAAAAGTCTTGGACCCCCTATCAACTCTCAAATCGTTGAATGTAACATGACAATTTTTTGTGTTTGGAATCTTCACTATTTCATTAATACCATGATTTGTGGGATGCCTAGGCTTATTTGGCAGTTGATTGAAAGAAGAGGTGGTAATACAGACTATTGAATTTGGAGTCAGTTGTAGAATAACTATAATTAATCAAAAATAATTAATCGATAAATATTTGTGGTTTTTTTCTCATTTTTCCTATTTCGTTTCATTCTGCATAAAGCAAAGAGTAACAAACCAAGATTTTCTATAAAATATATTGTAGTTGAAATAGAGGAAAATATTCATACCATTTCGAGAACATAGATTGTTCATTTCTTGAGAAACCTAGGGGGCCAAGACTTTTGACGATGTGTGTAATTAATTGAAAGAAAATTCTATACATTTGTATGGTTATGTTAATAAATACATAATTCAGTGTTTCATTGACAAAGTAACACGTTACTCCAGTAGGAAACGTTGTAATGTGCATGCATGAGCTCGAGTAATTGATGTAAATAAACAATACGCTATCAGGTATCCCGAAAATGCTCCCGATCAAAAGGTTGTATGTTCCCGTGCTAATGATATGGAAGACATTGAAAAATTGGCAACAATCAGGGTAGAAGGTAGGGATAATAGATTGTGGCTAATTTAAAAGTGCCGTTGTCACAACGTTTGAAATTACAATACTGAAAGGGTCTAGTGATCTGGTTTATTGGATTAATCGAGGTGAGTGTATTGAATGATATTGGTTTTCGTTTTATTTCGCCAGTACAAATTGATCGCATCGAAATATTTTTCTCGCTTCAGTTTTGTATTTGCTGTTTCGTTGAACCTGCTGGGAAATAGATTTAAACAAAACAGTTCATTACACTAATTGATAGGAACTGACAATGGTATCAGTATAAGAGCATACCGAGAAAATGTTTTGGGTTAGAACTTTTTTTCAATCTTGATACAATGTTTTGCAACTAAGCACTGTTTTTCAGAAATGAAATTAGTTTATTGATTTTTTGGCTATCGAAATTCATGAATTGGTTTCTAAAGCTGGAGGAGTCAATACATATTCACTAACGTGCTGAATTTTCTTTCGATAATATCCTCAAAACCTTAGAAAATTTGAGCAGAATTTAAAAAACAAACCTATATCTCAGTAATAAAAAATCTGATACAAATGAAATTGCGTTTAGCATACCGAGAAAATGTTTTGCCTTAGAACTGTTTTTCAATCTTGATACAATGTTTTGCAACTAAGCACTGTTTTTCAGAAATGAAATTAGTTTATTGATTTTTTGGCTATCGAAATTCATGAATTGGTTTCTAAAGCTGGAGGAGTCAATACATATTCACTAACGTGCTGAATTTTTTTTCGATAATATCCTCAAAACCTTAGAAAATTTGAGCAGAATTTAAAAAACAAACCTATATTTCAGTAATAAAAAATCTGATACAAATGAAATTGCGTTTAGCATACCGAGAAAATGTTTTGCCTTAGAACTGTTTTTCATTCTCGATAAAATGTTTTGCAACTAAGCACTGTTTTTCAGAAATGAAATTAGTTTATTGGTTTTTTGGCTATCGAAATTCATGAATTGGTTTCTAAAGCTGGAGGAGTCAATGCATATTCACTAACGTGCTGAATTTTCTTTCGATAATATCCTCAAAACCTTAGAAAATTTGAGCAGAGTTCAAAAAACAAACCTATATTTCAGTAATAAAAAATCTGATCCAAATGAAATTGCGTTTAGGTGTATATAGAATAACAGTTGAAAGCTTTGTGCAGAATTAATAATAATAATAATGTTAATAAAGGTCTTTATTCAATTAATTTCATGTAAAACAATAACAAAACTCTTACAACTATAGAAATAATTGAAAGAGCAAGATCCAGCACACTGCATCACACTGCACAAGCTGCATCACTGCATCAAGCGTACTGTTCAATCTAACTCCCCGATTAATTGACAAAAAAAAAATAGAAAAATTTATCTTAACAACTAAGCTCATACCAAACTCTCAAATATATTCTAACCACCCAAAACATGTCATAACTTAAAAATTAATATCACAATTGTATGAAAAATCAAAATATACGCACACCCAAAAGTACAAATATATATCCACATAAATATCAACCAGATAGAATAGCCATCTGCTCATCCTTAGCCCGTAGACGTCTTATATTTCTAACTCCTCTGATGTCCAAAGATAAACTATTTGTACAAAGCGTGACATAATATGAAAAAGATCTTGAAATTTCGTGTTGATAGCGTAGTAAAAACCATAAAAAAATCAGGAACACATATACATATACAAAATTATAGTTAAGTAGTCACCAAGAGCACAATTGGCGCATAAATTAACTAGCGCACAAAACTGATTTCTCGTCAATTTTTTCTCTTTTTTTTTTTTGTAAAAATATTTTGGGTTTTGATCAGCTTCAGTTTCAAGTCATTTTCGAATTGCATCTGTTCTGTAAAATAGATTCAAAATTGGTTTCCAACTTTCAAATGAGCATATGACAAAACGCGTTATAACTAAAGTTTTTAAATCATCGATTTCAGGCAAATTTCTGAAAAATTGGAACGGACAGGTACTTTTTCCAGTATAAGAAATCAAACTTATTGTTATATGTAATGTTAAACACTATACTTTCCTCACTAAGTTCTTCTGTACAGATTCATTTAGATTCTATGCGGAAATTGTTTGATCGATTCTTTCAAATTTTGGAATGTTTAGAATGAACTCACTAGTTCTTTTCAGGGAAATTTATAGTTTTGTTTTATATCATTTTGAAATTTGAAAGGTTTTTCAATCGTATCTCAATTACTTCAATGTTGAATTTCGAAATTTTTGAAATATTTATATTCTGATGAAAAAATACATAGGATCTAATCAGAGTTTTTCAAGAAAAACTATTTGTTCTCCTGTACTTCATTTTGAAAATTCAGAATGTCAATAAATACAAATATTATCGAATAAGAAAGCGATGAATGACAATTAACTTGAAGGAGTGTTTTATTCACTGGATTCAGTCCTTACTTGATGGTAATGCATATTGATTTGATCAAAATAAATTTTTAATTTCCACAGAAATCTGTGAAAATTTTTTCATCGAAAAAAAAGGAGTGTTTTAGAAAATTAGATAATTCCAATTCTGAAATTCATCATTGAAATGATTGAGAAACGTTTGAAAAAACCTTTCAATTTCCAAAGTAATAAAAAACGAAAAATATAAATTTTTTCGTGAAAAAAATCAGTGTGTTTATTTCAAAATTTCCATCGAAGGTATCTTCCATAAATTGAAAGAAGCGATCAAGCGATTTCCGCACATAATCGAAATTTATCTGCGCTGAGTGAGAAACTGAGTTTAGCCTTCAACCCTTAAAGCAAATTATCAATTGATTAAAAATGCATGTCTTCATTGTAGTGAAAAATGGCCGACGATGATTGGTTCGCAAGTATGGATGATGAACCGGAACCAGAGCCCGAACCAGCGGCGAAAGCTCCAAAAGCCGGTGGTGCAAAAGCTGCTGGAGATGCTGCCCAAGCACAAGCGGAGGCCGCCGAGGGTGGCGAAGAAGAGAAAGCCCCAGAAGAAGAAGCTCCTGCTGAGGATGAATATCTTGATCCTGACAAGCTTATTCTATTCAAACATTGGATAAGGTAGAATATGATTTTTTTTGCTTCAACAATATTGATTCATCATATACCGGGTGATTTTTTCAGGATGAATCTTTCAAAAATCCCGAAAAAGAAGCACGGAAAAATGTTTCGAATAAAAGGTTAATGATTTTATGAGGGAAGTCCACTTCTATTTAATTCCCCCTTGTGGGTGTGTGGGGGACAATTTTGGAGTTCAAATTGAAATTCCTTTTTTTTTATTGCAGATTCATGTTCCACGGCAAAAAATACAAAAATTTTCTTCATATGGAATGCTGAACTGTTTGTATGTACTGTCATTGATCGTTTGGAAATGGCGACATAATTTATAATATATTATATAATACTTATAATACTTTCCATTAATTGAAATTAATAAGGACGTATCAATTGAAAATATTGATTATTTAGAATCTAGTAGAAATCTCCGTCAAGCTGTCTATCTTTATGAGCAGAATGTTTTTTATTGTTTCAACGAACAGTTGGACAATTTAAGACTAAAATTTCATGTGAATTATTAATGGAACGAATACATTGAGGTCATTTAAACGGAAAATTAAAACTCGATTACATAGCCATCTGTGACGACCCGTGAAAAATTGTGCATACAAAACTTTTGGATTTTTTTGCCGAATAATATGAACCTGCAATAAAAAACGGGGGTTCTATTCGAAATTTCGAAGGTAGTAATAGTAATAGTAATAGTAATATATATTAACGTCATCAATGAATTACATGACATGTCAATCAGAACTTTTTACAATTATGTAAATACTTATGAATATAATATGTATATATAAATTCTCGCTACAATGCAATAATCTGCGATAAAAAATACAAACACAAATTTGGTACGATATACATAATTAACTATGATAAAAAAAAATATAAACACAAATTTGGCACTATACATAATCTAAAACAATGCAAGTACTAACGAATCAGTCAAGGAACTCATGTAAAAAATATATAGTGTTCTGCAGCAACAAACTCTTTACTCGCTTATGAAATTGCAACTTTCCCAGGCTCTTCACTTCATCTGGAAGCTTGTTGTAGAATTTGAGTCCCCAGAAATTTGGACCAGGTGACCCTCGTACCCCTATAAGGAGAAATTAAACAAAATGGGATCTGGCACAAGTAGACTTTTCCCTCGAAACAATCACCCTTTTATTTAAAATATTTTTCCGTAGGATTCTTTTCAGATTTTGACTAATTCAACTTTAAAAAAACTATCTATGTAGCGTATTCATCAATAATTAATTCTAATTTTTTATGTGCCTGTATCGATTTCATTTATGATGTTTACAGTCAACCGACTTGAATAGTAACATACTAAAATGCATCTATTTCTCAAAAACAGGTTATGAAATATTTGAAACATCTCAATGGAGAGTGGGAAAAGCTATTGGAGTAATAACACTTAGATAAATTAACATTCATTTCACCTAATGTGGAATGAGATTGATCAGTGACCACCATAAATTGTCTTCTTAATATGGGAAGATTAGGAGTAGGTTTATAAATTACAATAAATAATCGAATCTAAATTTGAAAAAATCTATAAATATTCCCTGTAAGAGAAAATGAAAAACCGAAGAGTTCAGTTGAGTTAGCATCTAGGAATATTTTTGGTTAATGATTTCCAATAATAAAGCTATGGAATCGTTCGACTAAGAAATCAAATTTTAACCGTTTACGTTTTGGAATATGTAGAATACAAAAATATCATCCGTTCACTGTCTAGAGATTTTTTCGGAAACTGTAAGACCCCTGAATGAAATTTAAAGCTAAAATTTTTGGCTATAACGCTATGGACCTAATCCTGCATCGAGAACATAATCCATGCATTTTGAAGGCAATAAATTAAGGAAACAGAATTAAAAAAATATTTCTTACAAACTCAATCAATAATCATGATATTCAAACATTATATTTCTTTGATAATAATGAATACAATAATTTTCACCGCAAAGTTCAAAGGCTCCTACTAATTGACAATTTTTGACATTTACATTTATGTTTTTTGACCACATATTTTACGTCGAGGAGAAGAAATTATAAACCATATACTAAAAATTTGCTTTGCAGTGTTTTATAATAACATTAGGAAAGTTCAACACAGCAGTTTATCATGGCGATATATAAAAGAAAATTATAGTTATAATATTAAATAGTAATATCTTTAAAAAAAATCCAAGGATAGAATAAGATATTTTTTTAGATACACAGGGAAACTACCTGGAGGGCCTCTGTTTGTAGGTTTCTTCAATATAAATGTTTTAACATCCTTTTTTGTTTCTCTAAGAAAATTGTCGCAAAAAACTGATAAATGACATTATGTCGAAAATACCACGTAATTCTAATGTTTCATGACACGTCACTTTGAAGTAATTCGATTTTATCATGCTTGTTTAAAATGGAAGTTTGGGATATATACACTGCGCAAAAGAATTAACGCACATTATGGAAATCTCAAATTTATTCTACAACCGAAGGTGCTCTCAATGATAATTATTTTTATCAGAATTATGCATGCATATATTATCCACTTTCAACGTTTTTCTTCAATACAGATGTTTTTTCCCAGCAGGAATAAAAAAAGATGAGATTATCAGATTTTGAATGCTCAAGCTGATTTTGAAGGAGGAGAGCGGTTGCAAACTGTTGTCTCAACGAAGAAACTCTCAAGTAACGTTCTTGAATGGCAGTTGTTACCCGTGGTCTACCCTGTCCTGGTCTTCGGACATTCATACCTGTCTCCCTGAATCGCTGCAACATTCTGGACACACTTGTATGGGAAACTCCAAACCATTCTGCTATTCTTGTGTATGTCCACCCTTCTTCTCGCAAAACTACCACTTGGGCACATTCCTCCTGGGTCAAATTGCGTGTTTCGCGTTGCATAGCGATCGAGTGTAGAAAATCAAACGAAAGGAAAACTATTGATCACTAGAATTGATCGAGATCAACTGATTTCAGAATGGAGCCAATACATTCAAAATCTGATAATCTCATCTTTTTTTATTCCTGCTGGGAAAAACGTTGAAAGTGGATAACATATGCATGCATAATTCTGATAAAAATAATTATCATTGAGAACACCTTCAGTTGTAGAATAAATTTGAGATTTCCATAATGTGCGTTAATTCTTTTGCGCAGTGTATTTCAAAAACTAATTCAGACCAGGAAGATATATATAATTTTATAGGTATTATAGATACGATCAGCAGAAATCAATTAGTAAAATAAAAAAAAACTGAATAATAACATGATTGATAATTTCAAAACGTTTGCCAATGGTTGAGAAATCAGCTGAAATTTATCCATTCCTGAAACAATAAAATACATAGAGATCTAACAGATTAATGAACGTCTTTGGAGAAAATTCTACTACCTACTCTAAAAGTAGATAGGTACACTCGTTATTTATACTTTCGTTCACCCTTTGTTCCTATTATGAAACTTTGAATTCAAGGGCAAATTCATTAGATTGCATCTTACTACATAACATTTTGGCGTTATTTCAATTCGCTTCAGTAGTATAATACGATAATTAAATCTTCAATAAGATATTAACTTAGCTGCGAACACTGAATGAACACAAAAATTTGGAATTGTTATTTTATATGAACACACAAAATTTTCACCATGTGCTGTCTATGGAATATTAGTTTTTTTTCAATATTCTTCTTGAATCTTGTATGGCCTGATGACGTTATTCACATGAAATTTTACACGAAGCTTGAAGTGGTTATTTTTCATATACCTACACGTAAAATCTCAACCTGATCAAATAGGTATGTAATCTCGGAAATATTGGGTATTTCTTCTCCATTATTCTTTTAATACTTCCTTATGATGTATCTTCTTGGAATTTTTCACGGAAATTGGAATTATTATTTCACATCAACATCGCTTTTTGGAAAAAGGAAAATTTTGATTATTTTTTTCAATATTCTTCTTGAATTTTCTGTGGTTCCTGGTTGAGCAATTAACATGAAATTTTGCACGAAGCTCGAAATTGTCATTTTACATTCATAAGTAAAATTTATCGTCGATCGAACATGCAGTTTTGAAAGTAACAAGTAAGCAAAATTTCGAGAGGTTATATTTATGGGATCCCTTATTGGATTTCGACCGTTAATGAAATTACATTGGCATTAGAGATTCGAACATTTTCCGTTCGAGAGTTATCGTGTTTACGGACGGCCTGTCGGATTTGTCATCAGTGAGTCGACTTTTTTGTTTGTTACCATTTCCGGCTCAAATTTGAAAATTACTAGACATTGTGACGAAATGAGACAGCGATCAGTTCGGAGAAAGAGAACAAGTTGCACCCTTGGAGACCACATATGACGACTATATACAGTTCAGATTCGTTTAGAGAATGAACGCTCAAAAAACATGTTAGAGTGCAATGATACTGACCAATGAGTGGCTAATATACATTTTCTATTGCTTTTTCGAATATTTATGTTTGGAAGGTAAAATTGATGGTTCAAAGGCCATGGAAATATCTATATTTTTCGTTTTTTTTAAATATAATTTGTGATATAAAAAAATAACAAATGGTCTTGTGAGATATGCATATTAAATCCTTTCGATAAAGGAACATTCGAGTCATACTCAATTCTGTTACCATCAATTGAAATCTCCTGAAAATTATCACTTTTTGAAAAAACGTCAATGGAGAGCTTCGCGATTCAAAATATTAATTTCTTGTTCAAGAATAGTATCATAGGTATAGTGTGCTGTAATTTCTCCCAAAATCAATATGTACAAATTAATAAAAAGCAAAAATGTTCAGAAAAGATGAGGCAATATTTGAGGGTTCGTAAAAATTCTTGACTATCAACGATTAACTCCACAGGGCATTCCTAAAAAAAGCGTACTTTTAACTTTTTTGTTCACCTCAGTATAAAACAACGAACGAAGTAACTGAGGACGGCATCTGAAAAGTTATGTTCTCAAAGGATCATGCTATAATCCAAAAAAAATTAGTGCTAAAATCAGCCGAAGGATTCTAGATCAAATAAACTACAAACGAGATTTTATCAGTCCCCTATAATTTTGCCGGTGTGTATATTATTTTCCTAATGAGTGTCACTAGTATTCATAAATTGACGCCTTTTTACTATGCTATAAATTGAATCTCATGATCTGTTCAACAGCATCTAATGATTAAACAATTTTTTCTGACACACAATAAATTGACGGGACATGAGTACGACAAAGAAAATTATTGTACTGAAAATATGCATGTGTCCATTCCTTCATTTGCTCTGACAGAAATGTAATTGTCCATTGGTGAGCGATAATAAATCACACTTTCCAACACAGATCACTGCATCATTCAATTACATCAGCATAGGAACAATCGAATCCTACCAAGGTCCCAACGACCTGTCTATTTTTAGTCCTTGGTGCTCCTTAAAACATTCAGTTAAAATAAATCACTTCAGAAAACAATGTTAGTCTGAACCGGCTTGCTATTTCGATACATTCTAAATTAAGATTTATTTGACAAATAATACATAATCAGATATTATGTTGGAAATTGAACCCGTAAAGCCATTATGTCGTCTTTCATTAAAATCTCCCTTCAGAATGATCAGCGGTCGGCTTTTCGTACTCATGACGCGGCCAGACAATTATACAGTTAGAAAACGTTACTTATACTAACTGACAGAAATGAGGATTGATGAAGGAATCGAAGTTTTGTTGATGTATTGTTAGGTACTAAATGGTGAGCCTTAGTGTTGGCAGAAAGAATCAAATTTTCCACACACTTCTGAACTTTGAAGACTAGGATTTCAAGGCAAAAAATATACCGGGGGCCTTATTTTAAGTTGAATCAGTGAAAAATTCCGAAAAGGAAACATCTTAGGGAAAAATGTTTCGAATAAAAGGTTGATGGTTTTGAGGGGGAAGTCCACTTACGTCAGAACCTCTTCAATTTAATTCCCCCCTGTGGGTTGGTGCACAGAATTTACAATTCCAAACGGGAACCCCTGTTTTTTTGGCAGATTCGTATTCTACGTCAAAAAATACGAAAGTTTTGTAGGAACAATTTTTCACGAAATTTCACAGATGGCTCTGTAATCCAGTTCCGTCTACTGTGACTTTATTACGCACAGTGGCGACAAGCGTGGTCTCGCTTTTGATTGGTTAAGCCTAAATATGACGGCTTTTTGTTCACATTTTTCATTTACCTGATTTTTGGGATTTATTTAAAATGTAAGGCTCATTTGATTTAGTCACTGTATTATTCTTCAGTTAAATCAATTTCTTCTATATACAATCAAATATTATCAGGCCCAATAATTTAGATTTTGACGTGTGTCTGTTCAGTTCAGTGAATTTTATTCTTAAGTTTTATAGTTTATGGTTTTATGTCCCAATTCGCCATTTTTAAGGCTCAATTTGAATGAATTGTCGCCACTATGTTTAATTAAGTTACTATAGTTCCGTCTATAGTGAATTGATAGTCTTATCAAGTCACTGTAGTTCTGTCTAAACGATCCTAATGTATCTGTTCCAATAATTTTTCACATGAATTTTTAGTTCTTAATTTAGAACGTCACTTGGAATCACATCGATATGTTGAAAAAGAGCTTCTTTTTATCCGGCCAAAGCTCCCTCGTGAAGAAGTGAGCAATCATTAATTTCTTTGAATTTTTGTTACATTTTAAAAACAAGGTGAATTGGATACAACACTTGATAGGTTGTTTAGTAAACACAAAAAAAAGAGATTCCAAGCTCGACCCGTGTGGTACACCCGCCAATGTGTCAAAGCCGTCGAAAGATACTCCCCTGAATAACAAATACTATTTCCTTCCCTTTATGTGGGATGTTAAAAACTTCATCAAGCTGCCAGAAAAGCCTATTTTCTCAAGCTTGTGGAGAAAAGTAGGTTATCAAACGCCTCCGCAAAATCGGTGTATATGTATACCATTTGACCTTTCTTATCGACAAGATCATTAACACTGTGAAAAAGCCATGAAATTGGTCACCTTGGCTCTTGTTTTCATAAAATCGTATTGTTGGATGCAAACGGATTGTCAATTAATATAATATTTCAAATATAATGGCCATGGGTCTATAGTCTGAAATTTCTACTATTATAACTTACACCCCAGTTTGTTTCTCAAGTTATCCTCTTGAGGTGTTCTAAAAGTGTTCAGTATATCCTTTGAATACGTATGGGGGTATATCATAAGGATTGTTTATTGTACCAATACACCAAAATTAGCAAACGTGTCAACTTCTAACGAACCAATACCTGTTAATAATTAATATCCAATAGTTGACAATAATTGACCATTTCGAAATTCAGATTTGTTTTCAATGGACTTTTTGTCACTTGGATATCTTGACATACAGAATTCCTTTGAAATAATAATAAAAAAAATCTATCCAATGAAAGTAATTCATTAATCACCCAAAGAACAGATCGAAAACTAAAAGAATACGAGAGTCGGTAGTGACTTGGTGTCAAGAACATTCGAACGTTCTTTCAAAATCATGCGCCCATGAATACTACAGATGCAGGCCCGGTCTGGCTCCATTGGAGGCCCTCGGCTAGATGCTGATTGGAGGCCCCCCTACAGGAAATAAGACGAGAACTTCCCCCGGCAGCGAAAACATGCTCTTGAATAATTTTTAATTCTGAAGTTACACGTTTGTAAAGGGTGTTTTTTTAGAGCTATAGAACTTTAAATTGCAATAAAACAACGATGGATTATTCGATTGACATGAATTTTATTTATCCGCAAGATAATCTTGTGGCATTACAATTTAAATATGATTTCTGGCATATGACCGCCACGGCTGTCTCGGATGTAGTCCAATCTGGACGTCCAATTTTCGATGACTTTTTCCAACAATTGTGGCCGTATATCGGCAATAAAATGGCGAATGTTGTCTTCCAAATGGTCAAGGGTTTGTGGCTTATCCGCATAGACCAAAGATTTTACATAGCCCCACAGAAAGTAGTCTAGCGGTGTTAAATCACAAGATCTTGGAGGCCAATTCACAGGTCCAAAACGTGAAATTAGGCGGTCACCAAACGTGTCTTTCAATAAATCGATTGTGGCACGAGCTGTGTGACATGTTGCGCCGTCTTGTTGAAACCACAGCTCCTGGACGTCATGGTTGTTCAATTCAGGAATGAAAAAGTTGATAATCATGGCTCTATACCGATCACTATTGACTGTAACGTTCTGGCCATCATCGTTTTTGAAGAAGTACGGACCAATGATTCCACCAGCCCATAAAGCGCACCAAACAGTCAGTTTTTCTGGATGTAACGGTGTTTCGACATACACTTGAGGATTAGCTTCACTCCAAATGCGGCAGTTTTGTTATATACCTCGAAAAAAAACACCCTTTACAATGCAAGTCCACTCGAGTCATCAACTACAGTATTTTCTAGAAGCCTTTCATAAACTTTTTATCGAATGATATACCGTACAAAAATAGCCAATCGGTCCATAACTACTTCCTATATCTTTGGTAAAGTCTACCTTAACGTTTAAATGAAATGAACTGGCCAAAAAAAGTCTTTTCAAAAATTTTTTTTAGTTTAGTTTTATTCAGCTGGGGGCCCCCTTGGCCGGGGGCCCTCGGCGATCGCCGACCTGCCGACCTGGCCAGACCGGGCCTGTACAGATGAGATGTGATACATTAAGAAGTCATCGATAAGACTTGAAATTAAAAAAAAATAACGAACCTATAAGTGAAATATGAAACTGGATGTTCTTGATTTGGTCTGTGAGTGTATATATCTGCCACATTGCAGAACACGTTTTGCTGTGAATCCGACAGATTGCTACGTTATAATTCTATCCAGATTAACGAGCTCGTTCATTTAACACAGAAATAACTTCATTATTCACGATGTGAACATATGCCAATGAAAATTTCCTGGCTTTGTTCTTTGTAAAAAATTACACGAGCTTATTGAATCTTTTCGTTTTATGAATTATTCTACACGAGTCGCACAAATTAGTTTTTAGTTGGTTTGCTATATCTTATACTGGGGATTATATTTATAGCTCTAGTTGTAGAAGTGACAAACTTAGCAAAGTCTACATACACGACAATTATTGTACAGAATTTCTCGTTCTCTTTATCCAAATTCCGAAAATTTTTGGAGATTAATAATTCTTAACTATTATAAATATGGTTTTTTTGATACTTGAAAAGTTGTTTTCATTTTTTTTGCGATTTTCGAAGGCAGAGATTCTTTGTTATCTCTTTAGGGATTAAAAAAATGTATTCTATTATTTCGAAATTTTCTCTGAAAAAATGCATTTCAGACCGTTCTGAACAACTTTGGTTTTCTATCTGTCGGTCATATGTGTGTCTACAAACCTTTCTACAATTCTTATGCGATTTTGAAGGGAGTTGTGCTCATTAACGAACTCAACCGAAATCTTGAAGCTGCCCTGATAATTTTAGTTTCTATAGAACTATATAGGTCCTAGGACTTAAGGTTTCACTAGAGGATATTCCGAACTGAGATCTCTCCTATTAATAAATGAAAAATTTATTAATGAAATTTCTTAGAATTCTGTATGAAAAAATTCATTGATAAATTGTTCATTTATTAGGAGAAGAGGCCTTAGTTCTGAATATGCCCTAGTGAAACCTAAAACCATTGAAACTGTTAAATATTATTCCTCAGTTCAAATTTGATGGCGGTAAAACAACTGAATCGAACTATACAATTTCATTTGATAGTAGATTGAACCTTGAAGTTACACAAGGACATACAAAAATCCTAACAATACTAGGAAATTCTGTACTGTTATTGTTGAGTCTTATAAGTATACCAATTTCTGCATTTTTGTCATTGTCGTAGTCTCTATCACTTCTTCACTTGGTGAAGGTCCGGACTAGAAGGTTCTTAAGAATCTTCCAACTAAGCTCCCTGAGTTTCTGGCGAAGTGTGTGGCCTGGTGTAATCCTAACGGAATACAATTCCTCTCCTATTGGCATAAACTGGCCGCTTCTGTGCGATTGCTTCCATCAAACGGTAAAATTGTTGACAGTACAGTTCCGTGTTAACAGTTGTTCCGTAGCGGAGTAGCTTATAGTAAATAATTGCCTGCCAACCCCACCAAACACAACAAAACCTTCCTAGCAGTCAAACCTAGCCTGGCCACCGTTTCTGTCGGCTCATCGCGTTTTGACTACGACCGTTTTCGCTTGACGTTGTCGTAAATGATCCACTTTTCATCGTCAGTCACCAATTGCTTCAAAAATTGGTCGATTTTGTTGCGATTCAGAAGCGATTCGCAGATTGAAATTCAGTGCATAAGGTTTTTTCGTTAACTCGAGTGTTCCCATACATCGAGTTTCTTATTTATTTATTCATTTAAATTAATGAATAAATAAGAGTTTCTTCTTGAGATAGCCTCATGCAAATGGTTCCAAACATTTTTTGCGCAATCTTTAGCTCTTTGGCAATCGAAACAGTGCTTACATGACGATCAGACTAGACAATGTC
The DNA here is from genome assembly GCF_914767665.1 of Harmonia axyridis. Classification (NCBI taxonomy): domain Eukaryota; kingdom Metazoa; phylum Arthropoda; class Insecta; order Coleoptera; family Coccinellidae; genus Harmonia; species Harmonia axyridis. The sequence continues at coordinate 18,104,758 of NC_059502.1, forward strand.
CATCATTTTATCGAAATTTTCGACAATTGGCCTTCCAGTGCGTGGTGCATCTTTGACATCGAAATTAACGGAACGGAATCGACGAAACCAAAATTGCGCGTCAGGGCCGTCGCTAGGGGGTAGGCAGGGTAGGCGGTCGCCTAGGGCGGCAAAATTCAAGGGCGGCATTTCAAGCTTGATCAACAAAATTACATTTGTAGCAATTCAAAGTACCAAATGAGATTTAATTCAGTCAGCAACAACAGGAAGTAATACCGATAAATTTGATTAACATCAAAAACCATCAAAGGTGCCGCATTATACATAATACTCATAAATATCCAGATAGGGCGTGATCTCCTTAATACTAGTTATTGACGCTAAAAAAAACACATGCACTCATCAGGCTTGTCGACGTTCTCTTTATGTTGCCGAATTTTATTGCCACTTGGGGTTTTGGATTATTTTCTTTTCAATTCCCTCATCAGAATGTTGTTTCCTCAGAATGGAATGCAAAATATAAGAAAAAAATTCCATTTCATCACTTCCAACTGATCCTTCTTAAGAAATATAAGAAGTTTTATTATTTCATACCACATTCCATTATTTTATAATATCCTTCATTTTTTATATCAAATTATCTAGTGTTGGGCGAGGGCGCATTCGAATTAAATAATAGTTCATCCGCATCATCCGATTGTTTTACTCGATAATCTTAACCAAAAAAAAAACAAATTTTCAAGCTTTTTATGAAATTGAAACTGAGCTAGGAGCCTGAAACTGCAGGGCCCACTCTAGGGGGGCGGCATTATCTACTTTTTCTGGGAAATCTGAATTATTGGAAGAACGAATTAAATATTTTTTTTTATTCAAACGGATTTCACTAATGATTTCTTTATAAAATTTTCTAATCTTAAACATCTTTGCATTGTGAGTATCTATCTGTAACATTCATTCGAAATTAAAATAATTGTTTATTGGCATTATCCAGTTGTTTAATTAAATCATATCAAAGAAAAAAACAAAATGTTCAAGCGTTATATGTAGTCAAAACTCAGCAGAAGGATCTGAAACCTGAATTAAATTCATATATTTAATCATTAGAATTCAGTTGGGCACGTTTATTGTTTATTGCATTCCACTTATCCTAAATCGTCTATTGGATTAAAATTTGAATCCATAAAAATAATTACTTTTAAAATACATTTTTTTCGTTCCTAAAATACTTTCCATGGAAAAGTGAGGAGTTTTTAACACTTCCACATTAAATCTTTGAAAACAAATTCACCAAACCAACATCCACCCCAAATCCAATAGTGTGTTAGGGCGGCAAAATGGGTCTTTGCCTAGGGCAGCAGTTTTGCTAGCGACGGCCCTGTTGCGCGTAATTGGCGGTTACTGTATCAGGATTATAAATGCTATTTATATTTTCAGCCGCCTGAATTACATTTTCGGCTTTATCGACAAAAAACTTTAAAATATAGCGTATTTTTTCTTTTCTAGTGTCCATTTTTGACGCGCGCTCGAATTAAACTGAGTCATCTGATCACAAAACTGTCAGCAAAGTTTTTTTAGTACTCATATTTCTAACGCCATGTAGTGAAACCCGATCGGACTCACATACCGCCAGATACAAAAAACTGAAGCCAATTATTAAAAAAATAATTGATTTTTTTACATAAACCTTTTATAAATGTTTTATTTTATAAGTGTACTATGAATATAATATTGAAATATCTATATATTTTCCGATGGAAAAATTAGGAGTTTTTTACCCAATTCATATTTGAAAGAGATTTTTTGAAATGATCGCCATTAAACATCAGGTTTGATTATAGCACGACTACCAACTGAAATTAATGGTTCCAACACATAACGACCTGAAATATCTAATAATGTCAGAGTATAATAAATTCGATTTGATGTGGAACATAAATTTCATCCAGCAAATATATTGATTGCCATTTTTCTTCTTCGAATGACTTGAAATCCAAGATATGAGATTAAGGAATGGATAAATGTGTAGATATAAACATAACGAACATATGCGTAAATTTTTTCAGAGATCTCTTTAAATCTATCTGATGATGGGGAATTATTTTAGATGTAGCAATATTATCTCATTCATCAAATCAAGAAGCCCATTTGCAAGATCCATCATATCGTCAGGAATCACTGTGTACAAGTCTCCTAATTCCACATCATAGTAACAATCTGTGTTCAACATCATACATATGAGCACATCTACAATTATAAAATATCTATTTACAGGCCGAAATTCCTTCAGTACAAATATCTTTATGATTATCGACATAATTACTATAATGACGTCATCGACTATTTGGATAGAAAAGGCCGAGGTTTTAGTTCAGAAATTCCAAGACCTCAAACATGGGCAGAAAGAGTACTACGTACTTATATCAGTAAGATAGACAAGCTAGAGGCTTATAGGAGAGAGATAGAGGAGAAACTCGAAAGGGCGAAAAGAATTGAAAAGAGAACTAGGAGATCAACCTTCATTTCTTACCATTCGAAGGAATACATGAGCAGAAGGATAACATCTACGCTATGAACGAATTTTTAAGAATTGGATCATCACTGGAAAATAATGGTTCTTCATTTAACAGGAAAATGGAAAAGTAGAATGGAATGGATAATTCCACTTTGGGAATTGAGTACTGACTATTATACAGTTCAGTTAGTTAAGTTCCTAAAATACAGTTGTTCCTTTAACAAGATTCAATTATTATTCTGTTATTTACTTATGTTTTTATTGTGATTGTAGTTTTGGAAAAAAATTAAAAGAAATTTCAGAATTCTTGTACATTATTGAGAAGCCATGTGTTATTCAGAATAAAAAAAATTATTGGGAATTTATGAAGTTATATTCAAATAACAAAACTTCTGTATGGAAATTGCTGCTAAAAATCGAACAAAATTACCACATAAGTTAATTTATTCAGGAAAAATTTCTCACTTTGCTAGATACTTGCAAACTCGAATTTCAAAAGAGGATTCTGCAATGTAATTTATAAATGTGAATTCTTAGAATTCACCACTACTGTGGACTTTCTTCTAAGTTGTGAGTCAGTTGAAGAAAGATTGGAGAGCTTTTCGTATGTATGTAGTACAGATTCACCGGTGAATTCATATGTAGATAAGGCACGTCTAGTGGCTTTTGTCTCAGAAACAAGGGTTGCTACCCGGTTCTAATATAAATGATTTGGAAGTAAATAAAACGGGATTTGATCTAATGGATACTATGTAGAATAAAGCGCTATCTGTCGAGAGAGATGCAAGTTATAATTTTACGTACTCTAAAGGTGAATCCATATTATGATGACTGGTGTCATACAACCCACCCCTTCCAATTGTAGTTCAGAAAATCAAGGTATCAATTTCAGAAAAGAGAACATACATAACAGAATAGGAAAAAAATTCAGAAAAAAAAAAGGATTTCAACATATTCGTAGTTAATTTAAAAATGAAATTGAAATTCGGATAAGGATCAGGAAGTGAATTGAATTTCAGAAACAGTGATTATAAACTAACTGACAAAGAAACTGCAACACCCAGAAGGAACTGTCTAAATTTAAAATTTTTTTTGGTGGAACCTAGATAGTATAGCAAGGAGTAAATGATTGAAATTTGGAGAAAAAACGAAGGGTTTACAATTTTTTTCAATGAATTTGTTAATAATGTGTTTGTCCTCCGCGATTATCTATACACTTCCCAACACATATTGGCATTGATGCAATAAGATCGTCTATTTCTTTTCGAGGGATACTATCCCAAACTATATGTACTTAATGGCTCAGAACCGCCAAATTGTGTTGGGGCTGGGGTAAATTTCCGAGTCTTCTACCCATGATGTCTCAAACATGCTCTATGGGTGAAAGATCGGGGGATCTGGGCGGCCATGGCAAAAGATTCACATGGGGTCACTTCGAAAAAGTTTAAACTAACTCTGGCAACATGAGGTCGGGCATTATCTTGCTGAAATACTGGATTTTTGAGCCGGTTAAAGTAAGGGAGAACATATGGCTGCACTATTTCTTGAAGGTAACGCAGCGCTGTCATGTTACTTCGAATAAAGACTAGAGGTGACCTAACTGCATGTGCAATAGCACTCCATACCATAACGCCTACTGTCCGGTGTACATGACGCTCAATATCATACTGAGGTTCACGTCATTCTCCACGACGTCGTCTAAGCATTTTTCGGCCATCATGTGCAACCAAGGAGAATCGACCTGACGAAGACGACCTGATGCCATTCCACATTCCAATGTTGACGTTCTCTGCACTACTGTAATCGTTGCCGGCGATGCTCAACCGTCAGAGGTAACACAAGATGGGGTCGATAATGCTGCAGTCCAAAAGACCTGACGGTAAACCGTTCAGACAGTAACAGGATGGCCTTGTTCTCCTAACCACTGATCAGCCAAAGATCGAGTTGTCGCAAATCGGTCTCTAATGGCCATAAATCTCAGACGTCGATCTTGAACTTCATTTTCTCCCCTTCGACGTCCGGTGCCTACTCTTCTTCGATTTTGGGCATTATCAAACCACGTTTGACAACATCTCATAAAAGTAGCTGGATTTCTGTTCGTACGGTTAGCGATTTCTCGAAATGACAACCCCGCCTCCCGTAGACCAATTATTCGACCTCTTTCAAATTCACTTAGCTGGCGCACACGTGCTCTAGGCATTCTACCAACAACTAAACATCAACTTTGGATCTCCTCGAACAGCTGGTTTGTTGAAAAATTTAAAAAACTTTCATGAAACGACTACAATATTTGAGTAACAAAAATTGTTCACAGTGAAAAACCTTCACTATTTTTTCTCCAAATGTACTCATTGCTGTTCTATATATGTTTCACCAAAAAAAAATTAAAATTGAAACAGATCCTTCTGATGGGTGTTGAAGTTTCTTTGTCACTTAGTATATCTACGACAGTAACGCTCATTTCTTTTTGTTGGCTTGTTCTAATATCACTTGGTTCCACCATTAATGCGATATACTGGCAATTCCAGTTTTTCGGACACATGTTTATCCCATCTCCGTCGATTCGAAATCGCCTTACCATTGAGGTTTCCGTTTTAAGGTCCACATTTTCGGTTAAAACTACAAATCAGGGCTCACTAGTGGTGGAGCGCTTATGCTGGATGCAATGCTTGTTCGTCTTTTCCTTTATTATATAATCTAGGATCTGAATGATCGGGGAATGTTTTGAGATTAATAACGATCTACAGTGAATATCCGGTAGAGTATCAATGATTATCTGTACCTACCTTCGTTCTTCTAGTACCAATAATAATGATATATTTATTCTTAAAACCACATATTACATGTATAAGTACAAAAAAATATATATAAAAGTTATAGCATATCGCCGAAGTGAAAGTAGCATCTAAGAGAGTAGAAACAAAAATTTTTCAACTGACCTACTGAACTTTCGCACATTTTCAATTCCAAGGGAAAGGCATTATAAATTTTAATAACCATCATTATTGGTAATTAATCGTGCAATTTGAACGAGTTTCACAATTTCAAAGATATATACACAGGCCAAGGGTAATATCCTAAGTTTTACAAAGAGAAGTCTGCAAGCAGTTCTATGAGATACCTCACAAATTGACCTTTATGGCGTCTTTTGGAGTTTCAAAACTTTTTCAGTATATGACGATCAACCTCAAAACATAATTCCATATTTCATCCTAGATAAAAAGTAGCTGAAATAGTACAAGATATACAGGGTGTCCCGTAAAGACCACGTCAAACCGAGGGAGAATGTAGATCAAAGGAGAACCCACCTGCTATGACAAAATTCCCATCATAAAAGTCTCACCGTTTTCGAGATATTTTTTTTTTTGAAAATAATGAATTTTTGCCCCTTTCAATAGTTTTGCCCTTACGGTTGATACAACTTTCTGGTTAATTTTTTCAGTAAAATATTGCTGAAGAATGATTTCAACGTTTACATTAAAAACATCCTCCGAAAATTTTAAAGGGGGGCTATGAGAAATATTTTTATTGGAAATTTTGGTAGTGGATTATTTTGTTCATGTACCCATCCTTGGTACAGGAAGACCCGTCGCTCCAAATGATCTTATTAAAAAAAACTGGATCTGCATGATGTTTTCCAAAATTTGCCGGCAGAATTGAATTTCGTTGAGGTGAATAATTATGCGAGTAATATTTTCGCACGTAAACAATTGCCATTGTTCACTAAGTAATGCAACATCGAAGATTTCTTAACAGAATTGACAAATTTGATTTTGTCAGAAACGTACCCATTTGTATAAAAACAGCCATATCTTTTTTCTTCGAATAACAAATGACTTGTGTGATACCTCTTTGAAATCACTATAAAATAGACAATTTATTGGTGTAATGTGCAGCAGTAGCTAGGTACATTTTTTTTCCACAACGATGGGCTAAACTTCATGAACAAAATAATCCACTACCAAAATTTCCAATAAAAATATTTCTCAAAGCCTTCCTTCAGAATTTTCGGATGATGTTTTCAATGTAAACGTTGAAATAATTCTTCAGCAATATTTTACTGAAAAAATTAACCAGAAAGATGTAAAATTGTACCAACCGTAAGGGCATAACTATTGAAAGGGGCAAAAATTCATTATTTTCAAAAAAAAAAATATTTCGAAAACGGTAAGACTTTTATAATGGGATTTTTTTCATAGCAGGTGGGTTATCCTTTGATCTACATTATCCCTCGGTTTGACGTGGTCTTTACGGGACACCCTGTATATTTCATTATTGAGTCTGTACAAAGTAAAGCATATAGATGACAAAAGGGAATTTGATCTTGCCAATTGAATTCAATCAATGAATCAATGATTTCACCCAAAAACCTAACTGATTGAACTTGTTCTATTGAACTCTTTCCAACTTATAGTAAGAGGCTTTTATTTTTGTGGTTTTCAGTATTTCTCAAAGTCAACCTCATAAACAATGTATTTTCAGTAGTCAGAAACAATTTTTGTCAATGAACCATTCAGAGAATTGTGTCATGTTATCACAGGAACTCCACAATGCTTTCCGAATAGAGTAGTATATTATCATTTGCAAACATTATCAGCTTAGATGGATCATCAACAGCAACAGAAAGACCGTTCACAAATATAAATAGTAATGGCCCTGATTTGGAACCCTGAGGTACGCCACACCAAATCATTAATATGGCCCCTAAGACTTGTCGAGTTCATTTTCTCCAGTAGAAAATTATGCGAGACAAGGTCAAATGCTTTACTCAGATCCATAAAAATTGACAGGAATTTCTCCTTATTTTCAATATTTTCGTAAAGCTTAGTACTGAATGCCGTTAATGCAGACTGAGTTGACCTTCCTTGTCTAATTGTGTTGACAATTGGATATTGAATGAGTTTATTCAGGAATGAATTAATTCTTTCAAATATAACTCGATCTTAAATTCACGAAATTGACAACAGTGAAATGGGTCTATAGTTTTCAACATTTGTATGCTCACCCTTTTTACACCAAAGTTACACTATTTTCTTTGTAACACCCAGTATATGAATCTGAGAATATAATGGCAAGCTCAAATAATGATGAGGTACTTCAGATCAAATTATTCTTAGAAGCACCATTCACGAGAAAATGGCGAAAAATTGAAAATATGGAGTTTTTTTAATTGGTAATTAATGGCACAGTTAAAAACAATATTTTCTCGGGTAGACAGATTGGCTACTTCTATGCAAAAAAAAAATAAATTAAACTCTAGATTATATAGAGTGATCATTATTAATATCTAAAGATTAACTTCAATAATGGCGAACATTTGAAACAAGAGAGTTTTTGACCATTATTTGTAGTTAATATGAATATTAATTATGATCACTCTGTATAATCCAGAGTAGAATTTTTTTCTGCTTAGAAGTAGCCAATATGTCTACTCGAAGAAACATTGTCTGCAGTAGAGTTATTCTTATAATTATGTACAATTCTATTCTATGTATATGTGTTCTCTCACTTAACAAGTCAAATTAAACAAGTTAAAATCATTATTGTATTTTCCATTATCCACAATCAACATTATACAGCAACAAGTTTGGTACTTCGGGCCAAATGAAATTACACATTTTATGGTATTTTGAACCGGATAAAATCAAACATTCTCATAAATGATGCTTCTAAGGATAAAGTGATCTCAAGAAAGTCATCATTATTTGAGATTGGGATACTATTTTTGAAATCATATAAGGGTGTTACAATGCAAAAAGTGCAACTTTGGTCTATATCTTTGTTTTCCAACACCCTGTATATATGAAAATGATTTGAAATTGTACTTCTAACTACCCTTTACACATAAAAAAAAGGATTTCCAAAATATCTTCATTCCATCAAAATTATATCCTCGTCTGGGGAGGCCACCCGGTATATTAAAAAAAACACAAATTGGTATTATAATTGAAATAAAAAATAAATGATTACACTACTACTGAAAAAGGTGCATATGGAATGTTTTTGTTTCATGTTGATAGCACCAGTAATGAAGAAGTTATGAGAAGTTTCATTTCACGCCATTTTCCAATTTTCTCTTATAGCTTGAAAACCGTTGAGATTGATTCTCTCAAAAAAAGGGGATTTTGAGATAACCTCACTGGACAACGAATTTGGGACACCCGATTTCTACATGAAAAATAATAATTTCAAGTTCAAGCTAGGTACAATTTCGTTTTATAGTGTCGTCTGAACTATAAAAAAATTCAAGGAGAATAACGAAACAAATGAAAGAAACACTGACCTGAAGTCAGGAGCATTTGAGCGATCGTTCATTCCAATTGCGCCCTTGGACACCACATGTACGAATACCTATCTGTAATTCTGGGCTATTCAACGCATAAGTACTTGACGTATGAATGAACTCATGGTCCTGACTTCACGTCAGTACTTTCTTCATTTCCTTATCTAGAATGGTATGAATGAAACTAATGAAAAGCACTGAAATTAGGTCACGTTGTTCCTTTCCCCTTTTTATGGAGAAATTCCTTGTATAATAACAATTATGGTTTTTTTCAGACCGAAGTTCCAACAATACAAATATCTATACGATTACCAATATAGCTACTACGATAATGTACTCGACTACTTGGAAAAACGTTCAAAAGGATATAGGGCAGATCCACCTCGACCTCAAACTTGGGCTGAGCGAGCAATGAGGACCTACTCCAAGAGAGAAAACCAGAACTTAAAATTCCGAAGATCCCTGGAAGACATTAAGATGGTAACTAGATCCGAAATAAGTGGGGTTTTCCAGAGTTACCACGCTAGGCAATACCTCAATAGACGACTGACTGCAAGGTGCTGATACCTTGTAGCTTACTTGTTGAATGTAGATGATAAATAAATTGAATACTTCCGAAATGATCTTTTATTTTTTTTTCAGATTTTTAAATTTTTGATTTTGAACAATTTACTTGAAATTATATCAGATGGATATGAGAAGTAGTTCATGATCGAATTGCTGAATTTCAAAAGCAATTCATTGCTTTCCAACACATTCAACCCTCAGAATAATACAAACATTTTCTTCCATAGATAAAAAATCTTGAACCTTCAAGAGATGATGAAGTTAATTTGAAATCATTCATGGAACGAGATATTATTTTTCATTCCTTTGTATATTATCAACAATAATATTTCTCAGAAATTTGCGCTTTGCGCAAGAATATGCGCTTTGTCTTAGAGTGAAAATCTAGACATTTATCAATATTCCATAATTTGATACCTACTTATTATTTTCTTGTCTAGAGTACATTTTTGAACAGAAACTTTATTATTTCATTTGTTAACCTTTGGATGAATTGTTCTCTCAGGTCTTCTGTTTGTATAAGGACTGGAATTTTATTCCGTACGCCTCTACTTTAATTTTTCCGATTTTCTACTGTTGTCTAATTGGGAGACTTTTCTTCCTACTGCATGTCACTGTTTTCTTCTATTCTTTGAAAAAGATATTTCCTCTTATCTGTTATTCTCATTTTAATTTGTAGTACATTTCTCAATTCCTTATTCTCATGCTCTTTAAGCGCCCCTATTGTCTTCTTTCTTTTTTTGTTAACTATTTTCTCAATAGTTTCAATTTTCAATTCTTCTCTGATTTGTTGTTTGCTTATATACCATGGGGCGACAACCGCTGTTTTGATTACTGCATGTAGTATACTTTGTAACTGGTCTTTGTTATTGTCTTTCATATTATATCAGGTTACTTCTGCATATTTTTAATGCTTGACATTAGCACTATTTTTATTATCTTCATCTTGTTTCTTAAAGAAACATTACATTTTGGATTGAGCAGCGGATACAGACTCCCAGCAATTGCCCAGTAATTTTCCTCGCATTGGATTCGGTTCATCGAGTGCAGTCTACTCGACTGTCGATTGGATTCCGGAGTAAAATGATGGAGCCATGTTCATTGTCACATATCGACCAAAAATTTAGGTTTATTGCACTCAAACAGCTTCAAACACTGCTCAGAATCATTAACACGTTGTTGCTTTTGATTGAATGTGAGCTCGCGCGGCACCCATTTTGCACACAGCTTTCTCATGTACAAATATTCGTGAATGATATAATGTACACATTCAGATAATATCCTCACAATGTCTGCTATCTCGATCAACTTCACTTTACGCTCATTCAAAATTATTTTGTAAACTTTTTCGTATTTTCCGTCGGTGACAGCCTCTTTTTGGACGTCTACTGCGTTCGCCGTCTTCGGTGCTCATTTCACCACTTTTAAACTTAGCATACCAATCAATGATGGTTGATTTTCCTGGTGCAGATCCCGGAAACTCTTCATAAGCCAAGATTTTGCTCCAACTGTATTTTTTCCCTTCAAAAAGCAATTTTTTGTCAGCACACGAAATTCTTTTTTTTCCATCTTTTTTCAAATAACAAAAGTAGCTACACTCACAACGCAATATCTCACAAACTGATGGTCGGACTGCTGTCAAATTTTGACACGTATCGTTTGAAGGTTGGTACTAACTAAAAATCATATGGATTCAATACTAGCACAGTCATCTGTGGATCAGACTGGGGCCTTTTCAATGGGCCTCATATTAGCAGGTTCTGGAGTACTAGGCCTAGTTGAAACCTGAAAATTGAGAGTATGATATTATTAGATATTCTCCACTAAGCTAAAATTTTTTTTGCCTAATCAATCATTGAATTGAAAGCATTCGATATTATTATTTCAATAAAAAAAATCAATTAAGATTTACGACCAATTTTCAATATTATTTTGATTGAAAAGCGATATAAACAGGTAATCTTATAAATGAACCCAGAAAAACAACCAATTCAATATTTCGCGTCCATCAGAATCAATATGTCCAAATTTATTTTACACGTGAGTACCTCATATATTATTTCATTGTTATCAAGAAGACATATGAATGATTCTAACTTCACAAAATTGTAAAAAAAGAATCACCTATCTCAATAAACCCTTTACTTGCGCTGAATATAAATATTTGATAAATTAATAAGCATTTTTGGTAAGATATTCTCAAACACGATGATTTATTTTAATGAGATTTTTGTTTAGAAATACCAAAGCAATTTAATTGAATTCAATCATCTAGTTTGTATGATTTGATTCGACTCGAAGTACCAAGATGTAGAATGATAATTAGATATCAATTTTACCAACAAACTTTATTAAAAATGAACAAATAAAAGATATGGATATCCCGAGAATTCCATGTTTGTGCATGTTCAATGTGGTACAATATATCTGGAAAAGATGAAATTTACACGATACTGTCTACATTCCAAACGAAAATTTCGAAATTGGATACCACAAATGTTTTTGATATCATAAGTGATTATAAAGGTTCCTTTACTAGGTACACCTGAATGTGAAAGCAACCTCAGGTTGTGCGATATAGTTAAAATTTAGTTGTAAAAGGCAATTATATCGAATGCATCGATTCAACTTACACAAGCACAAATTGATTCTACTTATCTTGGCCCTCCTAGGTCTCTCCAATTCAATACTTGTATTTCAGAGGACCTTAATCATTCTTGTATGGAGCTGTCTTCACAGTAAAATTTCAGGAACTTTTCTCCCAGCATATGATGATAGCACTTTGATACATGTATCAACACGAAAGGATTATCCAGAATATGCTCCAGATTATGGTCCAGAGTATCCTCCAGATTATGGTCCAGAGTATGCTCCAGATTATGGTCCAGAGTATCCTCCAGATTATGGTCCCGAGTTTGGCTATCTAAGATATGGTTCTCCAGGATATGGTTCACAAGGGTATGGCCCTCCAGGATATGGATATGGAGGTTATCCATCCTATGCGGATTCAGAACCAACAATCATAATAGATACCTATTGAAATGATAATATTAAATAAATACTGACCAAACATCTCACATTATTTCATCAGAATTCTGTAATTCTGGGCTATTCAACGCATAAGTACTTGACGTATGAATGAACTCATGGTCCTGACTTCACGTCAGTACTTTCTTCATTTCCTTATCGAGAATGGTATGAATGAAACTAATGAAAAGCACTGAAATTATGTCACGTTGTTCCTTTTCCCTTTTTATGGAGAAATTCCTTGTATAATAACAATTATGGTTTTTTTCAGACCGAAATTCCAACAATACAAATATCTATACGATTACCAATATAACTACTACGATAATGTACTCGACTACTTGGAAAAACGTTCAAAAGGATATAGGGCAGATCCCCCTCTACCTCAAACTTGGGCCGAGCGAGCAATGAGGACCTACTCCAAGAGAGAAAACCAGAACTTAAAATTCCGAAGATCCCTGGAAGACATTAAGATGGTAACTAGATCCGAAATAAGTGGGGTTTTCCAGAGTTACCACGCTAGGCAATACCTCAATAGACGACTGACTGCAAGGTGCTGATACCTTGTAGCTTACTTGTTGGATGTAGATGATAAATAAATTGAATACTTCCGAAATGATCTTTTATTTTTTTTCAGATTTTTAAATTTTCGATTTTGAACAATGTACTTGAAGTTATATTAGATGGATATGAGAAATAGTTCATGATCGAATTGCTGAATTTCAAAAGCAATTCATTGCTTTCCAACACATTCAACCCTCTGAATAATACAAATATTTTCTTCCATAGATAAAAAATCTTGAACCTTCAAGAGATGATGAAATTAATTTTAAATCATTCATGTTACGAGATATTATTTTTCATTCCTTTGTATATTATCAACAATAATATTTTTCAGAAATTTGCGCTTTGCGCAAGAATATGCGCTTTGTCTTGCAGTGAAAATCTAGACATTTATCAATATTCCATAATTTGATACCTACTCATTTTTTTTTCTGGAGTACATTTTCGAACAGAAATTTTATTTCATTTGTCAACCTTTGGATGAATTGTTCTCTCAAGTCTTCTGTTTGTATAAGGACTGGAATTTTATTCCCTACGCCTCTACTTTAATTTCTCCGATTTTCTACTGTTGTCTAATTGGGAGACTTCTCTTCCTACTGCATGTCACTGTTTTCTTCTATTCTTTGAAAGAGGTATTTCCTCTTATCTCTTATTCTCATTTCAATTTGTAGTATATTTCTCAATTCCTTATTTTCATGCTCTTTTAGCGCCCCTATTGTCTTCTTTCTTTGTTTGTTAACTATTTTTCCAATAGTTTAAATTTTCAATTCTTCTCTGATTTGTTGGTTGCTTATTTATCATGGGGCGACAACCGCTGTTTTGATTACTGCATGTAGTATACTATGTAACTGGTCTTTGTTATTGTCTTTAATATTATATATCAGGTTACTTCTGCATACGTAATGCTTGCCATTAGCAATATTTTTATTACCTTCATCTTGTTTTCTAAAGAAAGTTTACATTTTGGATTGAGCAGCGGATACAGTCTCCCGAGCAATTGCCTTGCTTTTTTCTGTTTTCTTTTATCTGTTTGTTGAAGTTCATTCTTTCATCTAGAATAACTCCCATTACTATTCCTTTTGGAGGTAAAAAAATGAATATTTCATCTTGCGCATCCCAGAATACTTATGTCATAACCTTGCCAGCTGACTGTTGTTATTTCACTCGCTTTGGATTCGGTTCATCGTGTGCAGTCCACTCAGCTGACTGTCGATTGGATTCCGGAGTAAAATGATGAAGCCATGTCCATTGTCACATATCGACCAAAAATTCAGGTTTATTGCACTCAAACAGCTTCAAACACTGCTCAGAATCATTAACACGTTGTAGCTTTTGATTGAATGTGAGCTCGTGCGGCACCCATTTTGCACACAGCTTTCTCATGCACAAATATTCGTGAATGATATAATGTACACGTTCAGATGATATCTTTACAATGTCTGCTATCTCGATCAACTTCACTTTACGGTCATTCAAAATTATTTTGTAAACTTTTTCCAGTTTTCCGTAGGAGACAGCCTCTTTTTGGACGTCTTTTGCGTTCGCCGTCTTCGGTGCTCATGTCACCACTTTTAAACTTAGCATACCAATCAATGATGGTTGATTTTCCTGGTGCAGACTCACGGAAACTCTTCATAAGCCAAGATTTCCCTCCAACTGTATTTTTTCCCTTCAAAAAGCAATTTTTTGTCAGCCCACGAAATTCTTTTTTTTTCCATCTTTTTTCAAATAACAAAAGTAGCTACACTCACAACGCAATATCTCACAAACTAATGGTCGGACTGCTGTCAAATTTTGACACGTATCGTTTGAAGGTTGGTACTAACTAAAAATCATATGGATTCAATACTAGCACCGCCATCTGTAGATCAGACCGGGAATTTTTCAATGGGCCAATTATTAGAAGGTTCTGGAGGACTAGGCCTAGTTGAAACCTGAAAATTGACAGTATGATATTATATGATATTTTCCACTAAGCTAAAATTTTTTTGCCTAATCAATCATCGAATTGAAAGCATTCGATATTATTATTTCAATAAAAAAAATCAATTAAGATTTACGATCAATTTTCAATATTATTTTGATTGAAAAGCGATATAAACAGGTAATCTTATAAATGAACCCAGAAAAACAACCAATTCAATATTTCGCGTCCATCAGAATCAACATGTCCAAATTTATTTTACACGTAAGTACCTCATATATTATTTTATCATCATCAAGAACACATTTGAATGATTCTAACTTCACAAAATTGTAAAAAAGCATCACCTATCTCAATAAAACCCTTTACTGGCGCTGAATATAAATAGTTGATAAATTAATAAGTATTTTTGGTAAGATTTTCTCAATCACGATGATTTTTTTCAATGAGATTTTTGTTTAGAAATACCAAAGCAATTTAATTGAATTCAATCATCTAGTTTGTATAATTTGATTCGACTCGAAGTACCAAGATGTAGAATGATATTTTGATATCAATTTTACCAACAAACTTTATTAAAAATGAACAAATAAAAGATATGGATATCCCGAGAATTCCATGTTTGTGCATGTTCAATGTGGTACAATATATCTGAATAAGATGAAATTTACACGATACTGTCTACATTCCAAACGAAAATTTCGAAATTGGATACCACAAATGTTTTTGATATCAAAAGTGATTATAAAGGTTCCTTTACTAGGTACACCTGAATGTGAAACCAACCTCAGGTTGTGCGATATAGTTCAAATTTAGTTGTAAAAGGTAATTATATCGAATGCGTTGATTTAACTTACACTAGCACAAATTGATTCTACTTATCTTGGCCCTCCTAGGTCTCTTCAACTCAATACTTGTATTTCAGGGGACCTTAATCATTCTTGTATGGAGCTGTCTTCACAGTAAAATTTCAGGATTTTTTCTCCCAGCATATGAAGATAGCACTTTGATACATGTATCAACAGGAAATGATGGTCCAGATTATGCTCCTCCAGGATATGGCTCTCCAGGATATGGTTCACAAAGATATGGTCCTCCAGGATATGGCTCTCCAGGATATGGTTCACAAGGGTATGGCCGTCCAGAATATGGATATGGAGGTTATCCATCCTATGCGGATTCAGAACCAACGATCATAATAGATGCCTATTGAACTGATAATATTAAATAAATACTGACCAAACATCTTACATTATTTTATCAGATATCAGAGCTACAAAGGTGATTCGCAATTTGGAGGTAGAAGGGAAAATGAGCGATTTTTTGAATAATTTCATGAAAAAAGGCCTAGGGACACGATCCTTAAACGTTTTGTTTTCGAAGAAGCATGTTTATAGGACTTTTTTTTTCAAAATGATCCGAGCAATCGTTTGTACAATTTAAGAACACCATGTATATCATAGTATTCATATATTAGAACGCTTACCCTTCCAGATATTACTTCCTCCATAAAACTGGAAAATGAAGAGGAGAACTATTATATAGTATCGAATTTTGTGAGCAAATGTTTTTTCGCAAATGAATAACTTATTTTTCAAATAGCAAAATATAACATGATATTTGCTGAGCAGGTTTGGTCCTTGTTCTCTTGAAAAACACTTATGTCTTATTTTTATCTTTCGAATCTTATCAAATGATTCAATTTATGGACTTATCATATGGAGAAATCAATGAAGCTCAATTCAGTAAATGAATTCTGAAATTTTGAATAATTACCATTATTACTGTATTATCAAATTTTGGAAGGAATTTTGTAATGTTATTCAAGAAATTATTTCTTCATATAGCTTCATTTATTTAGAAACTTTGCGCGGATTATGACTATGACACTAGGAAAATCTGAGTGGAGTTGAATAAAGGCTCAATTTTTGGATAACTCAGTTGATCGTCACGTCATATGTATACTCAAAAAATTTCAGTGAAAACTGAGGGGTAGATGACATAGAAATTTCACAAAAAATCATCCTTTGATACGTTTGTTACGAAAATTCGTTTCACTATTTTGCAACAGATTACTAAATTTCAGTTTGAATATTATTTTCAATAATAGTTCCAATAATTGGTAGGTAGTTCAAGAAAAAAAATTGATATCCCCTTCTGATGATATTAGTATGTGCCGCGGTCTACAAACGCAATTCTCATACTTTTTAATTGACCAAAGTTATGAAAAAAGCATTGATGATGCCAAAAAAAACACCTAGCTCTCCCAACAATATGCCAATCAGCCTCTTATGAACCATAAGCAAAATACATAACAGAGAAAATTGTATTTGAGCAAATCTCTGAAGAAATGAGCGATCCTTAACAATTTGGCTGCAAGAAGAAACATAACATCGTCCTTCAAATCACAAGAATCGTCACTGATACCATCAACAACATCAACAAACTGAAAAATACCTTCATGGTACTACTGGACATAGAAACTATTTTAGATAAAGGTCAAAGTGATTAAACATAAAATACCTGCTTCATTAATCACACTTTCAAACTAATATTTAACAAAAATAACATTTAAAGTCATCCTAAATAAAAAATGCAGGAGTCCCACAAGGATCGGTTCTCGAACCAATTCTTTTTAACATTTTCATACACGAAATCCCAGTATATCCAAACAAAAGAATCGCTTTTTTGCTGAGAATACAGCGACTCCACACCTCACTATATTCTCAAGCCTGAATGCTGAGAAACTACCTACAGAAAATCTAGGAATTTTACTGGAGATGAAAGATAAACTTAAACTATTGTTTCTAATCGGAAATTTACAAACAACTTAATCTCAATAAAATGGGAGAACATATAATATCATAAACACCAAAAGTTCTGTAAAATACCTCCGCTTTGAGCTAGACAGTAGAGTCAGTTTTCATAAACATATCAAGAGTAGGTACTATCTGCAAAGCATACGCAAACCTGAAAATTTTGTACCCTCTTTTGAGTGAAACAAGTCAGTAGCAATAACAACAAAAACGGAAAAGAGCTCAAAGACAAAAAAAGCAAGATTTATATATAATAATTGTGATACTGATCATCTTGCAATTGTTACTTTATCCCAATCAATTCACAGTGATACCATTATGGCTAGAAAATGAGGAATAATTAATTGGAACTGATTTTTTTTATTATCATTTTTAATGGAATTTTTCTCAAATAATTGAGAACCTTATGAATATCCTTCCGTTGAAGACAAGAACTTCCGAAAGGAAAAAATCAGAAATAGATCCATTTACAATCAAACATAATAAGCGGCCCGATTTTTATTGCCAAAATTAGCAGGTTCCTATGCTCATTTGTAGAGCGAATGCCTCATTGTGTTCGATAAGAGAGATCCAGAAGCGAAGATCCCATGAGAAAATTGAATAACAACGAAAACAATCAGGACAATGCCTCCTCAGTTGAACTACGCCATTATTCTAATTATAATTCATAATGCCAGCAATATTTTTGCATTTGTCCTGGCTAATGAGAAATAGGGAGTTCAAAGAAATAGAAATGACGAGATAACTGAGCCGGCAGATTTCATCATTTCTATTATAGGAATGGTTTGTGTATTTTACGCCCTAATCAACATGAAGTTGAACTTACCCTATTGTTCATCGTAGAGAGTATGATATAAGGGGTAGCTCCTAATAGGGCGATGATTGTCTTCCATTTAAAATTTTAATGTGCAGTCAGGTTCTTTACTCTCTTTGTGCTTCTGCAAAATTTCTTCGAATCAACTTATTTCGTGTGAGCACAGAACCTCTTAAGTAAGTTGAGAAGATATATAGTCGTTAATTTCAACTTCACAACTGAAAGTTAGGTTGGAACTGAATGAAATATTATTTTACTACTTTTAGGGGAAATGCGGACAAAATGACATAGGTACCTACTGTTTTGTTTTTCAATCATATATTTTTAGTTATCGCAATAATACTCCTATTTTGGTGCTAAATACTAACTTTGGTTAATTGTTTTCAAGTAGTATGAGCTAAAAATTGAATTGAATTACAAAAAAAAAATATAAAAAAAATTATTTTGACTTCTAACAAAATCCATTTCGTCCGTATACTAAGGACAAAATGACATACTAGTAATAGACATAATGACAAACATAATATTTGAATGAAAGTTCGAAAATATGGAGGTTTTGGTTCTCGAGACAGTAAAGCTTACGATGTATAAGCCCAGTGAAAACACTGCATGCAACGCAGCCACAGCTCACTAGGTATGAAACGAAAAAAAAAAACGTCATCGCAATAAATGCAGGGGCAGTCATCGACATTTACGTTTTTATTGTTGATTTGAAACGGTTCAGTGTCGTATTCTTCATCGTCAACGACTTTTTAATTTTTCAACGGCCTTGTTTTTTTACCACAGGGTTTTTTTTATCATTGAAAAATGTTTCAGTAATTTCTTGTTTCTTCTTCTTGGGTGGAATGGTCGATGCAGATTTAGCCTTGGTTTTGTTAAAATAAGGCGTTAAGGTGCATTTGCAAGCTTCTGGTTTTCTTATGACTTGTCATTGGAGGAAGTGAAGTGAAAGAATTTCATTAGGGAAGGATATCGTATTTTTTACAAGATATATACCAGAATTTCACGTTATATCACGTATGTTAAATGCAAAATGAGTTCAATACAACATAAAAATGGGCTCATCAGTTCCACGTGAAAATCAAACAACAAAATTCCATATTATTTCCAAAAAAATATTTTCTTGATATGTATCGGACAAAATGACATACTATGTCATTTTGTTCATCAGGATAGTATGTCATTTTGTCCGATACTTACTTTTTATGATATTGAAGCATAATTTCGAAACAAAACTAATATCCATCTTAAAACTTATACATATTATTACATCATAACATTACCAACAAGAATACATAAAAAACAACGAATATCGTAATGACATTCTCCAGAAGCAATTCAGAAACCAAGTAAACAAAAAAAATTCAACCGACGTAAACAAATTTGTAGCTATTGCACCAGTGAAACAGACAGAAGGATGTCAATGTCTTCGCAGGATTGCCATCATCACTAGCAGAAACTGAATCACTGTGAAACCCCGAGCTATACAGCACCACTTTTGAAAAAATTTAAAAGTTCATTTTGTCCGCATATGTCGTTTTGTCCGCATTTCCCCTAAATATTATAGTTTTGAGTTTTGCCCTTCAATGAAAAATATATATCTCTAGGAGTTAATGATGAAGACGAAAATTGGCAGCGTCCCTTGACAAAACTTATTCTTCATTATACATATTTGAATACACTATATTTACATGCTTATCTCCTACAAAATTATAAAAATCTCTCTCCCTCCGAGATAAATGTTGAAAACGAAAGGATTTCTGAACATATATTCCGTGAGTTCCGTCTCAAATTTTCTCATATTTAAATTTTTCAGATTGAACGGGAGTCCGTTGAATAATTTTTGATCATAGAAAAAAACGAATCTTTGTGTATGACCTTTTTTAAAATGATTCGGATCAATCCATCTATTGGTTGATTGGTTATGGAATTTTAGATATCATATCGGTATTTGAATTGTCCACATATAACATCCCCTTTAACATAATTGATCATATCGAATTATTAGAATTAGGAGTGTTGTAGTGGCATATTTGGTAATCTCGCATTAGCATTCATGAATATCTATCATGCGTCAGTTTTCATTCATTTGAAATGTCTATCGATTATATAGCCCATTTGGTTATATTGACTAGGGATTGCTCAGGTGACACGTTTGATAGTCTTTCGTTATCATCCGAAAATTATTGTCATTTGTGTCTTTTGTCATCAATTTAAAGGGCTGAATTATTGAAAATTCTTAATTTAGTAATTTAATTTCTGTTGTTTACGATGGATGAAAATAAATTATATAAGTGCTAATTCGTTTTTTGCTTATACAGGGGGATTCACCGGGATGGCCTATTAGACGTTTATGGAAACCTAATCATAATTTGGAGCTAAAAATTTGCATATTGGGGTTTGAGACAATGATCCTTCTCCCTAAAATATTTTCAGATCTCTACAACTTTCGGTTATAACGGAAACAGACTAGCACTTCCTTTTTTCAAATGGCACACAGTTTATTATTTCATCATTAGATAGCTTTTTTGACGAAAATTTCGGCAATATGAAATAATGGGATTCTTATGAAAAAAATGGTGGCGATGAGGACTCACATTCTTTTGAATTTTTCGGCAGAAAAAGCTTTTTTCGAAAAAATTGTTTTTTTTTTTCGATTCTTTAAATACGTAGTATTATAAGACTGTTTGCGGTTTGGACCAAAAATGTACAGGATGTTCATAAAAAGATCATGAAATTCTACAACTCAAATTTATCAAAACTCAACATTTTCAAATTAGAACCTATATTTTTTATTATTTAAGTCGATTTTACGTACTAAAATAGTGAGGGTTACTCAAGCAAACCCAATAGTTGAAATTAATACTTTAAGAGTTATCGAGGAAAAATCTTAAATGAGGAAAAACCTCACTGTGAGGAGTAGTCTGTGACTTACGGAAAACACATAAAGAACTAAAATTCGATGTTTGGATAACTAAATTTTACAATTCAAGAATTGTAATGAATTATTCGTAATAGAAAATTATATTGATTTAGTGTTATTTTCACTGAGACTACGAAAACATTTTTGTGTTAAAAATTATGTCTTGTTGTGTTAACAGACTTTGCGCCCCTGTAATTTGGCGCCCCGGCAAAATGTCCGGATACCGGTCCTGGCGGCGGCCCTGCTCGTAATGTTATTTACACATTCTTCAGTTTTTGAGTTATTTGTAGCTTTTCAAAATTCGAATTGAATATATTGTGACTTGTCATTATTTCAGAAAAAAATTCGAGATCTACGAGTACACATATAGGTAAAGATTTCTCATTGAAAATTTGTGCATTATACATTATAATAAAATAACCCAATATCATAGATAATTTTCGATCAAACACCTATTCGCGAGACGTAGTTCGCGAAACATCACGAGAGCGCAGCTCGAACTACGTCGAGTGAAGAGGTTCGTATAATCGAAATATATTGTCTATGCTCTAGTTGGTATTCGTTACTATTATATAACGAATAATTTCAATAACTATAACCAAATCACTGCATTTTGATAATTCGACGACATTTCACTGAGCTTGACTTTATTATTTTTTGGCGAACGTCCAAGAATGTTACTATGGAAATGATCCCAATATGGCAGGAGGCAAAACACCAAAACGATTATACCACGTTGTCAACGGTATATCCATTTATCAATATGATGTAACTATGGGAAAATTACGGATTCTATTGGTTCATCAGAAACTCACTTATACAGGGTGGCCACTTTTTCATTGGGATTGTATTGGTAACTTTTAAACCATAAGAGTTAGAAGGTCGGTCAAATGGAGAAAAAGTTGCATTCATAGAAAAACAAATCGAGATTATCAGGGACGGTTATTGAGATATCAAAAAAAAAGTAAATTTTGACATTTTGATTTTTCTTTTTTCCCCACTTTATTTCAAATATTATCAAAAAATGTTACAGGAATTTCTCATTCGACAGTAAATTATCCTCAATTTGACTTAATCAGATTTCGTATCCAACGTTTCGTACTCTCTGGGCCACCCTCAACCTCATTTTTTTCAATAAGGACCTGCATATTTTATGACAATTTTCGAAATAACTTTTAACGCTGAATTCAACGACATATCATACAATGTCAATCAAAGTTGATTTTCCGGTGATTTTGACCCTTATCCAATTTTCTTTGGGTCGAATCTGTATAACATTTAGGTACCTTTAGTTGAATTAACAAGATGCAATACATTTCGATAGGAAAATCAACTTACTCATCTTGAACTGAATGGAACATATTAGAATCAAAGGAAGAATCAAGTAATAATTATTAACATATTTCAATTCATAATAATCAAACGAAACTATCATCTAGTGAGAGAAAAATCAAATGATTATTCGAAAGTAAATGAAAATTAATAAAGTTAGTGTTTGAAATGTCCAACATTTTGTAAAATGAACTTTACGGTTCTGGAACCCATATTTCTTATACATTTGCTTATTTTGTCTCCTTCAATACATTCTCAATTTTCTCGCGAGGAATCACTATTGTTGGATTTGTCATATGTTCCTTCGAAACAAATTACATAATCGAACTTTATTTTGAGATCATTACGATATAATTTTTGCAAGGCTTGGTATTTAAATTTAAAATCATTGTATTCGCGTCTCTTGATTATTTTATTAACAGCAGTTTTTGATGAATTGCATTTACTGGCCACAGTTTTCGATTTTTGTTCTGGGTTCAATTGAATTTGGCTCAGAACATTGATATCGTTGATAGACTTGTTTTTTCTTACATATCCACCAAGAAATCTGGATAAGGGTCAAAATCACCTGAAAATCAACTTTAAATGATATAGTATGATATATCGTTGAATTCAGCGTTAAAAGTAATTTCGAAAAGTGTCATAAAATATGCAGGTCCTTATTGAAAAAAATGAGGTTGAGAGTGGCCCAGAGAGTACGAAACAATGGATACGAAATCTGATTAAGTCATATTGAGGATAATTTACTGTCGAATGAGAAATTCCTGTAACATTTTTTGATAATATTTGAAATAAAGTGGGAAATTAAGAAAAATCAAAATGACAAAATTCACTTTTCTTATGATATCTCAATAACCGGCCCTGATAATTTCGATTTGTTTGAACTGCTCGACAATGCTTCTATGCATTCAACTTTTTCTCCATTTGACCGACCTTCTAACTTTTATGGTTCAAAAGTTACCAATACAATCCCATTGAAAAAGTGGCCACCCTGTATAATATCGGATATATCCTAAAGCAAGGTCAGGTTTCCTGATGGAATTGTACAACTACGGTTGAACCCAAAATATTTGCTTACCTTGGGTCGGTTTTTTTTTTTGGAATGCACGATGTGCATATGCACTCGTATATGTATATGACGATGAAAGTATGAATATTGATCATTGGAGACAAACTGCCTGATTGAAATGTGTCAAGTTATTTCAGACAGTGTCGATTTAGTTATAAAAAAAAATTCCCCTGACAACCATATTTTTCGTTCCAATCATCTACAATGTTCAGTAATAACGTAGGGGTCCCTGCGGTCGGCCCGTCATTTGTTTCTGTATGTGTTGTGTAATTTGGAGCAAGTCGAGGGAATTGTAGTCAACTTTGGGACGCGGAACTTTGGAACTATTCACAATGGAACTTTGTACAAACATCATGGTTGATACCATCTATCATAACTCCTCTCATCTAATGGGAAGATGGAATGTTTCCCAAAAAGCATGAGTTGCCTGAGAAATGCATTGGAGATAATATCTCCCCAGTCCAAGATTCCACGTATGTTTACAGCCTACAACGATTTTGCGTGAGTTATGTTATGAATCAACAACCCTCATCGTTCATTCAAATGAGATGAAGTTGCCTGTGTTTTGATTGAATATTCACAGTTAGGTATCGTTGGTTATGTTCGATTTGAATATTTCGAGGTAGCTTGGAATTCAGAGAATTACACGGAATAAACCTCACTCAGCAGCTTATTGTAGATTTGCGGATTTGCGGACGACATTGTAGTTTTTTATAAAGCAGATACTTGGGAGAATCTCAGGATCATTGTAGAGACAGGTTTCCCTCAGCTGAAAAATTGGCTCGAACATAAATTACTCACGGTCAACTTGAAGAAAACATCTTACCTGCCATTCAGCTGTAATAGATCTGGGACGCCATCTTTTAGATCTATCAATATTACCACAGTAGGAGAACAGTGTACAATGCTGCCCGAAGAAAAAGTGAAGTACCTGGGTGTGATGGTGGACTGCAATTTGAAATGGAATGAGCATATACAATTTGTATGTAACAAGTTAAGAACTATTCTACATAGATTCAAATACTTGAAGAGTCTACTTACTGTTCATCAGTTGAAGATCTTGTATCATGCTCTGGTCGAGAGTCATCTGCGTTATGGTATAGTTTGTTGGGGGAATGCTTTGAAGACTCATATCCTCAAACTTGAAGTCTTGCAGAAACGGTTTTTGAAGACGATTCTTGGTAAAGATCCTAGATACCCATCCGATGGTTTGTTTTTGGAAGCACAGGTTTTTGATATTCGACAGTTGTACTACTTCAGTATCACCATGAAATACCGTTGCGGCGAAAAGAGTTCTTCTTTGCCCATACATTCCTATGAGACCCGAGGAAGAAAGTTTTTCATTCTACCGAGGGTGCAAAAATGTGTTGGACAGCGATCATTTTCTTATACTGCCCCAAGGTTATACAATTTTATACCTCAAGAGATTCAGCACATCACTGGATTATCGAGATTCAGAAACAGGTTGAGATCATTCATCATGACCCAGCGTCGGGGAGTATTTGCCGATCTGGTTGAACTGCGGAGTTGATGTTGTGTTTGTGTGCAATTTTTAGATCTTTTGTGCATTGTATGTCATAGCTTTGCATTATGCGCGTGGACTTTTCCATTGTTGTTGATTTTAGATGTATATACAATTACTTAATGTTGCCTACCTTTCATTTGTGTATTTCTTTTTTGTCTTATTTTACTTATCTCGAAACAAGTGTTCAACACTTTTCGATAGTTTGAGTTTATTCAATCATGATGTATACAGGGTAATTCACTGGTAAATGGGTGGAAGCTAAGGGTAGATAGAGGACACTGAGACGAGTCAGAATAACCATTTGAAGGGGCCATCTCTCTTCATAATCAAGATACAGAGTGTGTTATCAATTTTGTCCATTCATTCATTCAATTACCCATTACTTCCGTACTACCCTATACATTTTCATGATATTTGTTACGTTTATTCTCTGCAACAACTACTTCATACAGACAAAGCAACTGTTTTTTTTCAGGTCCAGTCTAGGAAAAATTGATAAATAAGATTCAACGAAAAAAACATTCTGTATATAAAAATTTCTTGAATTTGATAGCATATTCGAATAAAGAAGAAAAACCTTAAGGGAGCGAGGTATTTCTAGAACTTCCACATGCGATTTTAATACTCAATAAAACTAGTAGTAATAGGAAAAGAAATTAGAGTTAGGCGATGAAATCGCTCGACTATTTTTTATATGGATATTTCAACAAATAATTTTATACAGATTTTTATTTAGCGATGAAACACAATTCACTAGGGATGGTATTAATTATTTAAAAAAGTCTTCGCCAAAGCAAATCCTTTTGCTAGAAAACAGACCCATTTACAATACAGGTTTTCATTTAATGCTTTGGTGTGGTGCTTATAATAATGGATTGCTTGTTCCGTACGTCATTTTCAACTGGCTAAGTTTATTTTAATTTTCTTCACAATATTTTACCTGTTTTTCTTGATACAGCTGTTGATGTCGGAGGCAAGCATTTTCAACACGACGGGGGTTCACTACATTTCAAGGCCATTGTGAAAAATTTCTTGAACGAAAATTATACGAATTGTTAAATTAGATAGGTAAGGGTGGACCTCATAAATGGCCTGCAAGGAGCCCTGACTTAATTTCTTTCAATTATTTTGTTAGGGGTTACTTGAAATGAGAAGTTTACTCGACAATAATAAACGATAAAACGTTCTTCAGATAATCGAAGATGCTTGCAACAAATTGAAAAATAAGAAATAAATGAAAAAAAAATCAATAACTTCTGATTTAAATGAACACATAGATGCATTGAGCAAAATGGTAGCTATTTGTGAAATTTTTGTGAGTTTTCTTCTGTTCCAAATTATTTTTTATAGAATTAAGGTTTTTCATTTAGTTGTCATGTTTTTGAGAACACATCTTATTGGAAATATAAAAACAGAATGATATTGTGTTTCATCACTTTTGGACCAGTCTCTGTCAGTCAAAAAGAATTTAAGCTTATGCGGTGAGTGCTTTCGATCCAGTCAAAATTTGAATCATTTTTTTAGTTCAAAATATACAGGAGTTATTGACCGATCTAGCACTATTGACTCACCCTGTATACTGACTGATGAAGTAGGATATTAGACAATAAAAACAGAATAACAAGCTGGTATAGCATGAAATAAAAAATTCTTCGTTTTTGCTACATACAATACTGCCACCATAATGAATTTGTCGTTAAAGCATTTTGACTTCAATGAATATAAGATATGGTTCTTTTTTTGGCAGAGTAATGCGCTGCACACATAAGCAATATATTATTAATGAGATTATAGTCGAGTAGACCATTGCAGCACAACGTATAGACCCAAACAATGATTTTATATCCTATAACTTGCAGAAAAAAAATTTTATAGATACTTGATGAATACCATGGAAAAGCCACTATATTTAACTTCCATTTATTCCGAAATAATGCTTATGAGACCAAGTACCGAAATTCCTGCACATCTCCCTTCTCCACCATGACCCTAGCAATATTATTATGTCCCGAAGAATATTACCTTCATACTTTAGCCTCAGCATCGCCGGCCAACGTAAAATAACTTGGGGAATTTGCAGATTCCTTTATCGAAAAGGAATTCCTGTAGAAGCAAGGCCCTTTCACTGATATGGAACGAAGAGATACAACTAGGTTTAACAGTAGATTGTTGTTTGGAATGTGTCCTGGATAATGTACGAGCGCTTGTAGTAACGGTGTAATTTTGAGGAGGAATTTCGGAAGTTGAGAATGGACGCTAAATATAATATATTGTTTTGAGTCTGTGCGACGATTTCTCGCACCATTAAATCTGAGCCCTGCGGTCTGAGTCGTTTAGAAGCATTACGCTTGAAAATCGATAAAGACCAGGTCAAACGCCAGATTTCGGATATTGATATTGTAAGGGTTACTTCGATGACTTTCCGAAATGAACATGTACATTCTGCGTATACTACCCAACACCGAAACTTTCGATAATGTACTTTCTACACCTTTTCCAATTGTAATTCAGAAAGCGTAAAATGTAATTTAGAAAAGCAAGTTGTTATTCAGAATAGGAAATTTGAAATTCAGAAAACGACCTTCATATTTAGAAACTGTTTTTTGTATTTCGAATTGCAATATGTTCGATTTAGAAAAGGAAAAATTGATTTCAGGGTATATAAATTGGAATATGATAATTTAGAATTCAGAAATATAGAAATGGACTAGTTTTCATTTTTTTGTTAAGGATTAATTCTAAAAATTCAAGTGAAATGCAACAAACATGTGGAAGAATCATTGAAATATCTCTAGAAATGAAAAAGTTATGGGACTTTGAAGTTGCGCTTGGAAGAATAATTTCATAGTACGTGTAAGTGCCGTGACGTCACACACTAGATGACTGGTATTCACAGAGTGCTTACGAATTCATTGGTGTACAACCACTTGTGCCGTTCGTGTCGTGTTTTGTTCGTTACACGATGGCTGAAATAACTTACTATATACATACATATAAATTACTTTTTTCTCTTTTTACTTTTTACTCCTAACATAAATATGTTTTGCCATTGATAGACTTCAACAACCAGTACTCAACTACAAACTGTTTATGAAACGTTTTTTAAATCAATCGTCGTTATAAGTTGAACCATGATGAAGCAAACTCAAAAGTAGATACTTACTTGAAAAGTTTAACTCCTTTTATTTCTGCACTGACATAAGATGGATTTGAAGAAAAAAACTCCATCACTGCGAATATATCTATTTTAGGCAAATTGTCACTTTGTCCTTTCACGAAGCCTTCTTCCATTATGGTGACATAAAAACAAAACTCGAGTTAAAACTACACTGTACAACTACAAACGGCGCGAGATCCTTGGCGCGGCTAAGTATTTAAACGTAATTTGTGGTGTAGCGATCACAGGCAAGAGCCGTGACGTCACAGACCAAAGACGTTCCGCGCTAAAATACGTTAATTTAAATAATCTATTTCTCAGTCATTTATTGATGGATTTTCAAAATTTTTTCATTGATTTATCAGTTTTGCTCTATATTTTAATTCTATCGTGTCAAATATAGTATTATCAACATCACTAAACTAGTCCATTGTTATTTAGAATTGGTAACCTGTATTTCAAAATCAATAAAAATTAATAGCCATATCTATTATTATTATTACTGAATGGGGATCGTTGTTCGCCTTTCGGGAACTGTGACCAAATTGATCTTTTGTTCTTAACCCTAGCAAACCTCAAGGAGGCCGTCGATACTGTTAACGAAGCCGACGACATCCTTAAAAGCATTTCCTGGTGTGAGTATCCAGGACTGACTTTCCCATATGAGTAGTTCTTAGGTTAGTCAACACAGAACGTTCGCACTCAGAGTTTGCAAATCTCATCTGCTGAGTCACCCATGTGATATAAAAGGTATTTGCACCGACAGAGTCCTGTCAACAGTTCCACCATTACCCGAAGCTTAGCTCGTGGTAGCTTCAAGAGCTTCCTGGTATAGATCGGTGAGAGCACCACAAATTTCTTTGCCTTAGCAAAATCAGGGGTGTTCCTCCAGAGGGTTCTTCTATTGTACCACTTTATTTATTGGACCACTGCCTTATATTGGTCTTTTCCAAGCCCACAAAAAGGCTCAGGACCAACAGGTGTTAACTTTGAGGCTCTTTTCGCAAACTTCATTGGCTTTTCCTCGGATTTTTTTCTTCAATACCCCAATAGCCTGGTAGCCACATCTATCTATCGATATCATTTGGTCTGATCATGGGTATTTTACGCGAGGAAACATAAATTTAGAACTGGAAAATGTTTTGATACTATAGTGAAATGACGAAAACTTTGAGTTTTGAACGTTTACCTCTTTTGCAGTTAGTCTATTAGCCTTTCACTGCTTCATCTCACTGTTGTTTACCTCTAGTGAAGTAATGAGTTCTGCTCTAGAAGGTAGCAACAGTACCAAATTCTTATGAAAGTTATGCAGAAGAAATTTTACCAAATACCAATATACCAAAGAGTCTTTTCTTCCAAATTTCAATATAAATTGCGTCGGACGCCATTGGAATAAAGCAGGTATCGGAGATAAGGATTATAGTAATTCAAAGAATAAAATGAGTGAATTAAAACATGGGATCTAGCAAGGTCGATTAACCAAGTATAAGAAGTTTGATTCATGTATAATTCCAGGTATATTTGGCTGATTAGATTCTAAATTTTCAGTAGGAAATTTTGTTATGTTTGGCTAGTATCAGAACTAAAATCAGTTGGCCTGTATTTCGAAAACTAGAGCTGATCGAAAAATCTGATGGCTCTTTTAAAATCATCATATTGAACTGATGAAGAATTTCACATTTTCATTCTCTATATATACCACCCAGAGTATACACAACCCTTGGACTCCATTCCACTGACTGCAGGTTCAGTGAGAATAACGATCTTTGCAGAGTGGGCGGGCACTTTGATTATACATGTGAAGTTACCTAATGGAAAACGGTCAACTATCGTGAATTTATTGCGTACTTGAAAGTCGATTAGCTCACGAATAAATTCATCATTATTTTTGATGAACTGGTCTGGTCTCCCTAGAGAGCATCATCTCAGCTATAACGTGTTAGAATAGTTGTTTACCATCATTCAATCCAATAATAATACCATACTTCATATTGGATTTTGATAATAATGTTTAAAAGAGAAATAGACCGAAATGGTCTATTATGGCTATTTGAATTGATTAGAATACTCAAATAGTTGTTATTATTGAAAATACCAGCAGATCAAGAACTACTTCTTAGTGAAAATCAAGCCCGTTGTTTTTTTTTAATTTCTCTAGTTTTTTATTCTCTGAGTCTGGCTATTATTGTTTTATTCCATATTCCTGTTATTTTGTCATTCTGTGATTCCCCCAATCTGTTATTTTTCTTCTATCATATTGTTATTTTATATTATCACTTATTTCTGTCTTTTTGTCGAACGATTATCCATTTATTGATTATTCTGGTATTTTCTTCATCTGAAAATGTGTTATCGTGTGAAAACGAACGTTGTTTTGTTGTTCTACTTATCTGTTATTCTCTCATTTCATAATTCTGTGAATTCGTTTTTCTGTGTATCCTTTATGATACTTAATAATTTCCTCCTTTCTCAACTTCAATGCATGTGACAAAAAATAGTTATTTCTGCAAAAAAATGTATGAATATCTATGGATTTGAGTGTGTCTACTACAACAGTTCCTAGTATAGAACACAGTCAAGTTACAATGAATTTCAATAAAATAGTTTCAACAAAATTCAATAATGAATTTCATAGCTAACATGGAGTATTCGTCTCCCTAAAAGAGATTGAATACCTGATTTCGGGAGGTCCTAGAACGGCTAATGTGTTCTGGAGATAAGATAATCGATGTTTGGTATGAAACTATTCAAAACGGTTATCCACGCGGCTATATTAGCACTGCTCAACATGCTGAAGACAATAACTGGAAAACTTATGAGTAGTCGTAAACCCTGCGAATGAGATAGCACTATGGAAACACAATGATTGATTGGGCAAAACATGCATGGGGTGAAAATGACGATAACAAAACCTATTTTATGCCTCATCGGGCCGTGTATAGGGGTGATAAGGACACCGCAAGAATTTGGATGTAATAAATCATGCAAAAAACAAATTTGTTTTCACGTGTTCTGGATATATTTCCGAAAAATCGAGGTTGTTTTTGTGTAGAATCGCAGGTATCGCGAAAATACTAATGGATTCCATAAATTTTGCGTCGATCGATTCTCTTTTTTTTCGTAGGTACTTATTTTCTACCGTTAAACTTGTCTTCTTGAGGAAGCAGATAATTTATTCAAATGATACTCAGAGTAATAAACATAGATGGAGGGAGCATATGTCATTTTCAGTAAGCAAATTTTGTCCCCAACATGAACTATCAAATTTGACATGAAGCGCGCGAAAATGAAAACAAAGCAGTGAATTCCAGTGTTATGATATTTTACTGAGTTCGCGAATTTCTGCACAAAGAACGCACTTCTTATGTCCCATAGTGAATCAACGTTTCATATCAACCCTATATTTATTGAAATAAATACCTAAATATATCAGAAGTTCAGAAAACAAACTTTAAGCCCGCCAAACGATATGAAACAACCGATAACACCAGGAGAGCAAAAGTTGCCAAATCTTGGATTTCAGTAGGTAGATACAGAAAAAAATAAATATTCTGCTTATTATAAATTCGACAATTAAGAAGAAAATCGGATTTCAAATATTAAAATTTGCACATTTAATCGGGAATCACTCAAATAAATATATTTAATTCAATATAATTATGATATAGTGAAATTGTTGATTTGAAAATATATCACAATCCGACAACGTAATCTAATCATGTTGAGGACATGTAAAAATTGCGTATACTTATTTCCTTTATTTATGTTTATTGAATGATGAAATATATTTCTAGAAGACTTAAATATTTCAAGAGATTCGAACTGAAGGGTTTTCCATTAAGGGGGTTCTATACCGTTTCAGCGATCAGTTCAAGAAATAGTAGGCTTTATTTTACGCTAGAGACCATCATTTTATATTTTGAAGATTTCGTCATTGTGTAAAGTCCTTGTTTATTAATTTTTTTGAAAAAAAAAAAAAAAAGAATTAGATAATTTTTTTATGGAAAAATACATAAATATGAGGATGATAAATATAACTTTCCAAACAAACATTTATTTTTTGATGAATTTTCACATAAAAATATTGTATAAAGAGTCTTGTCGAAGGCTGAAAATGCGATTTTTCTAAAATTAAATTGAAGACGTAAAAACGTATTTTGAATTTTTGCATGTGGTTGGGAAGGACTGTGAATCAGAGGAATTAATTCATTAATTGTATCAATATTTTACTCGATTTCGCGCTTATGTTGTCTTTCTCACCGTGGCGCCACGTAACAATGTCATCTTGACCTTGATCAGTTATGGTTGTCGAAGTCTGTGATCATGTGTGCCTGCGTACTCGTCATTTATATGTTTTTTATATTCAATTTTGCCATTGCTTTATTTCGTTGTTTACTTTCGTTTCGTTCTTTGTTTCTTGGTCGATTGTTTTGCTCTATTGTTTAACTGTAGGAGAACTGCTGCAGCTAAGTTTTTAGAAATTTTTCAATTCTTTCGAGTTTTGATATAGTTATTTATAATACAAGTGCAGAAGGCATTGATATTCTTCCACGAGTTCAAAATTCAAAAACGAGCCACGAAGTGGCGAGTTTTGGAATGAACGAGTGGTAGAATGAGCCTTCTGTACGAGTATTATACATTACTTTCTCTAATTCATTGCATTTTCATTGAAATTAATGAAATATTTCCATAAATATAATTTAGTGATTTTTGCATTGAAAAATGTTGGTTGGCAGAACTGATTTCTTTAAGGCAATTTGATGAATTGACAGATAAAGCCGTAGCGGAAAGTTCGGAGTGCCAACATAGAATAATAACATATAACCATGAAAACTGTGCGTTTCTGATATATTCTCGCACGATTTTGTTCTACAAGATGTGGAAGAATGAACGGAATAACCACAGAATTAGAGAATAGTTATTTATAATACAAGTGCAGAAGGCATTGATATTCTTCCACGAGTTCAAAATTCAAAAACGAGCCACGAAGTGGCGAGTTTTGGAATGAACGAGTGGTAGAATGTGCCTTCTGTACGAGTATTATACATTATTTTCTCTAATTCTTTGCATTTTCATTGAAATTAATGAAACATTTCCATAAATATAATTTAGTGATTTTTGCATTGAAAAATGTTGGTTGGCAGAACTGATTTCTTTAAGGCAATTTGATGAATTGACAGATAAAGCCGTAGCGGAAAGTTCGGAGGGCCAACATAGAATAATAAAATATAACCATGAAAACTGTGCGTTTCTGATATATTCTCGCACGATTTTGTTCTACAAGATGTGGAAGAATGAACGGAATAACCACAGAATTAGAGAAACATATTTTCTGGAATTCTTCGATACCTGACAGTAGATCGATAAGACAAAGTAAAAAACTTGAAATATAATCACGAAGCATTCTAAAAACGATACTTCTCGATGGAGCATCAGCGACATAATGAAACTTCAACGATCTCATTATGGTAATATGGTAATCAGTAGGTGCAGAAAATATCGAAGATCTCCAACTTTTCCAAATTTGTTATTCTTTCGTCGACTCTTATCTTTCCGTATTCAAAACTCACGTCTGAAGCACCGAGATCGGTCCTCACTCGAAAAATAAGAGACACGTCGGTCGATTAATAATTTCTGTGCGAGATAGTGCCGTAACAACCCCCAGCACGCTCCGTTAATGGTGAGAGGCAACAGTATTATCGTTATGATGGATTCTGCTGGCATTTTCCCTCGTAACGATATGCAAAAAGGAAATTAGAGATGTGGCGATAGGTTCGCATCGTCTCTCAGATGTCTGCAGCCAGAGATAACTGACTCGTTTTAAATTAATATCGCTATAATATATTACTCATTGTTACCATTTGAAGACCAACATGATTTGGCCGGCTCTTCGAGAGGAACAGAGTCATCAACCATGTTATCCGATCGAATTTTCAGATTTAATTTCGGAGATGGGCTCTCATGGGCGGAACCGAGATTTTGATAAAGGGAGGTTAGGTTAGGTTAGGAACGTATTTGTATTAGGGCTGGGAATTTTTGGCCTTTTTGTATTCGAATAATCATTCTTAAATTTATTCGATTATTCGAATAATTCATCCAAACAAATATTCATGCTTGATTATTCATGAGGAGTCATGAATATTCAACTATTCATTGAATATTCAAAGAGTATTCATTGATTATTCAGTGATTATTCAATGAATATTCAATGATTAATCAATGATTACTCAATGAATATTCAGTCAATATTCAGTGATTAAACTCATGTTTTAATGAACCAATAAAATACGAGCGTTTTGATGAGTGAATATACTCTTGACGACGTGGTATAATCGTTTTGGTGTCTCATCTCTCACCATATTGCGATCATTTCCACAGTAACGTAATTGGACGTTCGTCAAAAAAAAAATTAAAGTCAAGCTCAGTGAAATGTCATTGAATTTTGCAAAAGGCAGCGCTACCGCTACAATTATAGTTCAGTAGTACTCTGGTTTTACGTTTTACCGAAAAAATTGTCATATTTTTATAATCAAATTATCGTTTGGTAAATGCAGAAATTATGTTTATTACAAGAAAACGTACAAAATACAATAGATCCTTAAATAGACGCAGTAAAACCTTTGCTGGGACAATACAATCTACATAGACCTATAACAGGTCTACAGGTACAAAAAGAATAATCGAGCGGATTTTGAGAACATTAAATCCTTCAAGAATACACTTCGTGTTCAATTATACGAAATTTTCAAAAAACTTTGTTTACTTATTCAGTCTTGTTAGAGAAGGATGTTACCCCAGTTAATGTGTGTACATTTTAAAACCTCAGATTTGAAAGAATAGAAATATTCGTCGGTTCGCAATTCAGAATCAAGCAATATTTGACCACTGAAATAGAGTAATGTCTAGAAATGGCAATGCATACGGAATAGGAAAGCAAAACTCTGCAATCGATTAAAAAAACGGCATTAGATTTCGAATGTAGAATCTTATATTATTGTTAGAACTTTTTATTGCTAAATTCATATTTCAGAATCTTAAATTCCATTTTTATATTTTTTCATTGATGAAATCCCAATTCTATTAATTTTTCTTTGGATCGTTTCTACTATTAAATGAATAATTTCAATTCAATTGTATCTATCAATTTCCATATATGTAATTTCCAGTAATTTCAATATTAATAAAACGATTTGTCCATAGTAAATCGCAAAACCGTGTTTTATTTATTTTTTTAAATTTAAATTAACGTGTCTCAGCAGCTAGGCCATTGTTTCAATCATTTCTGAATAGTGAGTTAAGTGATCATTCAAACTTTCATTCTTAACTTCACAAATGATTCATAAATATCCAACTACTCACTGAATAGAAAACTTTTCACTATATAATCAGTGAATACTGAACTATTCACTGATTATTCATGAATAGAAAAGTAGTCATTGATTATTCAACTATTCAGTGAATACTCGACTATTCACTGATTATTCATGAATAGAAAAGTAGTCATTGATTATTCAACTATTCAGTGAATACACAACTATTCACTGAATATACGAATATTCATGAATATTCGAATAATTCAAAATACAATTAGTCGAATAATCATTCAATGAATATTCGAATATTCAAATCATTCATTCATGATTCCCAGCCCTAATTTGTATTACGAATATGGTCGGCTTTGAAGTGAAACATTCCACATTAATGCGCTTATTCCAGGGAAACTGCGGGATGTTATTCTGCCTAAAAGTCTGTTTTTTTCGAATTTTGTATCAAGAGTAGTCTTAAACTATGAATTTGAAATTTTTAGGGTGAATTCGAAATACGAATATCTTGGATAAGATGATGAAATCAGTTAAATCAATTCGGAGCATTGATTGCGTTCGATAACGATTGCCTGTGATTTTTTCAGTCGGTTTTAACAATTCATAATACAATACGCTGAGCTGGTCTCACTCAATACTGAGCATCATCGCGAATATTCGGTTTGGCCGTCGACGTGGAATCATGGCCGGCATATCCTCATGATTTTCTGCGCTTGGGATTATCGTTATGAACCCATTTTTCATCTCGAGTCACAATGCGGTGCAGAAATCCCTTCTATCTTTGCCATGCAAGGAGCTGTTCACAAGCAACATCTCTCGGCTTCAACCCAATTTCCTTGTTTCTGAATCATTCCCATGACTTTCAGACATTTTGAAATGGCTTGTTGCGTCACTCCCAATGATCTTGTCTATTCTTGTTGCGTTTGACATGATTATTGATCAAGTAATGCCTCCAATTCTGCATTTTCCAAAACCTTGTCTTTTCCATACCCACCATAGGTATTTGAGAGCATTTGATGAGCCTCAGGTATGGTCTAAAACGATAAGGTGACTCACCGATGACGAATTTGTCGTCAAATTCTATTTTGCCTGTCCGAGCGGTCCTATTCATAATAACTTTCGAACGGACATAGAAACTTGAAATTTTCAGGTTAGGCTCGTATATGGAATGGTACAAAATTCCATGTTATTCACTTGATATTTTAGTGACAACAGAGTTGAAATTTTATGTTTATGAAGAATAACAATATAGCGTTATCAGAATAATAAAAATATCGAAAAAAAGAGGAAAGCGCTGCAATCAGAGCCCTAATTGATTTATTGGCGACCAGTTATGTGGTCTCCAAAAAAAAATTGGCGCATGAATGAAGGAGCATTGAATGCACTTCAGTGCTTCTCTCCTTTTCTTATATTGCATAGATTTTTATAAAATTGATGAAAAGCACTAAAATTTATTCACGTGGATTTTACAATTCAGCTTTCAAGTCTTTCATTGAAATTTCAACTTATTCCTCAAAAAAAAAGGATACTTAGTGTTCTGCTATATGCTAAGGAAGCATTCTTCTTCAAATCAATATCATTGATGAAACATTGTTCAAGCATTGTTGTATGATAATAATGAGTACAACAATCCACTGCTCAATGGAGTATCGATGTATAAATCAGGGTATATTCGTAACTGTTAGGCGTTTGAAGTAT
This sequence comes from Harmonia axyridis, assembly GCF_914767665.1. Lineage (NCBI taxonomy): Eukaryota > Metazoa > Arthropoda > Insecta > Coleoptera > Coccinellidae > Harmonia > Harmonia axyridis. The sequence goes on from NC_059502.1 coordinate 18,142,270, forward strand.
TTAATTTTCAATTTTAAACAATTTTGATTACATTTCCTTTTTGATATGCTGTCAGATTGACCAGGATTGTTTGATGTACTTCACTTGAGAGTACCTTGTTATAAGGAACCCTGTAATATTTTTTCTCAACGATTTAGATTAGTTTTATGGTATTCTGATGTTCTCCAAGACATTAATTTTGTTTTCTTTATTGTTGTTTCCAATATTGTCGAACTTTGACTCTTCACCAAGAACTAATGCGTCTGTGCTTGGTTTAGTTGAAAGCCCTAAATTTCTTGATGTCTTTACTGTGATCTCAGTTATTTTATTATTCAGAGTTCACCCTCTTGAAATCTGTTCATTACGGATCTGAAGGATATCCAATCTGATAAAGAATTCCGAATTCTTTTGTGGTCAAATTTTCAAGTAGGCTGATCATAGAAGAAAAATTTTGTTCAGAATAGGGAAGCCTTCTTGATTAATTTTTAAATCGTCTCAATTTCATGATCTTATATGCAACAATTAGTATGTAATATGAAAATTCAGTAATTTTTAGAGGTGAGTTGTGATTGGAAACATGCTATCCATCGGTGTAAAGTTGTGGTGAGAAACAGAACGTTAACTATCGCATAAAACGACGTTCTAACCGCACTAAAGGTTTCAGGATATTAAAAGGCATTGTTTTAGGTGAAAGGTCTTTATAAGTGTTGGTTCTGGATTGCGCTATTTTCATAAAATGTTGCAAGCTCACCAGCTTCTCTTTTAGTCACGTAGAAATATTTTATTTGAGGTCCTAGCACCAATCGTATCTATGTACTTAGTTTATTTAATGCCTTAGACCTGAATCGTATGAGATCTAATGTTGGCTTTGAAATTTCAAGGACAGGCAATATAATACAAATGAATAATGCTTCAGAATGTAGCTATAGAATAATCACTAAAGAGCTCAATGAACATAACCCTCAAAGTATGGACTTCAAGATTTCCAGATCTTAATCCAATAGATTACTGATCCAAGTGGATGCAAATCTGGTTGGAATGAATCTATATAGTATGTTCAAATCTCTCATGAACAAAGGTGAAATTCCATTGACAAATATAATTGGCAATTTTTTTTACTTCAGTATGTAGATATGTATTTTTGAGCTAACAATATGTCTTTTTCAGGAGCTGCATGTGATGGTGCCTGTAATGATGGGAAATTCCGTTCTTTCAATTTTTGTAGAATGATATACCGCATGTTACTCTTTCGAGTTTTATGCTAATCGACTAGGAAATTCTAACTTAATTCGAATACTGAATTAAATTTGTTGAAGTAAAATTCTAAGCAGAATTCATTGAAAAAGTTATATAAATTTGAACAAGTGCAAAAACTTGAATGTGATTATTTGATTCTGATATTCTAAACAAGTGACTCCTCATATCATGATCATTTGATTTTCGAAAAGCTCTGAAGGAAAAACTGAATTCTTTTATCTGAAATAGTAACTTATTATCTGTACTTACCTTTCATAGTCTCACGTGGATTGATAGATTGATTTTTCAATCTATATTTTTCTGATGATTTTATGTAAGGAATGATAATGGCACAATTATTACAAAAAAATAACAACAAATTTACTGAATACTGTTTATTGAATGTACATAATTTTCAATAAGGCATGGAAATCGCGAAAGACGAAAGAAAGCGTTCAGCTTACAAAACTACAGCTAATTCATTATCCTTACTATTGCAACTACTTGAAAAAATATCAACAAATTCTGACAAGGTAAGCGTCTGATGAATCGATAGTGTTATTTCTAGGTTGAAAGTCCAGGTACTTAGGTACAATGACAAAAAATTATTCTCAATTTCGAAATCAGTTCAAGAAGCTGTATCCAAATCGGAAAAAAAATGATATGCTCATTTCATTTGACATCATAAGGCAACTACGGTGTAGTTTACAAAAATCAGTAGGCTCTAGCGAGGTTTTAACATAAACGGAAAATGTCAACGTCTAAAGATATTCATTGAAGGACAGTGAGCGATATCGCCTCAGAATCATTGAATATCAGCATGAAAGATATCAGAAGAGTTTTTGTAGGTAATTGCTATAATTTATGAGGGATTTTACATTTGCATGATGTTTCTCAATTGATGCAAAAAATTTCATGACGAGTTACTTGCACGAAAATTGGGGAGTCTTTAATGAATACTTTTTATTGTCCCTTCCTCTCCAACTTTTTTTTCCTTATTGAGTTTCTTCTTTATGCAATAATTCAGAAGAATCAAATTTGGCAGACAGCTAAAGTTGATTAAATTACACTTTTTGAGAGTTTTATCAAATCAAAAAGTGTATCATAAACTGATGACACAATAAACCCATACTATATTTTGTATCAAAACTTTTTTGCAAATTACAAAATTGAATCAACAAGAAAAGTCCAATGAGCAACTTTTTATATAGGTACTCCTAAATTGTTAGATGAGAACATTGAATTTTTATTGAGCTCTTTCACGTGAATTCAGGAGAATTATAATTTGTTAAGAATATTAAGAATTGAATATGTTAGCAAATGTACCTGTCATATTAATTAATATCAAATAATCGAATCTCAAACAGAAGTACCTTCATTGTTCAAATTTTCAACTTCCAGGGTGTTTTCACCTGCAATAGGCAGTTAATTGGAGGGAACGAGCTTAGAATTTAAAATTGCTTCAATTTTCGTTCAAGTATCACATCCTAATTTTTATTGCATCTGTTTAGATTATTCCAGCAAGTTTCTAAAATGGAAATTTCAAATGATAAATGAGAATTCGTCTAGTATTGTATTCGATTTTAATACCCTACAATTGTGAATGTGTTGTGAAGATTCATTCTAGTGTATTTCTGATAATGAATGTTATTAGTTATTATATTTTTTTTTTAATTACAAATTTCAAACTGACATTCATACATAAAATTACAACAGCTTTTTCATCGGATGAATTGTAATTTTCACGAGAATGATTTACTTAAAAAAAAAACGAGATGAATAAAAACACAAAAGTTTTGTATAATGATATAAACTTCAAATTATTTATTAAAACTGGATTCATTTACAGTTGAACAATTTATAATTCGAAGAAACGGTTCTTACTGGATAAAAACTCATCCAGTACCATTTCTTGTGAAAAATAAAAGTTTATCCGATATGAAAAACTATTGTGCTTTTACGTATGAAAATATATCGAGAATATTATGTAACTGTTTTCTGTTCCGCATATTATACGTGCTTTCTAGATAGAATACTTGTAATTTATCATTCTACAATAGGCCGAAAGGGAGAGGACAAGCTTTCTTATTCAGCTTGCTATCACCCCATCAACTTCATCTCGAGTTGTCAAACAATGGCGACCACAAAAACAGGGTACGAAGACCACAATGACTCTATCAACTGGTGCTTTTAGGGACAAATCTGATTTTCCAGTCGACAATGCTCGTAGTGTTCGATAACAACAATTTGCACAAAACAGGGTTTTAGTTTAATTTTCTTGTTAAGTCTGTCTACTTCGTTCTTATGAGAGAGTTTCTCTACTGACTGTTTGAGAAAATTTATTAGAGGGTTCAGTCAGAGTGGATAACATAAGAGTCCGGCCAAAAATTTTCGTAATCATTATTTTTAATAATTAAGAATGAAAAGAAAATCTGACAGTAGAAAAGTACTTATGCCATTTGACATGAAAGATTTAGATGTGAAATCCTGCTATGTCATGAAAAAAATTAGTTGGGGGAAACAATTCTATGTTTTCCTCTTGAAAATCGATGCGAGCTACAGACTGTGGGGGAATACCAATTAAAACTGTACATGACATGTAAAAGACAAATGACGTGTCAATCAAATGTTCCAACACAATGGGGGATAAGTATACCGGAAGAGGATATAATAGTATTTTCCTCCATACCACACTATTTTCACGAGAAATGTAGCGGAATTATTTCAGTTGTTATACCATTTATACTTATAATTTTTATAATTTGAATTGCGAATTATTTCCATATAACCTATATTTTCATATCCGAAATAATAATCTTTTCTTTATTTTATATACACGCGTATTGGCCCCAGAAACCGTTTGAAGTTATAACTTCTCTTGAAAATGCATGAATCAATAATTACTTTTTGAAAAGAAGAACGTGCGCATTCACCATTTTGTTACGCGTCAATGATGAAAAGTGCCAATGTGAAAAGTAGAAATTCAAAGTTTAAATCTATCAATAGATCAAATAAATTTTTCTTCGGAATATTCTGTTGAAATCATTTGAAATAATGTTGGATTTATTTGCGTCTTAAGTGTTGTCCAAAAATGTTCACTTTGTTGGAAAAATTTCTGCGAGATTTGTTTCGCATGAGGCGATGTAAAAAATTATGAGAATTATTTGATACGAATCTACATTCTTGCAACGTTTCTGATTAAGACTTTTTCCGGTATAGTACGAGAAGGGGATAATGTTTATTTTCAAAATCTTTTGGGGTTGAGTGGGAAGCGTTAACTGAAAAATATTTCAGTAATTATATTTTATAAAATATGAAAAAAAAAATTCAAAAGTTTAAGCAACGAACATCGTCAAAATCTAGTTCTTTGGACACCCATTTTTTAAATAAATTCTGCTTCAAAAAATGTAGTTCGTCTATTTTGTCAGTCATAACTCTTCTCGTCATTAGGATATGGTACAAGTTCGTTTAAAATACTTGATTTTCATCAGTGAAAAGTTCATTTTCCATTAAATTTTTACAAAAAAAAATCTTGCCAGGTAGTAGAATTTTAAAGGCTTAAATGCAAACACGACTTATATGACCTGTTGGGATGCATTACGGAAAAAATCACTAAGCATTATCTCATTCAAAAAAATTTATTGTATTGATTTGAAGTTGAAATATCGAATTCTATCATGAATTAACAAAGTATAAAACAATATATTTACCATTCGACCTATAAATTGAAATGAATCGAACTCCTTTTTACATGATTCTGTCTGGCAGGAGGTAAAAACTGTCATAAGTATCCGGCAATAGTTGACGAGTTTTTCTCAAGTTATCCCGAAGAAAAAATGAACAAATTGAGCTTTATACTTAAAGGAATTTGAAGTAAAATGTTATACACCTTTACTTCCTGTTTCCTGCCAAAGTAACCACAACCCAAATACTATAGTCGCTGGTCGTCTTTATGCAGAGAAAATTTTCAGCTATTATACAATGATACTTTATTCAGTTTTATCTAAGATGTCTAAAAACCAGGTGTATGAACTGATAAGGTTTTGTTTTGCCAATTTTGAGAATATTAGTTAAGCTTCGTTATGTCAACTGTGGTAGCGCTATCAACAAATTAAGATTCTTGTTATTTATTATTTACGTGTTTTGTGCCATTATGTACCTATATGTATATCTTTCATTATAGTTATGATCTATGAAAGTAATTCTTGTAATTGAAATACCAAGAAACTCTCTCTATTACAAATATTTGAATTCATTCCAGTAAACGTTTCGTGTTTTGTTTCACGACTTTGCACGATCATACTCGGTTACACGTCGCTTTTGATTGGTCAGTATCGGGTTTTAATTAATGTATCCAATCAAAAACAACGGAAAAAGATCGAAATGACAAGTATGACATTACGGCGCCGCCACGAACTAAAACTAATATTTTCAATTTGGTCGAATGTCATTGCATTCAAAATTTGACGAGTGCATCATTCACCATGTTTTTAGACATCTTAGTTTTATCTCAACGAATGAGCGCTAAAAACTTCTGATATCAGTGCTTTTCGCGCTTTTTTTCAATTAACTCCATATTTAAGACTATTGTTATATCAAAACACGTTACCTAAGTGGTAATTAAAAAAAACTCTCACCTCGCAATGTCATTCGAAACGTCATCTGAAAACGAAATCCGCATCCCGTTCCATTCAACGTTTTCAACCTTCAAAACAGGCCGGCATGAATAATGAATAAAGCGAAATAATAAATCCGGCATCCGAGGTTCGATGTAGTCGAGTGTGCCACGCTGCAGCCAGAAACTTTTGCAATATCCACGAAATGAATACGTAACCTCGATGGTTATGCATTCTGCAATCTGCATGTGTCATCAAGGATTCGTTATTATTTCCACTCAATCGTGTGGAGTAGCGCTACTAATTTAGAGCGAAACAAAAAGCTCCAACACTCCCCACGCAACGAGCGTGATTTCCCTGCAGGCAGACTGCCATGAAAGTAGATGAAACGAAAATCCTCACTTCTATTATTTGTGTACTTTGACGGAAGAATGCACAGGTCATTCGATCCACGGGCCGCGGTAGGTTTGGTGCGATGAAATGCTAAATACTTCCATTTAGGGAACGTTTTTCGCACTGAAATTTCGAACGAAAAATCATTCGGATGATGCTTTGCACGATTTACATTTGTTTCTCCTATTTTTTTAATGTCTACTGAGTTTCACCGTGGAGCTGTTTGTAATATGAAAATAAATAATTCCACGAGCGGTCTTTGACAAGTAATTATGGGAATAACCCAGGGAACGGTTTCAGGACCCGTCCTATTTCTCATCATATCAAAGGTCTCTTTTTCTGAACTTTGATGATATAAATTTTTTTTCTCTAATTCTGTGGTTATTCCGTTCATTCTTCCACATCTTGTAGAACAAAATCGTGCGAGAATATATCAGAAACGCACAGTTTTCATGGTTATATTTTATTATTCTATGTTGGTACTCCGAACTTTCCGCCACGGATTTATCTGTCAATTCATCAATTTGCCTTAAAGAAATCAGTTCTGCCAACCAACATTTTTCAATGCAAAATTCACTAAATTATATTTATGGAAATATTTCATTAATTTCAATGAAAATACAATGAATTAGAGAAAATAATGTATAATACTCGTACAGAAGGCTCATTCTACCACTCGTTCATTCCAAAACTCGCCACTTCGTGGCTCGTTTTTGAATTTTGAACTCGTGGAAGAATATCAATGCCTTCTGCACTTGTATTATAAATAACTATTATGATACTGGAATCTTTGTAATCAGAAAAAAATAATGGATGAATAATTAATAAAAGTTTGATGATTGATAGACGAGATAATTTTATGACAGCTGACGGAAACTCTACTGCTTTCGATTATGAAGTCTCATCGGTAAAAAGATACAGAGAGAATGTCGAGTTAAGACAGAAAAAACTTGAATTGGCCATATGACCAATTATTGTGTGTCACATTATATGAGAGAGTTGAAAGTGTGATTTTGTTAAAAAAACAGTCGAGAATACGGTTGAAAAACTTGTCTACAGGGAACTTTTCGAAAATGTCAGATGAGTAAGATAATCGAAAAACTTTTCGCAATACATTTTAGGTTCAATTCAACCTATATTTTAATAAATTTTTGTTTTAGATGGTTGTGTCTATTGAAACAGTAGTCTATTGAAGAGTAGTTTCCATTTGAAAAAGTTCGAGTACTTTTGATACTCAGTTTTTGGTGAAGATTTTGGAACACCCTATAATATTGCATGTTGAAAACATGATATACCTATTATTGTCTAATTTGAAGCTTTGCCAAGAAACTTTGAATTTCGATTGAAAGTTAATATTTCGTAGATATTTACAATTATATTTTTTTTTCGGTAAAAACTATATCAACTCAAAAACTCCTAGATGAAAATAACGGAAAACTTATTTCATTATTGAAGTACTTCCATTAAAGCGTTTAGCTTGAAAAATATGGGCATATTGATGAAAGCATAAACGACCGGATACCGTAGAAACTTTAATTGTTTCCAGGATTTTTAGCCGTCGGCATCTTCAGAGGAATCTCAGTCTGTCTAATTCTGACAGTTTTGTGCAAAAAGTACGAACTTAGAGCACAACTCATCTGAGGATGATCACGAAGTTTTGGGTGAAATTTCGAAAGGAGTTCATGACAGCCTGAAAACTTGATATTTTATAGTTATTATTAAAATATTCTGAGTATCAGTCAGAAGTTGACCTGAAAGTGTTGCAAATGCTTCAGTCTCTTTTCAGTTGGGGATCATTGAAAAGTAGGTACTTACAATTTGGACTCCTGATATCTTTCTGCATACGGATATTATTGAATAATCTGGATCAATACATCGAGCATGAGATGAAGGAAATGCTCCTCTAAATACTTGTTGGGCATTATTTACAGATGAGGAGATCTAACAACTTATATAGCTACAATTACATTGGTTTTTACTATTCTTCATAATACGTATTACATTTGGTATTTTACAAATGTGTTATTTCCTTAGTCAATTTTATGCTATCTAGGCATTAAATTCATTTTAAAATTTATACACAGAAAATTCGTTATATTTTGAAAAAACAACCATTTATTTTCACAATAGATAAAACGATACAAAAGGAACAGTATTATCATATTTCAGATATCTACAATTAAGTGATAGTATACTTACAGTCTGTGTTTGGAGCCCTTCTCATTGAAATAGCACCTCTTCAGTTGAATTTATTCTCATCAATCTATTTTTTCCTATCATTATAGACTATTTTTCAATAAATTCGATATCATATACTGTTCCAGTGTGAGTTTTGACTTTTTATGGTGAATTTTCAATTGAAAACGTTTCAGTTATTTAGTTATTATCTTTATTCAACAGTTGGCTGGCTTGAGATTAACTACATTCCTAAATTACAAGACTGCAGTTTTTTCAGTGGAATAAGGGAAGTTGCATTCGTATATTGTGAAAATTAATTGAAATATAAGTGTTACTTAGTTTTTGAAATGAAGACATAATGTCTACTGGTACAGAACATTAGAATTCTAGATATGTATAATACTGTCAAGAAATAACAGTATTTCACAAATTTTTGGACATCAACCAGCATACGTGTTCAATATTCCAAGTTTCGAAAATTATGAGATAATGTGAACTGTTGGATTATATGGACTAGCTCTTGGAGCACACGTTCACATAAAAAAGTTATTCGAAAAACTAAGCTGCAAAAGAATAATATGTTCACAGCTATATTACTGAAATATGAAATGTCATATTGATAATGTTTCTCAAATGATGCATTCAATGAGCCTAATAATAGTGAGTTTACTGTGATAATGAAGATTGAGAACAATTCTTAAATTGTACAATCGACAAAATTCGATTCAAATTTCGTTGGTGCCATATTTACAAATATTTCGGCGTTAATCTTACCCAAGTGTCATTTCGTAATCACAAATTTACATTTTTCCGCAAATTACTTCGTAATCACAAATTTACAATTTTCCGCAAATCACTTCTGGAATACTATACTGAGTTTGTTTTTGTTAATACATACATTTTTCTCATAGTAGGTTACATGTCGAATTTTTCGCATTGGTAATGATGACGTTATTGTTCGTCTGAAATCAATCCCAATGAAATTTAATCAAGGTACTGAGTCTTGCAAAATATCTCCAGTATTTTAAGAGCGAACATCACCACGTGACATTCTCGTGATCAGTCAATATTTATTTGACCAGAGGAAAAGGGACAAAAATAATGTGCAGTGTTGACAGAATGATAAATTGATCAGTAGAAGGTGAGGAATATTACAATATTTCCAACTTTCAGCGGAAACAAGTACTTTATGAGTCTTTTCATGAGTTTTTACAAAATTAGAGTATTGCATCCTTTGTAATGATTTTTTGTAGGATTGTTTTCGCGAATATTTTTCAAATACATCAGTGCTTTGTAAGGATATCATATCATCAATTGTTTGGTGAAAAACGTAAAGTTACCAACATTTTATTTTCATTTGCAAATTGAAAAATTTTGGAATATTACAAGAAGGAGAGAAGAAATATATCTAATTCCGTAGCCACGTGGTGGTGTTCCCTCTTAAAAAAGGTATAGGTACAAATGAACAGATAAATATGTCTCATTCAAAGACATAATTACTTGAGCAGTGAAATAATTTCATGGAATAATTTTTACGACCTCTTAATTCAAATTTGACTATTAGTCCTCTTTCATTAAAAAAATTGATTTTTTTCTCTATATTCGCTCATTTCAATTGCATTCATAAATATGGGAGGTCATTATTTTATTTTAACTCTCCTAGGCCTCTAAGAACAGAACAAGGAGAACCTATTGTTCTCTTCAGTTACTGTGACCTTCCTCCACTTTAGGCACATCATTAAGTAGCCGACATGGAAGTACCTCCGAGTCAGAATATTTTTTCTCGAATTTGATGGATTTGAACTTACGAAGTCTATATCGCAGTACTAAATACTGCACTGCTTCCCAATAGTTGGAAATGTGAAACGAGATATAACAATTCTCTTTATATATGTACACACTCAAGACTCACTCAGTATATAACACAGCGCGGATCACAATTTCAACAAAATATACAAAATACCTCCAGAACAGAGTTCGTGACGGCTGTCATAAGTCGATAGATTCATAAACGAATAACCTATTGATATGCCGCTATTACTTAAAGTTATCATTTTATTGTCGATAAAACATATTGTCATTGCCAATGACTCAATGGAAATCGGGGTTGTAGCCCAATATCTTCTTCTGCAGGAATAGATTAATTTCCCGGAATTTCGGCCTGTCAACGTCGTTGCGTTGCCAACATTCGCACATTAAGTCATATATGTCCTTCGGACAGTTGACCGGGACGCTGAGTAGAATCTGAAACAAAGGGGAAACACGTGATAACACATGGATGACAGTTAAGTTTGATGGTATGTATATTCTCGAAGCTATTAAGTTTATATGAGTTCATAGGGGGGGAAAAATAATACTGAATTTATTAATGCTTAAGATGAAATGATATTATGTAAAGGGTGTCCCAAAATCGGAGCTCACTGAAAGCATCTCGAGAACTATAAGACTCAAAGAAAAAAATCTTCAAGGACTCCCGATCTCTATTTTCGAATAATGAGATATCAGAAAGAGATCACAAATATCTTGGTTCATTCTTGAATAACATTTATGAAAAATCACTATTTTAAATATTCCGCTATATCTTGGTTTTTGTTCAAGATATTCCAGAAATTCTAATTTTTTTTTCCGTAATTATTATTGTTTATATGATAGGTACTCAAAACAGATCATAGAAATTTATTACCGTTTTAGAGATATAGAGAAGAGTTGGCGTTTATTAAATGGAGCACCGTATATTTTTCAACAATATTTTTGCTGCAGATTTGCCGAAGAGTATCCCATTACTGTTTTTTTTTAATGTCATCTTTTTTGAACGTATTGAGTTCTTCGACTTGATTTTCGAATTAGGACATCTTATACAGGGTTAGAACTAAATGGTGTTTTTTTTAGAGCTATAAAAATAAAACAACGATGGATTATTCGATTGACATGAATTTTATTTATCCGCAAGATAATCTTGTGGCATTACATTTTAAATATGATTTCTGGCATATGACCGCCACGGCTGGCTCGGATGTAGTCCAATCTGGACGTCCAATTTTCGATGACTTTTTCCAACATTTGTGGCCGTATATCGGCAATAACACGGCGAATGTTGTCTTCCAAATGGTCAAGGGTTTGTGGCTTATCCGCATAGACCAATGACTTTACATAGCCCCACAGAAAGTAGTCTAGCGGTGTTAAATCACAAGATCTTGGAGGCCAATTCACAGGTCCAAAACGTGAAATTAGGCGGTCACCAAACTTGTCTTTCAATAAATCGATTGTGGCACGAGCTGTGTGACATGTTGCGCCGTCTTGTTGGAACCACAGCTCCTGGACATCATGGTTGTTCAATTCAGGAATGAAAAAGTTAGTAATCATGGCTCTATACCGATCACCATTGACTGTAACGTTCTGGCCATCATCGTTTTCGAAGAAGTACGGACCAATGATTCCACCAGCCCATAAAGCGCACCAAACAGTCAGTTTTTCTAGATGTAACGGTGTTTCGACATACACTTGAGGATTAGCTTCACTCCAAATGCGGTTTTGTTTGTTGACGTAGCCATTCAACCAGAAGTGCGCTTCATCGCTAAACAAAATAAAATGGACGTAGTGCGCGATACGTATTCCGCACCAAACCATTATGTTAGAAATGAAATTGCACTATTTGCAAGAGTCGTTCAGGCGTGAGTCTATTCACGATGAATTACCAAACCAAACTGAGAATAAATCACTTGACAGCTGTTAAATCGGTCACCATCTTGGACAGTAATGACAACTTAAAGTTATATACCTCGAAAAAAACACCCGTTATTTAGAGGGAAACTACAGAGATATCGAGAACCTTTAGAAATACAGGGTGGCAAAAATTACAAAAAAGTTGCGTTATTCAGGGATGTGTGTAAACAGATCCAAAATATCTCGAATGATTCCCGAGATATCTCGAAAAAACTGAAAATTGAGATTTTTTCTTTTTCTGTATAACTCATTTGTTTCTGGAGATAACTGTCGTAAGATTTTTTCCGTTTTTCATTGTTTCGGAGACGCGATGTTCAATTTTTTTTTTCTTTAGGACGCCATATTCGTTCTATTAATGGGGTGATAAAGAAAAAAATTATGAATTCAATAATGTATCACACTCTATAAAAATATCAAGTCTAGCTAAGCAAATTTGAACTACCTTTTCATTGTTTTGTTCAAGTAGAAGGCTGGTGCCAGAAGATTCAACAAACTGTTTAAGCATAACAAAAAAGCATAAGAAACACCCTGTATCTCGAAAAAAAAAAAAACCGTTGATAGGAGTTATTATTCTTTTAATTATCCAAGCATTCTCTCATTTTCCTTCGTACCTCCAATTTAGGAACACCCTGTGTAAGGCAAGAAGAGTCGAATCGGTAATAAAAAAAAGCTATTATTTGTAGTAATTTGGTTCAAACTTCGTTATCAAACCTCTTTTTCTCACATTACAGATATGAGTGAACAAAATTGTCAAAAATTTCTTTTCGATTACCCCCTTTCCCCAAGAAAAAAAAAGATAAAAAGATCTATGCCTCTGGAACGTATGAAGGTGAAAGCGCTATAACTAACTAAAAAGTGTCACTCACCGGCTTGTCCTCATCTTCATAATATCGAGTAACATTCTCCATTACTTCATCGTTACTCAATTCTTCGAAAGGTTGCTCTCGAGCAAAAGTCAAAATCTCCCATAGGGTAATTCCAAAAGACCATACGTCGCTCTTACTCGAAAAATGACCCTGGGAAAAAAATTATATCGCATAATGTATGATGTCGACACTTTTATATCGAAAATATCCAATGAATGAGGTCGAATTTTAGGAATTTCAATTAATTATTATTGTGTGAAAATTATTCTTAATGATCCAACTGGTCCTCATTCAATGAATTTTTTATGTAGACGACAAGAAAGGTGAATTACTCACCGAAATGACGCTTTCCCATGCCATCCAACGTAGAGGCAGAAGAGAACCTGCAATCTGACAGTAATCGGAACTGTAGACTTGACGATAAGATCCTAGATCTGAAATTTTTACTTCGTATCTCTTTCCGACTAGGCAATTTCTGAAACAAAGAAGATGAATTTAATCAAGGCGAAAACTTGTCATAGTTTTTACAATACAAAATAAATTCTTTAGTCGATTCAATAATAATCATGAGATTCAACAAAGATGTTTTAATGAATATTAACATTGTTTCGTTACACATTTTGATATACACATATGTTACCCTCATTTTCAAGACGCAATATACATAGCTAGTTTATTTTTTATACCTATATAAAATCATCAATGTCCCAGTCAATTGTCGATAATAGTTATCCTGTCTTCAGTTTTCTGCACCCCATTTCAATCGGATGAAATAATATTTTAATATGCTCTTATTGGCAATTATGCAGTTCACCTATTTTATGTTTTTTGTTTCCAGTTTTTAGTCAAATTTTATATATGAAATGTAGGATTAAACATTAGGGGAAATCATGAATAGGATATAATTCAATAGAACAATGATGAAAATATTGAATACCATTGATTATACAGAAAGAAAAGTCTGACCAGACAAATTCATTAAATTCTTTTTACTAAGGAGGATTGTCGCGAAACCAACCGGCGCATTCGCCATTTGGAATAATTTAATTTAAATCAATTTCTAATTGAAAGGAAGACTCTATACACTGTATCCGTAAAGTATGGAACAAATCCATGATTAGCTAATAGATAATAATCCTGAAACACGTTGATTTTTGATTTTAGTTTACCGTATTTTAAAATAATGATCTAATATACAGGCTGAATTACTTTCGAGTAATGACGTCACCGTCATTTTTTTTAAATAGAACACCCCCATTTTGTCTCAATTTTTCGATTACTTCAGCTGAACTGATTCCGAAAATGTATCACATGTTGATTCCAATTGGTAAATAGTGGACTAAAATACAATAGTTATGTGGGTGCTTATAAAGTAAAAGGTAACATTCTTCATTAGTTGAATTAACAATATTTTCAAAAATACTTATTGCCTAGCGGCAATTGGTTTGAATGTAACACCCTGTAATTTGTTACATTATCAGATTAATAAAAATGAGCTGTTTCCAAACATGTTTGGTACTTGTGGTCTAGCAGACAGAATATGAAAGAAATTATTTCTTATTTTTATACAGTTTCATTATTCTAAAGATGAAACAAACTACAAGGTGTTACATTCAAACCTATTGCCGCTAGGCAATAAGCATTTTTGATAATATTGTTAATTTAACTAATGAAGAATGTTAGGCGTTACTTTATGAGCACATACAAAACTATTGTATTTTTGTCCACCCTATACCAATTGGAATCAACATGTGATACATTTCTGGAATCAGCTCAGCTAGAGTAATGACGGTGACGTCATTACTCGAAAGTAATTCACCCTGTACCTATTATTAGATTAATATTTTGAAATACGGTAAATTAAAATCAAAATTGAAGTGTTTCAGGATTATTTCTTGAATTTGTCTGTTTAGCTAAAAATGAATTTGTTCCATACTTCACGGACACAGTGTATATGATTTCATTGCAATTGAACAATGGACACAAAATCAATTAAATCTCGAAATAAATGAAAATTATTTATATTCACGAAAAGTTTGGTCAATTTTGCCCATTAACGAAATTAAACGCGGCATCATACATCCAAGCTAACCCTGAAAATTTCGAGATTCTAGCTCTTTTTGTTGAGAAGTTATTGTGTTTTCGGTAGGACGTACGGATCGAACTGAATTTGACCACGAGGTCATCCTCAGTGAGTAAAACCTTATCGTTAGAGGCCATTCCCGAAGAAAACAGACATTATAAAGAAATGATAGAGCAATCTGTCCGCTCAAAAATCATTTCACCGCATAATACAATTAAACATCGAGTATTACATCTAGGATACTGTAAATTGCTTGAATGATCAAATAATCCGAGAGATTCTCAAACCGGTGAAAGCCTCGATTTAGATGTATCTCTTCCTATTGTCGAAAACCGAGAACATCTGCCCATTCAACCGGGAGGAATTCAACATAGAAGACCAAACGTCCAACATCTAACCTTTCGCCATTAGGTCATCAATAAATTAATTTCCTGACCGTATTGTTCGATATAAACATTATTAGCGACCAAACTCAGCCGTGTTGCAGATTGGTCGAGGGTCCCTTCGGAATTCCTTTTCACTGCACAATATCTGAACCCTGCCTGTTCATAAGTCATCGAAGTTCTGCATGAATGCACATTAACATGCAATACGACGATAATATTCCCGTCTATGATCGTTCTTGCGCGGGAGATTAAACCTGGCGAACGGTCGAAAATGTGAGATTTCCTCCGAGAGATTACGGAACATCTGAACGCAGTTTTTACATAGGCGTACAACTTTGCTTTCGCCGTTTCTTTCCGAAATTCGAGGCTTTTTTTGTAAAAAACTGGTTATACATTTATGATTCGAAGTACTGTCAATCGTTGGCCACTACTTTCTCCCATCTTACGAGCAGCGTATGAACCCCGCGTTGAAAAAACTGGTCATCTTATGAAGCGATCCACGAATCGACCCAATTTTTACTTTTTCATAAGACCGGAAGAGCTGGTCAGCCAGGCCGAGTGGCATTGACCGAAACAAGTGGTAGTCCGAAGGAGCAACGTCTAGATAATACGGCTGGTGGGGTAGGACTTCTTATTTCAACGTTTCCAAGTATGTCTTGACCACTTTCGCAACATGGAGTCGAGCATTGTCTTTAAAATCACTTTATCATGTCTGTTGTTGTATAGCAGCCGTTTATCTTTCAATGCTCGACTCAAATGCATTATTTGCGTTCGATAACGATCACATGTGATTATTTCAGTCGGTTTAAACAACTCATAATACACTACGCCGAAATGGTCCAACCAAATACTGAGCATGACCTTGGAACCGTGAATATTCGGTTTCGCCATTGACGTAGTAGCATGGCCGGGATATCCCTTTGATTTTCTGTGCTTGGGATTATCGTTATGAACCCATTTTTCGTTTCCAGTCATAATGCAATGCAGAAATCCATTCTGCTTTTACTTTGCAAGCAGCTTTTCACAAGCAAATAAATGCCGTTCAACATTTCTCGGCTTCAACTCGTACGCAACCTAATTTCCTTCTTTCTGAATCATTCCCATGACTTTCAAGCGTTTTGAAATGGCTTGTTCCGTCAATCCCAATGATCCTGCCAATTGTTGTTGCGTATGACACGAGTCTCGATCAAGTAATGCCTCCAATTCTGAATCATCGAAAACCTTCTCTCTTCCAACGCCATGCTGTTCTTCGACGTCAAAATTACCGTTCTTGAAGCGTTGAAACCACTCTCAGCACGTTCTTTCACCAATAGTGGCCTCACCATAGATAGGCATTTGAGAGCATTCGATGAGCCTCAGCCGTAGATTTATTCATATTTAAGCAGAAAATTGAAACCTCCCGCAAATGACGAGAATTTGGCTCGTAAGCTGACATGTTTTATCGAGAATAACTAATATTTCCGAAGCTCATTAGAGCTTCTTGTGAAATTCCGTTTTGAAAGCATCATCAAAACCCTACAAAAGTCAAGCAGAAAAGCGAAAAAAATGATCTAATAACTCCATAAATGAAATTCTTGAATTCATATAAAATTACGCAGTGACCACGTCATTGGAATTACAAAAATTAAAATAATAATATTGAAAACGATGGATTTTTATATCGATACCAAAGTTGCAGAACCTCAATATTCAATTGACCTTTTAGTATTTGATATTTGGATATAAATTCTCTGTTCAATCATGTTTTTCATTGTAAACATCACGAAACACAATTTAAATGAAGTAAAGAAATAAAATGATACATGATGTTCTACAGTACTACAGTAGTAATAAAAAAGTTGTGTCAACTTTAGTAAGCAGAAGAATTTCGCCATTATGGTCTATGAATGATTAATTTCCAGTGTTTTTTCATCAGAATATGCACTAATCGAATTAAAGACTATCTAGTGAGGAGCACAAATATTCCTTCAGTATTCAAAATCCTTATAGCGAACATCTCAGCAGCGTCTTTGTCCCAATAACGTATTTTTAAAATTGATGTGAATTTGAGTCCATAGAAGGCGCGCGGTATGCCGTTTTTGTTCAACCCCTAAGTCGTCGTTGTAAGTGGTGGGAAAATATATTCGACAGGGGAGCGGTAAATTCAACTTCAACCAGGAAATAAATTATCGTTTCGTTCCTTAAAAGGTTCATGTATCTACGTGAATATTCTGACTGACATAGAACGCCTCAGACTCGCGCTGGAGGAGAAAATTACGGTTTTATTCTACGCTATCGAGGGAGGATTATTGGTAATGTATTTTTAATAATGTCGAGGATTATTGATTCTCTCGTGTTCATAAACGTGTCTGATCGGCACTCGATTTTCTTCGAGTTGGAAATATTTTCACCTTGGAGGTTTTGATGGTGAAAATTTAAATGGAATTGTTGAAAATTTCACTGAAATGAAATACGTGAATCGAAAACAGGTCGTATTAAAGAGAGATAAAAAGTAATATTTGACATTGATATTTCATGAAATTGTTAGTTAATTCAATCAGGTAATTATTTTGGAATATAGATATACTGTTAGAAAATATGGGCAATGAAAAATTAAATGAGTCAATGGTCCGCTTGAAGGGAATGTCGAATTTTTTTTTCACTGAGTTTGCAGACTTGTCCCTCTTTTCTAGTTTTCAAGTATTTTTGGATCTTTCCTTGAAATCGTATAAGATTTAGTTTTTCAACCCAACAACTAGAATTCATTTACGTAATTAAACTTGAACAAACGGTCCAAGATTGAATATATTCGACAAACAAATGGGAGAAGCACTAACGTGAAGTCATGAGCGTTTGAGGGATCATTCATTCATGCGTTAATTGAACCGTTGAAGGCCTCTAAATAAATTTATATAGGTAGTGCATGAATGCTAGAGCTCAAAAGCTCTTCTCTTCACATTAGTGATATTTTCCTTGGTTTTGGTGATGCAATCACCAATACAATGAAATACAATGCATTTTATAAATGGATTCAGAAGTTTTAAACGAACTCACCTGGCAGCTAAATCTTTATGCACAAATCGCTGTGATTCTAAGTACTTCATACCAGCCGCTATCTGTGTAGCCATATAGATCAGGCATGATAAGCTGTGAAATAAAAATATAAATTAAAATCGAAAACAGACAAAACATTTCTACAGTTTGTGTCATCAACCCTTTGCTATGTTACCGATGTATTTCTTCTGATTGTTCTTATTTATTTCATTCGAAATTAGAATTGGTTGTGGTTGTTTTTGATTTTCAATTGCCATACTCATGATAATCATTAATGATGATTTAATTTTGATTTAATAAGAATTTGAATGAATCAAGCTGACTCTTTCTTCTAGTATAAAATGAAAAGTTCGTAGTAGAATTTATTTTGCAAGGATAAAAGGTTTTTTTTCGACAGTTTGTACATGTTATTCTTCTTTGATAGCTGAAGTCATGTAATTTATAAAATAAATGAACGATAATTTGAAAAGCAATGTCACCACTCTTGGTGATACAATACTTATCCCTACTTGTAGGTTTGGTTAGATTAGGAAGGACTTCCATAGCGGAGGTATTTCGAAAACACAATGTCGCACCATTTTCTGCTTTACTTATCCCTACTTGTAGTTTAGTACGATTCATTGTAATGACTAGGCTTAATTCCCATTTTCTCTGTGTACATACGAGGGTGGTCTGATAAGCACTTAGCCTCACCGCCAAATGGTGTAACTATAGCAGAACAAATTTACTGTAGTACATCGTCCTAGACAGCTTCAGTTAAAATATCAGCCGAATCGGACTTTTATAGTTTTGCTTTGAAAAAGAGCAATATCGGTCGGTGATTCGATTCTTGATTTTGGAAAGAAAATCACGCAGCGAAACCAAAGAGCGCTTGGATGCTGTATACGGTAGCTCTTGTTCTTCAATGGCGACCGTAATAAATTGGTTTAACGAGTTTCAACGTTGTGGTACGTGGATCTTTAATGAGCAACGTCTAGGTGCCCTAAAAACGGCTACCACGGATGATTACGTGACAATATTACATGATTTCCTATTGGCAGACCGCCGAATGAAGGTGTGCGAGATAGCTGAGACAGTAGGCATCTCCAAAGAACACGATGATCACATCCTAAATGAATTATTGCACATGAAAAAGCTGTCGGCGCGATAGGTCCCGCGTTTGCTCACTCTGGAAAACAATCTCAGCCGTGGGATCACGTCAGAGCAATGTTTGGAGTTGTTAAATCGCAATCTGCAGGAGTTTTTTTGTCGTTTTGTGACCGTCAACGAAACATGGATCCACTGGTACACACCAGAAACCAAAGAACAGTTGAAACAGTGGATTTTACCCGGCGGGTGTGCTTCGAAGAAGACGAAGCCTTTCCTATCGGCTGGAGAGGTGATGGCCACTGTTTTCTGGGATTCACAAGATGTGATTTACACCGACTACCTGGAGAAAGGCAAAACGATCACAGGTCTCTTCTTTTCCGAATTATCGAGCAGATTCGACCCTGAATTCCTGAGAAAGCGGCATCATTTAGCGAAAAAAAGTGCTTTTACATCATGACAACGCACTGTCCTACACCTCCACCACCGCCACGTCCAAATTGGTTTAATTTTGGGCTACAAATTGCCCCATCCATCCTATTCTCCAGGTTTTGCACCTTGCGACTTCTTTTTGTTTTCAAATTTGAAATAATTATGCGTCAGGCAGAAATTAGGGTCGAATGAGGAGGTTAAGCCGCGACGGAAACATACTCTGCAGACCTTCCGAGAATTAATTTTTAAGTCCGGTTGAACAAATATGTGAATCGCTGGGTTAAGTGTATTTAGCTGATGTTGAGAAATAAATCACCACTTTTCCAATATTGTCTTGTTTCTTCTCTAGGCTAAGTACTTATCAGACAACCCCCGTGTATCAATACCATTTGCGACAAATAGAATATCAAGAAGATAGTTATGTCACAGAACTTTAGAATTTATTGGAGTAACTACGTTATCTGAAGTACCTCATACAACCGCATGATGGGTAATTGCAAAGTTTACGACGCAAAAAAGGGACATTTTCTTTCTTTACTCCCCACTAAATAGAAAACTCTCCGCATTTTTCCATTCCCACCGGACTACCCAAAACACGACAACATGCAACAATAAAAAAAATGAGTTATACACTACTCCACCGTCTGAATTACTTAACCTACTTAAGACACACTCTCAGAACGTTACAAATATCCCCGACCGTGATATGTGAGAGCTGCGTCTAACGCAATAAATCGAGGGATTCCAGACTCTTAGTCTTACCAACCTTAATGTCCTCGCAGTCGATGTAGGAGATTTCGCAGTTTCCGCTACGTGATCTTGTAAAAACTGACACAAATCACCGTGTGGCGTGTACTCACGAATAGCACAAATGGGTTCGGAGTCTAGACAGGCTCCTAGCAGTCGGGCAATATTTGCATGTCTCAATCTCGACAGAACGTTAACTTCCGCGTTGAAATCTGTTCTATAGCATTCCGCACGTAGAGTGTGCACCACCACGAACTTGCCGTCACCACGGTGCCATCTGACGTCGCGGTAACTGCCGACTACTTCGCACAAGTGGATGTCGCAGAACTGACCCTCGCCGAACTTCTCGACTATCCTCAGTTGGTCTCGGGGAAAAGACTCGATCTCCGACAGGTCCGTGTCCCAGAGGTCCTTCACCGAGGGCTGAGGGGTGGGCGGCAGCTTCACCAGCTGCTTCTGCTTCAGCACCTCGTAGCCGGGCTGTCTGGACAGCGAGCTCAGGGGGCTGGAGGCGATGCTGCCCACTGTCTCGTACTCGGGTAGGGCGTCGTCGAGTTGGTCTGCAAGAAAATTCAGAGAAGGACGTGAAGTGCGTTTTTTCTTTGACGGTGTGGTGTGTCTTTGGGGCGAAGGCGGGAATTCCCTGCAAACTAGATCTGGAACATCTGGAATCGAGTCAGGAATGAGCGATTTTTGAGTGTGTTCGAAAAGATGATCGTGCAACTACTGGACGTTGCAGGCTTTAGATTCTGTAGGATGCTTAACTACAACGTGTTCATGCTTACTTGAAAGGATATTTCTACTTCTGAACTTTCAATAATTTAGTCAAACTTATACCATGTATTTCAAAAATTTTTTCTAGGAAATGTATTGTTCCTATAGATCATGCTTCAATTTATCTCAAACAAAATTTAATTTCAATCACAAATTGTAATCAGAACTCGACTAACAGTTGAAATATTTCTATTACACATATAACCAGGTAGATATAGAAGATGAAAGATTGAAATTCTTAGAGTTAATACAGGCAAGTTCTAATTATTCTTCACTATAATTGAAAAATGAACCAACGCATTCGCCATTCTGTATCAAATCGACTGTTGATTATTTTGAATTCATACTTGAAATGAACTACTCAAGCCAATTCAACTATAAACAACTTTCATGCACCAATGTATCTTGTTTCCACAGATTCTGAGGAAAAACGTGGACGGCTGACATATGAAAAGGTATTTTTTTTTTAATTTGTGATTACCTGAATTTCATTGATTTTGATTTATGTTTGTAGATTTAAATAAAGATTTGACACGAACATGGTTACATTAACTTTAGTAACAATAAAACTGAGACTCAATATATTACTTTGGCGTACAACTTTGCTTCCTTTTTTGACGAAATTCGAAGCTTTATTGTAAAAAACTGGTTATACATTTATGATTGAAAGTATTGTCCATCGCTGGCCACTACTTTCTCCCATCTTACGAGCAGCGTATGAATCCCGCGTCGAAAAAACTGGTCATCTTCAGAAGCGATCCAATTTTTTACTTATTCATAAGACCGGAAGTGCTGGTCAGCCAGGCCGTGTGCTATTGATTGCAGCAAGTGAGGGAGCAACGTATGGAGAATACGGCGGGTGGGGTAGCACTACCCATTTCAACGTTTCCAAGTATGTCTTGACCACTTTCGCAACATGGGGTCGAGCATTGTCATGCTGTAAAATCACTTCATCATGTCTCTCCATTGCGTCAGTTCGTCATTCAATATTCGGTTAAAACGCATAATTTTGGAATCGTGAATATTCGGTTTGGCCGTCGTAGAAGCATGGCCAGGATATCCCCATAATTTTTTGCGCTTGTGGTTATTGCAATGAACCCATTTTTCGTCTCCAGTTACAATGCGATGCAGAAATCCCTTCCGTCTTTGCCTTGAAAACAGCTGTTCACAAGCAAACAAACGCCGTTCAGCATCTCTCGACTTCAACTTCTACGGTACCCAATTTCCTGGTTTTTGAATCATTCCCATAACTTCCAAGCATTTTGAAATGGCTTGTTGCGTCATTACCAATGCTTCTGCCAATTCTTATTGCGTTTGACACGAGTCTTGATCAAGTAATGCCTCCAATTATGCATCTTCGAAAACCTTCTCTATTCCACCGTCATGCTGGTCTTCGACGTCAGAATCACGTTGAAACCACTCTCGGAAGTTATTTCAATAATAGCAGTCTTTAAGAGTATTTAAGAGCATTCGATGAGCCTCGGACGCAGATCTCTTCATATTGAAGCAGAAAATTAAAACCTCCCGCAGATGACTAGAATTTGGCTCTGACGTGTTTAATCAAGAATAACTTTATGATGCAGACACCAATCGACTAATATTTCGATGGCATTATGTTTACAAATACCTAAGTTTATTGTTTGACATCTACGATCTATTGATTTCGACTACCACGTACCGCTACAATCATCTATTTGAAAACGGTGGAATCAAAGTTGTACACATTATATATTGGGAATATTCCTAAAATTGTTTCAGTTAAACTGGAATATCAGGGAAATTATCAATTTTAGAATAAAATAATAACCCACCAATGAATAGTTCCGCAATATATTTGTTATCATTTTTTCACACAAGCTCTTCCTTGAAACTCGACTTAATTTTCAGTCCAGATCCAGTCCGATTTTCCCAGAAATTAAGGTGGCGCAAAAGGACATTAAACCTACGAACTACATTTCCAATGCCAACAAATTTCATGCGTGGTCCGACGTGCATATTTACCCACTTTCTGATCACATGTAAGGCGGAACACAAGCTCAAATATGTAACATGCCAGTGTTTCAGTTCTAGAACAAGACCATTCATCATAATTTGGAAATCGTTTTCAGGGGATCATTCCATTGTCCTCCACGTTCGTGTCAACAAATGAGGCGATTATTCAGTGAGGGTAGGTGGTGGACAAATAAAATACCTCGTTGTGCACACAAACTGCCGTTCCAAGATAGACTCCCTTGCGTATTCATCATCGTTTATCTTTTCAATGAAGCATGATGAATCAGCAGTTCGTATACCGCGGTCGTTTCCATCTGTTACGTTTGGACCCCCCCGATTTTTGGGGTAAAACGTGAATCGAAATTAATGCAAATGAATGACTGCTAATTGGGATAATGTACGGTTAAATGAAAAATCGCAACGTTTAGCGGATGTAGAAGAAGCTCCTCGAGTTAATTGTTTTATTTTTTAGATGTGAAGGGTGTAACATGTCGAAATATACACGGTGGAAGCACAAATGGAAATGAGAGATTCCTTGTGTAATTTTAAGAAAAAACGTCCAATAAACATGGGCCCGCAAACGCTTTGTTTTCGAAATATAGGGTGCTTCTTCTAGTCCTAGTTTTGTGATGATTAACCCATTAGTGCATAGTGTCCCCTGAAAGGGACTTCGATATTTTTAATTTTCGCGCACCTAACTTCTAAAGGTCTAGTAATCACAGTTAATGTATTGTTGCTTCATTGTAAAGTCTATTTTTGTGAATCAAGTGTATTTTATCGAGTGTTGATAAATAAACTGGAAGATGGATCTAATCCTGTACAGCGAAAGGCGTGGAGGGTGAGTATTTCTGGAATAAGAATACAATTGAAAGTATGTAGAGCTACAACTGTCATATCGTAAAATTCACAAATCTTTGTAGAATCATATTCAATATGAAATTGAGGCAAATTATGATCGCTTTTGAAATGATCTACTCCTCAAGATTAGGTCCTTTTAAAGGGACATTATGTATAATGGCTATTTTTTCCTAAATATTTTCCTTTATTTCAGCTTGCCTCTACATGAGTTACTAGCAGCTTTGGAGGACGATATTGTTGATTTTGCCGATATCTATATCACGCCTCAAGATGGTGAAGAGGCAAACTATAGAACTCGAATAAGACAGCGCAAGTGGTGGTGGCCTATCTTTGTCTATCTGTTTGACGTGAGCATTGTAAACGCCTGGTTGTTGATGAGAAAATTGCATCCCAATGATTCTGTTTGCAGATGTTTGTTGACTTTCAGAAGTAATTTGTGTCTGATTTTATTGCAAAGTTATGGTGTCAAACCAATGAAAGGTAAAATGCCCCCGAAGTCTCTACAGCAGGTCAGATTTGATGAACGAAATTATATCGATGATTACTGCCCAACGGTCAGAAGATGTGCCACATGTGGAAAAAAATTCAATTTCGTTTGTACTAAATGCAATGTGGGCTTACAACCCAAAAACTGTTTAGGGCATATCATTCACCCTAATGACTTGTATGCATAACGTCCCCTAAAGGGGACGGTCTATTTTTTCCTTCACAATAGAGATTTTAGTTTTTTGTATTTTGAATATGTTTTAAGGTCCTATCCCAATCCTAGATAACCAAAAATATTGCTTCTTATATGTTCGGTAAACCTTATGCACTAATGGGTTAAACCAGTTTATTGATTATTTATTAATCCTCGCAACAGATCGAGCTACATATTGGGCAAATACGTACCAAAGTCGGATTACTCTTGAAGGTGATTATTGTTGACGAATAAAGTCGAATTTTTAAGGAAAAATGTGTTTCCACTGGTTAAGCCCGGGACTCATTTGAAGTGTTATGAGCACAATATTTGGAGGGAAATATTGACAAATTTAGAACTTTGAAAACTGTTCGGTAAAAATAATGTATTCAGTATAAATAATTATTCTTCGATTATAATCGAAGAATTACACATTAAAAATTTCAATAGAAGGATAAAACATGAATTGATTTTTGAACCAAATTTCCTATACCTAGTTCTTCAGAAAATCCCCAGATGGCTTGCGGAGGACGGATTTTTTTCATTGATAATTTGGATTCTATACATCCCAAAACGTAAACGGTAAACTGTGATAATTTGCAATGATCTGATCTTGTTCATAAACCATCAGTATACTGAAATTTCAAACGAGAACATTAAAAACACATGCAATGTTGTCAACATCCATGAGAATCTATATACTCACCAGTGAAATCTCCAGAATTATGTTTCTTGGAGTAGAAACTGGGTCTGAACGTCGTGGGAAACAGAGATGTTTTATCGTTGGTTTCCAACCGCATCTGTAATAATTGAATGATTGAGAAAAAGGTCACATATTTTTCAGAATATAACTCAGCACTATTTCATGAAAATTTTCGAAACCACGCAGCTTTTTATTCGAGTCGCAACAAGTCTTCAAAATTCCGATTTTATTGGTCTAATAATGTGCAGAATCATTGTGCACAGTATGAGAAATGATTATTATCCACACTTTTTAACCGGTCGGTATACTACTAAATGGTTCTCTGCTTATATAACATACAGAAATCTCTTGTTTTGAATGCAAGAAAATGAAGGCGATATTTCATAGCAGTCGTAGAGACCATATCTCTCGAACACGAAATATTAGGTGTACAACTTTGCTTCCGCCTTTTACAATAGATGACTGTAGTGGTAGTCGAAATAAATAGATCGTAGATGTCATACAAAAATCTTAAGTATTTGTGAACATAACGGCATCGAAATATTAGTCGGTTTGTGTCTGTACCACAAAGTTATTCTCTATTAAACATGTCATCTTAAAAGAAATATTCTCAAAATGCGGGAGGATCTAATTTTCTGCTTTAATATGAAGAAATCTGCGGCTGAGACTCATCGAATGCTTTCAAATACTTAAGATGGGGCTGTTATTAATGAAAGAACGTGCCGAGAGTGGTTTCAATGCTTCATAAGCGGTGATTTTGATGTAGAAGACCAGCATGGCGGTGAAAGAGAGAAGATTTTCGAAGATGCTGAATTGTGGGCATTACCTAATCAAGACTCGTGTTAAACGCAACAAGAATTGGCAGGATCTTGCAGGATCATTGAGAGTAACGCAACAAGCATGATTCAGAAATAAGGAAATTGGTTGCCGTGAGAGTTGAAACCGAGAAATGTTGAACGGCGTCGTTTGCTTGTGAACAGCTGCTTACAAGGCAAAGACGGAAATGAATTCTGCATTACATTGTGACTGCAGAAGAAAAATGAGTTACGATAATCCCAAGCGCAGATAATCATGAGGAAGAATAGACGCATGGATAAGGTTTAAGGTAGATTGTACGGTACTAGATAATATTCTCTACCTTAATTATGCGAGCTAAATCTCGCCCCCAATAGTGTAGTTCAATGTGCTTTCTAATTTTTTCTGAATAAAGACCTTTATTATTATTATTATATCCCGGCCATGCTTCTACGTAGACGGCCAAACCGAATATTCTCGATTTCAAGGTCATGCTCAGTATTTGGTGGGACCAGCTCGGCTTAGTGTATTATGGGTTACTAAAACCACTTGAAACAAACCCAGGCGATCGTTATTGAACGCAATTAATGCGTTTGACCAGAGCATTGAAAAACAAACGACCACAATAAAACGAGAGACATGATAAAGTAATTTTACAACATGACAATGCTCGACCCCATGTTGCGGAACTGGTCGAGACATACTTGGAAACGTTGAAATGGGAAGTCCTACCCCACCCGACGTATTCTCCAGACGTTGCTCCTTCTGACTATCACTTGTCGATCCATGGCATAAGACCAGCACTTCCGGTCTTATGAAGAAGTAGAAAATTGGATCGATTCGTGGATCGCTTTGAAAGATGACCAGTTTTTCCAATGGGGGATTGTTACGCTGCTCGAAAGATGGGAAAAAGTAGTGGCCAGCGAAGAACAAAACTTTGAATCATAAATTTATAACCAGTTTTTGCAATAAAGCCTCGGACGGCGGAAGCAAAGTTGTATGCCTATTTACATGGTTTACATGCAGAAATCTCTTGTTTTGACTGCAAGAAAATGGGGGCGGTAGAAAAAATGAATCTGAAAAGCGTGAAATTCTCGATCCGTGTTCGATACAATGCCGTATCCTCCGAACACGTTCGACTACAGAGATTAGCGCTTCACCGCCAAACTTTACGGCCGACAACATACAGGATCGTCTCAGCAACCTACCTTTTCGTTTCCTATCGGCTTATCTTCCTCCACCGGAGGTCTCGAAACACTCGAGGGCTCCTTGAGCCTGTAGTTCCGGAACACGATAAACCCGATCGCCGCCAGTAGGATCATCATGGCCACAATCACGGTACCGATAACAAAGGCGATATACTGGAACCCTGTCCCCTCGTTGAACTTTGGCTCGCTGAACGTCGTCGACGTCGTGTTGTTGCCAAGGTACCTGGTGTGCGTCCTCTTGCCCTCGTCCCTCTGCGGCGGATACTCCTTTGAACTGTTGGGCGCAGTTTGATTCGCGCCGTTCTCAGCTCGCTCCGTGGAATTGTTCGTGGCTGGTTCTGCAAAAGACAACTAATTAAGATTTCTGTGGGTCTCTACGTGTTCCCAAAACGGCTCGTTGTGCAGGCCGCACGGAACACACAACAGGGTTCCGGGTTATTAGGGGTGGGAATCGGGAACGGTGACATCTCTAAGCGGATTATCTCTATGGCTTCATTTAATCTTGCCATTCGTTATCTCTGCCGCTGACAACAGGTGTGTACGAATTGTTTTGGACGCGATGATGACGAGGAGGGGGAGGAGGGGTGTTCGAGTGGCTGAACTGAAGAAGTGACTGAATTATTGTGACATCTCTGGGAGGGATATGAAATAATATTTTTGCGTTGGTTTCGGTTCGCATATTGCTTTGTCAGGGTGTTATTTTGCTTTCGAATCTACCTGAGGTAGTTGAAATATGCTAGGCTTTATTGTACGAAAGTTTAACTTATGCTACTCTTACACTTCAACCCACAACATTATACTACATCCCTCAATATTAAACAAAAAATTATTTTACTATTTACTTGGTGCTGTGTCTTCATAAGGCTACATTTCTGACTGAGAAGAGTATAGAGCTTTTCGGAAACTTATATAGAAACAAAATTCGACATTGACTGAAAAATATTCGATAGGATATCATAAACTTCAAAGTTATATTGGTCGATTATTGTCAATGTCGAATTTCCTTCCTATATAAGTTTCCGAAAAACTGTGTACTCTTCTCAGTCAGAAATGTAGCCTTATGAAGCCACAGTGTGGAGAAACAATTGTTGCTAACAATTAAATAATTCAGTGGAAATAACTTTGTTTTATTTCATTTACTTATGAAGCAGAAAATCCCAGGCTGAATAGAAGTGATTTTTGATATTTGATTCAAAACCATTCAGTGATGTTGCTCTGATATTATAATCAGTTATAATATCACAAGAGCATAGACAATATTCGATTATACACCGAGTCACGAGACGCGAGACTCTTATTATTAAACTCTCTTATTATTTGAGCTGCGCTCTCGTGAACTAGGTCGATTGAAGAGATCCGTATAATCGAAATATATTGTCAATGTTCGAGTTGGTATTCGTTGCGATTATATAACGAATAATATTTTCAATTCCTATAATTATAACACCAAAGCACTGCATATCAAAAAATTCAATGACATTTCACTGAGCTTTTTTTTGCGAACGTCCAAGAATGTTACCATGAAAATGATCACAATATGGCAGGAGGCGAAACACCAAAACGATTATACCACGTCGTCAAGGGTATATTCACTTATCAATACTTCGTAACTATGGGAAATTCACGGATTCCATTGGTTCATCAAAACATCAGTTATACTCGTATAATCGAAATCATTGTTAATAAAAAGGACTTGGTATGAGAAGAAATTTCTGAACTTGTTATGTAACGTGGGATACCGATATCTAATGAACTCTGAACATTGACACACTAAACATTTTGTTCATATGTGAAATATTTGAGCAAGTATGGCGGTAGTTTTAGCTGAATGATTTTATCAATGAAACATGATAAGTGAAGCCTACGGCGATTCCTTATATTGATCCTACCCATAGAATTTTTGTAACTATAGGTTGGAGAAATTAATCCCAAATTCAACACTTACCGGCAACAACGATTCTGGACAGTCGCCTTGAATCGAACGCATCGAGGAACTAGCCATAAACAACATCACAACAATTAAAATATGACAATACGAGCTAATCACAAGTATCGTTTTAAAACCTTCATGAAGAAAATGATGATTATTACAAATGAATCTGAGAGATAAATAGACTCTCTTGATATAGGTAGAGACATGATCTGAGAATTTCAGCTGGGAATCAACATGAAACACAAGATTTTCAACTGTTTTCAAAGGCTTTAAAACACTGTTGAGAACCCCGACAGAAAAGTTTGGAGATAGAGTTAGCGCTTTCGATTAACAAAGGATTAAACTCATCAGAACTCAAGATTATGATTCTTCGCTTTGAATGCCTAGGAATTTAGATCCTTATTTATACGAGAACATGCCTCCTAAGCTTGATAAGGTTTGAAACCAATCTGAATCTGAACATCGTCCGCAAAAGCATGGAATCGACAAAATTCAACAGTCTCACACAAGTCAGCAGTATAAACAAGAAACATGAGTGGACCTAGAATCGAAACCTGTGGTACTCCCTTCAAGATATTGACACACTTTGATCTACTTCCCTTCACCCTCACGTACTGACTTCTGTTACAAAGAAATGCTTCGAAATTATTCAAAAAAACTGCAGATAAGCAAGAAGCAACATATTATTGATGGAGTCGAAGCCTCTGGTGAAGTCCAAAAGAACCATACATTTATGGAATAAAAAAAATGTTTGGTCATCATCTTCAAAATTTTCACTCACGAAATAGTTCAGACTATCCTGAACAACTATAGCTTCGTGCCTATCTGTTAATTTGTAACCCGTCTATTATTGCAACAACCTTAATTTCTACAATTTTTATAAGATTGATATTTTTATGGAACAGACATCCAGTGTCCGATATTTTCTATGGTTTTGGTGAAGAAATCAATATGAACTTGGCCGGGGATTCGTCATCAGTAGTCGAACCTTATCGTTTGAGACCATTCCAGGCTAAAATTGCTCATTTGATTATTATAGTTATCATGACAAAATGCTTGCGATCTGTTCAGGAAGGAGAGCTCAAAAATGCTAACAAGAATATTTAAACGGTTCTGATTCTTTCAAATAAAGAAAAAAATTAATATGCATAAAATTTTGCATAACATTAGGCAGGTACATTCTTTCTCGAAATCATGTACAAAGAGTGAAAGGGCCAATGAAGAAAATTGTCGAATAAAAACAAACTGATGTGCAACATGTTGAATGCTTTCGTACTCGATTTTTCGAATAACTGTCATAACACAAGAGAATAAAATAAATGTCTTTTCGATACAGCGGGGATGGAAGAAGTAGATTATATATCTGGCAAGATGAATTGTGCTCAACCCCAGTAGAACTTCGGTGTCATATTAGAAGTCTAGACGATATTGAATATGGTGACATCTGGAAGAGTATTCTCCTCGTAGTTTAATCTAGAGACTAGACTCTTCATTTGGCTATCACGTGACATAACTAGGTCGGCAATATGCCGACTCATGAAAGTAGAGCAATAAGCAAATGAGGAATGTTCAATCACTGTTTGATTCATATTAAATCAGAGCTTGAATGGAGGGCGTGAAATTAATAATAATAATACAGGATGGTCCAGATTTTAATGCCTTAATTTTGGCATCGGATAGAGAACAATTCTTTTCATGAAAAAAATCCTATGAACATGTATCTTTACAGGCTTTGTCTTCGAGATAAAGGGTGTTAAAGTTTGAAGAAATCAGTTTTTTACTTATAACTCTAGGATTATTATATTAATTGTTTTAATTTCAGGGTATTGTATTGAAGTTTTAATGATGTAATGGTTAGAATTAGGTAAGTGCCTCCGACCAATAATCCAGTGGAGGAGATATAGGGGTGATATGATCCTTTTCTCATTGAAAATCTTTAGGACTGTCACTTTTATGAAAGAATTATTCCATTTCTGAAATCAACAGGGTTTCATGAAAAAAATTTCTCCAGAATTATTTTCATAGAATGCACCATTTTCGAGATAATCTAGTACAAAGCAAACACTATCCACAAAAATCATCAGTGATCTTCCCGAATATTTTTTATTCATTATAATGTTATTTTAAAGTAGCTATTTCTGAACGAAGAAAATTGAATTTACATTAGTCCGCAAGTTGATATAATGTGCTCGATATAAAACATAACTGTTATCTATGCATCCCATGCATGTACCTACTTCATATATCCTCTATTTCTTCCTCTTCAATAAATTTTAGTAGCATTCGTGGTGAACTTATTCGCAGGTAAACATTACACGTATTCCATTTATACCAACAAAATATGTTCATTGTTGTATATGGCCAAAATCTCGGTAAGCGGGATTCGATTATGGAATATTTATTGGTTTTATACATCTAAACCGGAGGAAGCACAACGGTAATGGGAAATATTCAGAGCAGCTTTGAGCTATAAACTCGATGGTTAACGACTAGTTTCTATTTTCATCTTACTCGAATAGACTTAAATGTCTTTCGAAATTTCAGGAAGAAAAATATTCTTATGGTGGTTTATTCCTATGAAAAATATTATAGATTGTGAAGAAAGATGCGGATTAATACTTTTTCTTGAAGGAAAAATCGGAATTGAGAGTATTATTGGTTATATACTAACTGACAAAAAACTGCAACACCCAGAAGGAGCTGTTTAAATTTTAAATTTTTTCTGGGAAAACATATAGTAACGGGTGTTTTTTTCGAGGTATATAACTTGTTGGCATTACTGTTCAAGATGGCGACCGATTTAACAGCTGTCAAGTGATTTGGCAATTCATCATGAATAGACACGCCTGAACAACGCTTGCAAATAGTGCAATTTTATTTCGAAAATAATGGTTCTGTGCGGAATACGTATCGCTTACTACATCCATTTTATTTTGTTTAGCGATGAAGCGCACTTCCGTTTGAATGGCAACGTCAACAAACAAAACTGCCGCATTTGGAGTGAAGCTAATCCTCAAGTGTATGTCGATACACCGTTACATCCAGAAAAACTGACTGTTTGGTGCGCTTTATGGGCTGGTGGAATCATTGGTCCGTACTTCTTCAAAAACGATGATGGCCAGAACGTTACAGTCAATGGTGATCGGTATAGAGCCATGATTACTAACTTTTTCATTCCTGAATTGAACAACCATGATGTCCAGGAGCTGTGGTTCCAACAAGACGGCGCAACATGTCACACAGCTCGTGCCACAATCGATTTATTGAAAGACCGCCTAATTTCACGTTTTGGACCTGTGAATTGGCCTCCAAGATCTTGTGATT
Source organism: Harmonia axyridis (assembly GCF_914767665.1). NCBI lineage: Eukaryota > Metazoa > Arthropoda > Insecta > Coleoptera > Coccinellidae > Harmonia > Harmonia axyridis. The sequence goes on from NC_059502.1 coordinate 18,175,294, forward strand.
TAACACCGCTAGACTACTTTCTGTGGGGCTATGTAAAGTCATTGGTCTATGCGGATAAGCCACAAACCCTTGACCATTTTGAAGACAACATTCGCCGTGTTATTACCGATATACGACCACAAATGTTGGAAAAAGTCATCGAAAATTGGACGTCCAGATTGGATAAATAAAACTTATGCCAATCGAATAATCCATCGTTGTTTTATTGCAATTTAATGTTCTATAGCTCTAAAAAAAAACACCCTTTATAACAAGGAGTAAATGTTTGAATTTTGAGAAAAAAATCGTGAAGGTTGTTTCATGTAAACAATTTTTGTGACTTAAATATTTTAGTCGTTTTTTGTGAGTTTTTTGAATTCAACAACAAACCAGCTGTTCGAGCAGATCCAAAGTTGATGTTTAGTTGTTGTTAAAATGCCTAGAGCACGTGTACGCGGAATTTATCACCAGCTAAAAAAATTTCAAAGAGGTCGAATTATATTATGTCTTTTGGACAGCAGCATTATCGACCCCATCTTATGTTACCTCTGAACAATTAAAGTGATGCAGAGAACGTCATCATTGGAGAGTGGAATGGCATCAGGCATCAGGTCATCTTTTCTGATGAATCTCGATTTTCATTGGGTGCACATGATGGCCGAAGAAGGGTTAGACGACGTCGGGGAGAAAGACGTAAACCTCAGTTTGATGTTGAGCGTTATGTACACCGGACAGTAGTCGTTATGGTATGGGGTGCTATTGCATATGCAAGTGGGTCACTTTTAGTCTTTATTCGAGGTAACATGACAGCGCTGCGTTACCTTCAAGAAATAGTGGAGCCATATATTCTCCCTTACCTTAGCCGGCTCGAGAATCCAATATTTCAGCAAGATAATGCGGTGGAGAAACACATTATTAACAAATTTAATCAAAAAAATCGTAAACCCTTCGTTTCTTTCTCCAAATTTCAATCATTTACTCCTTGCTATGCTATCTATGTTTTACAAACAAAAAAAATTGAAATTTAAATAGCTCCTTCTGGGTGTTGCAGAAAGGTTATCGATAAATCTTGAAAAAATGACTCGTCGTTTTTGATGATATCCAACACCAGAAAATATTCATCATTATAACTATAAAATAGAAATATATAATTCTATCTAATGATATTGAAAATAATTACGAACAGCTTAAATTGAAGAATAGCCTATTACGCACTGAGTTCCTCAAGGTTCACCTCTTATAAATTTGCGAGTGAGGCCTTGGAACAAATTTCATTATATGCAGTCCATTCTTCAACACAAATAATATCATACCAGCTTCATGGTTTGATAGTTAACAGCAGTTATTCACCAGATTTATCATCACCCGAGAACTTCCCTACCTTAGTGCCATGGCCCGACGCACGTGGCTGCATTTAACAAGAATGCAGCACAGCGTGAAACTCTGGAACATTTTCTTACACTGAATGCGACCCCTCAGCTAAAATTACATTATATTCAACGAAGGGGTTATTATTTCGAATAATGGATGAATCTCTTAATGGAAACGGCCCAACTTTTGTTTGATTTTTCAGTGAAAGACCAACAGGAGTAATTGTTCCTTCCATTAAATGCGTTAAAAGTTGAATGATGGCATCGGAAATTCCAGAGAAGGGAGTAGTCCTACTCATTTATATTTCGTCAACTTGTTCGCTGGAACTGGTAGTTAAATTTTTCGTTTGAAGAGATTTCTGCAGAGAAGATATAACGGATTACGTTATACAAATATTTGATTTCGTCACTGTGACGCAATAAATAATTGTCATTTAAACGTATAGGGATATTACAAGCATCTTCACAAAAAAAGTGGCATTAATTACAGAATTCAAGGTGTTCCACTTGGAGTTTCCAATAATCCTTTAAGTGATTATATAAATATAATATACTATATATGAAATATAATATAATATAATATAAAAATAAAATAAGAAGTTTGTTCAATGAATGTAGTGGAAAAAGATACCGAACAGTTTATTAGGGAAAGTGGCATGCTGTCAAATTTTTGATATGTTATAGTCCAAGTGATTCCAAATGAAAAATTCAATAGGCAAAAGTTTTTCTTCAGTCTGGTTTTGACGTTGGAGGCTCCTCAAAACTCACATTTGTTTTCCAATTTGTTTGTTAAACAATACTAAACGTTATCCTGAATAATTTTCACTTTTCTGAATAATCAAGTTGTGAACAGTCATTGATAATAGATACTATTAAAAGCATTGTTCTTTGGCGTTGTCACATTTGGTCAATTTTAGGGTGTGTTTTAGCTACTCACAATTTCTTAAGTTCGATTGTTCGAAAATGGTTACAAATCATCTTAGCGATCTACAAAAAGAAAAGAACTCGCACATTTTTTCGAGTGTGATGTAGAATAAAGTTTATAAAAGGATTCATGAATATTTTGAAATAATTGTAAAATTGTAAGTAGCTGGGACACACTGTATAATTGACCAAAAGTAACAACAACAATAAACAATGCTTTCAATAGTATCTCATATTAATGACTGCTCACATCTTGATTACTCAAAATAGTGATGATTGGGATAGCGTTTTGTATGACTTCTGCCTATTGAACTTTTTGTTCGGAATGATTTGGACAAGAACATATCAAAAATTCAGCGAGTTTAACAGGACACCAATCGGGAATTGTAGACCAGCCAGTTTTGAATGAAGTCCTCGGGAAATATTTGCTTCCTTTGTTCAGTGAATTAGAAAAAAATATGTATTCTTTGGGAATCAGGTAATCCGTTTAAAGAAAGTCATCAGATGAAAATCTAAAAATTTACGTCTCATGACTTTTATTCACTGCTAGACCTCCCAAAGAAAAATTATTTTGTAGGTCCTGTCCCTTGTGCGATAGTCCTAACCCATACGTTTTCCTTGATCGAAGGAGGTATGATCAATTTTATTTCATTTCATAATTAACATATTCTAATTTTGCTTATATAGAGGTTTTGTATTACATATTGGCCTTTAAACAAAACGAACTGATCATTGTAATGTCCTGTCGAAACTTTAAAAACAAAATAATATCCTTGATCGGTGAAAAACCGCTCGTTCAATGATCACAAGAGAATATGGTTTTTTATGGAATATTATTTTCTGAAATTTAAAAATTTTTTCTAACATTTCGAATGGTAGATATAAACAATTTTTAATCCGAATTTTGTGAATGATGAGAGCTGTAATGAATTTATTACAGCATTGTTTTCAGTTATATTTTTCGTTTTGTGGTTGTCTTCACTGACTTCCGATCCTATCAAATTTCAACAAACGTCAATCCTCAATATAATATAATTTGGATATAGTTTGCAACATTATTCGCAATTTCTCTTAATTCTGGTGGTGTTAAATCGAATTCATCAAACATAATTCACGAATTTAATGCGTTATTGTGAATTATTTCAAAATTCGAAACGAACGATTCAAACTCAAATTCCGTAATATGTCAATTTTCGTAACAGTCACATCTACTGCAAAGATACAATACGAAAGTCACTAGGATCCGATATATGATCTAAATTTTTCATTGAATTTCGAAAATATTTCACAAAAGTTGAGTGAAATATAGAAAATACCGTCTAATACTAGTTACAGAAGGTAATTCCAACACTCATGCCTTCGAAAACTCGATCCTTCGTCGCTAGTTTTCGAATTTCGTTCTGCAACTTGTTCAAGAATATACTATTGCGTGCTTTTCCAGGAAAATATCGGGTTAGAATTTTGTATCAAATAGCTTCAAATGGAAATTGAGTGTTGTTATGGAATATTTTTAGAACATTTCAATTATAACATTTTGAGCTTTTTTCTTTTAGAAGAGTTTTAATAACCGAAAACGGAAAAGTAAAAATGGGGATTTAGATTTCACGTCGGTGCTCCTCTCACAATTTTAATAATTTCCCCATTGACTTCGAGAACTTGACAAATACCTCTCCTTACTGTTCCCCACAAGGTAAACATAAGAAACCACATATTAGTTTCATCAAATGCCCCTAGCCAACAGAGTTGTACCCTCACAATATCCGACCAAGAGAATATTGTACAAGGCTATCCATCCCCTCATCTGCAATTCCCTCGGAGATCCTTGTGACTGATTGTTATTAAACTTCTGCTAAACTCTCCATCCATACAAAATACAGGAAATTAAGCACCAAGTCCTATCTGCGAAAAATTCCTCAGGCCATGCAAAAACGAGTGCTTCGGAGTAGAATGTACTCGAGAGGACATCTCTCGCAACTGTATCCCTTTCTCTCAGTCAGTCGACGTTTTTACGAATGGACCTCCTCTCATCAATTCTTTTCCGAAGCGAAAACATAATAAGACTGGGATAAATTAAACGTTCCAACAAAACTGAATTAATGGAAATGAATCGAGTTCGGCGAGTCTGGAGATTAATGATTATTTACTTTGGGTCAGAGAAGTTGGGAGTTCAACCTTGACAAGCTGTGGCAGGAACATTAGTCCAGCATTCCCAGATGGGAGAAATAATTATTCGTCCAAAATTTAGTTGCAACACTGGGATTAAATATACGGTTCTAAACAAAAAATTCTTTATATTCCCATTATTGAAATCTGTCTTGCAACAAATGCTAAAAATTTGTCCTCTGTCCTCAGTTACTGAACGAACGTCGAACATTTGACTTGAATTTTTTTCAGTTGTCCATTCTACAGGATGGTCCAGATTTTCATGAAAAATCGTTCAAATGAACATATATCATAACCAGCTTTGTTTTCGAGATACAAGGTGTTTTTTTCCATATAATGTACCATTTTCAAGATAATCGAGTACAAAGCCAATACTATTCATGAAAATCTACAAAAATTAATTTTTCAAATTTTGCCATGAGTAATAAATTAAAGTCTAAATATTGACGTAGTTTATTATAACGCATTCAGATGGCATTTTTTTGAACATTTCAGAAAGAATATTCATCAGACACTTAAAAAAAGTATTTTTTCCTACAACTGCTGTGGAAAGTAGCGTATTCTTTAAAGCTTCTTCTTCTTCAGGTCTTTACAACTTACTCAATTTCAAAACTATGTATTGCTCATACTGTGGGAAATATTATTCCTCACGGCACTTTGCCCACACCTCCCTTGGAAGACCAATGAAATTGGGCTTTTGAGTCTTTCTAAGGAAACGCAATAAATTAGCAATACTGTCAACGAAGGCCATTTTGATTTGAATCAAGTCCATTACTTCAATTATTGAAATTTGTGCAGTTGTAGGAAAAGTATAGTGTGCAACATGTGGAGAAAGTCCTTTTCTCGCTCGTGTGTTTGCGGCACTCGCCTTTCAGGCTTGTGCACAAACTTCCACACTCGCGAGAAATGTTCCCCACTTGTTGCACAATATACTATTTGCACAAATTTAAATAATACATGTAATTTACCTGTTTCATAAATAGCTTTCGTTGACATACCCATGCATTTCTTGCGTTTCCATAGAAACTACTTTTCAAAAGCCCAATTTCACTGGTCTATCAAGCGTGATGTGAGCAAAGTGGCGTGAGGAATAATATTTCTCACACAATGAGCATAACATTGTTTTGAACTTCAATAGACTAACAAGGATATGCTACTTTTCATAGCAGTTGAAGGAAAAATGAGGGTTTGTAGATTTTCGTGGATAATATTTGCTTTGTACTCGATTATCTTGAAAATGGTACATTCTATGAAAAAAATAGGTTCTTTTTTTTAGTGAAGCTCTGCTGATTCCAGAAATTAGATGAAATTCTCGAGAAAAAAGATAAAAAAAGACAGTGGTGTAGATTTTTAATAGGAAAAGGATCATCACACCCCTATATCTATGCCACTGGATACTTTTGGTAAGAGACACTTACCTTATTCAGAACATTAGGTACATTATCTAGACTTTCATACATAATCATTAAATCAATCAATGCAATAATACAAGAATTATAAGTGGAGAAACTTATGTTTATTTCAAACATTAACACTCTGTATCTCGAAATAGAAGCTTGTTAGGATACCTATATGTTTATATTAACTTTTCTTTATGGAAAGAGTTGTTCTGTCCGAGATATCGAACTATCCTCAAAATAATACTACATGGAAAGAAAATTTTCGAGAATTTTTTTTCTAATATTTCTAAAACTTAACGAGATCAAGGGACCTTTCAGTAAACATTCTCTGATCCCTGATCTCAGTTGGTGCGGATGTTGGGTAAACATCTCCAATTTATTATTGACGAATTCGAATGTTCAAGTGACTCATTATTTGTACAAACGATTCAACGTTGTGTAGCAGCTTTACGACTAGGGTGTTTTCATGACAACATGAAGTTGTTATAGCGTGCAGGTTGAAACTTTCTCCATTATTCATGAGGAAAATCCAAGATTTTCATGCGCTACAAACTTTTATTATCGAAAAAGCAAAACCCGGTTTTTATTGGACTGGTGATAATGTGAGCATATTTCAATGTATCATCAATTTTCGCATGAAAACCCGTTTATTTATGGACTATTTGGGAAACGTGATCGCTTTTATATTTATCAAACTGAGGATATTTGCCCTCTAATTGCAAAATTGGTGTATCTGAGAATGAGAGGTAACCTGTATTCTGATAATATCTACACAAATGATACTCAAGTCTTGTCAGGAGTTCCTCAGTGTTCTTTTTTGGACCGATCTTTTTCATTCTTTTCACATCGGATTTAATACGTATTGTCCTATTCCTCCTTCTTTTCTGATATTTATGATTTATGAGAAAGATTATTACCACGTGGCTTTTCGTGTCAAACTTTGATACCCATGGTTTTCCCCTTTGGCGGTCCTGTGTTAACAAAACATTGTGAAGTGTACGAAGTCGTGCATCCATTTTATCTTCTTTCTCTTTTCGAAGCAATCAAGTAGAGGGCAGTACTGTACGACGGTCGAATTTTGAACCACAAAATTATAGATTTACCTCTTTTGTAATGATTTTTGGTAGGTTTTTTTTTCACGAAACTTGGGTTCCTTATGACTTTAAGCTAAGGGACGTCGAACGTCTTTTTTTGACTTTGAACTGCTTCAGCAGCAAAAAAAACGAGTTTTCTTGATCACATCGTGACGGGTTATGGAAAATTGATCTATTACAACAACCCAAAGAAAATGAAGTCATGGGGACTGGGCACACGGTCTAAGTCATCAGAAGTTCCACTCATATGAATACATAAAAAATGGCTTGTTTTATGGATAGCCCAAAGAGATTACCACTTTCACCAAAACGGTATTCGAGCTCTACCAAAAAGATGGGAAAAAGTCATGGTTAACAATGGGCAATACTTTGAATGATTTATTTGTAACCAGTTTTCTCACAATAAAGTAGCATTTTCATGACAAAATAGCAGGAACTTAGTTGCGCACATCATATTATTTTTTCTACTTCTAATGACTTCCAGATTTGAGCCTTTCATTATCAATAAAAAATCAGATTCAGGAGTATGAAATTTGAAAAAGAACACACCTATATTGCGCTTTCTAAAAAACGAAGAACGAGAGAAGAACTCCAACTATCAGAGCGAGTTCCTATCTCACAATATAAAAGTTGAGATGGAAATCATTTTCATTAAACCCCCCCTCCTCCCATTTCCCTACAATGCACCATTACGTTAACGAGCGCTATTAATTAAAATCACAACGGCAGCTGCTTCTATTCCGGTCATATCTGAAAAGAATTTCTGAACAGACGACAAACACCGAAGAACCAAATAATGGCTGCAGCGCGGTAACCGACGGTCTGGGTTCCGTCGCGACGCCTAACTTCCTACTGAATGAGTCCTTTGCATTCAGATGTCTCGCTTGAATCATGATTTGGTTTGAACTTTTCACATGAAGTAATTCAACTCATGGTAGTCGTGAAAGCTTTGAGAAAATTTATCCCCCGGACTTCGATAAGACAAGGAAGGATTCATATCTGCTTTTTGGCACACATGAATAACAACAAAAGATCAGAAAAGCACTGACGTCAAGTTAGGAGATTTTGAGGGTCGGCGCTTTTAGCAGTCTTTCATTCATGAGACCAATGCACCCTTATATTAGGCCAATTGAAAAGTCCCCGGTCTGATGCACAGATGACGGTGCTAGTATTAGATCCATATGATTTTTAGTTAGTACCAACCTTCAAACGATACCTGTCAAAATTTGACAGCAGTCCGACCATTAGTTTGTGAGATATTGCGTTGTGAGTGTAGCTATTTTTGTTATTTGAAAAAAGATGAAAAAAAAAAGAATTCCGTGTGCTGACAAAATATTGCTTTCTGAAGGGAAGAAATACAGTTGAAGCAAAATCTTGGCTTGATGAAGAGTTTCCGGGGTCTTCACCATGAAAATCAACCATCATCGATTGGTATGCTAAATTTAAACGTGGCGAAATGAGCACCGAAGACGGCGAACGCAGTGGACGCCCAAAAGAGGCTGTCACCGACGAAAAAATCAAAAAAGTTCACAAAATAATTTTGAATGACCGTAAAGTGAAGTTGATCGAGATAGCAGATATTGTGAAGATATCATCCGAACTTGTACTTCATAGCATTCACGAATATTTGTTCATGAGAAAGCTGTGTGCGAAATGGGTGCCGCGCGAGCTCACAATCGATCAAAAGCAACAACGTGTTAATGATTCTGATCAGTGTTTGAAGCTGTTTAAGTGCAATAAACCTGAATTTTTCGTCGATATGTGACAATGAATGAAACATGGCTCCATCATTTCACTCCGGAGTCCAATCGACAGTCAGCTGAGTGGACTGCACACGATGAACCGAAACCAATGCGAGGAAAAACACAACAGTCAGCTGGCAAGGTTATGGCATCAGTATTCTGGGATGCGCAAGGTATAAGAGTAAGTGATTACCTCCAAAAGAGCCAGACCATCAACAGCGATTATTATATAGCGTTATTGGATCGTTGGATGAAATCGTTAAAAAACGGCCTCAAGAAAAAAAAGCGCTGTTTCATCAAGACAATGCGCCGTGTCACAAACCAATAAAAACAATGGCAAAATTGCAGGAATTGTGCTTCGAATTGCTTCTGCATCCACCGTATTCGCCAGATCTGGCCCCCAGCGACTTTTTCCTGTTCTAAGACCTCGAAAGAATGCTCGCTGGAAGGAAATTTAGCGCCAATGAAGAAGTAATCGTCGAAACTGAGTCCTATTTTGAAGCGAAAGACAAATCGTACTACAAAAATGGTATCGAAAAGTTGGAAGATCGCCATAATCGCTGTATCGCCCCCTATGTTGAATAATGAAATCGAATTTTGCCATAAAAATGTGTTTACTATGGTAGACCGGGGACTTTTCAATTGGCCTGTTAGTTTTGTGGTCTCCCAAGCAAGCAATTGTTACATGAATGATGGAGCACTCAAAAGATACATGATTTCACGTATGTGCTTTATGGAGCATTGAACAAACGCCTTCACTAGTTGAATGCCTAAGACTCAGATAAGGTGCTTATGAAAATCAACAATATTTTTTTTATTTTTTTGGAATATTTTCCTAAAACTATAAAAAAAGTTGATCGTTTGAGATGGTGACCAAAAATTATCACTATTAAATTCTTGTTGGATCTGAAAAATTCTCTAGGGATTCATTATATACAAGGAACATTTTTCCTACTCTGCTCGGAATATACCCAGGAATCCTTTCAAATTCCTTGAGCTTTTTCCATCTCGGTTCGATTTCCTGGAAATCGCTTCTTCCAGCTCCGCAACACGATTCCTGTCATATTCTTCGATAAAAAAAACAACGTGAGTCTCGATATCATTCTCATGAATATTACGTTCAATTCGAATTCAACACGTTTCACAGAAATATTCCGATCTCCTAGATATATTTTTCAATGCAAAAGTATGTCCTCCTAGAAAAAGAATAACTTTATTTCCCAGAAGTCCATTTCGTCTTTCAATATGGACACATTATCAGCTAGATATTGAAATAATATAAAAAGTTATCAGAATCATACAAAATTGCATTTTGCGAGCAGATATAATCAAATCAATCCAAAAGTCATTTCAAATCCTCTTCAATTTTCGGTGGACTATGATACTAATAACATTCATTTCGCGTGAGAACAAATTACTAGTTTTGGTGAAAATAAATACACACGTTTTTTTTTTAATTTTTGCATTTGAACGGAATCTGTGGAAATTAAAAGTGTTCATATTTATTTTCATCAAATCAATATGCATTTCCATCATGTTAGGACTGGATCCATTGAACACTTCTATTTGTCTGATACCAGATAAGTTACAAAGGTTTTTTGAATCCCTATATACTCACTCGAGTCAAATGAAACTTCACTAAGTAAGATCCATCTAGAAGCAAAATACAGCTGCAATTTGACCCATTTTCCAATGCGATGATGCAGCTTTATAGTAACGTTCCTAGCATGTTCTAATACCAAATCTGGCATATAGGAAAAGTGCACTGCCTCTCCGTTGAAGACGTTGTTGTCCACACCGAAAAATACTTTCGCATGTGAAAAAACCTGGAACAGAATTGAGAATTGTAAGTGGAATGTTATCTGCTGAATGAAATTATGGTTAAATATTCAAATAGTTAATCATTCCTACATTGCCTACATTCATCAATAATTCAAAAAGAGCTTGAAAAAGTTTTTGATTGAAATTGTTCGCAGTCTTTATCAACTAGAAAAAAAATCTGACAAGGAGTATTACGCGAAGTTTTGAAAAACTTGGAAACTTAGAAATACAGTCATGTCTTGATTTCTTTAATCAAATTCAGCACAAATACAATACAAAGCATTCGAGATAATGAAATCTCATAATTTCATATTAATATTTTTCTGTTTTCATTGAAAAAGGTAATATTTGAAATGTTCTGAACAAGCAGCCAATTATGACTGGTCTCTATGATGAAAGTAAGATAAATAGACTAAAAAAGGTTTATTAACGCTCATCTTGTCGCCCAAGTAATATTTGGCGCCAGACTCATGTTTCATCGTCAAGAATGACAAGGTACAACTGTTGGCTAGAGGGAAATGTAAAGGTACAAAATGTAGAGAATTTATCTCATTCCTACTGTTAGACAGTAATGAGAATAATTTCAAAGAACGTAGTGGCCGCAATTTAGTTGCGGTGCTAGTCAGTGACTAGCCAAAATTTAAATTGACTACGAATTATTAATAAGTGCTCGTTCAATCTTATCTTCTGAATTCACTGTCTGTTCAAAATTGAAAAGCAGACTTACAGCCAAGTGGGGGCTGATCAATAGAATAAGAATCTCGCCGTTTCACCATTTTGTGATATTTTCTTACAGAAGAATTATTATTATCAAGCTATTAGTATTCAAAAACAAACAAGATGAATATATTAAGCGTGGAGCATTGGCCTAGAGCTTATCTTGCACATGGCCAAAAAAAAAAATTGTCTGAAGGTGTTAAAACACAAGATCTTGGTACACAATTATGATCACGGCCAGGAAACTTTTCTTCCAAAATTGCAATTGTTTCGATTGTTTTATTTGACGCAGCGTCGTCTTGTCCATAATAAATGTCGTCCACTGTAAGATCTTCGTTTTCCAGTCATGAAAAAGTCATAGCTCGGTAGCACAAACCATTCATCATAACAGTTGCGTCAGTGAGGTATTCTCAGTTTTTTTTGAGCGACGCACACGGTTTCAATTCTTCACGTCTCTAACTTGTCCTAACAACTCGAATTTTTTCACCGTTTTACTATTGCCGGCTGAAAAGGTGCTTCACGATGATACAAAATTTCAAAATGAAAGATCTTATTGGAAAACCTTCATAATGAACGAAAATGGAATATTCCTCAGTATCTGAAAGAATGTAATGGTAAAACAAATTAAAACGAATACTCTTGGGAATTTATGACGTTAACATATCAAGTTTATTCTATCGAAGGTTAAGAAACTTTTTCAACAACATTGTTGTTTATTGATTTCTGTTATTGAAAATGTTGAGTTAACATTTACAATTTTTTATTAACGTAAGCATAATCGAGTGACTGCATATTCTTCACGATTTAATGATTTCATTTTGAAACATTATTAAACATATATTAGGTACATCAAAAGGCTTATAAGATGATATATTAAACTAGTGAAATATTTTGAGAATACTGAATCATTGTGCTCGACAAAATTTATTAGGGAAATGGAGTTCTCTGATTAGTTCAATTCACATCCGCAATGAGATTAAAATCCCAGGGAAATAATCGGTATTTGCATGGGCTACCACCTAAATATTAATTGCCACCAAAGCAAAAAAGTTTTTTTATGAACTGGTTTGTATTTCAGTATATCTACGTAACGTTGATTTTCACACATGAACAAATTTGTTAAAAATTCAGGTGACATGATTGGTATATGAATTGAATATTCTTTCATGCAATATCTGATGGTCAAGTATGTATGGGGTGAAATGGAATGTTCATAATTCACCCTGTAGTAACAGAAATCGTCAGTGCAATTCTTCAAATTTTGGCATTAATCTTAGTTCGAGTAATATATATTGAGTTATTGGGTATAGGTGACCAAATTTATTCCAGTGAAATACTCTTTATTTTTATTTAATAATAATAAATAATAATAATTATAAAAATAAATAAAGAGTTTTTCACTGGAATAAATTTGGTCACCTATCCCCAATCCATAACTCAATATATATTATTCTAACTAAGGTGTTGAACTTACTCAAGAGTTAGTATTGTAAATACATTATAATGTCGAATAGTATTGGTTTTGCTATGACTTGTTTTTGAGATGCACAGGTTGATTTATTAAGAGGGGCGTTCGTTATTATAAAAGTTGTCAAAAAATTGTATACAATGAAAATTTCATACAGAGTAACGGTAAGAGACAGGTTGGAGTTTAGTTATTGTTATTGTTCAAAGAAAGATATTGTACAGGATGTCCCAAATTCGATGCTCACTGAGGGCATTTCAAAAACAAGACTCAGAGAAAACTTCTTGAAGACCCCTGATCTCTTTTCTCGAAATAATTAGATATCAGAAAGTATCCTGATTCGTTCTCGAGATACAGGGGGTTGTTTGAAAATGACTTCAAAATAATTTGCTATTTTTTTCGAAAAAAAAAAAACTATTGAAGGCGTAAAACAAGCGATTTAAATCTCTTTAGAGACAAGCACGCAAACATGAAGTTGAAAATATTTTTATTACTTCTCGTCCAACGTCTCAACCAATCAAAAACTCAAACTCTAGAACCGTAAAGATTATTTTCCGCAGTTACTGACCCGAAAGGAACAACTTCATGAGTACCTACCAAAAAAGTCGATTCCACGATTCTTGATTTCACGACTTTACAGTCTGGCGGCTCCGAATAATGCCGAAATGATTCATTTCTAGTAGTCATAAAACACTACCTGCTCGGAATCAATAAGAAGCAAGTATGTTTGTGTTACATGGAAATTTCGGGATCGTGAGCGGAAATCGATGTCAACGGAATCGCTCAGTTGGCTGTACTCGATTCTTTCGAAGCGTTTAACATCGAAATAATAAAAATCTCGTATTTGCCGGGGTCGTCTCCTGGAACGGAAATATGCTTCGGATTTAAAAAAAAAATCAGGTGAAGTCTTTTGTGTCTAGTACGAACTGCCTCCTCGACGCATAATCAGTCATCATTATGACTGCGTAATGAAATGAAGATGAATGGTAGAAGCCCCCTTAATCTTTCTAGAAGGGAAATAAGGGTTGATGGAAGTTGTACTAGTCGTCGAGGAATTATCAGGTTATTTAATCTGGTTCAGTACACGTTAAGCCTTTCAGAAGAAATTAACGTGTTCAGTTCATTCCTTTCATATCATAAAACTCAGATCCAAATATGGCTTGCATACAGAATTTTTCACCACATGGTAGGAATACCTCAAGGATCAAATCTTAGGCTAATCTTGTTCGTAAACAATATCATTGACGTCGAGAAGGATGACAAAGTTTTTGTGCAGGGATAACATATTTATTTAGAAGGATAACAAGCTCTTGTATCAATGGTGTGTGAATTGTCAGACTTGGCCTTATATTAATAAATGTTGAATGATTCTTTTTAATAGTGTAGGTGTCATATTTCCTTACACCACTTGCTTTGAGTAACTACTACGCATACAAAAAAAAAATTCTTATCCTTCTTTGAAAATACGCATTTGAAATTGGACAAGAATATTTATGATTTCACTATTTCTATCGGCAGAAAAAAAAATCGGAAATTAATATCATACAGTGAGAGAGACAAAATCTAGAGGAATGAAATTGGGAATTGAACTTTTTCAGTTAGTGTAAGATTTGAATAGTATTTTTCAAGGACAGACATCCACAAAAAATTAGTTCTGAAAGCGACCCCTCCCATGTGGCATGCAAAATATATTCTGCATACGGTTGAATTCGTATTTATTTTAACAATTCCTAGTAAACACCGGTTTCAAGATGAAAATTAAGGTTTGTGGAATCTTCTTTGCACACTTGCTCGACTTCTGGACCTCTCCTGCTTACCAATTGGTCTCTTTCGTATCCAAATAATCGTTTTGAAATAAAAAATACTGCTAATTTAATACGGAAATTAACTATTTCTCCTTTCAACGCAAAATAATGAAGAAATATTTCTGAATAGAAAATTACAAAACACAGAAAGGGTCGTGCAAACAACATTAACAGAAGGAATTACCAAAAAAAAAGATGAAATTTATTTCATATAATCAATTCACTGAGTAGTTCAATATCATTGTTATTCTTGATAGTAGTTTGTTGAAGAATTTTGTGCAGTTGTAATAAGCATCATTGAATGTCAATTTATGGTGTGGAAAGTTATAAAATAGACTTTGGAACAAATTGGACCTATGATTTGACTGCGGTATATTGCTTGAATTGAGTTTATTTTTGAGAATCATTCTTGAATGTATACTGCATAAAATGTTAAGATTTCATAAGATCGAAATTTGCCCTTGAAAGAGCCACTCACATCAGGACCAGGTGAAATTCTCAATGTTTTCTTTTGAACTCATTAGCAACTGATTTTTCAACCTAACTTTTTCAACTCCAATCAAGAACAATAACAAAATATAATTTTATCAGCTTTGCAATAGAACAACTTTATGCATTCTTGCTTTGGATTTTGAGCCGAAAAGGGTCCATAACAAACTTATACGTAGTTGAATTAAATTTAGCTTTTACATCCGGACGTAAGTATGATCATTTTCGATAATATATGAAAGACAAAAGTTAAGAGTTCACTAGGTCCAGTTTGTTAGAAGGTCAAATCTGCTGAAGGTTCTGGAAGGTCTTTTCACAATAATTAAAAAAATAATGATCTCATCAGAATGATAATATAACCACGTTATTTGTTGAAAAACGGCATGCTAATTCTTTTGAAATTATGTGAAGCAGGAAAAAGAAAAAATTCATTTCACAAACAACTAAGCGATAATTACTTAACTCTAAATTTTTCGATTGCGAAAAACTAATATACATTTCAGAGCATATTCTGACCGAAAAACCGTGAAGTGAAAACATCCATTTGTTACATTAAAAAGCATTTTAAGCGCATATTTTAAATTCAGTTATTCTTATCACGGGGTCTCTTGTTGGTTCAGCCATACGGAGAATTATTTCATACATATTTCAAGTAGCATAAATTTCAACTGGAAGCTGAATGTAACATATTTCAAGAAAACCTATTTGCTTGTGCAAGCACGGCAGTTGGTGTATGTAAACATTTGTAATTAATTATTCGGACGTTTACATGGTCATTTCTAATTCTGTTTGTATTTATTTCTTGGCAGGAATATGATGATATAGTCGTCCCATATGTCTTTGACTTGTATATATATTTCAAGAGAAGATTCCTAAGGTCAAAAGAAACTTTTTCTTTCACCATTTTTTTCATGTCGGCTTGATTTGAGAGATACAGGCTGTTGAAAAAAAATCATCAGTTATATCTCGAAAATGGTTTAATGAAATGAATGAATGATTTTCTCCCATAAGGCGCCGTTTTTGAATAATTCGTTGTTGGAAAAAATTATCTATGAAATTCAAAATATTGGGTCCTTTCGCATAATGCAACTCTGTTAAAAAACAGATACATTGAAAACATTACTTCGTCCACAAAAAGGAATGAAAAAATTGAGTACATGCTAGTTTCTCTGATATACTCATTCATTTCAAAGGTTAAAATGATATATCTTATGCTTGAAAAAACAGTTTTGCAGGCGTGGAATAGCTTATTGAGAAAATTTAAAATGACTTAATAATCTAAGCCAAATAGAAAAAACTAGTGGAGGGAAATAGTGTTTCTTTTGACCTCAAGAATCTTTTGTAAGTATCTATTGTATGTAACGGGTTTTTCACCATAATTTGATCCCTCCTTCAACTTTTTTACTAAAAGAGGTACAAAAAAATGTTTTCTACAAAAGTTTCACGAAATCGACTAGTGTTTTCTAAAATGATTTCACAAAACGGAATATATACAATACAACATATTGATTGCAACTTTATTTTTTCAAATGGAACACCCTGTATATTCTTTTATATTTGACTAGCTCTCTTTCCCCCAATTTCGAATATATTGCAATCAATACGTTGCCCACTTTATATATATATTCCGTTTTGTAAAATCATTTTAAAAAGCACAAGTCGATTTCGTGAAACTTTTGTAGAAAACATTTTTTGTACCTCCTTTAAGTAACAAAGTTGAAGGGTGGGTCAAATTATGGTGAAAAAATCCGGTACAATTCAAAGACTCACCCTGTATCATTGACACTGAATTCAAAAGAAGCCAGAATTTGAAATTAGTCAGAACTCAGTTCATTTACTTGTTCCGTATTGGGGAATTCATGAAATATTCAATTTCTGTTCATGAAATGAATTTTTTCGGCAACCGTCCGGGAAGTGCTCACTTCTCGGACGCTTTTTCTCTGAGAAAGTAGCATTTCCCGGCCTAGTCCGGAAAGTACGTACTTCCCGGACTAGGTCGGAAAAGAATCATAGAATCCATAACAACCGAGATAACGGCTGACAGTTCATATGAAATTAGTTTTTCAAAAATTTGCATGTTTTTTGATCGCAATCGCAATAAAATATGGAAAGCAGCAGCGATAGTGTTATTTTACATGGTTGCCGAAAAAATATTGTACGCAACACGCCCGAAAATGGTTTTTTTGGACTCACAGACTTCCAGGACGAGCGTAAGCGAATTTTGTCTATTCGTCCAAAAAAACCCTATTTTCCGGACTTGTTACGTAAATTGCTATTCCTGAATTGATCGATTGATCAAAGTTTTTCTGAAATGAAAAATAGACTTCCATCTGATAATCATGCAAAATCCAAAATGTCTTAATCATCTTTGCCTTATTTTCTCAAACATTGTATCTATTCACTGTTCAATAAATAAATACGTCTAATAAAAATTTCCACAAGATCCCAATCAAGTTTGTACACGTAGGTAAATTTGATTGGATAACAACGCACTGTGGGAAATAAAAGGCAAAACAGTAAAATTGAGAATTTTATCATGATAAATGGTCATGATGAGGAACAATGAATCAAAAGTATATTTCTTTTTACAGCGGTAAAAGACTGTTAATCACCTGTGCTCTGATTTTTCAAAAGACCTCTCCTGAAATGTCATCTACTGTTATTAATGAATGTTGAAATGAATATGTATTTTCTGCCAAGTGGAACAGAATAAAAGAGAAAAAGCAATTAGGAAATCCTTGCCGCTTAATAAATGTTCTCTAAATTATTTGATGAATGATAAAATTGAAATCACAAAGGGAATTTTAATACCCATGTCGAATAATTTCCCATCATTGAATTCGATGTATGTTTTGTGGCTTTATCCAATTGTTATTTAAAAGTTGTGTTTAATGAGACTGCAATTATCGCCTATAACCTCTAAACATACAATTAACACCAGAAATTTCACTTCCTTGTTGTACACACCTGCCTTAAGTGTTTTTGAAAGAAAGGTCTGTGTTCCCTGTATTTTTCTGTATTTTTTTTTGTGATTGACTCATTCGTTACCGAGAACTTTGATGCTAAGCATAATGTTCGAGAAAAAATTTACTGCCATCGATATTGATTGTTATTGATTTTCGAAATGAATTAAACATCCAATTTCTCGATAACTACCATTTCTGAAGAGTTTACAGGTGATGTAGCACTCTTACCCCTTATGTCAAACTCCTATGTTATAAACTCAAATTGACTGATTTTCAGGGGTGATCAAAAGTTTATATTATTTCGGTAAATTTCAAACTTCTCAATCCTATTTGCTCTAATTTTTCATGGCAAGCCCAAAAATTATCAATGCTGAGCAAATAACAGGCTTCAATCTAACTCATATACTTCTTATTTTGCTACATTTTATATTTGCTGTGAAATCTTTGAATATCAAAAGTGATTTAGATCTTGTTACGAAAGAATTTAATATGTTTTTTGCGAAATATTAAAATTATTAATTGATTCTATATGCAATGTTATTTTACCCATCGTAAGTTCGATGGATATTCAGCATTTAGCTATAGATGCCTATGTCCAATGAAGTAGATCGAGGAAACAATGTACGCACATAAAAACGAAAATTTATAGCTACGTATTTCATATTCAAGAATTCAACGGCTACAGTAGGGCGATGACGTTCCCTGCTGAATTCTTAATTTAGGTCCTTTCCTTAAGTTCCTGGCCAAGTTAATTTGGCTGAATATAAAATATAATTGGCCACCATTGTCTTTCACCCTGCTTAAATCAATATTAATGTTTTGAGAAACGTCTTATATTTCACAAGGATGGGGAATATTGAATTTCGCACTCACTCTTCCAGGTTCCTTTCGAAGGCGGGAACTCGATAAAGGCATTTGGATGGAAGGCAGATTATTTTGATGTTGAAAGTGGCGAGTTGATCTGGTGACGTTGTTTTTCGAAAAAAAAAACGAAGAACTGCTGAATCGATTCGCAAGCACTAATACAAAATGAAGTGAGAGCATTTAGATTTATCTCGTACGCTCCAAAAAAGGTTAATAATTTTTTTATTCTTTTGCACAATATGGATTAAATACAAAATATTGTTCCATTTTGTATTGAAATACTTTTCTCGAACAAGCATTTTATAATTCACTCCAAATACCTTCTTGGACATATCTTGTACATGAAAAAGGCAAAAAACTTTTTGAAAAATTTTGTCAATGATGAATTTCCTTTTTTTTCAGATAGCAATAGAACTACACTTTGTATATTATACTTTTCAATTTTGAGCTGGTCAATAATGTCAGGAATAAGCACATCAGCCTACAGAAATATTCCTTTGCTTCAATAGAAAAACGATTTCAGAGGCGAGTCAGTGTTGATATTATATTACTAGTCCTATCCATTTTGAAGGAAAATCAAATTGGAGGTCTATCATGATGATTTTCTGAGGAATAATTCGAGAATCAATTCCAAACTTTACAAGGAGAGTCAAAAATATGTAGAGGCTGAAGTTAGAATTAACGTAAGAAAATGTCAAATTTTATTATCAACAAAAACTTGTTTTGGCATTATTTAAAGATATTCAAGAAATAAGTTGGCAGTACATTAGCATGAACACAGCCGGCTACAAAGAACACAATCTGTTTTCCTGACTCGTACAAGCTCTAAGTATCTTAGAGCTCTCAAACATGCCTAGGAGAGTCAGGATAGAAAACATTGAAGGAATCTATTTCACTATTATTGTATATTGCATTATTTTTAAACCAGAATGGACTAGTTTAGTGATGTTGATAATACTATATTTGACACGATAGAATTAAAATATAGAGCAAAACTGATAAATCAGTGAAAACATTTTGAAAATCCACCAATAAATGACTGAGAAATAGATTATTTAAATTTACATATTTTAGCGCGGAACGTCTTTGGTCTGTGACGTCACGGCTCTTGCCTGTGATCGCTACATCATAAATTACGTTTAAATACGCCAAGGCTCTCGCGCCGTTTGTAGTTGTACAGTGTAGTTTTAACTCGAGTTTTGTTTTTATGTCACCATAATGGAAGAAGGCTTCGTGAAAGGACAAAGTGACAATTTGCCTAAAATAGATATATTCGCAGTGATGGAGTTTTTTCTTCAAATCCATCTTATGTCAGTGCAGAAATAAAAGGAGTTAAACTTTTCAAGTAAGTATCTACTTTTGAGTTTGCTTCATCATGGTTCAACTTATTACGATGATTTACTTAAAAAACGTTTCATAAACAGTTTGTAGTTGAGTACTGGTTGTTGAAGTCTATCAATGGCAAAACATATTTATGCGAGGAGTAAAAAGTAAAAAGAGAAAAAAGTAATTTATATGTATGTATATAGTAAGTTATTTCAGCCATCGTGTAACGAACAAAACACGACACGAACGGGACAAGTGATTGTAAACCAATGAATTCGTAAGCACTCTGCGAATACCAGTCGTCTAGTGTGTGACGTCACGTCACTTATACGTACTATGAAATTATTCTTCCAAGCGCAACTTAGAATTAATCCTTAACAAAAAAATGAAAACTTGTCAATTATTGACGATACTCCTATAGTTCAATTTATTGAATTCATAGATCTATTGATAAATCAATTGGAAAAGAAACATCGAAATGACTGTTAAAAAAAGGATCGAATAAATAAAAAGGACATTTATTCATAGAATTTGTGAATCAAATATACCAATTTTACTAGGCCTTCTCAAGGTTCCAACTCCACCGTATGAAGAACTGTGAGCGACAGCATTTTCGAACAGATTATTTCATTAAAATCAGTTCAGTTGACCTCGAATATCGCCCTCTTGGATGTCAGTCGAACAGGTTGTTAAGCACGAATTCGGTAAACAAAGAAAACGGGGTTAAAATTTGCATAGCTCTAGCCGTGAATGTTTTTGGTGTCATACTTTTCGAGGAAATCTATGTCAAGTGATTAACTTGAATAACGATAGCGCCTCAGACTCCATTGAATCTTCCTCGCTTAATTAAGGTAAACACTAGTGACATAATGACTGACCCCTTGAAATTAACGTGGAAGCAGAAAGCCAGGATTCATGAATACTTTGAGGAGTCCTTACCTGTACGTCCATACTGAAGAGATTGTTTGTATGAAGGTGGACAGCTGAGAAGTTCCTGACAACGTCGAATTCGAATAGAATTTCAACCGATTGACCGGAAGCGGATCCAATGGAATCGTTCCTCCAACCGATCCATTCATAACCTGTGGAGAAAAAAAAAATTGAAAGGGTGAAAAATCAAGATGAGATAGGTGTTGCGTCAAGTGAATTTCACACAAACTTTACGGACAGTTGAATATTCAGAAAGACGAATTTAGGTAGAAAAACCAACCCCTGCAGGTACAGCGAGGGCTAAAAATAGAACTGGCACATCCTCGGCGTCAGGTTGACGCTACATATGGTCATCGTGAAGTCACATCTTAGGGCAAGGAACAAAGACGTGGACCAATCAGGGACCTGGATTGCGCTTTGGTATGCAAAATCCAAAGCGATACTTAACATCCCCAGGAAATCGGGGGTATCATAGCAGTACGCTCGTAGCTGTTACCTTGTAAACACATAACTTGTACAGCCAAATTCAATATATTAGTTAAGAAATCCGGTGTTTCATTATCCCAACTGTAATAGAATTACAGTTGATCGATTCAACCAATAAACAATAGGTATATTAATAGTATACATGAATAGTTGCGAAAAAATGTAAGTGGTGATTCCTTATCAAAAACTAGGTTGGATCTTTCATATAAACTTTTTTTTAGCCATCCTCCTGCTTAGTTACAGCCTCTTAAGATGGCGCCCAAAAACTGACTTGTTATTGGTTTCCGAGTTCTACTGTGATAGTAGATAGCCGTGTCATCTTCAAACTGGGCTATTTTGCATCTATTCATTTTTGACATGTCTGCCATAACACCAGCGGTCCTATCACCGATCCTTGGGGAACTCCGGCTTCAATTTCTGTAATGGTCGAGCTGCTATTATCGGTATTCACTCTAAATTTTCTATTTGCCAGGTGCGATTTCTCGTAAGCTTGGTTGAAAATTTCATCAACTTCATTTTATACTGTATCAAACCTTGATGCTACACTTTATTAAATGGCTTTTCTATATCAAAGAATAGCAACAGTATCTGTAGAGAGGTTCATGTGTTCCTTAATATTTTCAGTAAGTCGT
The DNA here is from genome assembly GCF_914767665.1 of Harmonia axyridis. NCBI lineage: Eukaryota > Metazoa > Arthropoda > Insecta > Coleoptera > Coccinellidae > Harmonia > Harmonia axyridis. The sequence continues at coordinate 18,197,467 of NC_059502.1, forward strand.
ACCAGTTGGTGGATCGTTGAATACTCTTTCCAAACCCCAAACTGGTGATCTGGAATTATTTTTTTTCTTCTATGAATCTGTTAATCTTCTGGAAATTAATTTCTTTAGCACTTTACTAATTGCCGATTGGGTCTTCTCCTTTCTGCCAGATTAAGATTGTATCCGCCGTTTTCCATTTGTTTGGATAATATCCTGTTTTTAGAATGAATCTGGCTATTTCAATGATTAAATCTCGAGCTTCTCCTGGCATATTATTATTATTTGAACTGGGGTCGTTTTGGTTCGGTAAGCCTTCCAGGAATTGCGACCATGTAGATCTTTTGTTCTCTACCCTACTCATTCATGGAAACCCAAAACCTAAGGGGCTTTGGACGTTACCTCTCTGGTATCCAGGACCGGCTTGTCATATAAATGGTTCTTAAGCCAGCAAGCTCCGGACACTTGCATACCATGTGTTCGCTTCCGCTCCACAGAGCCTGCAAATCTCATCTGCTGACTTTCCCATACGGTACTAATGATGTTTGTACCGACAGTACCCCGTCAGTAGTCCCACCATCACCGAAGCTCGGCTCGTGACAGCGTTTTTGGCGTAGGTAGGTGAAATCGTCACGAATTTCTTTGTCTGAGCAAGTCTGGGAGTGTTAGTCCAGTGGATTATCCTGTTTTTCAACTCCCATAGCTAGACAGCAGCTTTATATTGTTCTTTTCCTAGCCCACAGAAAGGCTCAGGTCCAGCAGGTGTTAACCTCCATGCACTTTTTGCAAGTTCATCAGCTTTTTCATTTCCTTCAATCCCACAGTGCCCTGGTACCCAGAGTACTTTATTACCTCTGGCCAGTTGCCTTATGGTGTTACGGCACTCCCAAGTCAACAGAGACCCCTGGCAGCACGATTCCAGGGATCTCAGTGTGGTTTGGCTGTCCGTGGTGATGTAGATATGCGCCCCCTTGAGGTTCATTTTCAGACACTCCTGAGCGCATACATAAACAGTCAGTATCTCGGTTTGTAGAATCGAGAACTCACTTCCCAGGGTTTTAGAGATCTTCAGTTTAGTTTCATATATCCCAATGCCAGTTCCTCTCTCTGATTTTGATCCATCGGTGAACCATATGAATTACTTTTTGTTCAAACGATTTAGGAAACTTATTGCACTAGGTTGGTCATTTATGACCGTTTCAAAGGGCGTTTCGAAACCGAAAGTGGTTGGCATAACATCCGATGGTTTTGGCAAGAGGTTTGAATCTAATTGATTCAGCTTCTCCTGGTAAGTTGCTTGATTTGGTATTCTGCCTATTTCGAGTGTTTTATATTTTTCAATGTTCTGATAATTTCTTCAATTTCTTCTTTAGTAACTTCTTTTTGATCTTCTTCAATTTCATTGTGATCATTTTCTGATATCTTTCCATGTTTTTCAACTGATTGGTTGAAACGGTGGTAGTTGATTTTTGGATTCGGCTTGAATTGATGTTCCAGTGATTCTACAAACATTTCTGCATTTTCTTCATTTGTAATAGCTACTTGATTTCCCTTCTCAGTTTTGGTATCTTCGCTTTTGTTTTTCTTCCAGTTAGTGCTGCCGTCATTTTCCACAGTGATTGATCTTTCTTATCTACTTCTTCTAGCTTCTCATCCCAGTCTTTGTTGAACACTTGTCTGACTCTGTTTTTTACTTCTTCAGTCAATTTATTCAATATAGTTTTGTCACAGGGGTTCAATGTGAACTATACTGTTTCTTCGCCTTTTTATTTTTCTCTAAACTATTCTCATATCTAAAGGTAGCGGACTCTTCTTCGATAATATATATGATATGCTTTCTGATATATTATTATTTTGAAAAAAGGGATCGGGGTCCTTGAAGATCTCATAGTTCTCGAGATGCCTTCAGTGAGCATCAAATTTGGGACATCCTGTACTACTCAATATATACCTACTTAGGAAACGCATTGAATACTATTCGATTCATTCAGATTATGAGAATATTCGAAGACTGATCTCATGAATAAAGGACTCATTGAGCATCTGACGAAGTATTCATCTTTGAAATCCGATCAACTAACGACGTTTGTCGTTGAATCAACAGTCACCAAATGAAACGCCATTTCGACACCTTCAGAAGTATTTCCATTTCATGGGCGGAATTATGATCATCAACCCTTTGGAAAGATTGATGTTTACGTCGATTCACAGTGGGATAAATCGTTGATATTTGCGAACTGGCTATTTACAGTGATTTATCCAACTGAATTTTGTCGGAGACTGGGTGATATCTAGCGATCTGCGTAACGTATTTCACCGAATCAGGATATTAATTTTGAACCTTCCGTATCAAGATCAGCAGGTTATATAGGATCCCGTTGATTTCCACGTAACATTTCATCGCTCCTATCTACAAAATTTACGAACGGAGATTTTCCGCGGGAAATTTATTGAAACAATAAGGGTATCGACATATTCAAATCCGAATATTGGCAGTTATTTCGTTTTGCGCGAATGTGGCGTGAATTTCAAGTTTAGCTATGATAGAATTGAATAAAAAGTGTTCTTTTTGAATAATCATCATCATTTTTGGAGCGCACGTTCGACAGATCGCTCTATATCCACTACGACAGCCTATTAGACGCTTATGGAAACCTAATCATAATTTTGAGCTGAAAGTTTGCATGTTGAGGTTGGAGACAATGATCTTTCTCTCTAAAATATTTTCAGACCTCTACAACTTCCGGTTCTACCGGAAACAGTCTACTAATCTTTTATTTCAAATAACACACCCGGTAAGTTATTGCATCATTAGATAGCTCATTTGATGACAATTTCAGCAATATGCCATAACTTGGGTAAAAACTCAACGGTTCATGAGTTAATGGAATTCTTATGAAAAAAAAAGATGGTTATGATATTATGTCGGTAATTAAATTGTTGGCAGATTTTTCCTTTCTCTGAAATGATAACGAACTTCGTTATTTCATATGGACCACCCTATGTATTTTTTTCCTTCGAAAATAATTAAAAAATACTAAATATTTTTTATGTGATGAACCTAAATGCCATAATTTCGGAGTTATAGTTAATTTACATTACAATTTTCTGCTAGCCATCAAATATAATGCTATTATAATTAATTTTCAGACATTAACGAATTTTTCTGTATTATTTAAAGTTCGGCGAAGTTGATGTGAATGGTATTTTTCCTCTAGAATAGGCGGAAACTGGAAAATAATTTGGGTTTCCTTGATGGAAAAATTCGTAACGCCATCAGGATTGAAACTGAAGGGCGTTGAAGACATTGAGCAAACCACAATTATTCAACAGTTTTATACCTATCTATGAGACGGGGTTACCTTTTCTTGAAACACCCTGTAGAACTTCAGATATAAGGAAATATGGAAAAAATTCAGTATTTCTAAACGAGTTCAAAAGGCAAAAAATATCCATTTGAAATAACAAAGTTCATCATTGATCCCGAAAAAGGAAAGAATTGACACCAATGTAAATATTTCGAACGCAATTAATGCGTTTGAGCCGAGCATTGAAGACATACGACCGCAATACAACGAGAGATGAAGTGACATTACAGCATGACGATGCTCGACCCCATGTTGCGAAAGTGGTCAAGACATTCTTGGAAACCTTGAAATCGAAAGTTCTATGCTATCCGCCGTATTCTCCAGACGTTGCTCCCTCGGACTATCACTTGTTTCGATCAATGGCACACGTCCTGGCTGACCAGCACTTCCGGTCTTATGAAGAAGTAGAAAATTGGATCGATTCGTGACCAGTTGATGACCAGTTTTTTCAACGCGGGATTCATATGCTGTCCGAGAGATGGGAGAAAGTAGTGGCCAGCGAAGGACAATACTTTGAATCATAAATGTATAACCAGTTTTTTACAATAAATCCTCGAATTTCGGGAAAAAATTGCGGAAGCAAAGTTTTACGCCTATGTACCATAATATCGGCCATATCACAAGACCCTTGCACACTAAAATCTAAAAAATCGGAGATCTGTTTCTGAGATAATTGAGGTGTAGGTACCTCACTCAAAATTTCCTCTGTATGATAACTTTTTCCTGTCAAACAAATGTATAACGTTTTAAACGGTCTAATCTATGAAGGATGGCAAGTTAATTGCCGCTGCCTCATCGAACGCTCGACACTAGTCACTATTCCAATATAAAATTGTCGCTTCCCGAAATACTGTAAATATTGCAGTATTGGATACGCGTGCACGTCGATATATTGCCAATTAGACGTATCCTGGAAACTCTTCGTGCAGAAAGTGCCATATATTCGTAATATCAGTCACTTATTCCCGTAATATATCAACTGGAAGTTCGATAAATTGCCGTCGAATATGAAACTTCGCAAGATTCTCACTCCATTTACCTACTACATTGTCCCATTTCTGCCTTCCATATCGCATATTTCATCGGAAAGTGTGCGAACCCGTATGTGTTCCTTGCACGGTACACCTGATTTTCATTTTCCCCGACTTTATTATACGACTTTGTTGCTGGGAAGTTATCGCCTTTTCTCCACCAGGCCGTTTTTATGAGAAAGTATTAGTGGAATGTCGACATTTATGGGGGAATGGATCAAGCCTTTCATTTTTCTTCCGTGTATTTCATTTCGCATGTAACGCGAAATAGTTTACTTATGACGGTAGTTTTGGAGTAATAGCTATCGGCATACACGGTTTTTCAAAGTATGGGATGCAACTTTGGGTATGGTCCATATGACCGCCTTTTCCCACTCTCTGTGTCCCTAGTCCTAATGCAGAACTTGGGTTGGCTGTCGGGGACAAATTGGTGCTCAAACATCTGATGAATCTGAAAGAAACGTCCTCTCCTGGTCCTGATGGTCTTTCTCCTTTTACTTTGAGAAGGTGCGCTTCTGCCATTGCTTTCCCCCTACCTTCATTTTCAGGAAGTCAGTAGATTCTTCCGTTCTTCCGAAGGACTGGTTGAGGACTTTGGTTACTCCTATATTTAAAAAGGGAGACAAGCTCTCGTCCAATAATGATCGATCCATAAGCCCTTCCTCTTCAGTGTCCAAGATCTAGGAGAGAATTGTGTGTGAGCAGTTTCTTCACTTTGCGCTAATACAAAATGTTACAGCTCGAGTATAACATGGATTTATTCCTGGTCTTTCCACAATGACCATTTTACGAAGCTGCCTGAAAAATTGGACCCGATATTGGGATCGAGTTATTCCTATGGATGTACTGTATTTGAAATTTTTCAAGGCGTTCGGCTGGATCCCACATCGTCGCCCTCTGTATATATTTATAGAAGTAAATTACAATAAATAGGCATAGGGGGAACATCGATCTCGTGGATCAGAGCTTGCCTATTCGATCGAACATTCATTCAGCTGCGAATAACTTTATGTCCAGTGGCGTCCCGCAGGGATCAGTCCTGGGCCCCATTTTTTTCTGTTTTATACGTCTGATATGAATCGACATTTGAAATCTTCATGCGCACTTTCTGCAGATGACACAAAATATACAACCAGGCTTCGAATGTGAGGACCCTTCAGGAAAATTTGTGGACTGCTACGGATGGTGTCGAAAATAGTTGTTGAATATCAGCAAATCGAATGTCACGTTTTACACCTAGGCATAATCAATATGCAGTCGATGGTAACTGCTTGACTCCCGTTGACCAATATAATGATCTGGGCATCATAGTGTCCTTTAGTTTGAGCTAGTTTCACCACGTGGCGGCTGTGGCAGAAAAGGCCAGGCAAATGATCTACATGATTCAGAGAACGCGTGAATTCACTTTATCCTGTCTCTGCTCATATTGTGGCCGTTTTTCGCGTGGTGCTCGCCTCAATCGCTTCAATTGAAATCGATACGGTTCCTCAGTAATAATGGTTTCACTAGGTTCCAACAGTTTACAATGAATAACACCGAAATAATAATAATAATACTAATGGTCCCACCAAATACAGCATAACCTCCGCAATGTCTGTAGAAATTGTTTTACATAATAAACATAAGTTAAAACACTCAAGTGATGGTTTCACACAACTGTCAACAAAGTTATTTGATGATTCTGGCTCTAGTCTACTACTTATACTCTACAAAAATATCGAGTCTAGCTATGCAAATTTGAACTTCCTTTGTATTTTTTCGTTTAAGTAGTAGACTGGAGCCAGAATTATCAAATAACTGACAGTTGTGTGAAACCATCACTTGAGTTTTTTAAATTATGTAGAACAATTTCTACAGACATTGCCAGTTGTACGCTATGTAGAGTATTGGTATCAGCCTGATTATGTAATTAATAGAACGTTACTTATCAAATAGGTATCAGGTTTTACAGAAATCAAGTGATGGTTTCACATAACAATTCAACGAAGTAAGAGTTATTTGACAATTCTGGCACCACCCTACTATTTAAACAAAAGAATGAAAGGGAATTTCTAATTTGCGTAGTTAAACTCGTTATTTTTATAACATGTGATAAAGTGTTGAATTCGTAATTTTTTTCTTTATCAACCCATTGACTGTCGCGTCTCCAAAACCATGGAAAACAAAAAAAAAATGACGACACCATTATAATCACTATATTGGATAATGGCTACAAACCGAATTTAGTGAAGTTATCTCCAGAAACAAATGAGTTATACAGAAATTAAGAAAATTTCGATTTTTAGTTTTTTCGAGATATATCAGGAACCATTGAAGATATTTTGGATCTGTTCCTATTCAAACCAACACACTAATCCCTAAATAACGCAACTTTTTTTTTTGTAATTCAAGCCACCCTGTATTTCTAACGGTTTTCGATATCCCTGTAGTGCCCCTCTCAATACTTAACCCTGTATACTTGGATCAACTTTAATTTTCAAGAATATTATGTTCTTCGATTCAAGAATAGTTGTTTTTCCGTGTAGTTGATTATAACAAATATTGTTCACTTTTAACAAATAAATTATATTCAATACTTAATCAAATCATTAAGAGTATGAAAATCTTTTAAATCACCATTATCCCAACATAAACATAATACATAACAAAACAGGTGCGTCAACTCGACCATCCTCACCTTTTCCAAATCCCGTCAGGTCAACTTTGAAATTATCCTGGCCGACGTGTCCATCCACGAGCTGTCCCAGTCCCTGGAACACATGTCCAGCGTCCTCCAGGCCGTCGTAGGTCTCATCTCTAAGATCGAGTTTCCCCTTTCTGGTACCCTGGGGCATACTGTAGCTCAGGATGCCATCTGGAATGGAGAGAAAACGTTATGACGTGATTGTATGCGAAATAGCTTTTTCAACTTTGATTTCGTCATGTAGAAACTAGATGGGGCAATTTGCGTCAGGCAGGTCACTAAGGAAATGAAAACGAGAGATAATCTTCAAGAATTTCGCAGTTCCAGTTATTCGACGAAGTGTATTTGAAGTTGTTCATGGCGAGATAAAATATCTACCTGCTTTTTGATTTGTCAGTTGAAGAGAAAACACCTGCTTAAAGAAGGATATACCACTTCAATCAATAAATCTAGAGCACAAAAGCCACATTTTTCTCGTTAGTAACAAGCTTCAAAGGATGCTTGTCAGAATTTCTGGAAATGCAGACAAAGCAATGGCTGACATTGATCCATCGACAACAACTGTTGAAAGGTGATATGTAACCTTAAAAGTGGTCGAACAACTACCGACGATGCTGAACGGTCTGATTGACCAAATTTGGCTGTTTTTTCAGAAAAAACACGAAATGGTTTTTAGCTTAGGGAGAGCATGTCATTTTTAGTGAGCAAATATTGTCCCGAACATGAACTATTAAATTTGAAATGAAGCGCGTGGAAATGAAAACATATCAGTGATACGAATGTTCACTGAATTCGCGAGTTGCTCCAAAAAGAACGCACGTCTTATGTCCCATAGTGAATCAACGTTTCATATTAATTCAAAATATATTGAAATGAATACCTTGATATATTAGGAATCCAGAAAACAAACTTCAAGCGCGGCAAACGACGTGAAACAACCGATGACACTAGGAGAGCAAAAGTTAGCAAACCTTGGATTTCAGCAGGTAGATACAGATTATAATAAATAATCTTCTCATTATAAATTCGACAATTAGGAAAAATATCGGATTCCAAATATTCAAATTTGCATATAATCGGGAATCACTCAAATAAATATATTTCAGTCAATATAATATACATTCATAACGATATAGTAAAATTGTGAATTTGAAAATATATCACAATCCGACAACGTAATCTAACCATGTTGGGTACATGTAAAAATTACGTATACTTCCTTTATCTGTTTATTATTTTATGGTTTTAAGTGATCTTAAAGTAAATTAGCGTGATAGAGCAAGTGTCCACGACCGCCCGCCAGATTTTTTAAAAGCTCAAAGTTATTCTGAGATCATTCTTTACCTGTATAGAGTTCATACTCTATACAGGTAAAGACGACCAGCGACTAGAGAGTTTGGGTTATGGTTACTTTGGCAGGTAACAGCTGGTGGTAAAGTTCTATAAATTAGTACCTTGAATTCGTTAAAGTATAAAGCTCATATCTTCTTCGGGATATTTCAAAAAAATTCGTCTTTCATTGCCGGACACTTTAGACAGTTGCTACCCCCTTCCATACACCCCTAAACTTTAATGATGCAAAAACGTTTATATATTTTTTTTACGAGTAATAATACTTTTTATTGCGTTTTATAATATAAGAATAACAATTTTCACTTTATTTACTTCATTTATGGTTCTGAAAGTGAAGAATATGTTTTTAATGGGTATTAAAAAATATTTTTTTAATGGGTATCTTAAAAGATCGTAACCGACTAAGCATTCGCGCTCGCACCTACAGCGCACTTCCGATTTTCTCAATTTTAGCTTATAACTCGAAAACAAAAGGAGTTGGCCAAAAATGAATACTACCCTTGTTAGTTTCTCAGAAAAAAAGACCGAGAAGTGGGTATCAGATTTTGTCTATCTCCTCTGGTTTAAAAGTTGTAGTACTAAAACATCGAAATTTGCCCTCCCTGTACAATTAATTTCTAGAATTTTTCAGTTATGATTTTATAAATAAATCATAATTTAAGAAAATGTTATATCCAAAGACGCTTCGGATTGAATACCCCTCTAGGAGGCGGAATATCTATTTTTCGCAATAATGTATAGGAAAACCATTTTTCTAGATCAATGAGAATCATAGGGAAATAACTGATCCGTGAGACATTTTATCGTTCATTATCCTCTATGAGGGCACCAAAAAACTAAGTGCATTTCAGTGAAAACAAATTTGTTTTGAATGGTAATCAGAATTAGTCATATCGAAATCACGGCAATAATACCAATAAATAGGAAGGTTGAGTCATGCTAACCTCACCTTTCAAGTGCATGAAGCTCAATACATATCATCTTTTCCGTTTTTAATTTTTGTCATGGTAAAGGTACATTCATTGAAAATTTACTTCCATTCAATTTCCTATATGTTGCCCAAATCTTAATCTTTATCTTAATCCTGCGAAAACTGTGAAAACCATTATAAAAGTCATGAATCATTCGCGATGAGCCTGTACGAGAGATAAAGACAAAAATAAAAAAAAAATTTTGGTATGCTTATATTTACCTTTTGCAATTAATTTTTATGAATTAATGAGAACATCTTTTATATCTCTTTATAATTGCTTTTACAAGTAGAATGAAAAAACTTATACAACGCCAAAATATTTTTCAGTTCATTTTATCATTACTTTGTGGGCATTAGTTCACTAGTAGATTGAATCACGGAGACCATTGAGTCAATTTCACAGAAAAGTGCACCATAATAAAACGTAATTTTATTGTAATCAATCCATATTATAATTTTCAATCCATGAGATCTATTTGTTTTGCATATTGAGTAAATTCAGTTGAAATACTGTCATTACAGTATTCCAACTGAATTTTACTCAATGTTTGATTTTCTTTGTATTTTCATTTTTAGATCTCATCATGTGAATTTCTCAAGTTCATCAACTTGAGGAAAATACAAATAAAATCAAATTTCCACTTGGCATTTCAAATACAAAATTATATTATATTACACATTGAAAACACTGATATATGAAGATTTGAAAATAAATAATGAAGATGACGACATAAACATTTGAACATTTGAGCTTTCATACTGGGAATTGTTCGAATCCAAAACTTTCACTGGCATCCGATTCCCTCTTTTTAGTAGGACCTTTCTGAGTTGTACCACAAACGCACTTTCCTTTCACATCACAGTGACCACCTCCCAAGTGTCCCTTCTCTAGGCAACGAATACCACAACTGAAATCTTCACATTCTATGTCTCTGTAGAGTCTGATGACTTGTCCTGAAAAAGGTGTTCTTTCAAATTCTGCACAATAAAATTCAGAGATTTTTAAGATTATTTTCATTAAATAATTATTATTCGAAGAGAATTATTTATTCACTAGCAAATAAGAACTCACCTTCCTCATTAGCTATTCCTTCAAGCTTGTAACTTGAGACTAAGTTAAATAATAAAATATGAACTGATGCAACGATCAAAATATACTTCATATTGCTCATGTTATTCGATTAGAATTATCTTGGAATTGAGTGAAGTTTATTGATGTAAGGCAAATATATATGGAGATGCGATGAATTCTAATTGATAAATGTAAATAGCTGTGAAATCCGAAAACATTTTGATTCCTGACCATACATCATTACAAAACAATTTGGGTTCCAAACAATAATAAAAAATTCGCTGATATTGTTTTTTATGATAGTTTGCAATAGTTGTGTCCCATATAGAACAACCTTGAAAAATGTAGACGACTTCGTTTATTCACACTCGACAAGTAGGTACTTTACTGTATTACTACGATATCTTTCTGTGAACTCATACATATTCCGGATAAGGAAACAATCTCATCATTCTGGTAAGATTTTTTTCCGTTTTACTAGATTTTCGATTCAGCATTCTAACTTCAAGTTAAAGTATCGATGATTGACTACACTCAATTTATGTCCTTATGTGTTTGAGTATAACTATGGTGAATGATTCGTTTGTTCTGAATTTTTCACATTGGACTCACTGATAATGAATCCGCCCTCGAATTAGATTCTGTCCGTCCGTTCGTATACACGAAAAATTTAATTCAGAATATTTTCGTGAATACAGATCAGATGGAATTGGGATTTCGTCTTCTTATATAGAATAGAGATTTCAAGATTCGTGCGGAACTTCGTGTTAAACCGTAACCAGAACCACAAAACATCGAAGAAGAACATAAAAAAAAAATTATTCAATATTTCTCTGATCACTGAATAGAAAGTTGAAATTTTGTGTGTTATATGAAATATCAATTTGCAGCTTCGTGCAGAATTTCAAAGTGATCAAATGATCAGAACCATGGATAAAAAAAACAATATTTTCTTGACTACATATTCGATCGATATGATATTTTTATATACCTATAGAATGATTATTTCAAGCTTTGAATGAAATTTTGTGTTGATAGCGACATCTGAACCATAAAAAACTCAACAGATAACAATTTCAACATTTATGCGAAATTTCGTGCTTACTTCGACATAAAAATTGAAAATTTCAAGCATAATATCCAAAAATTGAGCACTAAAGTGAAATCAGGCGCTTTCGAGCTCTCGTTCATTCATACCACAATTACATCCTTGAATGAACTAATAGATTGGGAAGAAAATAAGATATTTTTTTATTTTAACGATCAGTTTATGCGCACATAGAATTCATTATTGTAGAACGAAAACTCAATGATGAGTACTATTTGCATCATATTGAGATAATTTGGACCAAAACAAACCTTATCTCATGTAGAATAAACAATTATATAATCGATTAATTCCCAGCAATGCGAAGATAACCTAGAAATCAATATACAATCAAGAACTACCGATATAATTTTTCAAGATCAAGTTCATATGAAAAGGTCCCTCTTTTATTTATATACAGTGATCATAAATCATGATAACATGAATGGAATCTTCAAACACTGAAAACCATGTACCTTATTGGAATTCCAATCAAGAATCGGAATTTTTATCAAGGTTTCCCATTCCTAAAATTGCATGAATATCATTGGCCATCAAAACCTGTCATCCCGAGAATACCCTGTAATATATTGAGGGGCTGATTATATATTATGCTTTTAATTTTCTTGCGGAGCAGCTGCTTGCTTGTGGTCTATTGCTTTATCTGACACTGGTAGAAAATAATTTATCATCGCTGCTTACCATTAAAGGGATCATCAAAACAAACGAGCAAAAGGGGACTTCGTAAGCCATACAAATCTGGATTTAGCAACGAAATCTTGTGCAACAAGACTCGTCAAAAATTCCACCCTCTTTACCAAAAGAAATGTTGTTATTGAACTCGAATGTGGGTTTTAATTAAATGAGGGGATAACACATATTATACATGTAATGTATGAATATTTGAGGAAGATAAATCGTTGAAGACTTTTAGACACCAACTGTAGGAGAAAAGTTTAGTATTATCAAATATTGGTACAAAATATCAACTTTCAACAACGGTGCATGATATTAATGGAATTTTGTTATTTTTGAGTTATTTTTGGTTTCTTGAAAAATGTACTAGGAAAATCCAACGTTGAGGACTTTCATTAAAATTTTATTCATTTAAGGAAATACCATAAGCAGCCAAAATGCATTATTATTATTATTAGTAAAAAATCGGACTGACGTACGATCAATTAATCAATCAATAAGTTCTTGAACAAGAATTATTCATTAAATGGAGTCTCCAAAAATGATCGTAACACCGAAGTGGTCATTAAAATTTGAATAAGAATTGATAAATTGATATGAAATACAATTTAGGAATTTCATCCTATTAAACAGTGTTAACAGTTAAAAAACAAGAGGCAGATGTTTCAATAGTTCAAAAAGACTTGGTTTTCCGAATAGCGGTTCCGTAAATCAGGCCATTCGAAATTTTGTTTTCCTGATAATGTCAATGCTATAGGTGTACAACTTTGCTGCCGCCGTTTCGCTGTAGAGGTAAGTGGCAGTCCAAATAAATGGATCGTAGATGTCATACAACAAGCTTAGGAACTTTTAAACATAACGCCATCGAAATATTAGTCGATTTCGGTCTGCAACATTATTCTCGATTAAACATGACAGCTTACGAGCCAAATTCTCATCATTTGCGGGAGGTTTTAATTTTCAGTTTTAATATGAAAAATCTGCGGCTGAGTCCTTCTAATGCTCTCAAATACCTATGGTCAGGCTGCTATTAGTGAAATAACTTGCCGAGAGTGGTTTAAACGCTTCAAGAACGGTGATTTTGTTGTCGAAGTCCAATATGACGGTGGATTAGAGTTTTCGAAGATGCAGAATTGGAGGTATTACTTGATCAATACTCTTGTTAAACGCAACACGCAAAAAACCTGAAAGTCATGAGAATGATTCAGAAACAAGGAAATTGGGTGCCATATGGGTTGAAGCCGAGATATGTTGAACGGCGATTATTTGCTTGAGAACAGCTGCTTGCAAGGTAAAGACGGAAAGGATTTCTGTATCACATTGTGGCTGGAGACGAAATAATGGGATCATTACGATAAGCGCGAGCGCAGAAAATCATAGGGATATCCCGGCCATGCTTCCACGTCGACGGCTAAATCGAATATTCACGGTTCCAAGGTCATGCTCAGTATTTGGTGGGACCAGCTCGGCGAAGTGTATTATGAGTTGTTAAAACTGACTGAAACAATTACAGGTGATCGTTATCGATCGTAATTAACGTGTTTAAGACGAGCATTGAAAGACAATTTGCCGCAATACATGATAAAGTGATTTTAGAGTTTGACAATGCTCTTCTACTTCATGTTGCGAAAGTGGTTAAGAACTATTTAGAAAAGTTGAAATGGCAAGTCCTACCCCACCCAGACATTGCTTCCTCAGACTATTACTTGTTTCGATCAATGGCACACGGCCTAGCTGACCAGCACTTTCGGTGTTATAAAGAAATAAAAATTGGATCAATTCGTAGATCGCTTCAAAAGATGAACAGTTTTTTCAACGCGGGATTCGTACGCTGCCCGAAAGATGGGAGAAAGTAGCGGCCAACGATGGACAATACTTTGATATATAAATGTAAAACCAGTTTTTTACAATGAAGCCTCGAATTTCGGATTGAAACGGCGGAAGCAAAGTTGTATGTCTATGTACGTAGTACAATCAGACAAAATTTTGCATTTATATGTTAAATAACAATTTTGAGTTCATTATGATTGTGTCACCAGAATCAGTGAAAAATATTAGTAATTTACTATTCTTTTCTTCATATACCAACTTTCAAATCAGACTTATTCTTATTCAACATCTAATATAGCATATTTTTGCTTTTTTCATACATTTTTTTCATTATTTTTACCTATCATTTTCTAATGAAAATAATACAAAATTTAAATCAAGCTCGGTCAATGTAAAAAAAATTCATGAAAAATAAAAAAAGGTGAGAAATTTTTTAAAAACAAAAGAATTCAAATATCTTGGAAACTGTTGATTTTCGGTTATCAATAAATATGGCTCAATCGACAGAAAACGAGTGTAACTAACAAGATACTAAGTGACAGATCTAATTGAACATCTATGTTAACTAATCGGAACAAGATGTGTTAATTTTATATTTTTTCAAAACTTCTGATGGTGGTTCATATTACACCTACAGACTGCAGACACATAAAGTAACGCCCAGCAACATCCTTAGGTGAATAGAAAACACCACCAAGACGGCCGAGACGACACGGTATCTTTACAATTTATCATTGTATGCGTTCTTGCAGCGCCTTATCCAATTCCCCGAACGCCGCCAAATCGAAAATTTGTATCTGGAGAGATCCAGACATATTCAACATTTTATCACGGGTAGTTAAACATTGATAACCAATTTCCTCACGTACTGCAGCAAACACAAATTTGTTTACAGGCAATATAAAATCAATAAACCGGTCCTGCGAAAGTTTCGGCGAACGTTGCTATTAATATTCAACAAGTAAAAAGAAGGGAACGGGAGGAAAGAGTGGAGTAAGCCGGGTCTCTTCGACGCCGGGATAACTTTGTTACCCATGCAGGCCGGCAATTTTTGTCCAAAGGAAAAAGGGGCTTTTCACGGCGCAGTCGGAATAGTTTCCGTTGCATTATACAGATCTGGGAACAAGGAGAACGCGGCCTTGGAACTTTGATGTGTCTCGCACACACCCTTCATGCTAGGCTAGGTGAAATCGCATGACTGATGGAAAAACGGTGTGAGTGTAACACAACGGTTTATTATTTGTGACAAAGAATATGTCAAAGTATGAGGGGAAAAGGCTTTTTATCGAAAATTTTATTGTCTAGAAGCGTGCGCATTGATACCTTTTTCCGAACGCGTTTTAAGTCGTTGAAAGTCATTTTTCCACAAGGCACGGAAAAAACCACTGTTATCTCATTGAGCGTGTGGAAGACCAATTTCTCAACACCCTGTGGAACATTTCGGGAGTATACGCAATTTTTACATGTCCCCAACATGGTTAGATTACGTTGTCGGATTGTGATATATTTTCAAATTCACAATTTTACTATATTGTTGTGAATGTATATTATATTGACTGAAATATATTTATTTGAGTGATTCCCGATTAAATATGCTAATTTGAATATTTGGAATCAGATATGTTACCTAATTGTCGAATTAATAATAAGCAGAATATTTATTATTTTCTGTATCTACCTGTTGAAATCCAAGGTTTGGCAATTTCTGCTCTCCTAGAATCATCTGTTGTTTCACGTCGTTTGGCGCGCTTGAAGTTTGTTTTCTTAATTTCTGATATATTTAGGTATTGATATCAATACATTTTGAGTTAATATGAAACGTTGATTCACTATGGGACATAAGAAGTGCGTTCTTTGAGGAGAAACTCGCGAATTGAGTGAATTATACAGATCTGGAAACAAGGAGAACGCGGCCTTGGAACTTTGATGTGTCTCGCACACACCCTTCATGCTAGGCTAGGTGAAATCGCATGACTGATGGAAAAACGGTGTAAGTGTAACACAACGGTTTATTATTTCTGACAAAGAGTACGTCGAAGTATGAGGGGAAAATGCCTTTTATCGAAAACTTATATTTTCCAGAAGCGTGTGCATTGATACCTTTTTCCGCACGCGTTTTAAGTCGCTAAGAGTCGTTTTTCCACACGGTACGAAAAAAACTTCTGCTACTTCAATATTAATATAAGAAAAAATAATAGGACACTTGACTATAACAATCTTTAATAAAAATTTATAAAATCTTGTTAACATGCATCAGGTTTCGGGTTCGATCCCATTCTCGAAACTGAATATAAAATAATATATACAGAGTGAAACTTGGAGGACGGGTTAGTATGATTCATTTGCTGTCGTTTGAGCTATATGAGTGATAACCAGAAATTCACAGTTCACGAGATATTCAAGTTTTTGTATTTTTCAAAGATTTCTCACCTAACTTAATTTTTCGTCAATTTTTCTACGTTGACAAATTTGATTATAACTTTTGTATTATATTCGTGGCCAGCGAGAAGTCCGAATCTAACACCGATCGAATAGACGCAGCAGCGAGAAGATTGAGCTTGAATTTCAGGTGGAAAGTAACTGAAGAAATGAGAAAGGGGACACGTGCTTGTATGAGGAATGGTGAGTTTGGTTGCAATAAAAACATATTTGATTCATTTTTTTTCCTCTTTCGAATCAAAATCTGCTTAAACAAAACTTGTGCCTGCATTCTAACGAAAATTATATTATCATATTCTTAG
This sequence comes from Harmonia axyridis, assembly GCF_914767665.1. Taxonomy (NCBI): domain Eukaryota; kingdom Metazoa; phylum Arthropoda; class Insecta; order Coleoptera; family Coccinellidae; genus Harmonia; species Harmonia axyridis. The sequence continues at coordinate 18,214,277 of NC_059502.1, forward strand.
ATAAAGAAGTAATTTGGCAAGTTTTTAAGATGATTTTGTCATACATTGATTATGGAATTCCAAAGTTGCAGGCAAATTTATATAAGGAATTCACTATTCTTTTCTTCATATACTATATTTAAAATCATACTAATTCTTATTCAACATCTGATACAGCATAGTTTTTTTTCATACATCATATCCTTTTCTAATGAAAATAATCCAAAATTTAAATCAAACTTCGTCAAAGTTCGAAAAATTCATAAAAAATTTACTAATGTAACAATTTTCTTAAAAAACATAAGAATTCAAATCGGAAACTGTCGATTTTCGGTTATCAATAAATAGACAATCGAATATCAATCGACAGCAAATGAGTGATACTAACAAGATACTTCAAGAATAACATCTTATTTGGAAACCCTGTAAAAGTACGTCTTAAAGATAACTAAGAGACAGACGTTAAAAGTGGAGACAGGTGGAAATCTAACTGATCATTTACAATTGGGAGATTTTGTTTTTGAGCTGATGAATCATTTACTGACGTAAATTCAGCAGCTTTTGAGGCGCTCGTTCATAAACAGTTATTGCAATTGACTTTCCTCGTGGCAAGATAACGGTTTTGGAGCTAAAGGGTGTTTTTTTAGAGCTATAGAACTTTAAATTGCAATAAAACAATGATGGATTATTCGATTGACATGAATTTTATTTATCCGCAAGATAATCTTGTGGCATTACATTTTGAATATGATTTCTGGCATATGACCGCCACGGCTGGCTCGGATGTAGTCCAATCTGGACGTCCAATTTTCGATGACTTCTTCCAACATTTGTGGCCGTATATCGGCAATAACACGGCGAATGTTGTCTTCCAAATGGTCAAGGGTTTGTGGCTTATCCGCATAGACCAATTACTCACAGAAAGTAGTCTAGCGGTGTTTAATCACAAGATCTTGGAGGCCAATTCACAGGTCCAAAACGTGAAATTAGGCGGTCACCAAACGTGTCTTTCAATAAATCGATTGTGGCACGAGCTGTGTGACATGATGCGCCGTCTTGTTGGAACCACAGCTCCTGGACATCATGGTTGTTCAATTCAGGAATGAAAAAGTTAGTGATCATGGCTCTATACCGATCACCATTGACTGTAACGTTCTGGCCATCATCGTTTTTGAAGAAGTACCAACCAATGATTCCACCAGCCCATAAAGCGCACCAAACAGTCAGTTTTTCTGGATGTAACGGTGTTTCGACATACACTTGAGGATTAGCTTCACTCCAAATGCGGCAGTTTTGTTTGTTGACGTAGCCATTCAATCAGAAGTGCGCTTCATCGCTAAATAAAATTCGCTTATTAAAATCGGGAACAACGGCACATTATTTTCGAAATGAAATTGCACTATTTGCAAGCGTTGTTCAGGCGTGAGTCTATTTATGATGAATTGCCAAACCAAACTGAGAATAAATCACTCGACAGCTGTTAAATCGGTCGCCATCTTGAACAGGAATGCCAACTTAAAATTATATACCTCGAAAAAAACACCCTATATAACGACCAAATATTGTCTACAACCAGAAATTTTCAATGGAAAATTGAACAAAAACGAACATTAATATCTTACATATTGTTTTGAATTAACTAAATATAAAAAATTTGCTAGATAAATATTACAAAAATTCTCGAAATTCATAATTGATAACGCTGAAGTATCCTTTGATTAACAATATCTCATAGTTTCAGCATTAAAACATAATTTATCAATATATTCAGTGGAGATGCATTTTTTTGTTATTTTTGACATCAAACGTTTCGAATATAATAAATGAACGTAAAAATGGAATAAGCTTATTCCACATCGCTTGTGTGTTCATACAAGCAATAATTTCACTAACCAACCGAATTCTCTGATGTCCGTTATATAGGTCATAGTCCAGAGTTTTTGAGTGTATGCCTGGCCATATGAGAGAATAATCACAGCGCTTTGTAATATCGTTAACCATTGTGTGACAGTCACAAGTGCCAGGCAATCCTAATGGGACATTCTATCATGGAATAGCTGATATCGATAGATAAACAATTATTTACTGATTCGAAATCGCCATTTATGTTTTTGAGTGAGTGTGTTCTGGAAAATCACCCTCTCTGCATAATATTGAGTATTATAGAGTGGAACAAATGATTTATGCTTTGTTTCCATCGAATGACGGTTGGATTTTGGCGTGAAAGTTTGAAATGATTGTATCTATCCAAACTTCCAATACTTTTATGGATGGTTGGGTACAGATCCAAATGACTAATGTTCAATTTACTGCATGATTCTGATATATTTTCTGATGATTAAATATGCCAAATACAGATTTTAAATCTCCTCTAGGAAATAGGTTTTTACCTTGTTACTTCACAGATGTGTATGATATCACACAGTTTTTCAAGGTCATTTTATGTAGGTTTCTTACACTCTTGAGCATTTGATTTTTGAGCTAAAAGGACTTTCTGCTACTAAAAATTGACGTTGATTGCTTTTTTGGACAGGGAATTGTTATCCTATCTATTTCCTCGTAAATTTTCTAAAAGAAAATTCTGGAAAACTTCGTAAGGTTTACGTTTACATAGAAGACATTTAAAACTATTTCCACCTGAATAAGATATACCTATTTATGTTGATGAACGAAAGAATAATAATCATCTATTACAAATATGACATTTTCAAATATTCTTAGCATAGAAATCACTATCAAATATTCATTTTATGCAATCGACAAAATTTCAATAAAAAATTAAAAACTATCGATATAGCTGAATTCGAGATGATGGTATCAAACTCACTGTTCTGCACGCTTCTACTCTGAATATCATCTCAGATTATGAATTTTGTATTTGGGTTCGTTAAGAAAAAATAACTTACAACTTCGGTTAGAATAACTTTTCTTTATTTGAAACTCTCAGCAAGATTTTGAGTTAATTTCAGACATTTCTAAAAAGTAGGAGTAACAGCAATTTTCGCAGGTCACAATGAACAATACTAATATGATGCCTATTTTTTTCAACTCACCAAATTTTCAACTGATCTGTTGTTAAAAGTATAGCAAGACGAGAAAAAAAAAACTACATTAGTGGCAAAAATTATTTTTCTGCTGAAAATGTTCAAAGAATCTGTGCACTCATGTATAAAATTCAAGTTTTTTGGAACTATCCGCTTATAATATCATAAGAGACAATATTTACATAAATTTCTCTCGAATGATATTCGACTGACTATTTCATTATATGAAAAATACTTGCTTATTTAACAACAAGGAGAGTGACTCTATTTTATGAGAAATAAATAGCATGACATGAAACCATATTGTAAGTTTTGCCGACCTGAGTCAAATATAAAAGTTTTGCCTCTATAAAACGAGCCATCGCTATGGAATTGTGGCAGTATAAAACACTTAAGGAAATGGTTGCTGTAAAACAGTAGAATATAATATTATTTCTTTACTCGGCGAAGACGTATACATCTCGTGTGGGACAAATTCTTTGTCTAGTGCGAAGATCTCGATAACCATTGGAGATAGAGGAAAACTGATGGTACATCTTCGAGACATTTCGATCGGATATCTTATAATAATAGGTACTTATCCGATACGATCGTAACTCAACTTCTGGTTGGGTATTTGGATAAATGAGAAAAAAAAAGGAGCACAAGTTAACAATTTTGATATTTTCAGTGAATTATTTAACCAAAAAACAATGCCGTATGACGACAGAGAATGAAAATTTGCAAAATAGAGATCTTCAATATGCCGAGATCAACTCGATTCTTCAATTACTGTAATCAGTTTTTATGTTCAAACATCCCAATGTTGATCCCAAATCAAGTGTCTATCCACTAATATGCCAAGGAGCTTCGTACTAGAGCTAGTTAATATATTAATGTCTTTTACTTTGATGCATTTTGGATATGTCCTATTCATTGGCTTCCAATGCTTCAAGAGATGCTAGTTTGTCGGAAAATGACAGCAAAAAATTAGATGGTGTTCTGATTTGAACCTTGCACGAGCTGTATTTTATAGACACATAATAGTTATTTATAATACAAGTGCAGAAGGCATTGATATTCTTCCACGAGTTCAAAATTCAAAAACGAGCCACGAAGTGGCGAGTTTTGGAATGAACGAGTGGTAGAATGAGCCTTCTGTACGAGTATTATACATTATTTTCTCTAATTCATTGCATTTTCATTGAAATTAATGAAATATTTACATAAATATATTTTAGTGATTTTTGCATTGAAAAATGTTGGTTGGCAGAACTGATTTCCTTAAGGCAAATTGATGAATTGACAGATAAAGACGTGGCGGAAAGTTCGGAGTATCAACATAGAATAATAAAATATAACCATGAAAACTGTGCGTTTCTGATATATTCTCGCACGATTTTGTTCTACAAGATGTGGAAGAATGAACGGAATAACCACAGAATTAGAGAAACCAATATCCTGACGTAAATTTTTCACGTAGTCGGAAAACAAAGACCAACAAGTTGAGAACAGTATCATATCGACTTTTCGATGTCTTCTTCAACACTTCGCGCTACAGCAGCAATATGTCTCTTCGGTACTCACATTTATTTGTCTTGTTTATGGTTTTGAATCGAGAAGAGTAATAGTGCGAAAACGATCAATAACTGAATTATGTTGAACGTCAAATGGACGAAGTGCTCTATGAACATCGCTAACAGATTAATTTGTTTTCAAAGAGAATTTCCACAATTTGTAAGCGTTGTTATGGCGTTAACCGATTCATGATTAATTGCCAAACCTTATCGAATAGAAATGTCAATACAATTTGACATTCTCAACTATCAAACCCTAAACAATAATAACCATCGAAACTTCTCATACAAATGAAAAGTTCTACTTTATCAACTACAGTTATGGAAAATAGAGTTGCTGCTTGAGGATTAACTATTTACCACAATACTTATTGCATTGAACCAAAAATTGATGTTACATGTTTCTATTCGTTAATCTTTGATAATAAATAGGTTAGATATAATGAAAAATATCGTTCATTACACGTCCTTAAATGCGTTTTCTGTGCTTGCACGACTTCCCGTGTTTGGCAGCGCCTTCCACGGATAGATACTTGTCGCGCACGCACGAAAAAAGCCTATTTCTCGATTGCTAATGAAATATACTATTACATTATCGAAAAACGTTATTCATCAACATTTTTGACAAGCAGTTAAGTAGCTATTCCATATATATGAGATATATGAACCCAGTCTACGAAAAGCGAGGACGATCATAAAGAAGCACAGAAATAACGGTAGCGATTTCGGCGGAGTCACGATCACCACTTATCGAGACAAGCGGATAAGCCCGATCCGCCATTGAGGACGATATTTAAAATGACGGACTCAGGTTGGGGGGTGTTCAAAATGCGTAAAGGTAGTATATACGGCAACTTATTAGGCCAATTGAAAAGTCCCCGGTCTGATACACAGATGGTGGCGCTATTAAAAACGTTACGATGAAAAAGAAAGAATATCGTGTGCTGATAAAATATTGCTTGAAGCAAAATCTTGGTTTGATGAAGAGTTTCCTGGGTCTGCACCCGGAAAATCAACCATCATCATTGATTGGTATGCTAAGTTTAAACGTGGTGAAATGAGCACCGTCATCGAAGACGGCGAACGCAGTGGACGCCCAAAAGAGGTTGTCACCGACGAAAAATCAAAAAAGTTCACAATATGATTTTGATTGACCGTAAAGTTAAGTTGATCGGGATAGCAGACATTGTAAAGATATCATCATTCACGAATATTTGTACATAAGGAAAAACACAACAGTCAGCTGGCAAGGTTATGGCATCAGTATTCTGAGTATTCTGGGATGCGCAAGGTATAATATTAATTGATTACCTCCAAAAGGGCCAGACCATTAACAGCGACATATTATAGTGTTATTGGGTCGTTTAAAAGATGAAATCGTGAAAAAACGGCCCCATTTGAAGAAAAAGAAGGTGCTGTTTCATCAAGACAATGCGCCGTGTCACAAATCAATGAAAACAATGGCAAAATTGCATGAATTGGGATACGAATTTCTTCTGCATCCACCGCGTATTCGTCAGATCAGATCTGGCCCTTAGCAACCTATTCTTGTTCTCAGACCTCAAAACAATTCTCGCTGGAAAGAACTATATTTTGAAGAGATAGTCAAATCGTATTACAAAAATGAGATTGAAAAGTTGGAAGATCGATATAATCACTGTATCACTCTCGAAGGCAACTATGTTGAATAGTAAAATCGAATTTTGCCAAAAAAATGTGTTTTATTATGGTAGACCGGGGACTTTTCAATTGGCCTGTTATTAAAAAGTTAATCAAGCAGTTATGAGTTAAGTAGATATTCCATATTTACGAGATATATGAACCCAGTCTACGAAAAGCGATGACGATCATAAAGCAGCACAGAAATAACGGTAGCGATTTCGGCGGAGTCACGATCACCACTTATCGAGACAAGCGGATAAGCCCGATCCGCCATCGGGGGCGATATATAAAATGATGGACTCAGCCGGGGGGGGGTGTTCAAAATGCACAAAGGTAGTATATACGGCAACTTATCTCGTTTCTATATAACGGAAGAGCTCATCACGGGGCGGTAAGCGTCCCTGCAGCTCGCGCACCTGTGTCCTCCATCGTTGGATTACTAATGGTAATTAATAATCCCCCCACATCCTACAAATAACTATATCATTAATCACTGTTAGTCAAGCCCACGCTTATGGAAATCCATTCTTCGGCATGAAGCAAACAGATTGTACCGCTTAATTTATTATGAAAAAGGGTGGATATTTGAAATAAAGTGAGAGGAGAGCGTGTCAGGCCGATGCATCATCCGAGGATCTCCGTGGAACTCAACCCCGCCGAATCTGGTCGTTATGCTAGGTGAAGATATCCTGAGAGCACGAAGGTTATTCAATAATGCGGGATAATTCGGGAAGCTTGTACCCGGCCTTCGTTGATCCTCTCCTCTCTCGGCCCACTTGAGCGTTTTATTTTTGATTCTTCTGGATACGTTTCGTTGTACACCTTATTTGCTTGTATTTGTTTGGCAAGTAATTCCCAATTTTGGGCGCATTTTCACTGAACAGATCACTCTATAATTTCGATTGTGTTCTGTCGTACACCAAATAACCAAACGGAAGGACCTATTGGTATGTAATTTTGCTTCTGCCGTTTTGCAATAGATGGCTGTAGCGGTAAGTGGCAGTCGAAATAAATATATCGTAGATTTCAAACAATAAGCTCAGGTTTTCGTAAATATAACGTCTTCGAAATATTAGTCGATATATGTCTGCATCATAATATAATAATAATTATCACATATTTTCATCATCAAAGTTTACAGATACATGAATTAAACAAAAAGTACTCCCTCAAATTAAACAATCGATTTATATGAGGGACTAATGACATGAATATACAAAAAATAGAGAAAACCAAGTGAAATGGTTTTCTGTGTAAAATCACAAATATTCCAAAATTTTACATTAGCCTTAGTGTGTAGGTAAGTAGATGCAGAGTATCATTTCATTTTCGGTCTTTTCTCAATCCAGTGAATAGTCCAATTCAGGTTCAGTGTCGCAATTCAGGTGATCCATATCATCATAAAGTTAATTCTCGATTGAACATGTCAGCAAACGAGCAAAATTCTCGTCATTTGCGGGAGGTTTTAATTTTCTGCTTCAATGTGAAGAAATCTGCGGCTGAGGCTAATCGAATGCTCTCAAATACCTATGATGAGGATGCTATTAAGGAAAGAACATGCCGAGAGTGATTTCAACGCTTCAAGAACGGTGATTTTGAAGTCGAAAACCAGCATGGTGGTGGGAGAGAGAAGGTTTTCGAAGATGCAGAATTGGAGGCATGACTTGATCAAGACTCGTGTCAAACGCAACAGGAATTGGCAGGATCATTGGGAGTGACTCAACAAGCCACTTCAAAACGCCTGAAAGTTGAGCCGAGAGATGTTGAACGGCGTTTGTTTGCTTGTAAACAGCTGCTTGCAAGGCAAAGACAGACAGGATTTCTGCATCCCATTGTGACTGAAGACGAAAAATGGTTTCATTACGATAATCCCAAGCGCAGAAAATTATTGGGATATTTCCCTTTTCTTCATCCCCGTAACTTCAACCCCCTAACGTGGGTTAGCACAAACCCTGAAGTTTGAAAAATCTTACGATTGAAGTGGATCATAGTTTTCATATGAATTTAATATTTGATTTCGAAATTGGTTACTGAAAATACAAACGGGATAGAAAAAGAATGGATTCACTAAAATATTTAATGAAAAAATGGCGGATGCGCCAGTTCTTATAAGTCACAGACTTATTTGTGATATAATAATTCCAACTTGTTGTTGCGGAGGCACTGAAGAATGGATATCTTTGCGAAAATTTCAACTGGAACTGTTTCCATATGAAATAATCAATCCAAAAGAAATATAAAACGCTAATGCTGGAGAAATACATTGATTACCTACCTGTTTCATGTCAATTGAAATTCAAATCTTCATTTGAAATACAACTCTTGAATAAAAGATGAAATGATTCAGAAAAACGATGTGTGAACTGAAATAATTTGAGAGTTTCAAAAGAAATGACGAACAGATAACAAAGCAATAAAACACTTTCAGATTTCGAGCTCCAGTTGAGTTTTTGCATATTGAATACAGCACGATACGTTTAGTGGAATCAATGGTGAGAAATTTCTAATTGAACGATTATCCTGATCCCAGTCACAATAGAGCGACATTGTTCAGTCCTTAGTAATGAACGCCTTCCTCGAACAAGAGGGCCATTGTGTCATCCGTGAAACAGACCATTTGTTTTCGGATTCAGTACTTTAGCGAATGTAGCAAACACTGTTCCACACATAATTCATAGCTGCAGAACAAACATACGGCCTTCGAGGGAAACAAAGGATGCAACGACACATTTTTTCGATATTGCAATGAAACTATCCGAATTATCTTCAGGTCTCCTCGAATATTTCAGGATTTAGTGTAATTATTCCATACTTTTATGTCATTCTCTTATACCCATTGTTGGTTTTTTGTTTGGTAATTGTCATCGATTTCATCACCGAATTTTGTTTTTAATGAATCGATTGTTAAGATGGTACCACATATCAATCTAAATTTTTCTCAAGAACTGCAGGAGAAGAATTCAGTTCAGTATCGTTCTCTATTGACTGTAACTCTTCGACCATTTTCTTCAAAGAAATATGTCACTTCATCGACATAAATTTCACACCACACAGTTGGATGTAATGGTATCTCAAATGTTGCGTGTGCATTTTCATCACTCCAAATTCTGAAATTCTATTTGTTTACACAACCATTTAACCAAAAATGAGCTTCATTACTGAATAAAAATTTTTAATTGTTCATAATATTCGAGTTGTTCAAGAGCAAAATAATTAGAAAATAAACAACACTTATGGAGGTCTAATGACTTCAAATCTTGGATCATCTGAATCTATTCTTAAAAATATCCATATTATTTTTTGAAAAATATTTAATCGTTGGAAACGACGTGGAACAGATAATTTCGAGTTTTCTCACGCTTACTACTACCAAATCAATATTCTCTTGTGGACGTGCATTTGTTGTCGTACTTTTTATATCGCGTTAAGAAACCCCACTTTTAAAATTATCTGAATTGATAAACTCAATGTATCCTCTTTGAATTTTTATCAGCATTCACAAATGAGTATTGATTTTAATAGAACAATTTCTAAACGTTGTTGAAGTGTGTATCATCCTCAGACTAATAAACATAGATAGAGGGAGCATATGACATTTTCAGTAAGCAAATTTTATCCCCAACATGAATTATCAAATTTAACATGAAGCGGAAATGAAAACATATCAGTGATACGATATTTAACTCAATTCGAGAGTTTCTCGATAAAGAATGCAAGTCTTATGTCCCATAGCGAATCAACGTTTCATATTAACTCGAAATATATTGAAATGAATACTTAAATATATCATAAATTGAGAAAACAAACTTCAAGCGCGCCAAACGACGTGAAACAACCGATGACACTTGGAGAGCAAAAGCTGCCAAACCTTGGATTTCAGCAGGTAGATACAGAAAATAATAAATATTCTGCTTATTACAGATTCGACAATTAGGAAAAATATCGGGTTCCAAATATTGAAATTTGCATATTTAATCGGAAATCACTCAAATAAATATATTTCCTTCGATATAATATACATTCATAACGATATACTAAAATTATGTATTTGAAAATATATCACAATCCGACAACGTAATCTAACCATTTTGGGGACATGCACAAATTGCGTATACTTCCTCTATCTATGTTTATTACTCTATGGTATCATCCCATAATTAAATGCCATAACCTACTCAACACAAATGACATAAGAAATGTCAGAAAATAATATACAGTGTTGCCTGTATTCCCATTTTGAATTCTATCATTCCTGTTACTTACTTATCGTTCCTTTGAAATTCATCAGACGAAAATGCAATTTAGGAAAAGGTTCACATCCCAGAAGGGACCTCAGCCGAATATCAACATCTGCAGACAGACAATCACAAGCGTAGCTTTTCTGCTACATAATTAGACCGACTTGAAAAACAGAAGCCCGATTTGTTCATAAAATAATTCGAAGATTTCCAGACGAACAAACTTGGTTCCAATTATGTTGACTGTATGTCTGGGATCATCACAGCAAATTCTCCTAATCAAACACGCCCCGAGCTAGATGCTGCTCTTTATGTACCTTTGGGTCTGCCCCTCGTGTATTATCAGGGTTTGAAGAATTCGATTTTGACAAAAATCAGTTTGCTCTCTTTCCACTGCGCAGCTTATTTGAACATGGCTCTCCTATACGGAAACGGCAGCCTCAACGCTCAACGAGTTTTCAGCGTGAAATTTCCACTCGTGGTTCTGGAAAATTGCGATGTGAAATAACGATAACATGTTCGCCTTGTGCTGATATTGACGAATATGTAAAAAGCGAAACCTCGATTTTTTGCGTCTGTTCTTGGGAAGAAGGCATTATCATTTTTCGCAGCTTCCTTCTGTTTTTGGAAAGTCTAGGATTGTAACAAATAATTAGAAAACTTTTTTCTCTAATTCTCACAACTTGGTAATAAAAATGGTGCGAGAATATCGAAGATTTGCACATATTTCATGGTTATATTTTTTTATTATATGTTGATACTCGGGACTCTCCTGTCACGAATTCATCTATTATCGAACAAATTTGTGATTCAGGATTTTTTTCTTGGACTCGTAGATGCATATCAATGCCTTCATTGCCTTCTGCACTTGTATTATGAATAACTATTATAATATATGTGCAGAAGCACTTGTATTATGAATAACTATTATAATATATGTGCAGAAGGCATTGATATTCTTCCACGAGTTCCAAATTCAAAAACGATCTAATTTTTTAATGATCTAGTGTAAGAATGAGTCTTCTGTACGAGTATTATACATTATTTTTGCTAATTTGCAGACTCTCCATTTTAATTATAGAAATATTTCCATAAATATTGTTCTACACTGAAAAATTGATTGACAGAATAGTTTTCTGTATCACAAAATTTGAAAGATACTAACATATAATAATAGAAAATAATGAAGAAATCTATGTGAATCTGACATATTCTCACACGATTTTTTCTACAAAATTTAGCAGAATGAACAGATTCACCACAGAATTGAAGAAAAATATTTCTCACAGTATGAACAATAGGGGAAATGCGGACAAAACGACATATGCGGACAAAATGAACTTTCAGATTATTTCAAAAGTGGCACCGTATAGCTCGGGTTCCTACAGTGATTTAGTTAGTGCTAGTGATGATGGCAACCCTGCGAAGAAATTGACATCCTACAGTCTGTTTCACTGGTGCAATAGCTACAAATGTGTTTAGGTCGGTTGAAATTTTTTTGTTCACTTGGCTTCCGAATTGCTTCTGGAGAGTATCATTACAATATTCGTTGTTTTTCTAATTCATTCTTGTTATGGTATGACGTAATAATATGTATACGGCTACTGGTATGACGTAATAATATGTATACGTTTTAAGATGGATATCAGTTTTGTTTTGAAATTATGCTTCAATATCATAAAAAGTATGTATCGGACAAAATGACATAGTATCCTGATGGACAAAACGACATAGTCTGTCATTTTGTCCGATTTATGTCAAGAAAATATATTTTTGGGAATAATATGGAATTTTGTTGATTGATTTCCACATGAAACTAATGAGCTCATTTTCATGTTGTTTTGTACTCATTTTGCACGTACCATACGTGATATAAACGGAAATTCTGCTATGTATCTTGTAAAAAATATGATATCCTTTGCTATTGGAATTCTTTCACTACTTCCTCAGTGACAAGGCATAAGAAAGCCAAAAGCTCGCAAATGCACTTTACCGCCTTATTTTAACAAAACCAAGGCTAAATCTGCTGCGACTAATCCAACCAAGAAGAAGAAACATGAAATTTCTGAAACATTATTCAATGATGAAAAAAATCCTGTGGTTAAAAAACAAGACCGTTGAAAAATAAAAAAGTCGTTGACGATGAAGAGTTCGACACTGAACCGTTTCAAATTAACAATAAAAATGAAGATGTCGATGACTGCCCCTGCATTTATTGCAATGACATTTTTTTTTTCGTTTCATATCTGGTGAGCAGTGGCTGCGTTGCATGCAGTTTTTTCACGGGGCTTATACATCGTATGCTACTGACTCGAGAACCACAACCTTCATATTTTCGAACTCTGCATTCAAATTTTATGTGTGTCATTATGTCTATTACTAGTATGTCATTTTGTCCTTAGTATACGGACAAAATGGATTTTGTTAGAAGACAAAATAATTTCTTAGATCTTTTATTTTTTTGATTTAATTCAATTTTCAGCTTATAATACTTAAAAACAATTAACCAAAGTTAGTATTTAGCACTAACATGGGATATATGAATATATGATTGAAAACAAAACAGTATTTCATTTTGTCCACATTTCTCCTACATATTTTCTAAATTCAGTAAATTATGAGAAATACACTTGGTACTTTTCATATTAGTTGTATGAAAATTATATTTTGGGCCATCAGTACGTGCTTCAAAGAAGAAACGAAAATGTCGATAAAATATTCTTCGATCACAGAAATAGTGGTTCATTCATTTTGAAGAAAGAATATTCTTTTTTACCATATACTGAACAACAGCATCACTAGTAAAATATATGGCCGTAATTCGGCGAATATATGTGGCTGTAAGTAGCGCAGCAATCCTTGTTCCACCAAGCTTCTCGAAGCAATAAATGCAAATTAAGATCTTCGCAGACAACAGTGAGAACGTCTCCCCAGAAATAATGCTTTTTCTTGGCAGAATCGCGGAATCTCGTATCATTCATTCCAGAGGACTAAATTAAAACTGTCCTTTCACGTTGAAAGGAAGCCGCCACCTATACGAATTCAAATTTTTTCATTCAATGCAAAACGTAGTTAAGCCGGGTCTGAGAGAAGGAATACCTCAAATGGAAATACGATGAATTCATCATCCTGTAGATGGGTCACTTCGGGTGACTGAGATCCAATTGGCGTCGGTTGAACAAAGAGGAATTACTGATACAAATGACTGATTGGTTTCTCGTTGTGACTCCTATTTAAGGTAGGACTTAGAAGTCTATGAATAAACATTAGTGGTTCCCCCGGTAGGTTGTCTAGATGTAATTAAAGCAAAAAATAAGGACGAGATGTTTTCATTTGAAAGTCCAATTTCTATTTGAAATATCTAAGAAAAATAGCACTGTTTTCGAACATTTGTCCAAGGTGAGATTTCCTCTTAAGATCTATCTACAAATAATTCAGCTTCTGAGTTATTCTTTCAAAAAGAAATATAATAAAAAATAATTATTTGATAGAAATATCAAAATTTTTGGACGAATGACTTCTTCTGGAGTGTATTCGTAAGATTGAAAATATATTTTATAATACAAATTCAAAATTTGACTGAACGAGTTTATTATAATTTGTATTATTATAGTTATTCCTCTATTTATTCCCTTGGTGGAATCCCTGGGTTTTGCGACTCTATTGGTTTGTTTTCGGGGACCGATTCCTGGTCTACAAAAGCCAGCTAGGCCGACTTTCGTGCCCACTTTGAACGGTTTCACCCCTAGAACATCCCAGAGCTGCTGCTGCGACCTGCCCTGCAACAGACTAAAATCATGGATTAAGAATTAATATTTACAGACCATTTATTATTTCAGTATCTTAATGAGTTCTATTGATAAAATGTGAAAACTGAGCACAACTCCCACCAATAAGAGCGACCAAATTGCCAGGCGTCAGCACGAGCACTATTTCGAGCAATGAAAGTGACCAAATCGACACATTATTTCGATAGACAATCAACTATTATACTGAAATCTATTCAAAAGGACTGGTTAGACAGTAAATTGCCTGCTCCCTTATTCATTCCTGGGAATATCCTTGTGTATTAGAAATATTTATGCATAACTCAAGTGACTTTGAATATACTTTATTCCAATAAGAAGAAAAAATCAGTACCACAACGAACTAAAACCGATCCTTCGTCGGTGTTGGATCATATTTTATTATTAAACGGTTCTTGATAACTCCCCAAATCAATTCTATTGATGAGATGTGAAAACTGAGCACAACTTTCACCATATAAAGGCGACCAACTTGCCACGCCGTAGCATGTGTACTATTTCTAGCAATGAAAGTGACCAAACCGTCACAAACGATAAACAATTAACTAGCATGCTGAAATTTATTCAAAAATACTGGTAGGACAATAAATTACCTGCTCTCTAATTCATTCCTGGGAACTTGAAATACCCTCGCGTATTAGAAATATGCTGGCATACCTCAAATGACTTTGACTATACCTTATCCAAATAAAAAGGAAAAATCAGTACCAAATCGAACTAAAAATCATTTTATTGATCCCCCTACGGACCACATTGGTATATGCGAATCATAAGACAGATAATTAAGAATCGATAGATGCAGCCAATTGATAAAGTACCCAAATCAGTACCCGGACCGAAAGTGGACTATTTTAGCCAATAGAAACAACTAAATTGACACATTCCAGTGTTACAAAGACGAACTGCTTGTTACCGGAGTTTATTTAATAATACTCTTAGGCAATAACTTCCCTGGCCCCAAATGAATTTCTGGAGAGTTGGAAAACCCTGGTACAATCGAAATATCCTGGCTTCCACCAAATGATTCTAGATATACTATCATTGATTGCTGTTTCTTTTCAATCTGAATATAATACATTCAATTTAATTGGTTGCAATCGCGGTGCCATACAGTATGGAGTTAGCAGTAAGGATTCCTCAAAGAGTGGCATCAGCATTATCGACTCAATTGAAATTACCTGAACACGATTGTATCCGGTTACGTGCATGTCACGTTGAAATATTCTCTTTGTATTCCGGTTTGCCAGATTCTGGGTCACGTAATGACGAAACAGGCAAAACCAATTAGATTGTGCACAATTCGCATTCGAACATTTTTTACGCTGACGGAAAAAAATGATGTACGAATTCCTCTTTGTTGGACGAGAATTAACGTACCTACGTAGGTTGCTAATTGGTGGTGATATGTTGAGGTAAGCATGCATGTCGTATGATGAACCAGTCACACGTGGTAGGATTGAATTTTTGCGCGCTTGTTTCCCGAACAGAATGCTACCTATATCATTTCGTCACGATGTCTGTTATTTTGGAATTTTGAACCAGTAATGGTCTCAAACGATAAGGTTCGACTTACCGAATCCGTCAGCATATTAAATTCTGCACCATATTTCTGGAAGGGAAACCTAGAAACTTGAAAATTTCGCTGTAGGTAGATATCTTGAATGCTGCAGTTATGATTGTTGTAAATGGGCAAAATTCGAAAAGGGGTTCCGTAAATATGACAGTTCTAACTCTTGTTTTCCTGATAATTTCAAAACAAGAAATTTCTCCCGAATGAATTTCCGCATTTAGATACAGATTATAGAAAATTCAGACGAAATTTCGCGTGTAATGAGTTTTTCGATGACAGGTTTCATTTTGAATAGCCCTCTTTCTGGGCAGCAGTCATGTCATTTTATGAAATTTGAAAAGTGAAACGAAGAAATTAATAGAAATTAAACGATACAGGCTTCCAGAATACACTGAAATTGTTAAAATTCACTACAAGTGAAAATGTTGCAGTCACCGTTCGCAAAACTTAAGCACTTTTAGGTCGTCGTGAAGCACTTTTGTGGCCAGAAATAATGGAAAAATTCGAACTGTTGGAACAAGCGATGTGAAAAATCGAAAATGTGTGCGTTGCCCAAGAACAACTTAAGATATTATAGCTGGAGGTCGTAGAGGGGACGAAAACCTAGGTTTGTCTTTTCCTCGTCGGTCTTGAGAAGAAGGCATTCCATAAACGACATAACACCGTATTTTGTGTAAAAGTAAAAACTTACGTTTATTTTCAACAAGACGGCGCTACGTGCCACACAAGCAACGAAACAATAGCAATTTTGCAAGGAAAGTTTCTTGGCCGTGTTATTACTCGAAGAGATTATCACAATTGGCCACCAAGATCTTCTGATTCGTCAATTGAGTCAGAATCGAGGTGGGAATAACACTTATCAAGCAATATTTCTTCTTATCGAAAAACAGGTCTTTATCAATACACGAGACCTGTATTTATACATTTTTCGAACAACAACAAACACAGAGGGTTTCTAATTTCATTATCAAGATTTCTGGGGCGTATTTTTCAGGTCAAAATAAGACTACACTAGAGACACTACGGAGCGTTAAAGTTCATTTTTTTTTTAGTTTTCTCTTCATTGATCTTTCAGTTTTTGAGATATTAAGATCAAGCTTGAAATATATTTTTGTTAGATTTCTTATTTTTTTAGGTACTGTTTAAGGGAATTCGTATATTAGATCACAAACAAAAACCTTTACGTATTTGTAAAGGTTTTTGTTCTCATTGTCTGATAAGTGGTTATTAGTTTGTGTTGAAAATTTCAATTGAATATACTTGCGTAAAAATTATAGGACACAAAAAAATTAATGAACAAAACAAAGAATTCATATTATATGTTAGAATACACCAGCGGCGGTCTACAAAAAAGTGCTTAACCCCTAAAAAAAAATATCTCCCAGTAGCTTGTTACAATCACTTGGAATAGTGGATGATGTAAACCCCGAAACGTAACCTTTATTTCAAATTCTATGTTAATATCTCAAAAACTGAATAAGCTAATAAGAAAAAATATAAAAAAAAATTTGAAATTTTAACGCTCTGTAGATCGATAACGAAGCGATTGCAGACACATGATTGTGAAGAAAAAGTTGAAAAAGACTCATTTTAACCTGAAGATTACGCCCCTGAAATCTTGATACTGAATTTTGAATCACCCTGTATAGTGTCACTTAACCTTCAATATCTCTATCCAGACTTTACTATATGTTTCAAAATTTTTAAACGAATCTTTTAAAACTTGGTACTAACGGGAGCAAAGAGTAATATGGCACTGACGGTGCCATCTGTGCGTCATGCCCTTGACTTATTGAATGACGTAGTATTGCTACAATTGCTGCAATGGACTAGTTTCATTTTTTTGTTAAGGATTAATTCTAAAAATTTAAGTAAAATGAAACAAAAATGTGGAAGAATCATTGAAATATCTCTAGAAATGAAAGAGTTATGGGACTTTGAAGTTGCGTTTGGAAGAATAATTTCATAGTACGTGTAAGTGTCGTGACGTCACACACTAGACGACTGGTATTCGCAGAGTGCTTACGAATTCATTGGTGCACAATCACTTGTGCCGTTCGTGTCGTGTTTTGTTAGTTACACGATGGCTGAAATAACTTACTATATACATACATATAAATTCCTTTTTTCTCTTTTTACTTTTTACTCCTCACATAAATATGTTTTGCCATTGATAGACTTCAACAACCAGTACTCAACTACAAACTGTTTATGAAACGTTTTTTAAATAAATCATCGTTATAAGTTGAACCATGATGTAGCAAACTCAAAAGTAGATACTTACTTGAAAAGTTTAACTCCTTTTATTTCTGCACTGACATAAGATGGATTTGAAGAAAAAAACTCCATCACTGCGAATATATCTAATTTAGGCCAATTGTCACTTTGTCCTTTCACGAAGCCTTCTTCCATTATGGTGACATAAAAACAAAACTCGAGTTAAAACTACACTGTACAACTACAAACGGCGCGAGAGCCTTGGCGCGGCTAAGTATTTAAACGTAATTTATGGTGTAGCGATCACAGGCAAGAGACGTGACGTCACAGACCAAAGACGTTCCGCGGTAAAATACGTAAATTTAAATAATCTATTTCTCAGTCATTTATTGACGGATTTTCAAAATTTTTTTCTATCGTGTCAAATATAGTATTATCAACATCACTAAACTAGTCCATTCGCACTGAAAAAAATCTCTTCAAACTCCAGTTCAGCGACGAGAAAACTGGAAGTGTCCTCGAAAGTCCGACAAATAAAAATGGGTATTTTTCGATATTCAATGCCCAGTTCGCAAACATCCAGATCTGGCTCGGTTATTCCGAATGCACATATATTATTCCTCTGAAGGTCTCCGGTGCAGAGTCGTTATGTCCGGAACAAGCAATCACCCTTGTCAACGAAACGCTTTCACCGAAAAGGTGATGATGAAACAAAGGGAAACGCGATGTCAACGAATAAAGAACTGTTCGGAGTGTTCGGAATATCTCAGCTTTGGTTGAATGCATTTATTCATTGAATTTCAATGAGGCAGTTCACCATTTTCTCCACTTAAGGGTATTTATGTTTCCAATTGTGAAGCAAGGAGGGTGGAATTAAATGTCATGCTCCGCATAAAAGATTCTGATTGCTTGATATGAAAAATGAGGCTGAATTTCTTAGGGTGGCTTTTGTCAAACAGCTTGGGAAAAATTATCGAAAAAAAAAACTGTTGTTCAAAGGAATCTTTTTCCGTTCAATTCTTATCATGGTGACTATCCGTTTCTGATTTAAATCTTGCGAGAACGAATATAAATTGAATTTTTGCATTCAGCGTGTTGAATAATTGAACTTTTATCTGGGAAATATCGAAATAGAATGGTCTTGCGACTGTGGAAAAATTCACAACCGGACTATAAAAAGAATCATTTCAACCCAAGTCCAGGAAAACAAACAGATAAGTCAGTACATACTTGTAGAGAATGCATGACTGATGGATGTAACATCTTAATCAAATAGAGTATCATTATTACATCCAAATGTTACTGGAAAATAATAACTATCATTATTGAGTAGTGTTGCAATTTTCAAATTTATTGTTTCACTTTACCGCGCGAATGAAATATGAGGTTATATTTTCTCATTCATAATTCCGAAGGTATACAGTTGACATGCAGTTTATGTTGCTCATGCATTTAACTACATGACTGTATGAAAAATCAGGAAATTATGATCTCTAGAATTGTGTACATTTAGCACTTGTGTTACTCGTTATCTCAAATGGTGTACTTGCTACTGCAATGAACTATTACTTTTACAACCTTGAATTAATTTCAGTGTTATCTGATTTCAAGCTCTCAAAACACCTGTATTCATTTCCTTCTCGCATAAAAATTTTTCGCAACTGACGAAAGTTAATATTTCAAAAGTTTCTCTTCATTTCAATTTTATAAAGGTTTGATGCAGATGATCTATGTGACTGAACTTAATAGACATAAATGTTGCATTCCCTATTTAAATGCTATAACTTGGATCATTTTAAGCTGCTGATCGAAAGGTTCTTTCAGAAAATGAGCAATGTTGCTTTACTAAGAATGTTTTAGGCCAGTAATCTTCAGCATAAAGTTTTAATTTCTTGATGTTCATATTTATTTCGAGTAAATTAGGTTCTTAACATTGAATATAAGCTCCACAAGGTTAAATTCTTCATTTCCTTCTTTAATTGAAGATAAGTTAGCATTATCCACAAGTTCACATTGGTAATTTTTTTGTGTTCACACCATCTACTAAATTTGGCATAGAACAATTGCTTCTTGCTTCTCGACTTTTAAGGAATAATTGTAGATAACGCATGTAAGCCGTTTCATCTATTCCGGGTTCTCTAAATCGGACATTCTTGAACTTTGAAAAAATTAAAAGAACTACGAGCATTTACGGAAATAGAAGTCTCTTCCATGTCTTTTGACAATAAATATCATGAAACATGACACTGAACCAACTATCTAATAATACATAAATTAATGCGCCTTAAAGCGGTTGTGCAGTGCAGAGCATTGAGTCCAAGATTAGAGACAGAAAGATTGAGCCTTATGTTACGTGACCATGATGAAGAGGATAAAGATGTTCGAAAGCCAGCCAGTGAAAAGGAAAGCAAAATTATTTTATCTAAAATGGTCTTTGTCTTATATGTTCAATCAATCAAAACATCGGTTGATTGGTTGGGGGTGAGATGAGACTAAAACACTGATATAACTGTGAGAGTAAGTGGCACCCTTGGGAAACCTTAAGATTGAAGTGGCAGTTTTTGAGGGGACCAGCCTTCTTGGATTTTAAAGGTATTGGTCCCTTTTCACTTGATTTCCGCATCATTTCTTATGGCGGCACTCATGTCGTCTTTCTGTCAATGTTTGAGGTTGAATCGACAATAAACTACTTCCGACAGAACAAATGAAATATTTTAAATGATGCTTTTGATTGGTTTAATCTTTGTACAGCGCTTCCTCTGAAAGAAAAGGGAAAAAGGGACCCATGCAGAGCTGAGTCATCAAAATTACCTTAAACAAAATCTAATCAGTGAATACACCAGTATTTTGAACATCTTTGTTGGAAGTCACGAGGTGTAAACTTCGTGCGTCTCGCCTTTCAGTTAAAATTGATTTCTCTTTCTCTCTCTTCCAGCCATCTACAACTCATAAGATTATTATACTGAACAAGCAGTATGACCAAAGTCATAAATAAATATCTCCGAATTCACTAGACAAGTTGAAAAGAATCTACGATTTCAACGTTTCGAGTATTTTCAATTAAATTTTTTTTCGCAAAGAACTTTGCTCATTGAGACAAATTAAATAGGGCATCTCCCAACTGGTTCCCCAAATAGCAATTGTATGCAAATTACAAAAGCTCGTACGCCGTTGCCATCTTTAAAATGATCAAGTTCTGAAGTTAAAAGGGTAGTAATGTGTTAATGGGTGCCAAGTAAAAAAAATATTGTCATCTAAGATGATTCTTCCTTCACCAATTATTTGAATCGAGCCTTTCTTCCCTAATTAATGAAATAACTAACTCTCAAATTGTAATTATAGCTCTAGAATACTAGAAAATTACTCTTTGGACTCAATTCTTTTTTTTTTCACTTTTTTACTGAATAGAATGTTGAATATGAACCAAATTGGAGAGACACCAGTTTCTTTCCCAAAAGCCTCTTTCAAAACTTTTTGAAACAGTGGTAACACCGATAACACCATCGATCCAATAAAACGTCAGTTCCAGAATATTCACCGTCTAACATTTCCCAACAACTCGACATCGAAATTTCCATAGAGCCATCTTAATCCAAAACAATAAACACGGAACACCCACCGTCAGGTTTCCCTGCAGTAATAATCGGATCAATTATTACTACTCAGTCCCTTTGTTCTGAATTGTGCGTATTGGATAAAGCATACACGTCAAATATATCACATTTCATAATCCCCGCACGCAGCTGAAACTCTGTATATGTTGTTTTATGAAGCTGATTTGTATGGACGATACGCCTCTGTTGCCGTATAGAACATGAGCCCTTGAAGATTCTGTATGTCTGCTAGGCTTAGTGGCAGAGCCCGCCTTGCGTTGACCTTATCGTGGTAGGTTCCTCAATTACTCGAAATTCATTTGTTCCTACTAGGAAGAGAAGATATTGATCGAACCGGAAACGGTGCGATTTTTACTGAACCATTCGATAATCAAATGCATGATTACATAAAAGTAGTAAGGAAAATGACACATTGAAAAACTCGAGCACCTTTGAACTTAATATTTCCATCGAGTAGATAAGTCTAATAGGATTTCATTCGATTGGAAAGAGTGTGGTTTACATTCGTTTGGAGTTAAAGGAATATTAAGCTCTTTAGTGGAGTAGGTAAGTTGAAAATTCAGAGAACGTTGATTCAGAATTTCGCATAGAGAGTGTCTGGTGACCAGTAGGACAATGTGGATGAAAAGACAGAGGACATATGTGCAAATTGAAGAATCATATTTGAAAAAACCTCAGGACTCTTGTTTCTGAAAATTTTGAGAAATTCAAAACGTCTCTAACTTTCAAAACAAAAAATTTCAGGTCCTCAATTAGGAATGTCGTTTTCTCAAAGCAATAAAAAAACTATACAAGTATGTCATTGTTCAAAAATATTCGAATGCAGAAATCGAAACTGCAGAAAAAAATGTTTCTGTTCACATTAATGCCAGAAAATCAATTTTTGCGCGCAAGTTCTACTGCATAGCTTGTCTTTATCAATATATACCTGTAATTTTCGAATCTTAAGCAGAAAATGGTTTGATGTTTGAGTTTAAATCATCATTGAAGAATTTGTTTTCAAATTGAATTCTGTTCTGACGGTGAGAGAGAATAGAGAGGATGGTATATTGGAAATTCCTGGTGTGAAATCAATTAGATTTTATGGGAAGTGAACAGCATTCTGTTCTATTGTTCTGAATATCATAATTAAACTTAATAACATAAAATAACATGATTTGTCTATAATACATCGATTGGTGAATTGATTAAATGGAAGTGTCCATGAATTGTTTCGCACAAAAAAAGAAGTGAATCAAACAATTTCTCGAAAACCACTGGCGATAGAGACAAGGAAGTTAATAAAAAAAAAATCAAGAGGAAAGTAATAATAAAGGGGTGTTTTATTTCAAATATCGAAGTTGTTTTTATTTTTTTGTCGACCTGTTATTGTTATTATTTTTCATATATCTCAATTTTCATTTCATTTGTATTCTATTGGTGTTTTCAGCCTGAACCAAAATATCACCGAGAGCATAGTTGATATTATTATTGTTCCTTAACTGATAACTGGCTTTCTATGAATCATTTAGAAAAAAACTCAATTGTTAAGAGAGAATATCATAAAGTGACTGCTCAGTTCAAAACGAAATTAAAGATTTCTCCCATTCATTTTTGGGGTGTTTTTATATAATTTCTTCGAAACCTAATCTACATTATAGAACGACAATATTTTTGATTTGCGAACGGAAAAAAATATTGGTGAATTTTTGTTTGTTCATATATTATTCAATGTACGAAGCAATGCTATATTTTTAAAATATTCGCGAGAAAAACCCTACAAAAATTATTACAAAAGAGGTAAAACAATAATTTTGTAACAAAAAAACGACCGTCGTACAGTGCTGCCCTATTTATATGTTTCGTGAAGAGAAATAAGATGAAATGAATGTACAACTTCGTACACCTAATGTTACCTAATGATTGATTGATACGCTGAAAAACACGTGGTCACAATCCCTCTTGAGAGTATATCTTGATTGATTTATTTTCACCTTACCAATTTTTTAGGAGATTTGTTGATTTCAGTGGATATTAAATATTTTCAGGACTATATTTAATGAAATAAATTCTTATGTGATAGAAATTTAATTTGAACAAAGTACCTAATTTTCACGAATATTTCAGTGTTCGCGACGATTGTTTCCGTCAAAATATAATTTGAAAAAGCCAGAGTTGGCCAGACAATTGTCACAAACGTTAAATTATTTGTAGATATTACTTTTTTTTATTTCATTTCGAAGTTATATGATATTCAGACCATTCTCAAGGGACGATGGTATGGCTAAATTCAGACAATTATGAAACACTGCTTTGATATATTGAATGAAGGTAAAATAAAGCTTCCACTCACCTTTCCATGGACATCCTACAACTTCAACGCGCATACAAACGGTTCGAACATGTTCACTGTAGGGAAGGAAGCGGATCTTTGATGCTATTATAGGACGGTCCAGTTTCTGTTCCATTATGGTATTAGTGTTTGTGTTCCCCTTTAGGAGCTGGAAAAGATTATTTTGGTTATTAGTTATTTATATTGACTACCTCTATAACGTGATAACCATATCGAAAATTTGCAGAATAATTTGAAGTAACTGATAAAATCAACGGAGTCTCATTTTGGCTATTGATATGTAATTTAAGAGTACATACTTTCAAGTTCTGTATGAAATTTTAAGCTGACGACATTATGGGCCAATAGAAAATTCAAGAAGTATATTCGAACAGAAATACCGGATATTTCTATAATTACAAATCTGAAAAGGGTTTAGATATTGCAGGCATATATAGAATATACATGTCAAGCTTCAGGAAAAATTTTGTGTTAGCTTCATCAGAATCATAGGAAATTGGAGACGAATATAAAAAAAAAGTCACGTGCTTCGTTCATTTGCGTCCTTTGAGACCACAGAACTATATATTATGTATATGTGGTCTTCAAGTTCAAGGGCATAATTGGTGGATGATTGACGAGCGTTTTTGAGCTTCAATCGTTTTTTGACTTCAGCTCTTTCCACATTTTTTTTTTTGAGATTCTGATTCAATTTTCAACTCAGTTGGATTTCTAATATAAGGTTGTCTCTGTGTGTTGTCTCTGTAATATAAGGTATTTTTTATGCTTGAATCTTCTGAGCTGACAACGCTATTAACAACAAATTTTGTATGAAGCTTGGACTGGTTTTTCTATAGATATTTATATACACAATTTCAACTCAGTCGGTTGTGTAATCATGAAATTATGTTGATTCGTTCTGATTTATTGTGATTTTCATTTCAAATTTTATAGTTCTGATTATGTGATAAGAAATGATTATGTATTAAGTCTCCGGCACGGAGCTGTGAATTATTTTGCCATATCTACACTCAAAATCTATATTCTTCCGTTTTCGTGGTCACGAAAATATCAGGTTATTTTATTTCAATATTTTTCTTGAATTTCTATTATAGTAAATTCAAAATACCAAGAACACCAAATATGGTAAATATCAAGTGAAACATGAAATGTAGTGCTTGCAAGATAGAAAAACGAAAAATTAATACGAAAATTTCCAATTAGCAAGTGTTCATCTGATAGCATTCAACTAAATGAAGGTGTGTAGACGTAGACATCTAATGTAGCGTCCATAAATATTCTATAATGAGGAAGGACGATGTTTTCATTTCAATCAGGCAGAGAAATTTCAACTGCATAGCATACCTACTCTGAAAGTTGGAGGAACTAAATTAGAACTAACGAATCATATTGTAATAAAAATGAGAGAAAATTTGAACTAACCGTTGAAGTACTGTTGAATTCAACTCGGTAAATATTCAGAATAAGAAGAAAAAATGAAATATATGCCAGTTGAATACAAAATTGGAAATAAGTGGATCGTGATTTAACATTCACTAAATATTTCCGGAGTTAAACAAATCAATAAAAAGCTTCTCGGAGTTTTCATTTGTTTTGCTTTCAAGAACCGTAACAACTGAAGTCATGGAAGTTCTCTACTGAAACTGATTTTGAATTAAACTCCTAGTTACTTTGGAATTATACCGAATGGACTTGCGACTAAATTAGCTGGAGTGATTCAAAAATACCCATACTTCACCTCAGAAGTAAACTTCTGAAGAACAGTAGAAAATGAAAAGTGATAGAGATGACAAATTAAAATAATATTATTAATTTAATTACACATTTGATGTGATTAACGTATACGTTTTCCATTGGTCGTATTTTCGAAACTGAAATAACAGACGAACATTGACTTCAATCTTATATATTCTTCTACTAGGTGTACAACTTTGGTAATCGAAATAAATAGATCGTAGATGTCATACAATAAGCTTAGGTATTTCTGAATATTATATTGGTCGATTTGTGTCTGCATCATAAAGTTATTTTCGATTTAACATGTCAGCTTACGAGTCGAATTCTCGTCATTTGCGGAAGGTTTTAATTTTCTGCTTCAATATGAAGAAATCTGAAGCTCAGGCTCATCGAATGCTCTCTTAAGAAAGAACGTGTCGAGAGTAGTATCAATGATTCAAGAGCGATGATTTTGACGTCGAAGAGCAGTAGAAGAGAGAAGGTTTTCGAAGATACAGAATTGGAGGTATTACTTGATCAAGACTCGTGTCAAATGCAACAAGAATTAGCAGTGACACAATAAGCCATTTCAAAACGCCTGAAAGTCATGGGAATTATTCAGAAACAAGGAAATTGGGTGCCGTACGAGTTGAAGCCGAGAGATGTTGAGCGGCGTTTGTTTGCTTGTGAACATCTGCTTGCAAGACAAAGATGGAAGGAATTTCTGCATCGCATTGTGAATGGAGACGAAAAATGGGTTCATCACGATAATCCCAAGCACAGAAAATCATGGAAATCAGCTCGGCGTAGTTTATTATGAGTTGTTAAAACCGACTGAATCAATCAGAGGCGATCGTTATCGAACGCAGACATGATAAAGTGATTTTACAGTATGACAATGCTCGACCCCATGTTGGGAAACTGGTCAAGACATACTTAAAAACGTTGAAATGGAACGCGCCGTATTCTCCAGATGTTGCTCCCTCGGACTATCACTTGTTTCGATCAATGGCCCGGCTGACCAGTACTTCCGGTCTTATGAAAAAGTAAAAAATTGGATTGATTCGTGGATCGCTTCGAAAAATGACCTGTTTTGTCAACGTGGGATTCGTACTCTGCCCGAGAGATGGAAGAAAGTAGTGACCAGCAATCGATAATACTTTGAATCATACATTCATAATCAGTTTTTCACAATAAAGCATCGAATTTCAGAAAAAGAAATGGCAGAAGCAAAGTTGTACGCCTATGTAGAATAAACCTTTATGAGGCATGTCGAAAAATGTGTAGTTTTATATAGATGATTCTGTGTATGGATTTTAAATCAAAAGTAATGACTCTAGCTGAAACCTAAATTTGGTAATATAAGTAGAAACATCGAGTATATGCTTATGCGTATAGAAAAAAGGACAATGGTAAAGCGACATTTTATTTCGACTGGATAGGTACAAATGCAGATTGTTCCCATTTTCTCAAATTACTATAATAAGAGGTATATTCGATGAAAATTTAACAAGTATCTCTGATTTAATATAAGCACACCACAAGCTCATGAAATATTGAAACAGAAAATGAGTTTCTAACGCAAATGACCAGTTTGATGCCACAAGTTAGTGCTCAAATATTGAACACCAATCTGGATATTGAATGAGTAAATCGAAGTTATCAGAAAATCTATATGAAAAAGTTTCCTTGACAATTCTACCTCGAATAAATAAAATATCGAATGATTCGTCCCTCGCAAACGGGACAGAACCGAACCACCCAATTTTCTGTAATATATTCAACGGTTCAATAAAACTTTTCAAGCCTTCAACTCTTGAAACTTCCGATTGGTTGCTAGGGTAATTGATAATCGATCAGAATGTCTAATATCTTTCTCAACTTCTGATGAACTGAAAACTGTTTTTCAGGAATTATGCACTGATGATACGTTATTGAGGGGACGGTTTGAATTTCGTTTTATTCGAGGGATCTTCGCTAATTCTATGGATTAACGTAATCGCGCTTGAAATTTTTATGGATCATTGGCCCTTAATTTTATATATTTAGTAGAAATAATGTAGTTTGAAAGAATGTGAACTCTTTACAGATACGAGAAAACATGAATCACTTCGAACACATTTTAATATCTGTAATTGATGAAAAATAAAGACGCTAATTTTCTACTTATTTGTAGTTTGTAAACTCATCACTTCGTGGCAGTTTTTGAATTTTGAACTCAGCGTGTAAGAGTATTAATGCATACTGCACTTGAACTATAATAGTTATTTATAATACAAGTGCAGAAGGCATTGATATTCTTTCACGAGTTCAAAATTCAAAAACGAGCCACGAAGTGGAGAGTTTTGGAATGAACGAGTGGTAGAATGAGCCTTCTGTACGAGTATTATACATTATTTTCTCTAATTCATTGCATTTTCATTGAAATTAATGAAATATTTCCATAAATATATTTTAGTGATTTTTGCATTGGAAAATGTTGGTTGGCAGAACTGATTTCTTTAAGGCAAATTGATGAATTGACAGATAAAGCCGTGGCGGAAAGTTCGGAGTACCAACATAGAATAATAAAATATAACCATGAAAACTGTGCGTTTCTGATATATTCTCGCACGATTTTGTTCTACAAGATGTGGAAGAATGAACCGAATAACCACAGAATTAGAGAAATAACTATTCTGCCTTCCTTTCTAAGGAGCTGAATTGAATTCAGGTGCAATGAGAAAGTATATTAATGCAAAAATCCGAGAACATCTGCCATTCTTTACAAGATAATTAACCGAAAACGAGTAATTGTAACATCAAATGGGGGAATTGAACATTCCCGGTTTTCTTGACTTGATATAAGGCGGTGAAAAAACTTTTGGGGAGACGTCGTACACGTAAATCATAATAATATTCTGAAAGTTGTGAGGATACTAATAACTCTCCAGAGTCTATAAAGAGGAAAAACGCGGAAGAAGAGGCACTTGGGAACTGGAACTCTAATGAAACATAGGTGTCTGCTGATGCATTAATTATAATATTAGACCTGGCTCATTTTGATGAAGCATTTCGTTGTCTCATACACTTTTAATAACCATTTTTAGTAACTACGAAATGAAAAAACTTTCGCTACTATTCCTCCATGGGAAGTTAAATAAAAAATAGATCGGACGTCTACCGCAGTTATAGGCGTCTGTTGAAAATTTTCAGAAAAGCACTAATACGTGGTAATGATCATTTGCGTGATCACCGAGTTATTTC
The DNA here is from genome assembly GCF_914767665.1 of Harmonia axyridis. Lineage (NCBI taxonomy): Eukaryota > Metazoa > Arthropoda > Insecta > Coleoptera > Coccinellidae > Harmonia > Harmonia axyridis. The sequence goes on from NC_059502.1 coordinate 18,243,257, forward strand.
ACTCTTCAAATCGGAGAATACGATTATTTTTTCAATTATGTATTAAGTTTTCAGTTATTAACTAGGAATCGAAACTGATGAAATATGGTTCTACAAAAATCTGTCCACCAATGTCAATCCTACATGTTAAAAGTATGTCTCATTCATTCACTGAAAAGTATTTACTTGAGCACCGAAAATATTGCTTTCTGAGGTTCCTGAAGTCAATATTAATTTAACTCATATTATATAACCAATTCGCAAATTAGCGGCTGTATTACGTCGATGACATCACGAATTTCAACTTGAAGGTCATCGATTGTGGATCAGTGGCATAGACTTTTTCTTATACCCGGTCCAAAAAAAAAAGTCTAAAGGCGTTAAATCACAAGATCTTGGTGGCCAATTATGATCTCATCTTTGAGACATAACTCGGCAAAGTAACGTTTTTGCCAAATTACTATTGCTTCGTTGCTTGTGTGACACTTAGCGTCATATTGATGAAAATAAACGTGATCAGATCGAAATCTTCCAATTCTGGCAATGAAAAATCATTATTCAATACCTAATTCTCAAGATCGACGAGAAATCAACAAATCTGAGTTTTCGTCAACACTACGCGCTATAGCAACACTTGAGCGATGCATAAGGTTTCGAATCTTCACATCACTCACTACTTCCGACCTCAAACTTTTTATCAGATTCACGGATGAAAAGATTCTTCACGACGACCAAAAAGTACTTCAGTTTAACGAACTGCGACTGCGAAATTTTCATCATTTTTGTGATGAATTTGAACAATTTTAGTGCGTTATCTAACCGACAACAATGAAATAAGAATGAATAACATCTAGATCATTATTATATATACTCGTATTTATTTTATTCATGTATATGTAATAAAAATAAAGAGTAAAGGCAGATCCTATAAAACAAATAAACTAACGAAAACATATATATGAAATTGGAGAAACAAAAAAAGTACATCAAAGTGAGAAAGAAAAGAGAACGTATTCTCCTTCACGAGTATAACTCATACATTGAGAAACAGTGTTTCTCAAGAATTTTATTTCTCATGAATTCTTCATGAACGACAGTTAAGTGAAGAAGAAAAAAGAAGTGCAGGATTGGATCCATTGATTGATAACTGTATGTTAGATATATCCTAGTAACCTTTGATATATCAAGAAATGGCGAATGCGCCAGTATTATTTATTCTAAATTATTTGAAAGTATTCTTCAAAATATTTCATTTTACAATTGATTGTCCACACTCCCATTTTAAAAACGATATTTAGATAGGAGCTTCTTCATAAATGGAAAATCGTGGACAGATATTGAAATTTCACTAAACACTTCAAAACGAACATAACTAATATGTAAACTCTAAATAAGAACTATAACATACTGAGAACATAAAAAAATACAAGAAGAGATATATCAAGTTACTGGAAATTTTTACGGATAAAAATAACTTGATTCGTCATTGTTATTGTGAAAATTTGTTGTTTAGGTTGTCAAGAATAAACCAATTATTTATTTATCTTGTGTTCATTAATTCCGTTCAGCACATGAGAACTCGAACATCTTTACAGAAATTTTCCAGGTCAATCGATCGAATAAAATCTTACGATCTCCCGATAACCAACACAGAACGATTCTATCAATACTTCATTTCCGAAGCAATACATACCTTGGTATAAACGCATTTTGAAATATGCGACTTGGGCTCCGTAGTAATCGGAAAAGTTAGTAGGTAGTTATTATATTCGCTCACGAAGGCTCACCTAGCTCGCAAGGTATATTGATTTTGTCGTTCTCTTCGTTACGTACATAAAAACAGAAGGTCAACTCTAAAGGCGAATATCATATTGTTTTTCGCACACTGATCAAAGAGTATATTGCGCTGAATGAGGAGTAAACGTCTAGGTGTGTTCTTTTACGGTTGTGTTAACGGTAATGCTCCGGAACATGGTACATGAAATCACAAGATATATTGAAGGACAGTTCGGAAAAGAAGATGTAAAGGGTATTTAGAATGAAGGTTGAATATTCGAGAAGGTTGTAGGGGTGTATATAAGTTATATAATAGATGATGCTACCGTCGAATAATTCTCGCGAAATCAGGTCAAAATCGCTTGTCAGAAAAATACAGGTTCAGTATGGGACATTTTGTTTCATAACTCAATGTGCCTGAAACTTGCACGGTGTAAGTTGAAGGTGATAATACAGAATCTTTCTTCTTTTATAATCGGTAATTTAGGTATCATGATCCTGATATTTTCATGATTTCTTAGAAATGTAGATGAGTATACATTCAATTGCCATTGAGTAATCAAGTACTTATACAAACCTCCAAAAATTCAATTGTCGATATTGCTCTATATACATTTTTTTGTCATGTGTCCAAATATTGGCATAAGGTATTCGTCATGAATGAAAATTGATTTTTCCTTGATTTTATGGCTAATCCTTTTATACTGCCACATCTTGCTACACAGATTTTATGGTTAGGTATATTTTATTATTATACGTTAGTACTCGAAACTCTCCTGTCAAATATGTAAAACATAAAACTATTCTGCCAACCCACACTTTTTAATGCAGAAATCACTAAACGATATTTATGGAAATATTCCTTTCAATAAAATTCAGTGAATTAGAGAAAATTATGTATAACTCTCATACAGAAGGCTTATTCTACCACTAGTTCATTCAAAAATTTTTAACTGTTGAAAGAATATGAATGCGAACTGCACTTGTATTATAAACAACTTTTATTTTATGTGTACTTTCAAAATACAGTGGAATCTGTTTTTATGGTTGTGTTGATTCTATCAACACAAAATTCTGCACATAGCTTAAAATTGGTCTCTTAGCTACATACTCGGCTAATTTGATAGCAATCAGGTCTGTTGATATCGAGAAGTTTTTTCAACATTATTCCCGAATTTTTCATTATTTTGATGATGTGATCGACTCGAAATTTCGCACGAAGATTGAAATTATTCACAGAAATATTGGTTGATTTTATTTTGATATTCTTATTATGTTTTTTATGAATTTTGCATTAAACCTGAAATTATCATTTTACATTTAGATGCAAAATGAAATTATCATATCAAATAGGCCTAGAGCTAGCTTCCGTAAATTCTATTCAAAAGAAAACTAAAAACTTTCAACATTTGCAAAACTCGCTAAGAGAAGACACTAAAAGATCATAATTTGTCTGATACGACTAGACTTTGCCATTAGAATCTTATGATGAATAATTTAATCCCTTATGCCATAGCCCTAATGCAATTCACTGAAGAATAATAGGTATAACAGTTTATAATGGGGAGATGGTCTTTGCAAATGAACGTACACCTAAAGGTTTAACTCCCCAAGAGAGTTGAAAGTCAGGTTATAGATGTGATACATTTAACGCATCTGCTTGTAGAAATACCCACAACGAGCTCTTTTATAAAAGGGGGTTGGCTATGTTTATTGGGTATATTTATCATCTTGGTATGTATAAAATATACATTTAAAATGGTTCTAAGAAGCTTGCAATTTATTTCGTTCAATACATGAAGGGGCAGGATTATAAGCATGGACGTTTCATATTATTTTATGTATAAATTTTGAAGAACATTTCGAAAATACTCAACATTGCCATTAATATGCTCTTTCTTAAATGGTGTGGGAATAAAGTTATTTAATTACGCAAAAGCAAGGAAATGTTGGAATAAATCTTTCATTCACGACTGATGTATAGTATTATTCTTGTAAAATAAAATCTATTCCTCCGCCAGAACGTAAAAAATTGAAATTTGCACGTACGTTCAAGTCTCGAATTGGTTGAGTTCTGTGACTTCCGGTGAACAGAAAGAAACTTGGGGTTTGAATTCTTGCACCAATTGAATTTTATAGAAGTGCAGCTTCAGATTTTATGCAAAATGCGTTCTAGCTATAATCTATGCACAATAAAAGCATTTCGAATGGAAATGTCGGGATCATCACGAACAGACCGTTTAAAACCTTTCACTCCTTCCATTCTCAATAACTTTATTGACTTGCGTTATAATCTACAATTATTATTAAGGTTATTCTTGCAATAGACAGGTTGAACTTTCAAAATTACAATTTCAATCATTATAAATTGGGAAAAACTATAATGATGGACAATTTAAAGTTCCGCTTAAACATTAGCGACGGTTTTTCAATTCGAAACAAACGAAGAGGATAAAATAACACAGAACCTCCGATGTCGCAGTTATCGTGACTGTAAAAACATACTCGGAGAGGTTTCAGCGAGGGTATCCGTTGGGGTGAAAGGATATACCACAAAACATGGCCTGTAATAGGAGGCAAGGTTGTAGGGGTTGTTCGATTCATTCGAACTTAATGGGGAGCCACAGAGTATCGAGTCATATTACGTTACGTGAAAATTGTACAGCGATAATTAATTTTTGTCCCAGTGGCGACTTCAAACATTCCTTCTCTGTATTGCTCGTTGTGTACTTTTCGGCGGACAAAAAGGTTTCAATTAACTGGGCTTGAAAGGATGGGTTTTATTGAGCAATAATATATCACTTTGTACTGGTTTTTTCTTTTCACGTTATTTGTTGTTATTTGATGTTATTTGTTGTTATTTTTTGCTATTTGTTATTATTTGTTGTTATTTATTGTTATTTGTTATATCTTGTTCGATTCATTCGAACTTAATGGGGAGCCAGAGAGTATCGAGTCATATTACGTCAGGTGAAAATTGTTCAGCGATAATTAATTTTTGTCCCACTGGCGACTCCAAACATTCCTTCTCTGTATTGCTCGTTGTGTACTTTTCGGCGGACAAAAAGGTTTCAATTAACTGGGCTTGAAAGGATGGATTTTATTGAGCAATAATATATCACTTTGTACTGGTTTTTTCTTTTCACGTTATTTGTTGTTATTTGATGTTATTTGTTGTTATTTTTTGCTATTTGTTATTATTTGTTGTTATTTATTGTTATTTGTTATATCTTGTTCGATTCATTCGAACTTAATGGGGAGCCAGAGAGTATCGAGTCATATTACGTTACGTGAAAATTGTACAGCGATAATTAATTTTTGTCCCAGTGGCGACTCCAAACATTCCTTCTCTGTATTGCTCGTTGTGTACTTTTCAGCGGACAAAAAGGTTTCAATTAACTGGGCTTGAAAGGATGGATTTTATTGAGCAATAATATATCACTTTGTACTGGTTTTTTCTTTTCACGTTATTTGTTGTTATTTGATGTTATTTGTTGTTATTTGATGTTATTTGTTGTTATTTTTTGCTATTTGTTATTATTTGTTGTTATTTGTTATATCTTGTTCGATTCATTCGAACTTAATGGGGAGCCACAGAGTATCGAGTCATATTACGTCAGGTGAAAATTGTTCAGCGATAATTAATTTTTGTCCCACTGGCGACTCCAAACATTCCTTCTCTGTATTGCTCGTTGTGTACTTCTCGGCGGACAAAAAGGTTTCAATTAACTGGGCTTGAAAGGATGGATTTTATTGCGCAATAATATATCACTTTGTACTGGTTTTTTCTTTTCACATTATTTGTTGTTATTTGATGTTATTTGTTGTTATTTTCTGCTATTTGTTATAATTTGTTGTTATTTATTGTTATTTGTAATATGTTGTTCGATTCATTCGGACTTAATGGGGAGCCACAGAGTATCGAGTCATATATACAATAAACGTTATTATTATATATTACGTTAGGTGAAAATTGTACAGCGATAATTAATATTTGTCCCACTGGCAACTCCAAACATTCCTTCTCTGTATTGCTCGTTGTGTACTTTTCGGCGGACAAAAAGGTTTCAATTAACTGGGCTTGAAAGGATGGATTTTATTGAGCAATAATATATCACTTTGTACTGGTTTTTTCTTTTCACGTTATTTGTTGTTATTTGATGTTATTTGTTGTTATTTGATGTTATTTGTTGTTATTTTTTGCTATTTGTTATTATTTGTTGTTATTTATTGTTATTTGTTATATCTTGTTCGATTCATTCGAACTTAATGGGGAGCCACAGAGTATCGAGTCATATTACGTCAGGTGAAAATTGTTCAGCGATAATTAATTTTTGTCCCACTGGCGACTCCAAACATTCCTTCTCTGTATTGCTCGTTGTGTACTTCTCGGCGGACAAAAAGGTTTCAATTAACTGGGCTTGAAAGGATGGATTTTATTGCGCAATAATATATCACTTTGTACTGGTTTTTTCTTTTCACATTATTTGTTGTTATTTGATGTTATTTGTTGTTATTTTCTGCTATTTGTTATAATTTGTTGTTATTTATTGTTATTTGTAATATGTTGTTCGATTCATTCGGACTTAATGGGGAGCCACAGAGTATCGAGTCATATATACAATAAACGTTATTATTATATATTACGTTAGGTGAAAATTGTACAGCGATAATTAATATTTGTCCCACTGGCGACTCCAAACATTCCTTCTCTGTATTGCTCGTTGTGTACTTTTCGGCGGACAAAAAGGTTTCAATTAACTGGGCTTGAAAGGATGGATTTTATTGAGCAATAATATATCACTTTGTACTGGTTTTTTCTTTTCACGTTATTTGTTGTTATTTGATGTTATTTGTTGTTATTTTCTGCTATTTGTTATAATTTGTTGTTATTTATTGTTATTTGTAATATGTTGTTCGATTCATTCGGACTTAATGGGGAGCCACAGAGTATCGAGTCATATATACAATAAACGTTATTATTATATATTACGTTAGGTGAAAATTGTACAGCGATAATTAATATTTGTCCCACTGGCAACTCCAAACATTCCTTCTCTGTATTGCTCGTTGTGTACTTTTCGGCGGACAAAAAGGTTTCAATTAACTGGGCTTGAAAGGATGGATTTTATTGAGCAATAATATATCACTTTGTACTGGTTTTTTCTTTTCACGTTATTTGTTGTTATTTGATGTTATTTGTTGTTATTTTCTGCTATTTGTTATAATTTGTTGTTATTTATTGTTATTTGTAATATGTTGTTCGATTCATTCGGACTTAATGGGGAGCCACAGAGTATCGAGTCATATATACAATAAACGTTATTATTATATATTACGTTAGGTGAAAATTGTACAGCGATAATTAATATTTGTCCCACTGGCAACTCCAAACATTCCTTCTCTGTATTGCTCGTTGTGTACTTTTCGGCGGACAAAAAGGTTTCAATTAACTGGGCTTGAAAGGATGGTTTTTATTGCGCAATATTATATCACATTGTACTGGTTTGCTTGTCTCGCGTTATTTTCATTCAAGTTTCTGTGTTGATATAACTAGAACAAACTGGTTTAGTGTAACTCGTTTTCATGATTATGAAATAGGGGTTTCTCTGTGGATATTGTGATGAAGGTTTATTCAGATTTTTTTTATAATAGCAATGCAGAACGCTTTGATAGTCTTCCACGAAATCAAAATTCAAAAACGAACTACGAACTCTCGAGTTTTTGAATGACCGATTGTTAGAATATACGAGTATTATACATTATTTTCTCTAATTCACTGAGTTTTTTAATTAATGGAATATTTCCATAGAAATCGTTTATGATTTTTGCATTGAAAATTGTTGGTTGACAGAATTATTTTCTGTATCACAAATTTGGCAGATAATAGATAAATCTGTGACAGGAGAGTTTCGTGTACCAAAATGCAGGGTGGTCCAGATTTTAGTTCAATATTTTTGACGTCATTATAAACATGATATATCCTAACATCTTAATAATATATCCTAATATCTTAATTTTCGAGATACAGAGTGTTTGATAACATATCAGTTTTTTATTGATAACACTAGTATTATTACATTCGTCGTTTTAATTTTTAGGTATTGATGTCTAGATAATGTATTGTTTTGAATAAGGTAAGTGTGTCCTGCCGAAATTCTCCAGTGGAGTAGATATAGGGATGCTTTTTCTATTAAAAATCTATGCCACTTTCTTTTTTTCGAGAAAATTATTCCATTTCTGAAGCCAACAGAGTTCACTTAAAAAATGCTCATGAAATTTTTTTCATAAAATTTACCGTTTTTAAGAAAATCGAGTACAAAACAAATACTACAGAAATGAATTGTGATTCCTCATTTAGTCATTTAGTAAATTCAATTTCAATTTTGCGTCGGTACGAGCTATGTGTTACCAAATTGGCGCATATTTTGAACAATTCTTGTAAAAATTATTTTTTTACTATTAAAGTGTCTGATGAATGTTATTTTTGAAATGTTCAATTGAAAGCCACCTGAAAGCGTTTTAAAAAACTACGTCAATATTTGCACTTTCACTTAGGTTAGAAATGAACTCTGAATGTCGCTCTGAATGTGAATAAAAAGTAATAATGTGCCAATATTTAAGTCGAAATGATTCACACGTGTTAAGTGTGCGCAGAAAAAAAAATACAATTTTGGGAGTCCATCAGAATTAAATTTACGATAATTACTCCTACAACTATTAGTGTTTCAAAAAAGAGAGGTAGAAAACTGAAAAATAATTGGGGTTTGTTTGGTAAAAAATTTTCGTAACGCCATCCATATTTAAGATGAAGAAAAAAAATTTAACAAATTTCTTACAATTTTGCAGAAACTACTGGCAGCATAGTAATGAAATTTTATACGAATATGTTTTGGAAGTTGATACATCCCATGAATTCGTTTTATATCTGACTCTCTTAGAGGGCGCTAGTTACACGGTAGTTACTTCTTCAAAGTAAAATTTATTAATCAAAACTTCAAGTGAACTTAAACAGCATTCAATTTTACACCAAAATAGTACTTCATTACAATACTACCAGTATTTCCGGCAAAATCGTAAACATGAATATAACTTTTTTTCTTCAACGCCCTTTATCTTGAATACGGATGGTGTAACGGAAATTTTTTACTGAAGAAACCCCAATTATTTTTCAGTTCTCTACCTCTCCTAGATACGGAGTCGCTTCTTCCCGAAATGCCCTGTATCTAAATATAGTTCAATATAGAATATGATTGTCCATTTTTAAATTTTGGAAGCCCAAAATTTCGAACCACGGACATTAAGAGCAGTCGATATCTATACCGTATCCCCAAAATTAAAATAATTACGCCACGCCATAAAATATCACTCAAAAGAAACACAGACTCATCAGCGCGCCTACACCGTGACCCTTCGCAAGGGTGCGAATTAAAACGACCTAAGAAAACAAGCGCAGTCCAAACCGATCAAAGGGCTTAGCCGATGGAATTTTCACTAGAGGGGAACACCACGGCCATTAGTGGAATCATTCCGACAGTGCGTAATTGGAAACCACGAAAATAGAGAAATCTAATCCCCATAACGAATTAAGTCGACGCAATGTGTCACACCCGACGCTGACAGAGGCGACGGAGCGTGGACTGCATCCCCACGCCGAGATTCCTGAAGGAGTCACGCCACCACCAAGGGAGCCGGCGTTAAGGCGGGCGACACGGGCAGCAGTCATGCACGCTTGAGCGGGTCGCTAGATGTTGCCGAATAAAGAAGCATTTACGTGATTGAAGTGTTTATATGGCCGAATGGGGGAATGGGTCATTCGGGTTCGGGTCCCGGCCTCGGTTGATCGCAGCGTGATCGGCGGAATGGAAATGTATAAAATCGGAGTGGACGTATCGGCTACGTGTGTTGGTTGGTTGGAAGGGACAAACGAAATTTCATTAAACTGCTAGGTCAGTAAAGTACAGCGGTCAATCAACCTTGGAATGGTGCACTCAGGATGAAGAGGAAACCACTACTTGCAGACTCTTCCAAATGACAAACGAATGCCTAAAGCCCTAGACATAAAAGGCTTTAGACTTATGATCTTTAACGCACAATACTCTAATCATACCCTCAGATCTTCCTTATATTTTCATGTAAGGAAATGTAGCCTGTCGAAAGCAATAAGAATATCCCGCAATGGGAATCTCCGGCCGAGAAACTAAATCGGACACATGAGGATATTGAATCAATTAGACTCAAAACTCCTGGCAAAACCCCTCAGTTATGATGGTAACTACTTGACAAAAAGTCCTCCATATGGTATAACGATGGATCAAAATCAGAAAAAGACACAGGTTTTGGGGTATATGAGTCCAAAACGAGGATCTCTAGAAACCTGGGAAGTGAGCCTCCTATCCTGCAAACCAAGACACTAGCTGTCTACACTTGCATCCAAGGGTGTCTCAAAAGGAACCTCCAAGGGGCGGGCATTTACATCCCTACGGACAGCTAGTCCATGCTGAGGTCCCTGGAATCATATAGCCAAGGGTCTCTATTGCCATGAGAGTGCCGTAATATCATGATTCAAATGGCAAATGGCTAGAGATAATCAAGTAACTCTGCTATAGGTGCCGGAGCATTGAAGGTAATGAAAAAGCCGATTAACTTGCAAAAATAGCATCAAGGTTGACACTTATTGGTCCCGAACCCTTCTGTGGGCTCTGTGCATCAATGAGAGAGGGGCAATAGGAAAACCCTCTGGAGGTGTTGCCCAGGCAAAGAAATTTGTGCTGATTTGACCGACCTATAACAGAAATCTCCTGAAGCTACCATGAGTTGAGCTTCGTCTAATAGTGGGACTGCTGACAGGACACTTTCGGTGCAAATACCTTTTGTATCGCATAGGTAAGTCAGCAGATGAGATATACAGACTCTATGGAAAGGAGGTAGTAACAGCCTAGCACATAGTGTGAAAATGCCCGGGTCTGACTGGCCTAAGAACTAATCACATGGGAAAGTCAGTTCTGGATACTCACGAAGTAATAGCCAAGGCTAGCGATATCAAGCGATGCTGACTGATTTTTTCTGGTTTACAAAATTAATCAGCTAAACATCGACGACATTTGGTTCCATCAAGACGGTGCAACTGGTCATACAGCGTGTTTAACCATCTGCAATTGATTGCAAAATCAATTTGGCGATAACTTCATTTCGGGAAGTTCATACGACATAAGGCCTCTCGATTACTTTATATGGGGCCATGATGAATAATTGGTTTATGTCGAGAAACCAAGAATGTCTTAGGTGAACAGAATCATATTCGAAATAAATGATACCACAAGGTTGAATCGAAATCATCTGAAACACCTACTCAATATTGAGATGATCAGCTTTCTCGTTCAGCTCATCTCGTACAGCTTATGTGCATATTTGCAAAATGTGCAGCAAAGAGAATTACGGCAATACCATCGAATTGTTTATTTTCGAAAACTAAATTGATTCTTTCGTCGAAGAATATCAATCGGCCTTGAGTGAGAAAGCAATGGCGTGAGTGCAGGCGATATGAGGAGGCTCCATTCTTATATCCTCGCGTGATCCAGGACGTGAAAGGGTCATAACTGGTATTTAGTTTGGGATCGTGATAAGACGCTGGATTAGAGTCGCTAATAGGAAACCTTCATGTTCATACTCGAAATGGAAATAACAGTTAAGTCATGGCCCAAATCGCCCCAGAATTGCTGTTGGTTGGAAAGGATTGATATTTCACGTTATCTTGGGATTATGGAACGCGAGATGAACAGATAAGAGCCTGAATGATCACTTCAACTTGCGTTATCATTCCGTTACCACTGGATATACAACGCACTCTTGGAAAGAATTATTGTCAGTTCTTAAAGTAGAGCAGAAATATACAAAAAGTGCTGCTATATTATCTTTGATATTTTTTCTGGAAAATCAATTTGATGAAATATTTATGATGTCAGTGTGTATGTTTTTGAAAACCAAAAAGAAATGGAATGTTAAGACACAATATAATACACAAATAATATATTAATTGTTTACATATCTGTTTTTTAATCTACTGTATTGGTCTTACAAAACCCCTTCTGAAAGAAATTGATTATACAAACTTTCAAGATCCGTTCTTTCAGAGATGAAATCTGGAATTCTTAGGAACTAAACAATAAAACCAGCTTGCTTATATTAAAATATCTACTGAGACGACGCATGATAACTGTGATACCATATTGAAAGACTGAAATCATGTGATATGTCTGCAATATAAAAAATTTATCGCTGTCAAAAGAAAACTGAGAGGTAAACTGAATAATATAAAATACCAAGAGTTGAAAGACATAGGCAACTTGACCTAACAGAAGATGCCAGAGAGCTGACACTTGTCGACATACATAATTGATGAGGTCCTGGATCAACTAGAGTGTGTCTGCCTAGAATAATATAGTAGAGAGTTCCATATGATTCTCAGATGGTGAACCATGTTATATAGGCCTATGGGGTATTAGTTGAATCGTTCTGCCACACAAGGAATATTAATTTTATTGCACTCACGATCCGATTATAATATACAAAAAAAAACAAATTCAATATTCCAATCCACAAGGTGTTTCCTGAGTATATTTAGCAAATTGAGACTCTGTTGCTGACCTCAAAGGAAGAGAAAAGTTCTTATAAAATTTTTTCGACAAATTCATAATAATTGATATATTGAAGTAACGTTTGATAGGAAGAGAATTAAATTTTCTCTCAGTTTGCCTCTTTCGTCACGACACTAACATGTCTTCTCGGTCATTTGAAAGTTTATACAATCCAGAATATTTGTGTGGAAGAGATATTATTGAAAGAGGTGACTGCGAGCAATTTTCCTATAAGCATATTCCGAATGTTTTTATTTCAAATTGTCTGCTTTGAGTTTGATATCTATTATTAGTTATTTTAGCAATTCAAAATGTAATACTAAGCCCTTGTAATACTGGGAACATAGTATCCTAAGAACATCATGCTGAGGCTATGTCACAATAAATCACGCGCATGAGTCTGTATGATCGAACTCTATCTACAGAGCAGGTACCAAGGTACTGCCGCTCTAACGAGGTGACTTTCGATCCGGCCCTCACTGGTATCACTTCGACTCAGATCCTGTATAGTAAGTTGGTTCAACTGTGTTATAATATACACTGCATCCTGGGTAATGAACATTTCTTATATTAGAAACTTTAGATAATTTAACAGATATAATTACCTCGCTAGCAGTAATGAAGAGAGAACAGCATTATTATGGTATTGAAGGTTATTATGATATAAAGCTGATAGTCAACTCCTAATCATTATGTGACAGTTGGCTGAGTTGGCTCAGCAACCAATAAGCAACATCAAGCCTCTTAGCAATTGAGATATCCAAAAAGGAAGATCAAGCAAAAAATTATAAAACTTCGATTTAATATCCAAATCTATATTCCATCCATCTGTCCCCAATATGCATTGCATCCTGACACATCAATTACGTCCCCACCCGTCCCAAAATCAACACGGCAACCCCCTCATAATTCCCCAATACACGAATCCAAGATGACGGATATAATAATCCTATTTTGAAGGACCATGCCTCCGAATCAACCCTCTCCAGAAGTTATATGTCAAGCAGAGTCTCCATAATTCGGGAATTATGAGTCAGTGCACCGTCTTGTTGAACATTTAAACTCTCTCAAAGCACGTCTTTCATTAATTGCGGCCTAATATTCTCCGAGATATGAAAATATTGATCTGTGCCGCCCGGGTAGGGAATCGGTATCGCTCCGACGAGTATTCGCTTAAGACTCTTGTTTCGGAATTGTTTGACGAACGAGAGGGGATAAATCTATAGGTAATACGTTTAGGGCGAGCCCTGACGAAGTTGACAAATCCACAGTCATTAGACTCGAGACGGAATGAATTATTCAATTTGGCACCGGAGAAATCCCGAATGTGATTCAGGACAAATGCCGTTTTGAGTCTTTTGAACGGATGTCGGTGCTTCGACTACCCTTCAGGATTATTATTTTCAATGAAAAACCTTCGGAATCTCTCAAGCAAAAAATATTTCTAACCCTAAACGAATTCTTTACTTCAAGTTTCGCAAAGTTAAGCCTCCAAAAATACAAAATACAAGAAGAGAACTGACTACACAATATGGCAATGATACATCTTGATATTGTAGGTATCCAATGCGAGAAACAGAGATGATATCCCTTCACTTATGAAAAATAGATGTAGAAATACAATAGACGAATAAAGATATAATGATGAGGATATTTTTTGATCAATTCTCTTTCTAGCATCGCATTAATGAAGGGGAGATACAAGTAGAGGTATTTTGTAGGCAATAGAAGTGAGGTATATTTTTTTGTATATGTGAAAAAAAAATTTCAAATGACAATTCTTACTACGAAAGAGACTATTATATGAGGGTTTCAATTTTCTCTTTTATCTGATTGGACTTTCAATGTTCATGGAAGGAAAAAGGGGAAAAATTGCCGCTTTCCGTTTTACTTTCGGCATTCTCTATGCTTCTTTTTCCAACACATCTCAAGATACCGACTTGCCAAATGTGAAGTTAAGATTTTTTTTATACTATTTTTGTTGGTTGATTTATTTGGACTAGGGATTCACAATCTTAAAATTCGGAATGAAGATTCGGGTTATTATTTCGTATGAACAAACTGAATTTCAACTTTGTCCCATGTGCGGGTCAAGAAAATAATAGGTATTTCTTTCAATATATCTAGTTCTGTTGTGGCAATCGAAATAAAATTCAGAATTAAGTTTGAAAATATTATTTTATATCTACACGCATAATTTAAATACTATTGTCATGAAATATTGGATTTTCTTCAAACATTTTTCTGAATTTATTTTTATTTCGATATCAAACTGAAATTTTTCAGGAATCTGGAAATTGATATTTTGTATTCACACCCCAAATCTCAACTCAAAAACAGCACAAAACGTCAGTTTTGTGCTCACGGTGATTCCTTCTTGTAATTTTTCTACAATTTTCTCAGGTTTCAATGAAACGATTAACAGGAAATCTGTGACTGCAGAACAGAAACAATTTCCAAGAAATGAAGATATACATAATATGCAATAATGAAATGCAAAGCCTCAACAGGAGTTATGAATGCTTAACGCCCAAAAAAAAATTTTGGTGATTCAATGTAGTATTCAATAAGAGCTTTCGAAATGATAATGAAAAAAGAAATTTTGCCTTTATTTTACGGATTGGATGCTATCAAAAGGTTCTCATATTCAAATTGCAAAATACGCTGGAATGAAAGAATTTGCAAATTTTTTCAGGCATGGCATACCAATTCATTCTACAAACTCACTGCTCTAAAGAGAACACAGAGAAATTGAGTATTAGGCAGAACTCTGAAGTGGAATCAGTTTCATATGGGCATATTGTATTTCATTCAAAATCAAAGAGTGGTCAATGAAATACCTATATGTAAAATTTCAATCATGAAAATAATTGTTGATCGCTAGTTCAGAAATCGATATCAGAAATGATTGGGAATTATCTTTAATGGCTTTGTCGATTGCTTCAAAAGTAATCTGATGACTTTCGAAAAGAAGAAAAAATCAGTGTGTTCATACTTGGAAAATCGGTGCTTTTTTTGAAGAGTTTATTGAATTTCTGATCAGGTAATCGATATCATGGTGAAAAATCAATAGAGTGTTTTTTATTTGTTTAAAAATTATTTATATTGTGAAATCATGAAACTTACTACAAAAAGCTGACAAACTGTCGCACTGGCAAAATGATGATTACAATGTTTTTGCAACAAACAATTCTGAAGATTCGTATTACAATGAAACAAAACGAAATAAACCTAATCAATGCCCAAATACTATTGATAAATATCACAGACTCAAGTGATGACATTCAACAGAAATTAATTGGTTAAAAAGTGTCCCCTGCATCTTAATATCGTTACCTGTTAGTGTGTACATTACCATATTAGTAGTATAGTATCATATTACATTAACAGTTAGAGTAGATTATCTCCAGATTAGTCATATAGATAATGTAAACTTGAACTATTTTAGCTCATTAGCGCTACCTAAGATAAACACCTCTGAATTGCCGAATCTCAGTGATCTCGCGAGCATCTTGTTAAATAAAGCAGAGTGAATTGAATTAGCGTTATATGATACGAAAACTTTAAACTGGGGTTTATCACAGACATGAGAATATAAAATCCTTTCAAATTCTGAAAAATTTGAGAAAACATCACATCGCTTGAATTGATGTTATATTTAATATTCTATAGATTTTTATAATTTTACTATATACAGGGTGAGTCACGAGGAACTGTATCGGGAATCCCAAATTCGTTGTTTAATGAGGGGATCTCAGATTCCCTTTGAGCTAGAAAAAATGATTGGCTAATTTTCGGGCTCGCTTTCTGAAAGAATTAATTTGATGAATAACGCACCTTCATTAATTCAACTGTTTTTAAGCTATAAGAGGAAATTGAAAAATGGCATGAATGAAAAGTTCTCATAACTTCTTTATTACTGGTGCTAAAAAGATGAAACAAAAAAATTCTATAAGCACTTTTTCTGTAGAATCTATTGGTGTACTTATTTGTTTTTCATTGCAATTTTATTTTTAATCAAATGTAAAGCATAAAAATTTCTATAACAAATAAAATATTTTGGTATATAATTTTCTTATAAAACATTTAAATCATTACAAGTTTCAGTTTCACACGGCAAATGACCCACGTGACTTTCTATTATAGTCTGTGATAATATCTTCAGATTATCAAAATATTCGGTGGCCACCAATGTTTTCGGATTCAACACCGTTAGATTTTTTACAATAGAACATTTTCAAATTGATGAATGTAGTTCTTTGAAAGTAACCAAAAGAAAAAACTAATGGTGTTAAATTTGGAGACCATGGTGGTCATTGACATTATAATTATCATTTTAATGGGAATTTTTCGGCGCCAATACTGAAAAAACATCAATAACAACATTAACTCTCTCATATCTACCACACCAAAAAAACAGCACCTGCTCCGATGATAATACAGAACTTTCTTCTTCCGATGAAGAATCTTGCAGTAGGGCATGCAAAATTTCAGTATCGCTTCGAAAACTAGTTTGATGTGCTTTATCGCAATTCGGAGTGATGGGCCTTTATTTTTTCGAAGAGCAAAATTTCACCGTCGCAGTAACTTCCCAGCGTTATGTGTCAATGTTGGAAACCATCCCGCAGCCTGAATTGGAAGAACTTGCTGGAGAACACGATTTGGGTGATATCTGATTCCAGCAGGATGGCGCTATAGCCCACACAGCTCGAACTTCATTAGATGTTTTGAGACAGATGTTCCAAGGGGCACTGGTTTCACTGAGAGGGGACGTGGTTAGCTAGCGCGCTTGCATATTTGAGCATCTGTGACTTCTTCCTTTGGGGCCACCTTGAAGATAAGGTCTTCGAACATCGTTCACCCAACATGCCAAATCTCAAGCTGTGAATAACAGAAAAAATCTAGGCCATACCGCTCGAGATATACCGAAAAGCGGTCGAAAACTTTTAAAATCGACTACATTAGTGTGTTGCTGCTGACGGCCGCCATCTCAGTGAAAAAATTTTCAAAACTTGAGCGAAAAAACTATATTTTCTTCTGCTTCGAATGCATGAAACCGTTTGTTTCTAACTTTCACAATTTTTGCTAAATAACCCTTCGAAACTCGTCAGTCGGCTCTGCCGCACCCTGGATTATAAATTCGAATAGAAAAAACTGAATCCACATGATCATAAATACCAAATCTCAAGATCCAATCAGCCAATATCCCCCATACTCTGACATCTTTCATTCATACCAATTCGAGCCCTACCCTCGGCACATGCGGCACACAATTCGACTCATATTCGAGAACTGTTCGAGAGGTCCGTGTTTTACTCAAGACATACATAACGACGTGAAAATCATAACGACCGACGATATTCAATGATCCGGAATAATGCGAGCCGAATGGAATGAAAACGCACTTTTCCATTGAGACTGGCGGAAGTTGAAGTGGCGCTTGTACAGAGAGACGATAGCGATGGGTGGAAAGCCCCGACAGACATGCCCTTATATCTCCGTTTCCAAGGGCCATAATCGAAATCCGTCGAGAACATTTCGCTCCCCTATAATTACTGTTGCGAAAATTATCTTCCATGTGGAAGAATTATTGGCACTCGTGGACTTTTTACCGTACGATTACTGGGTAGATTTTCAGTCATATGGCGGTTTATCATCTAATAGGAGTACGAAAATATTACTTTCTCTATTTCAGTATCGTAATGAGTTCATAACAGTATGATAGTATATTCTAAAACGAGTTTCAGAACGGGGTCCTATTCCAACACGAATGCGAAATTCGAAAACGAGCGACTAATGAGCGAGTTTTCCAACGCATGAGTGTTGGTATTGCCTTCTGCAACGAGTATCAGACGATATTTTCTCTATTTCAAGTTTTGTGAAATATTGTCGAAATTCAATGAAAAATTCAGATTATATCCTAGTGACTTTTGTATTGTATATTGGCAGTTGGTGTGACTATTACGAAAATTGACAGATTACGGAAAATGAAATGTATGTTTCGAATTTTGAAATTCCATACTATTTCTTAGAAATAACAATAACGCATTAAATTTGTGAATTATGTCTGACAAGACCGATTTAACAACACCAGAATTAAGAGAAATTGCGAATAATGTTGCAAATCAATTCACTATATCCCACTTATATTGACAATTATTGACGTTTGTTGAAATTTGATAGGATTGGAAGTCAGTATAGACAACCACAAAACGTAAAATATAACTGAAAACGATGCTGTAATGAGTTCATTACAGCACTGTTTTTAA
Organism: Harmonia axyridis; assembly: GCF_914767665.1. Classification (NCBI taxonomy): domain Eukaryota; kingdom Metazoa; phylum Arthropoda; class Insecta; order Coleoptera; family Coccinellidae; genus Harmonia; species Harmonia axyridis. Next base: position 18,261,918 of record NC_059502.1, read on the forward strand.
ATCTGTAATGAACACATTACGATCTGAAATAGAGAAAAATAATTATGACCGTACGATTGAAATTCAAATTTCGTAATCTGACAGTTTTCGTAACAGTCACACCAATTGCCAAGATACAATTCAAAAGTCATTAGGATGTGTAATCTGAAGTTTTCATTGAATTTCGACAAAATTTTACTGAAATGAAGAATTTATCGTCTAATACTCGTTGCAGAAGGCAATTCCAACACTCACGTGTTGGAAGACTCGCTCTTCCGTCGCTCGTTTTCGAATTTTGCATTCGTGTTGGAATAGAAACCCATTCTTCAACTTGTATTAGAATATACTATTCACTACTTCAGTATCGTAATAGTTCATCACAGTACTAAAAACAATGATGTTATGAGTTTATGACAAAATCGTTTTCAGTTATATTTTTCGATTTGTGGCTGTCTACTTTGACTTCCGAACCTATCAAATTTCAAAACAGTTCAGTTGTCAATATTATATAATTTGGATATAGTGTAATGATTTGCAACAATATTCGCAATGCCTCTTAATTCTGTTGGTGTTAACTCGATTTCGTCAGACGTAATTCACACATTTAATGCCTAATTTTTAATTATTTCAAAATTCAAAAAGAACGATTCAAATTCAATAATCTGTCAATTTTCGTAACAGTCACACCAGCTACCAAAATACAATACAAAAGTCACTCGGATGTATATCTGAATTCTTCATTGAATTTCGATAATATTTCACAAAACTTGACTGAAATAGAGAAAATATCGTCTAATACTCGTTACAGAAGGCAATTCCAACACTCATACGTTTGAAAACTCACTTCTTCGTCACTCGTTTTCGAATTTCGCATTCGTTTTGGAATAGGAGCCCATTCTGCAACTTTTCTTTAGATATACTAATAATAAACAGAATATTTAGAAGAAAAAATGCTTCGATGATTGTAGCTCCATGCTTCGACTTCCTTCGCTTCTAGTGGTAGTACTCACCCTAAAAGCAATTTTATATCTAATTATAGTTGAGGGAACGTTTTCAACCGAAAGTTGATCAACTGTTCCTGATCTCTGAAGTATTCACAATCTGTTATACAACAGATATAAACCCAAAATTGGCACATTCTATAAAATAATTATTTCCCTCCATAAACCTCATAGGACTATTTCATAAACATTCTAGTAACTGATGAATAAATTGAAATGTCTGATAAATAAAAAATAAATATCAAAATATGGAATAATAATTTCATTCGAAATAGTGGTTTTATAACGTCTGTGAACTAATTAACATCTTAGTATGCATACAATTTTACGATTCCGGAAAAATTACCTCCTCGTGCGGGACCCCGCAACCTCCGAATCTCAAGTCTAGTGCTCTACCAACTGAGCTACCGGTAATAATGTGAGATTCTCAGTTGCTGTTGGTCCAATGGGTAGGCAGGAGGTCGCAACAAAGGGATTTCAGATTACGAAAAACTGTCCAACCATTTGTTATTTGAAATATTGAAAGTTAAAAGAGATGTTCCTGTGACGATGAGACACAGTGAAAAAGATTACAATGAACACAACCGGTTTTACTAACTGGTACAAAAGCTCTAGACTTCTGAGAACTCTCACAGAAAACTAGGACTATCGGTATATAAAACATTGGAACATCTACTAAGTGTATTATCATTTAAGAAAATGAATTCGAATGTATTTATCTTTTCCTTCGGAAAACTGAAAGCGAAGACTGCAAGATTTGTACAGGCGAGAACTTCCGAAATTATATAATGGACTGAAGACTGAATTCGAATCAAATTCAAGTAATACTCCTTTCAATTGCTGGCTCAAAGATAACTTCGAGAGGCTAATTTGAACGAATAATCCTCCTGAACTCGTCGAGAATTTCCCAAGAATGAAGAAGGGTACATCTGTTGAGGTCCTGAAAGGTGAAATAATATTGAAACTATGCTTGGCTAGAAACAGTTATGACTCATCGTTTTCTAAGTTGTAACCTGGTAATTGTGTTCCATTCTGGAATCCTGCTGAATTCCCTTGAATTGTTAGCTTTGAGGGTGGAATCTATTACCGTCAGAAGTTGAGAAATCCCTTTTGTATTATCATCTGGAGGATTGTTTCTAGAGAGTGATTACTGTGATTTGAGGGTGAATACTTTGGATTTCAACACTGAGACGTCATCGATCTAACAATTCAGATACTGCCCATTATCTTAACTAGTCATAACATTCAGTTTAAACCATTTTAAACAACTTTTTTTCGAATATATATGTGCGTCTGCAATTCTTCAAAACAGCCTCTATTCTTATCTGATACTGAAGAAATTGTGTCTTGGTTTTCGGTATGAATCGTTGATTCTAATATTTCTAAACGCAAATACGATTTCCGGAATTATTATTGAAAATAATAAAGATCATAGTTTCGCCAATAAATCGAATCAAATTATTTTACTGACTTCAAAAGGTTCTAAAATGATACTCCCGCCCTATCAAATAATCCAATCCAATCACCAAATGGTATTTTAATCGTATTTGTGGGAATAGACTTGAATATCAATAAGAATGTTCTATTGATTGAAAACGATTATTTGACTAGAACAAGAAAAAATTAGTCGAATCCATATAAGGAGAATACAGTGGTCGTTCAGATATATAGGGTTAGAACTATTTAGAGGGGCACTACAGGAATATAGAAAACCGTTAGAGATACAGTTACGTTAGATTACAAAAAAGTTGCGTTATTTAGGGATTAATGTTGGTTTTAACAAATCGAAAATATCAATAACAATAACAATATTTTATTGATTTCCCATATATACAAAGTATATATATATACATATATACAAAGTATCTCCAATGGTTTTCGAGATATCTCGAAAAAACTGATAATCGAGATTTTTTTTTTCTGTATAACAACTCATTTGTGTCTAGAGATAACTCCACGAAATTCGGTTTGTAATCATTAACCAATATAGAGATTTTAATGATGTCGTCAATTTTTTCTGTTTGCCATTGTTTTAGAGAAGCGATAGTCAATTTTCTTTCTCATGGACGCCATATTGGTTCTTATGAGGTGATAAAGAAAAAAATACGATTTCAACAATGTATCACACTCTACAAAAATATCGACTCTAGCTCCACAAATTTGAAGAGTTGTTATGTGAAATCATCAATTGACTATCGCGTCTCTGAAACAATGGAAAACAGAACTAATCTGAAGACACCATTAGTTTATCTATATTGGATAATGGCTATAAACCAAATTTTGTGAAGTTATCCATAAAAACCAATGAGTTATACAGAAAAAAAGAAAATCTCGATTTTCAGTTTTTTCGAAAAATCTCGGGAACTATTGGAGATATTTCGGATCTGTCCACACCAACAGACTCAACCCTAACTAACGCAACTTTTTTGTAATTTAAGCCACCTTGTCTTTTTAACGGTTTTCGATATCCCTGTAGTGGCCCTCTAAATAGTTCTAACCCTGTATATTGTTGTATTTTACATACAATTCGTGTTAGCATCACTGATACAGACTAATTCTATGAGTTAAAATTTCACGGAGATTTTTTCCTGGACGAATTTTTCAACATTTTCATAGTAGTTAACATCACAAGAAATTCTATTTGCAATGCAAAATCTTATCAAATTCTTTGTTTGAATTCATTATTTGCTAGCATATTATTGCAGCTCCGCTCAAGAACTATAATCAGTATTTTTGAATGATGTTTATCATTCCAGAAAAAACGAAAATAATACTTATTTCTGTTGTTATTCGGGATCACCTGTGTTGATGGCATATGTCTTCATTAGAAAAATTAGGTTTTTATTATTCTAATTGCGGACAGAAAGTACAATTTGTCTCAAAAGAAATTTTATATTACTTTAGTTCTGGGATTGCAGTTATTTCTTCAGGTGAAGATAATTTTTTCAGTATCATTGTATAAAATGAACTCGATTGAAATGACAATAAATTATGTTGAAGCTTAGTTTTGTTAAGACAAAAAAAATCATAAAGTGAAATGATTGATAATTTACTGACAGGAAATTTAATTCATGGTTTATTCAATTATATTGATGACAGACGAAACCAATGAGAGAGCTCCAAGAATTCGATATTACATTGAACCATCACAAATTTGTTGACTTGAGGAGTCTTCACTACCAAAAATAACAATAGATGATGTGAAATTCCAATTGAAACAATCTGAAAATGATATTGACTTAATAACGCTAAGAATTCTGCGCCATTTCGGGTTTAGTGGAGGTAGTCGCACTTATAGTTTCCATGGAAACTCAAAAAAAATATGCCATTATTCCGTTCACATTTATTCGATTCCATAAAAGGAGAAACAGTTTTTTTCGCGACCGTGTGACTCGTTTGTTTATAGAGAAATAAAAGTTGAACTCTGCTACTCTAATCAGAGATTCCCATATACCTTTGAAGCGGATTTTGTAACCGAAATAAGCTCGCTGAAATTCTCAACCCTATACAAGCGGCAGAATGAGAATGTATGGAAATTTCTTTCCACCCTCATACCGCAGCTAGCATCAAATGAATGCTTCACGGTTTTGTGAACTGCTCTACAGCCGTGAGTTGTGCCTTCAATGGAATTCCATTTAAACAACGCCACGTTCATAAGCACATCCCCCATCAATGGAATTCCATTCGGCTAACAAAGGGTTACCTTATGAATTTTGGTTTTTGTATTATCGCCCTCATACCGTAGACATCAACCTATTAGAATTCTGGGCTCTTAATGATAATTTTTACCTTTACGAGAAGATAGCAATCAAGTGTAAAACTGATGAAAGAAGGTTTATGAAATTAGCATATTCGATTCATAAACCAACTGTATGTAATTTGTTCAATATAGTTTGGTTGAATTTCGAATATTTTGATTTACGATGAAGCTTCAACAAATAGATTAACATCAAGAATCTGTAATTATAATTAAGTTTATAAGACGTTGAAAATTCAATTGTTTTCAAATTAAGAAATTAAATAACTAAAATCATTTCAATATACTTCATAGCCCTACACACCCTGATATCCATTGTGAAATTGTCTTCTTCTAGTCAAGGATTGATATAGGTCATTGGAAGTATCAAATCAAGTTCATATTTTTTTATGGAATTCTGACAAGAAGAACTGACAACATCGTAGAGTGAAGAGTACAACTTTAGTGAAATATTATACACTTGTAGTTCATTTTCTTTGCCTGGTTTCAGCAATTATTCTTTTTGGATTGTAGTTTGATTCCTCGATACATGTTCTTAACAAAAGTTTACTTTTCACTATTTTACTCATCCCTGTGAATAACAAAAAAAAACCGACAACTGAATTTGAACAGTTATATTCCCGAGGAATCAAGCAATAATTAAAGAATAGATATCATCAAAATCAAAATCAAAAAGACCGAAGCCCATATCTTCGTCTTCACTTTCGGATTCCTCCTTTTTCTCTTCTTTCTTTGCCTCTGGAGCAGCTGCAACAGGGTCGGCAGATGCAGCGGGAGCAGCAGCAGATGCAAACTTGCTGGGATCCTTGAGGTATTCCTTGATTGTTTCAGCTTCCTTGAATTCAACGTCCGTAGCAGCAGCAATGGCAAGTAGGTTCTTGAATCCATTGGCAAGGCTGTGTGGAGCAGAAGCCATAGTTGGATAGTTGATAGCCAAAGAGACGGAAGCAATGTTTTGAACTCCAGCCAAGAATTTCTCAATAAGATCTTCGTTTATAATTGCTAAAATCGGCGGAAGGGTTCAAAAGAAAATAAACAACAAACTTCATCGAGATTTTATCCGTTGCCCAAATTTTGCCGGTGTGTAGAAGTCCAGTGTGAAATCGAAAAACTTTAAATAAACGATACTGATAAACGTCAAAATGGAATAGTTGCAATGAAAAATTCACTTATTGAACAGAATTTGTTCCAAAAATGGTTGTTTCTTAGTAGTCCCATTCACGATGAGGAAAAAAGGCATTCAAAATAAATGAAATTCACTAGTTCGACATACAGGGTGATTCACCATAAACGGTCTATTACATGATTATGGAAAACATATCATAATTGTGTGCAATTTGCATATTGGGGTTTGAAATGATGATATTTCTCCCTGAAATATTTCCTGACGTCTAGAACTTCCGATTGAAACGGAAGCACCCTACTACTTTTTATTTCAAATGGCAACCCCAGTTCATTATTACATCATAACATAACTAATTTTTCCTAAAACTGCTATGAAAAGTAGCGCATTCTTCATAGCTCACTCAATTTCAAAACTTTGTATTGCTCATACTGTGGGAAATATTATTTCTCACGGCACTTTGTCCACACCTCGCTTGGTAGACCAATGAAATTGGGCTTTTGAGTGGTTTCTATGGAAACGCAATAAATTAGCACATACTGTCTACGAAGGCCATTTTGATTTGAATCAAGTCCATTACTTGAATTATTGAATTTGTGCAGTTATAGGAAAAATATAGAGTGCAACATGTAGAGAAAGTCCTTTTCTCGCTCGTGTGTTTGCGGCACTCGCCTTTCAGGCTCGTGCCACAAACTTCCACACAAGCGAGAAAATTTGGACTTTCCCCACTTGTTGCACAATATACTATAATGACAATTTCAGCAATATACTATAACTGTGATATAAACTGAAGGGTTCATGAGTTCTTATGGAAAAAATGGTGACGTCGAGGACTCACATTTTGTTGAATATTTCTGCAGAAACCGTTTTTTCGAGAAAACCTAAACAACTTAAATTTATCAAATTTCAAAATTTTCAAATTAAAACCTATATTTTTCAGTCAATTCTACGTATGAAAAATACTTAAAATGAAAACTTTGAGCGTTATTGAGGAAAAACATGAAATAAAGCAGAACAGCAATTCCTACCTCAGTGAAGTAGTCTGTGACTCCCAGAAAACATAGAAAAAACTAGTCGATGTTTCGATAATTAAATTTGGATTTCATGAATTGTAATAAATTATTCGTAATTGAAAATTTTATTGATTTATGGATTCTCAACAATTCCAACGAACAATTGATATCAATTCAAGAAATGTCAATTTCAGTTATACAAACATTGAATTTTAGTTTCTTTCTGAGTTTTCCGGAATCACGCACTTCTCCACTTAGTTAGAAATTGTGGTTCTTCCTTATTTCAAGTTTTTCCTCGATAGCTTTTGAAGTTTCCATTTTAGGTTTAGGGTTAGCTCAAGTAACGCCCTCTATTTATAAAAAGAATTGACTAATAGAATAAAAAATATGGGTTGTAATTTGAAAATCTTGAGATTTGATGAATTTGAGTTCTTCAAGTTCATGACCTTCTCATAAACACCCTGTACATTTTTGGTCCAAACCACAAACAGTCTCATAATACTAGGTGTTGGCAGAATCGAAAATAATAAAAAAATTTGTCTGCAGAAATATACAACAAAATGTAAGTCCTCGTCGCAATCATTGTTTTTATAAGAATCTCATTAATGCATAAACCGTTGAGTTTATACGCAAGTTAAGTCATATTGCTGAATTTGTCATTAATTAAGCTATCTGAAGATGCGATAATATACTAGGTGTGCCATTCGAAATAAGAAAGAATTAGTTTGTTTCAGGTTTAACCAGAAGTTAAAAAGGTTTGAAAATATTTCTGGCAGAAAAATCATTTTCTCAAACCCAAATATGCAAATTTTTAGCACAAATTATGATGAGTTTTCCATAAACGTCTAATAGGCCATCGCGCTGAATCTCCCTTTATAAGGTCCCTCTTAGGTAACAAATCCACTAAATTATAATATCGCTTCTTTTCATTCAAATGAACCTCTTCATAACACCTCCAGATCCAAAATTCAAATAATCCACAGAATTCGTATTCACAAACATTCATAAAATTTTCATTCGCACTGATAAAAATATGTTTATCCCGAAACGTTGTTTTTCCTCTTACGTAACAAACCCGGGCCAATATCGGCCTCTTCCTTTTATTCAAATGTTACGTCAACACGGCCCCCCCCTTCTCCCATATTCGAATTAAATTCGTGCCCTTATTATTCACAATTTCGGTTCAATTCAATCCGAGAATAAAACCAATCTTACCTCTCTTCCCGATCTGTTTTTCCACCGCTTCCATTCGACTAATCCGGGCCTCCAATAATCCACCATGTACTCTTCGGCATACTCTCTCCCCTGCCCGTTGCCGTATCTGCCCTGAGTCCTGGTTTCCGTTATTACATGCAATTTTTCCAGATCGATCTCGAGGTATTCCTTGGCCTCCCTGGAAATTATATTCCTGGGACACCAGGCACCGCCGTTTTTGTTGTTACGTAGCCTGAAACAAAGGATAAAAACATAAGTTCACTTTGAAGTCGGTAAACAACCTCGGGAGTCTCAAAAAGAGGCGCTCTGAAGGGAATGGATTAGTTTGGTGATGTTGAAAATATTCTGAAAATCCATCAATAAATGACTGAGAAATAGATTATTCAAATTTACGTATTTTAGCGCGGAACGTCTTTGGTCAGTGACGTCACGGCTCTTGCCTGAGATCGCTACACCATAAATTATGTTTAAATACTCGCGCCGTTTGTAGTTGTACAGTGTAGTTTTAACTCGAGTTTTGTTTTTATGTCACCATAATGGAAGAAGGCTTCGGACAAAGTGACAATTTGCCTAAAATAGATATATTCACAGTGATGGAGTTTTTTTCTTCAAATCCATCTTATGTCAGTGCAAAAATAAAAGGAGTTAAACTTTTCAAGTAAGTATCTACTTCTGAGTTTGCTTCATCATGGTTCAACTTATAACGATGATTTAAAAAACGTTTCATAAACAGTTTGTAGTTGAGTACTGGTTGTTGAAGTCTATCAATGGCAAAACATATTTATGTGAGGAGTAAAAAGTAAAAAGAGACAAAAGTAATTTATATGTATGTATATAGTAAGTTATTTCAGCCATCGTGTAACGAACAAAACACGACACGAACGGCACAAGTGATTGTACACCAATGAATTCGTAAGCACTTTGCGAATACCAGTCGTCTAGTGTGTGACGCCACGGCACTTACACGTACTATGAAATTTTTCTTCCAAGCGCAACTTCAAAGTCCCATAACTTTTTCATTTCTAGAGATATTTCAATGATTCTTCCACATTTTTGTTTCATTTTACTTAAATATTTAGAATTAATCCTTAACAAAAAAAATGAAAACTAGTCCATTGCGCTTCCATCTGCTTGACAGCCATTTTTCATCCAGATCTAATCCTCATTGATTACTGGCTTATTATTAGCCGGTCATAGAAATATCATCTCAGTATTTTTGCAGTTATATAAAACCCGTAAGTGTTATACGCAGTTTCCAAAATTCAATTTTCTTCATTTTATAGTTACTTTCCTAACAAGTGTGGAAAGTGATACTTTTCCGCAAGAGACTGCATTTGGTCGAGCTGTCAAATGCGGAAAAGGCACTTTCCACATGAGTTAGGAACAAGATTTTTCCTACTCGCTCAAATGAAACACTTTCACGCAGAGTTTTCGTCTGGAAACTGACTGACGTTTCAAGAATAGTATATTGTGCAACAAGTGGGGAAAGTCCAACTTTTCTCGCGAGTGTGGACGTTTGTGGCACAAGCCTGAAAGGCGAGTGCCGCAAACACACGAGCGAGAAAAGGACTTTCTCCGCATGTTGCATAATATACTTTTCCTACAACTGCACAAATTTCAATTATTCAAGTAATGGACTTGATTCAAATCAAAATGGCCTTCGTTGATAGTATGTGTTATTTTACATGGTTGCCGAAGAAATATTGTACGCAACACGCCCGAAAATGGTTTTCTTGGACTCACAGACTTCCAGGACTCGCTTACGCTCGTCCTGGAATTTTGTCTATTCGTCCAAAAAAACCCTATTTTCCGGACTTGTTACGTAAATTACTATTTTATGCGCTCAGCCGCATGGAGAAACGTTTGAATTTTATGATTGGCGCATAAAGACATGCCGAAATTTTATGATTGATGCGACTCTTTAAATCTGCGTGCGGAAAAAACTCTTGCTATTCACTTTCCGCACGCATATGCATGCGGAAAGGTTGGTTTTCGTTATTAAATGCTATTTTTCCAGATCGATCTCGAGGTATTCCTTGGTCTCCCTGGAAATTATATTCCTGGGACACCAGGCACCGCCGTTTTTGTTGTTACGTAGCCTGAAACAAAGGATAAAAACATAAGTCTACTTTGAAGTCGGTATACAACCTCCGGAGTCACCGAAAGGGATGCTCTGAAGGGTTTCATGAGTTTTGGTAAATTAAATGGGAAAATGAGACGTATAATGAAGCATGAAATGCGAGAAAGGAAACTTTGCTGGGAATTATTATATTTCGGGTAGCATGTAAATGGCAATCTGCGGCGATGTTAATTTTTTGTAGGAATCTCCACTTTATGTTTCTGAAGGAGGACAGTTGGTAAAGGATTACAGAGTTTTTTTTTTAATTCGATGCTTCCCTTATCTTTCAACTTTGAAGCGAAATGAATTAACATTTTCTTCTTCAGATTTTTTAAAAAAAGGCACTGAGTAGGATTGATAGTTAACAATTATTTGGAAATTTATTGTCAACTACTACATTAATAAGAATTCCACGAAAATACTTCAAATTATATATGTTTGTTTAAACTAAATGTTGTAAAAGAAAGACAGTTTCCTAAAGTAAAACTACCTCACCGTTGATGTTTCTTGTAACTTAGCCTGAATGAAATAGTGAAACAAATAGTCGACTTCAAAATCGGAACAAAACTTTCACTTCACAATTTCTTTCTATGGGTCTTATGATTTTCCCAGAGAATTCCGAGTATTTTTGTATATCGAACAGCATCCTTTCATATAATTTTCGTCTAAAATTCAAATCACTGGACTAACACTAAGGAACACTAAGGAAGTGGTGAATTTATAATCAAAATTCTCCTACTCTTGATATTTACAAATTTGACACATTTTATGTGAGTATTGAAAAAAAATATTCATGAAAAAAATATCGAAATTTCATTTCAAAAATTTCATTAAATTAAGAAAAACGATTATATCAAATCAGCTCGGTACGATTGCTTCATCTCCCTTTGTTAATTTCGAGATCATGCCGTGAATAAAAAGTCCTTCGAAAGATCACAAAAACAAAAAAAAAATCAACACGATGATTCACCGTTTGAAATTCCGCTGCCCCACAATAACATGCAGATTTGAAGAGGCCAATAATGGCAATTATTAGAAATATCGAGCGGTCCTCTTCACAATTCCATTCTATCGAGCTGTATGATTTTCCCAGAGAATTCCGAGTATTTTTGTATATCGAACAGCATCCTTTCATATAATTCTCGTCTAAAATTCAACTAACTTGACTGCAAAGATAGGGAAGTGGTGAATTTATATTCAAGACTATCTTACTCTTGATATTTGAAGAATTGAAATAGTTTTATGTGAATATTGAAAAAAAATATTATTTCAAAAAAAATGCCGAAATTCCATTTGAAAAATTTCGAAAATTAGAAAAAAAACAATTATATCAAATCCAATAGGTACGATCGTTTCATCTCCCTTTGTGTATTACGAGATCATACCGTGAATAAGAAGTCCTTCGAAAGATCACAAAAAAAAATTTCACCACGTTGATTCACCGTTTGAAATTCTGCCGCCACACAATAACATGCAGATTTGAAGAGGCCAATAATGTTAATTATTGGAAATATGGATCGGTCCTCTTCACAATTCCATTCTATCGAGCCGTATGATTTTCCCAGAGAATTCCGAGTATTTTTGTATATCGAACAGCATCCTTTCATATAATTCTCGTCTAAAATTCAATAGTTTTATGCGAGTATTAAAAAAAACTAATTTTGAAAAAAAAAATGCCGAAATTTCATTTGAAAATTTTCAAAAAATTAAAAAAAAATTATATCAAATCCAATTGGTACGATCGTTTCATCTCCCTTTGTGTATTACGAGATCATACCGTGAATAAAAAGTCCTTTGAAAGATCACAACAAAAAATTTCACCACGTTGATTCACCGTTTGAAATTCTGCCGCCCCACAATAACATGCAGATTTGAAGAGGCCAATAATGGCAATTATTGGAAATATGGAACGGTCCTCTCCACAATTCCATTCTATCGAGCCGTATGATTTTCCCGGAGAATTCCGAGTATTTTTGTATATCGAACAGCATCCTTTCATATAATTCTCGTCTAAAATTCAACTCACTTGACTGCTAAGATAGGGAAGTGGTGAATTTATATTCGAAACTATCTTACTCTTGATATTCAAAGAATTGACATAGTTTTATGTGAATATTGAAGAAAAATATTAAGAAAAAAATGCCGAAATTTCATTTAAAAAATTTCAAAAAATTAGAAAAAAAAACAATTATATCAAATCCAATAGGACGATCGTTTCATCTCCCTTTGTGTATTACGAGATCATACCGTGAATAAGAAGTCCTTCGAAAGATCACAAAAAAAAATTTCACCACGTTGATTCACCGTTTGAAATTCTGCCGCCCCACAATAACATGCAGATTTGAAGAGGCCAATAATGGCAATTATTGGAAATATGGAACGGTCATCTTCACAATTCCATTCTATCGAGCCGTATGATTTTCCCGGAGAATTCCGAGTATTTTTGTATATCGAACAGCATCCTTTCATATAATTCTCGTCTAAAATTCAACTCACTTGACTGCAAAGATAGGGAAGTGGTGAATTTATATTCAAAACTATTCTACTTTTGATATTTGAAAAATTGACATAGTTTTATGCTAGTATAAAAAAAAAATTTTTTAAAAAAAAATGCCGAAATTTCATTTGAAGAATTTCGTCAGATTCGAAAAAATAACGATTATATCGGATCGGATCGGTACAATCATTTCATCTCCCTTTGTGTATATCGTGATCATACCGTGAATAAGAAGTCCTTCGAAAGATCACAAAAAAAAATTTCACCACGTTGATTCACCGTTTGAAATTCTGCCGCCCCACAATAACATGCAGATTTGAAGAGGCCAATAATGGCAATTATTGGAAATATGGAACGGTCCTCTTCACAATTCCATTCTATCGAGCCGTATCATTTTCCCAGAGAATTCCGAGTATTTTTGTATATCGAACAGCATCCTTTCATATAATTCTCGTCTAAAATTCAACTCACTTGACTGCAAAGATAGGGAAGTGGTGAGTTTATATTCGAAACTATCTTACTCTTGATATTCAAAGAATTGACATAGTTTTATGTGAATATTGAAGAAAAATATTAAGGAAAAAATGCCGAAATTTCATTTAAAAAATTTCAAAAAATTAGAAAAAAAAAACAATTATATCGAATCCAATAGGTACGATCGTTTCATCTCCCTTTGTGTATTTCGAGATCATAGCGTGAATAAGAAGTCCTTCGAAAGATCACAAAAAAAAAATTTCACCACGTTGATTCACCGTTTGAAATTCCGCCGCCCCACAATAACATGCAGATTTGAAGAGGCCAATAATGGCAATTATTGGAAATATGGAGCGGTCCTCTTCACAATTCCATTCTATCGAGCCGTATGATTTTCCCGGAGAATTCCGAGTATTTTTGTATATCGAACCAGCATCCTTTCATATAATTCTCGTCTAAAATTCAACTCACTTGACTGCAAAGATAGGGAAGTGGTGAATTTAAATTCAAAACTATCTTACTCTTGCTATTTGAAGAATTGACATAGTTTTATGCGAATACTGAATAAAAATATTTAAAAAAAATGCCGAAATTTCATTTGAAAAATTTCAAAAAATTAGAAAAAAAAAACAATTATATCAAATTCAATAGGTACGATCGTTTCATCTCCCTCTGTGTATTACGAGATCATACCGTGAATAAGAAGTCCTTCGGTAGATCACAAAAAAAAATTTCACCACGTTGATTCACCGTTTGAAATTCCGCCGCCCCACAATAACATGCAGATTTGAAGAGGCCAATAATGGCAATTATTGGAAATATGGAACGGTCTTCTTCACAATTCCATTCTATCGAGCCGTATGATTTTCCCGGAGAATTCCGAGTATTTTGGTATATCGAACAGCATCCTTTCATATAATTCTCGTCTAAAATTCAACTCACTTGACTGCAAAGATAGGGAAGTGGTAAATTTATATTCAAAACTATCTTACTCTTGAAATTTAGAGAATTGAAATAGTTTTATGTGAATATTGAAAAAAAATAAGGAAAAAAAATGCCGAAATTACATTTGAAAAATTTCAAAAAATTAAGAAAAAAAAACAATTATATCAAATCCAATATTTACGATCGTTTCATCTCCCTTTGTGTATTAGGAGATCATACCGTGAATAAGAAGTCCTTCGAAAGATCACAAAAAAAATTTCACCACGTTGATTCACCGTTTGAAATTCCGCCGCCTCACAATAACATGCAGATTTGAAGAGGCCAATAATGGCAATTATTGGAAATATGGAACGGTCCTCTTCACAATTCCATTCTATCGAGCCGTATCATTTTCCCAGAGAATTCCGAGTATTTTTGTATATCGAACAGCATCCTTTCATATAATTCTCGTCTAAAATTCAACTCACTTGACTGCAAAGATAGGGAAGTGGTGAATTTATATTCATGCCATCGCTTCGCATTCAATATTCCCTGTATTGACGAAAAGAAATGCCCCGGAGCACCCTCCACGAGAGTGATGGATTAGTTTGGATACTGGAAGAATGTGGCACCCATTTGTGATGTTATACTCGTTGTGAATTATTAGTTAGGGCACTTCTGAAACGTTTTGCACCGTCGAGAAGGACGGAATGAAAATTTGGCCGATTTTCATTCAGCCGAAAAACTAATAACAATCATTTGTTTCGTTGTGTATCGAACGGCGACGTTGGAAAACAATTAATCTTCGGAATGAAGGCCCTGAAAACGATGGGTTTTCTGAAAATGATGGGGTTTTTAGTTAGAAAGATGTTTATACTAGATAGAAGTTATGGTATATTTATTTAACCAAAGGCATGACGAATCCGAGATTTCAACTGTACGTTTCCACCTTAAAAAGCCTTGAAAATAGGTCAATTGTTTTAAAGTTTCTGATTAACTTATTCGGCTGTACGTATTTATTTCTTTCGTAGTAATATTCGTTTCTGGTGTTATTTGATTTTATTTTCTTCTACTATACCAAAGGACCATTTTCACGATGACAGTAAGGGCCAGTTTCATAATCCATGCAAAAAGGCTCCCCTTGTTGAAGACCGTTTCACTAGAAAGTCGCCGTCATAAGGAGCTTGAAAGTGGCTCCGGTTTCATGAACATATTCTATGATTTTGGCCGAGTTCGTTAATAGGTAAAATTCATGGTTACATAGTTATCAACATATGACATTTTATTTACTGATTATTCAAAGAATTACCCTACCCATTGAAAAGATATAAGGAAATCATTAAAAGTTTCGTTGGAGCTGTATCATTGAATATAAAAATAAAATTTCGTTAAATTTCGATACCTCAGATTCTATCCATCAGATTCCACTTGAAGATTTTCTGATCTGATAATCCTGATGAGTCATATATATTGAGTGATACCTGCATGTTATTTGGTATTGTAACGAGCTAGCAAGCTCTACTGCCCTACGCCACTGCCTCTTTCTAGAAGGTACCGGACGCACCGAGAGCTCGATAGAAAGATCAAGACCCTTCTAGAGAGAGATGCCTGCGATATATAACCAATCGAAGCCGCAGAGGAGACCGGTGCGACGTAAACGGCGGTCAGTGCCGTACACTCAATTAGATATAAGTCATGGAAATAAATCAAAGAAGTAGTGGAAATAAATTAGTGTAATAGTTGAAATAAATCATCCGTATATAATTGTTTATAGTTGTGTATCTGAAATAAATTAGTGTCAGTAGAAAGTACCGATTTAGTTAACCGAAAAACGTAACAGTATTTACACAAGAATTTTGGTTTTACTAAATTATATTTTGGAGGAATAGTCGTCTGAAGAATAAAATATTTTCTAGAGGATGGAACCTTATTGTTCGAATCTTCGAATATATGATATAGGTTTTAATTTATCAGGAAAACAAAATTCTACACAGACATATTAACGGAACCACTAGTAGAATTTCACCCAACCAAGGTTTCCACTGTTGAATAAATATGCATTGGATAATAAATATTTATACAAATACACCGAATCATATTCCGGAATAAATCTAGTAATTGCATGCAGAGTTCACCTCAATTCTCCATTGCTTTATATTCACACCGTCTTCTGGAGTTCAGCTACATTTACCGAGAATGAAGATATTATTTTCAATTGAACAATGCTGTATATTTACAAAGTGAATGTTCCGTTCACCGTAATAAAGTGAATATGTTATGATTCTTTATTCTTCATTGTTCACGGAATTATGGAAGTTTGGTGGAATGTGAATTAAGTTTTAATTTTTTTTTAAATCTCTTATCAATTTTATCTTCTGTGGTGGAATTATTCATAATGTACTCAGGTAGTTGAAAGTAAACTTTTGTGGAATAAATACCATTTCTCAATCAATTTCATACTTCTGCTTTCTTTATAGAACGAAAGTTTTTAGTTTACACCCAAAACTGGAGTATTATTTTTGATTATAGAAATAATCAAGATGACGTGAATTGGGTGATGCACAGGTTACTCAAATTGCTTCCTAAAATATATTTTTTTTCAAATTTCAATTCTAGTAATCATTTAATTTGGGATATGAAGGCAATTGAATTTCATTTTTGTGATACCTAGCGAACAGAAATAATACAGTGTGGTCCCATAAAAACTTAAAATCTCGATTCTACGGCTTTCCAATGAAAATGTCGAAAATCCTCGGATCCGTCAATTTCTGATTCGACAGAGGACAACTCTTCTGCTCTTTGCATCCCCGTAACTGCAATCCACTACTATACTGAGTACTATACTTTGATTTTAAATAGAAATGAGGGGTGTTGCGATACCTCATTTTGAAGATCTTATCGAGTTCTATCTGAATCTGCAATTTCGCTTCAGAATTTCAATCGATAACAAAATAACGAGTAAAATAGTGGAAGAGTACTTGACTACTGAATACCAGTTTAATGTGTCAGATAAGAATAATATACTCGAGATAAATTCCACATTTCTTCTTTAACTATATTCGCTGTTATTTCATTATCAATGGATATTTTGAAACAGAATTTTCAGATCAGATAGTACTCGATACGATCTTCAGAAGTAGTTATTGCACCACCCCCATCCCTATTCAAAATCAAAGGGTTGTGCTCACCCCAGTTAGGGGGTTGAAGTTACGAGGATGAACAAAACGGAAAAGTTGTTCCCTCTCGAATTAGGGTCTTGGCGATTCTCCACATTTCCATTTCAAAATCGGAAAGTCGAGGTGTTGAGTTTTCGTTGGACCACCTTGTATATCAACAAATGAAGAGAAATAGTCCATATGAAGCGAATTGGCGGATGCGATGGTAAGTTATAATCGAAGTAATGTCATACTTGTAGAGATCGTTACAAACTAGAATATTTCATATAAAGTAACAAGAAAGAACCAAACTAAACTATTCGTCTCGAAAGTTCCATAATAACATCATTATATAAAAACTACGCAGAGAAATTCCATGACAAGCTCCTCTTTTGCATTTCACGGAGATTTTACCCTATAGTGATGACAGCGTCGCTGAAACTTCCAATGTAGGTGGCGTTGAAACTGAAAGTTTGTTACTGAAAGCTATAATCTCACTTCGTTTCCATGAACATGACTTGTTCCTGACCTTCTGATTAGTTAAACAGTCCTTTCATGAAAAGTTTCAGATTGTTCTTCCCAAATTAGTTAACAAAACAGTTAGAATACAGAGTACATTCTCTTGTAGGCGAGTTAAGTGAATGTGCCAAATGAGTTAGGGATGTTGACGTTAACGTTTGAAGGAAAATATGGTCTGGATAGTTATTGAAGAATGGAGTTCTAGAGAAAATATTCTCTGTACGTTTTTGGCAGAAACACCTCGTATGATATGAGTACTTCAATTTGATTCCATTAAAAATGATTTTGAATAAATGCGATGAAATTTTGAATCAGAATTCTGAGCAGAAGTTGCATTCAGTATTGTTTATTGAAAAAATCGATGTCTTTTCTGTACTAGTGAAACTTCTACATATAAGATGAATTTGGATCAGAAAGAATAATAAATAATAATATTTATAATATCAATTTATATCAAACTCTTTTTTATCTTCAGAAAATTGTGAGAGCGAATCGAATTCTAAATGAAAATATACAAGGTGAGTCTTTCACTTGTCCATATATTTCAACCGAAGTTTCCTGAGGTAAAAGAAATCACTTTTACCTCAGGAAACTTCGGTTGAAATATATGGACCAGTGAAAGACTCACCCTGTATATTTTTTCGATTCGACTTGGTTGAAAAAATACAGGCAGTTGAAAATCGAAGAAAAAAAATTATTTTTGGCTATATCTTGTAAATGTTTTCATCGAAGGAAATGATTTTCGGAATGAAGTTCTTCTTTGATGTTATGAATGTTCTCTGAACACAAAATTCCATCCACATCTTCCAATTTCTTTATTATGAACAATACATTTCATAAAAATAGCAGAAATTCGAAGAACCCAACTTTTAAATGTAAGTTGATCATTCATCAATGAATATTCGACCATTTTGAAAAATAAAAATATTCCTCATATTTTCTCGTATAAAACGCCGTTTTCTAGTAATTTGAACTTTTTTTCAAGGAAAAAAATTGTACGATATTGGTAATCCCAAGCTAATAATAATTTTCAAATTTCTCGTTCAATTCGTGAGAAAGATCTCTTATTCCTTACTTTCCTATAGGAGGTCGATTTTATGCAGAAAAAATTAAACATCTTTTCCATAATACCATATCAAGATCTATAATCATAGATAATTTCTTAAAGAAACGAAAAATACGCCTTAAGATGTTTTTTTTTTGCATTGAAGTGATTTTCATCTTGAAATCATCAATGTGTACAGGGTGTGCAAATTTCGATGTTTTAGCACTACAACTTTTGAACCAGAGGAGATAGACAAAATCTGATACCCCTTCTCGATCCTTTTTCTGAGAAACTTACAAGGGTAGTATTCATTTTTGGCCACCTTCTTTTGTTTTCGAGTTATAAGCGAAAATTGGAAAAATGGCGATATCGAAAAACATTTATCTCTGCTAATACTGATGATAGAGCTCTGTAATTAAAACATTACACAGGCACTTTTTTACGAAGAATCCAGAGGCGTGCTCATATTCTCAAAAAGGTTTTTAATTACGAAGCTATGACCCAAAGTTATGTTTTTTCAAATGGGAACACTAGATTTCTGTGCCATTTTTTGAAAGCTCAATTTTTCCTGATTTCAATAATATATAATATCGTATGATTTGTATCAATATAAATAATAGAAATAAAACATAAAAAAAAATTGTTAAAAACCTTTTTTTTTTTTAAGAATTTCAATATTTCTATGGTTACTACCCTTGTTAGTTTCTCAGAAAAAGAGACCGAGTAGGGGGTATCAGATTTTGTCTATCTCCTTTGGTTTAAAAGTTTTAGTGCTAAAACATCGAAATTTGTACACCCTGTACTTTTTTCCCTTCAAGAAAAATATAATTTCCCGTATGATGAATATAAAATTTTTAGTTGCATATCAATAAATATGCAATAACTACCACTTGGAATGCACCAAATTTCATTTGAATATTTCGACTGGTTTCAGAACAATGAATAAATAGTCAAAATTCATGGAAAATTCTTTCAACCTGTAGTGAACAAAAATTCTTTAGCAAATGCCATTATTTTTTCATACAGAATCACCCCCTGAAGTTTGTCGGATTTATTCACTAACACCCTGTATACAGTTCGACAAATTTGTTGTACGAGGAAAATAGTAAATCTACTTGTACAACTAAGTGTATTAAATTCTCAATAAATCGATAGACATTTCTACGTTAACTAATACCGTAACCAAGTTATGCACTATTCAACTACTGAATATTGCACAGTGCTTAAAGAATCCCTCTCCTCAACATCAAAGACAATCTGAAGATAATTCGATTTTATCCATCCATTTCAATTAACCCCAATTTTCTCATTCCCATCACATCTCCATGAAATATGGTGTGAATTTAAATTGCTATAATAAATTACTTAAGGCGGATAAATCAAATCTAAGTTGCGGGCTGAAAGATTGCCAGGGGATTTGTAAACGCTGTCAACAGGGAGTGGGAGCACAAATAGCCTGTAATTCCCTTATATTCATAAGTCGATCAATCATGCGGCTATTCTAAATAAATCTGAAATTTGTGAAGCTCTATTTCAAGTCATTGAAAACGATATCAAATTGTTAATAAAAATTTTACACAAGACATAAGACATTCTTTGAGTTCGAATGAGTTAGTTCATATCATATTCCATCAAATTGAAGTCATTTCCAATGGGCACATGTATGTTAAAATAACGTTGGAAATGGTTGTGTACCCAATCTTTCATTATTGAACAATATATATGATTTTTCACGGGCTATCCAAATATATTATCGAAAAAACTATTGAACTATTGAGGAAAACTCGTTTTTCAAAACAATAGTAATTTACGTAACAAGTCCGGAAAATAGGGTTTTTTTGGACGAATAGACGAAATTCCAGGACGAGCGTAAGCGAGTCCTGGAAGTCTGTGAGTCCAAAAAAACCATTTTCGGGCGTGTTGCGTACAATATTTTTTCGGCAACCATGTAAAATAACACTATCGCTGCTGCTTTCCATATTTTATTGCGATTGTGATAAAAAAACATGAACATTTTTGACAACTAATTTCATATGAACTGTCAGCCGTTATCTCGGTTGCTATAGATTTTATGATTCTTTTCCGGCCTAGTCCGGGAAGTACGTACTTTCCGGACTAGGCCGGGAAATGCTACTTTCTCAGAGAAGAAGCGTCCGGGAAGTGAGCACTTCCCGGACGGTTGCCGAAAAACAATTTATTTGCAAATTCGACCGTTCATCAAAATTAAATGGTTTAGAAATAATTTCTGACCAATTTTCTTTCACTTGAACTTTTGATTCCCAGTAAATGGAAAATTTGTTGAAAGCTTCTGAAACAATGGAAAAATAACGTTGCTTCATGTACAAATAACTAAGGATAGTAGCGCATATAACAACATGATATAGTTACATGATTAGATCGTCGTTACATCATCGATTTAAAACGGATATTCCATTATCACTATCAACCATTTAAGTCAAAAAAGGGTTGAGAGTCCGATTAAAAGATATATTCAACATGAACGATGATATAATGTTGAACACAAACGTGTATGTCACCGAAATAAACGACAACGAGTATAAATGACATGTTTATATCTACGTTGAATGGAAACATGATGATATAGTTATGAGAAAACGTAAAATTAACGTATTCTATGTAGGCTTGGTTAACCGATCGTCTAGAGGTATGATTCGATTACCTGGCCTTTCTTTTTTTCTCCGTGACTTTGTTGGATTTGTAATAATTAAACTCTTTTGAATTATTTACATCTATTTACAAAGCCACAATTATACAGTACAAACTCAGTATTGAGAAGATCTTAATTACTTCTTAATTACAAGTTTCTCACTACGGTACTGAATTTCGTCTTTTACTCGTTTGTTGATTACTCGAAACGTCTTGGATTATCACGTCTTCGTCGTACTTCAAGTTTTCGGTCGTCTCGTCTTTAACTTGTTCGCGACTCGTCTTAATCTCGTCCGCGAAACGTCTTTTCGTCTTACGTCTTAAGTTGACCGCCCGAACTTGACCCGTCTTCGACTTAAGTTGAACTGTGTCTCTGCCGATTGGAACTACCCTGTCTCGAATATTGACCTCCCTTCTTTTCGTCTTGGTCACACCCTTAGGGGAAAATACCATTCCCTAGTCCAATAAGAGCTTTGCCGTACCTCCCACAAAGATCTTCGCGGATTCCTGGAAATCGAATAGTCTAGAAGGACTAGAACCTGATAAACAGATGTAACACATCTGGTACAACCGTCTTGTTCTCGAACTTTCCAAACCTTAGTAAGTCTCTTAAGATTTACAACCGACATGACACATCTTCGACAATCCGAAGAATAACACATCCTTTTTACATTATGTACAATAACAATTCGTTCCCTGTAAATCAATTGAAACTGTCATGCCCTCGACACTAAAAGAAACTAATAGGTCTCCAAGCATCCGGTTGACCAGCGCAATCATTTACAGGGAACAATAATTGGATCCTACATTCTATAGAAAGGTGATTATTGAATGGTTTCAACGCAATGTTGAAATAATGTCCAATATTCACATATTAATATTATATACAAAATAACTCAATTTAGTTCAGAAAACTAACCGTTGGAAAAATACATCGAATATACAACACTTTTTATCTGCTTATATTTATTGATTAAACATCAATTGTTTCGTCAAATTACATTTTGACTACTTCAAGTGAGTATGGAACTAACCGAAACAATCAAAAATTATAAAAACGTATCTGAAATATGTTAGATTTTGAAACCAAAATGACAACGTTGATAATTCAACATGTGCCCATAGGGTTCATTTGCAAAAATTTAATTCTCGTCTTTTTGACCTCCTCTTATATTTCAAAATAGTTATTTATATTACAAGTGCAGAAGGTATTGATATTCTTCCACGAGTTCAAAATTCAAAAACGAGCCACGAAGTGGCGAGTTTTTGAATGAACGAGTGGTAGAATGAGCCTTCTGTACGAGTATTATACATTATTTTCTCTAATACATTGCATTTTTATTGAAATTAATGAAATATTTCCATAAATATCATTAAGTGATTTTTGCATTGAAAAATGTTGGTTGGCAGAACTGATTTCTTCAAGGCGAATTGATGAATTGACAGATATAGCCGTGGCGGAAAGTTCGGAGTACCAACATATGATAATCAAATATAACCATGAAAACTATGCGTTTCTGATATATTCTCGCACGATTTTGTTCTACAAGATGTGGAAGAATGAACGGAATAACCACAGAATTAGAAAAACAATGTTATAGCATTCCATCATATCGTCCGATACAATCATAGATAGATCTAAGAAAATTAATACCATTGAATCCTCCTTTATGAGTGAATTGACTATCTGAATATTCAGTAGGTTTTTGACAGAATGATTGATTAATTTCAAGAGTTAAATGTCTGAAGGGACTTGCTTATGTGAAAGACCAAATTCGAGCTAATATTGACGGTCTGCAGACACGTTCTTGATGGAATCCAATGTAATCCAACCATGTTGAGCGTCTATATTCCCCTGCCAATGTAGAATAACAGCTGTGGCTTCAACTTCCTGACCCAATTGGATTTTATAGGCTTGTGAATTCAAACAATATTCATGCGACATGCCTCATATAGGTTTAATGGTATATTGTTCTAGAGTGAAGAGTGAAAGTGTGATTTTTTGAGACGAAACTGAATGTTTGATAACGACACAATTTCAACCGAGCCCCAAAAAGTTCTTTTCAGCGAATAAAACATGCTATTTTTTCCCCAAACGGAATTCAAACCATAGATTCTATAGAAAATTTGAAAGAAAATTCTACTCAAATAGCCTAATTCAAATGGGGATTAGTTAAACTTCACTATTGAATAATAACATCATACACTGAACCAAAAGTGTATCTAAAAACTTTTGACTAAGTGTATCTAAACACTTTTGGTTCAGTGTATGATCAATGATCAATAGAGTAGTTGAACTAACCTCATTTGATTTAGGCAATTTTCCAATGATATTTCAAATCTCTAGTGAGGTAGTGACCACAGTAATATTTATAAAAATCGATTGAAAAGTGAACGCCTTGAAAAAAAAATGATCTTCGAATAGATTGAAATCTAGATTAATACAAGGTATTCTATTGCGCATTCAACAAGAAAGTTCCTTGTTTTTATGAAATCAGACATCAATTTCTTCAGAATCATTAATACAATGAGAAGTCTTCCATCATATTCATTGATTATTTTCATTGTATCAAGGAAGAACTACCATTGAATCAATGAAATGTTCATTATTACAATGTTTGGTTCATCGGTTTTACTTTGTATCAATAATGGAATAAAGTTTTTCTTTCCAATGAATATTTCATTGCAACAGCGAGCACTCGAATCTATTTCAGAATATTGATATTAATTCTGGGAAATTGCTTTCTTCAAACGGTCAATTGTTGACAATACAATTCCGAGTTAACAGTTTTGCCGTAAAGAAGAAGCTCATCGTAGAAAATTCTCTGCCAATACCACCGAACACACAGCAAAATCCGCGTTTCGACCACGACCGTTTTCGCTTGACGTTGTCGCAAGTGATCCACATCCCCAGTCACCAACCGCTTCAAAAATGGTTGATCTTGTTCAGCAGCAATTCACAGATGGAAATTCAGTCCACGAGGTTTTTTGCATCAACTCAAACATGGTACTCAAACATCGACCTTCTTTTTGAGAGCAGCCTTAAGCGAATGTTTGCAAAGGGTTTTTTATACAATCTTGGGGAATCGAAACTTTATTGATATTTTTGACAATTGACCTACCAGTGCGCATCTTTGACATCGAAATTACCGGAACGGAATCGACGAAACCAAAATTGCGCGTGATTGGCTCATAACCACTATTTACGTTTTCAGCCTGGCTTGCATTTTCGCCTTCATCTAAAAAAACTGTAGAAAATAGCGTATTTTCTTTTAGCTAGTGCTCAAACTATACTGAGTCAACGAATCACAAAACTGTCGGAAAAGTTTGTAAAGTTTGAATAATCATCTTTCTAATAATTGTTCATAAACACTATTTACATTTTCAACCGCCTGGCTTGTATTTTCGCCTTAATCGAGAAAAAACTGTGAAATATAGCGGATTTTCTCTTTGCTAGTGCTCAAACTAAACTGAGTCGACGAATCACAATACTGTCGAAAAAGTTTTTGTAGTACGAAATATCATTTTTCCAATACCTTCTAGTGGAATCCCATAGGACTTATACAACGTAAGATACAGATAACTAAAGCCATCTTTAGCTAATGAAATTCTTTTTTCTACACCAAATATAAAAAAGTCCAACTTCAATGATAGCTTCGGTCAAGATAGGAGGGACAGAACAAATATGCTAACAGTGCGTCTTTTCTATCGCAGACGGCCTGCAGAACCCATCGAATCAGCAATCTCATTAAGAAGTTACTACTGAGGTATAGAAACAGTGTTTTCACTCTCTGTTCCATGATCAAAAGCTTGTCTGCCACTCTCATTGCATATTCACAACATTAGCTCAGGGAGAACATCGTCAACCCCAAACTTACGCAACGCCGTACGACTCCTCCATTCCTATTCATATCCCCTTTGCCCTTTTCTTTCACCTTCTACACCCTGCATTACCATTAATTTGTAGGGTATTATTCATGTAGTCCGCTAATTAGATGAATTAAGGAAAGGACTCGAAATTTCCACCCAGACAACATTGCAGGGAGTGAATATGGTGAGTGCAGTGATGTGATAAATTTTCTTTACTGAAAATATCATATAATTCATGGAAAAAAATTATTATAACTTTATAGATTTTTGTGCTTTTCATTAATACAATATGAGGTTATAATTATTAATGTACCAATATTATATTTAATAGTTATCACTTATCAGTAGTATATTATGCACAATTCCAGGCAATTTCCTTTAGTGTTATTTCCTCTTATTGATTCATTTCTACTTATTATTTTTTTTGTGTTATTAATGTGTGTAAATTAATGAGGAAATTACTACCAAATTCTTCATAATTCTATAAACACAACAACAGTCGACAACAACATCCCATAGTCCATTCTCAAAGCCCTGAATGATAGTACACACTAGAAATTGATAGACGTTAACGAGTATTGTTAGAATAACAGCATATTCCCAAAAATTTGGAAAACAGGTACCATAATAAATAAGCATATAATAAATTCAGAGAGCAGAAAATTTTAACCTATCACCCTGCTTCCAGTTAAAAGGAAATTTTATGGAAAATTAATATTTTCTTTTGATCCAAACCAGGATGAATCTTATTTGGAGGTACAAAAGAAAAACTTGGCCCCGTGAACGCTTTGTTTTCTATTAGGTGTACATCTTTGCTCCCGCCGTTTTGCAATAGATGGCTATAGCGGTAAGTAGTAGTCGAAATGAATAGATCGTAGATGCCTCACAATAAGCTTAGGTATTTGTGAACATCGAAATATTAGTCAGGTTATGTCAGGTTACGAGCCAAATTCTCGTCAATTGCTGGAGGTTTCAATTTTCTGTTTCAATATGAATAATTCTCATTGAATGCTCTCAAATACCTATGGAGAGGCCGCTATTAGTGAAAGAAAGTGCCGAGAGTGGTTTCAACACTTGGAAAAAGGTGATTTTGACGTCGAAGACCAGAGACGGTTTTCGAAGATGCAGAATTGGAAGCAATACTTGATCAAGAATCTTGTCAAAAGCAACAAGAATTGGCAGGATCGATGGGAGTGACGCAACAAGCTATTTCAAAACGCCTGAGAGTCATGGGAATGATTTAGAAACAAGGAAAACGGGAGACACTCGCCGTATTCTCCTGACGTTGCTGCCTTAGACTACCACTTGTTTCGATCAATAGCACACGGCCTGGCTGACCAGCACTTCCGGTCTTATGAAGAAGTAAAAAATTGGATCGATTCGTGGATTGCTTCAGAAGATGACCAGTTTTTTCCACGCAGAAGAATTCGTACGCTGCCCGGAAGATGTGAGAAAGTATGGGCCAGCGATCGACAATAATTTGAAACATGAATGTATAACCAGTTTTTTACAATAAAGCCCCGAATTTTGAGGAAAAAACGGCGGAAGCAAAGTTGTACTCCTATCTATTATCCTGTAGATTTGAATTCTAAATTAGCATATCACTTAATGAAAACTTTAAATTAGTATACCTATGCAAAATTCAAGTGGAATATCTTGTGAAGGAAGGCACTATTAGAAAAACTTGAAAAGAAGTTCAAACTTATACATCATGGATCTGTAAAACAAAGCGTTTCATTTGTACCTCCATTTTAGAAACACCCTGTATAGTTCCTGCAAAAATCAGTCTATAATCATAAGTTAACTCGTGCTGGCAATCCTAACGAATTAACAAGAAGAACAAATCAACAGAAAGCCTTCAAATCAGTAGCACAGCTGCGGAATTCACTTCAAGAACACTCATTTGTTACAATAATGAAAAGAACATACTTTTTTCATTTCTCGATTAGGTAAATGGCGTTATAAATAACAAGCGGCACTTTTTGCCCCTGCTATAGTCAGAAAATGAAGGGCTTCGCCTTTCAACACGCATAGCCGGCACAGTTCTCGATTTGAGTCAAACGAACGAGAAAATTGGAGATTTCTGTAACAGACATAGACACTGATAAATTTGTTTTGGGAGAAGTAGTTTCGGCTCGGGCTCTCCTCGTGGCCAGACCGAAACTGTGCAATTTTCGGGGATCGATGCCGACCGGCCGAGACTTCGAATATGAAAGTTGCCAAATGGATTATCCAGATTTTATGTTTCACCAATCGAAAATAACTTTCAATAATTCCTTCTTGAATCATAACACAGGGGAACAACTGTTTTGGTGTCGAGGTTTTTTGAGCTGATTCTATATCAATTTGATGTCCTGAATTCAAATAACGTATTCATTTTTACCAAGGAGCTCTAATTTTTAAGATATACAATTTGAGAGAAATATAAGTTACATTTTTTCAACTCAAATCCGTAAGTGTAGTAAACAGAAGTAGATACCAAATTTTTATTTTAGTTATACAAAATACAATAATATGCCGTACTTACAAACAAAAAAAAACATCGAAAAAATCAATTAGTCACTCAATACTTTTTCCGTTTTTCCGCGACATTCTCGAATGTTTTTTCAAACAGTTCCTTTTAAAACTCCAACTGCCATCATTCTCATGACCCATCTTCCTTGGTAGCGGTCCTCCATAACTTCAATATCTTGGTGAAATCTTTCACCTTGTTCCTCGCTCATGTCTCCTAAATTTTCTGGAAAACGGTGTAAGTGGCTGTGTAAATAGTGTATTTTAATACTCAGATTGCACCCTAAGGATTTGAAATTATTGAGCATCTTGTTAACCATTTCAACATAGTTTGTGCTTTATGTTTGCCTAGAAAAATTCTAAAAATGCAACAAATGATGTCCAAGCTAGCTTCTCATTCAACTTGATTCATTGAATTTATGGAGGTAGGATCCTTAATTAATTGTCTTTTTGTGGGCTGTCCAATATTCCTGTTTTGAGTTTTTCTGTGCTCAACTGATTCATTTTTACCCCTATATATGCAAAAGATGACAAGTGCTTCTACAAATTGCTTCATTAAGCCCAACTTTATATTTAACTGAGGAAGTATGATTTTTTCTCTTACTTACATGAGGTAGAGGATTAAAAAGGTTAGTTCAGGTACTTGATAGGCAATGGTTCCTTTATTTATAGATTTGTCTGGTAGTTACACTCAATTACAGACTGACATTAAAACCAAAATTTTCGTTTAAAATTGAAGTCGAGGAATGATAACCCTGAAAATTAGCTGGTTTTTCATGGGGTGCTGATGCCAGCACTGCAGCCATGCAGCAGTGGCTAGGTTTTTTCTACTGCCGAATACTGTTGTCCTTTATGGTTCAATAGAGCTTATGTTCATCAAATTGATGCACAGTTTAACGTTCCTATGAGAATTAACAGTGGATTTATTAGATCTACACCTTTACTTTGGTTACCAGTGCTATCACATACACACATATACTTCGGCATCATATTCGTAGATAGGTCTGAGTCAAGAAATCTTGAAAAAAATTTGATCTTTTACCCCAACTCATTTCCAATTGTATCTTACCTCCCAGATACTAGAAGTGCCAGATTGAAGTCAAGCAAACCTTAATGTATTAATACCTTCCTTCCATCTAATGGAAGTGATAAGGAAATTTAGCGTTCGGAATGGAGTTCTTGTAATGTCTTTAACAAAAGTCTAACCGTTGATCCTTCAGAGAAAGTTCTAGGTTTTAATCTTCATAGAAAAATTTGGTGTATTTTGATTCGACTCAGGACTGGTCATGGTCGTTGCAATAGTATGCTCTTCGAATGGCATTCTATTGAAAGCTCACTATGTGAGTGTGGTTTAGAAGAAACCATTGATCACTTGGTGAATACTTGACCAATTTATAAATTTTATGGTGGTTTCTAAGCAATCCATTCAGTATCAGATTCTTTTTTAGAATGGGTCGCTAACTTCAAATCAATATAATGGAAACTAACATTCAATACTCCATTCTGTTTTTTTTTGTTTTCAGATTTAATTATTAAGTCAACAACCGTTGGTGAAGAGAAAGGATGGAGAAGATTTAGTGTGGATGAAGAGGAAGCTCTTCAATATAATTATGTCAACTCAATCTATGATCAGATACATAAACCAGTCTCTGCATCTATACGGGGAGACAGAGTTTTTGCTGAGTTTTTCATCTGTGCTCTTGCATCATACGTTGAAATGTATGATGCCCCGTTTACATTTCCCCTGCTAATACTGAGATAACATCTACACACGCTTTGTTGTTCGAAGTTGATATTATTTTGTATTGC
This sequence comes from Harmonia axyridis, assembly GCF_914767665.1. Classification (NCBI taxonomy): domain Eukaryota; kingdom Metazoa; phylum Arthropoda; class Insecta; order Coleoptera; family Coccinellidae; genus Harmonia; species Harmonia axyridis. Next base: position 18,291,596 of record NC_059502.1, read on the forward strand.
TCTATCTGAAAAGAATAGATACGTATACACGAATTATTCTTGTGCGTCGGGTTATGCACATGTCGATATATTTGACGTAATAATGATACACATTCCTGGTCACGCAGGTAGTGCATGCTGGGATTCCATGGACGTGGCGATTCGTGCACTGATTGCATTTCTGACGCTTTCAATTGAATTTTAATAACGAACTTTGCTGGCAGTATCGGTGGCGCTGAATAAATGAATTTCGAGTTGAGCATTCCTGGACATCCGAAAAAATGCAGTTTTGGCAATTTCAGCTGCGCCCCATTAGTACCCATCCCAATTGGGGGCTAGTGTATAAGCGCACCCCTTCTAATAATGAAAAAACATTAAAATTTGATAATTTTTATTATTTCCTTTTCCTCGGAATTAATTCATACCTGAAACTTTTTCGGGAATAATATCTCGAAGACATATAATTTTTCCGAAAAAAATCGAAAAAACAAGTTGCTGAGTGATATTTCAACAAAAAGCATGAGTGCAGGTGTCAACAAAAACCCCAGTCAAAGACGAGGAATTTAGCACCTGTACTAATGCTTTTCTTTAAAAAATTATTACTTCGCATTGTGGTTTTTCGATTTTTTCACAGGAAAAGTTGAATGCTCAAATAATCTTTCCGAAAAAAATCGAAAAAACACGTTGCTAAGTATTATTTCAACAAGAAGCATGGGAGCTGGTGTCAACAAAAACCCCAGTTAAAGACTAGGATTTAAGAACCTATACTAATGCTTTCACCTAAAAATACTACTTTGCATTGTGTTTTTTCGATTTTTCCACAGAAAAACTTGAATGACCAGACTATTTCATGAGACCATAGGTACTTGTTATCAAAGATATTGTAATTTTTGGTGGCAAGAACTATCAAGTTCAACTGGGGGTAAACCCGAAAAAACTGCTGTCAGGTTCTGACTGATATACATTCTTTCAAAAAAGGGTCAACCTACATAGAATCGAAGCTGTGGCCGAGAGATTACTGGCTCAGTGCGTCACTTAGACGCAAGGAATAATTTAAGTATAAGCTGAACTATGAGTCGAATAAAAAAAATTCAAAAAGTGTTGAAATATATAAAAAAATTTACTCCTGTTCGATTCATCCAACTCGAACGTTTATCGAGCTATTGGTTTTGGAAAGTTCAATGTATTTTAATTTTATCAACAATTTAATTCCCTGAATAGATATATAACAATAACGAATAGAAAAACAAAAATACTTATTGTTTATTTCATAAGCAATCTTATTTTGTATAACATAAACAGCAACAGTAAGAGAAAACCGATGGTTCATACTATACAATCCATACAAATATTGCAACCATTTGAATTCAGAAGGTAATTACTGTTAAGTGAAAAAGTTCTCTTGCTAAAAAAACTCTCATGATCTATTCAAAGAGTAGGCGTAATGATTTTTATTTCTCTAATTCCGAATATCCAGATGCTAAAAAATAATGATAAAAGTTTCCTATCCATTCTGAATAATTCATATTGATGAGGAAATGATGGAAAAAGATGCATTAATGGCTGCTTGAATTATGTACAATCGATTCATTTTTTATATTTCTTGTTATGAAGGAAGTTTTTCTCCTGTTATGTATTTATGATCCAGTTTTTGACAAAAAATGATGTAAATTACCCAACTTTTTTCGAATAATTAATACTGGTCACTTCTTTATTCAATGGTTATCTTATTGAATACTGCAAATATCGTATATTCATTGCAGCAAACATCTTGAAAACGAACATAGGACAGGTCAATTTCTAAAAGTTTATGTTGACAATTCTTTGCTATTCATAAAGAGTAATCTATCCTCTCTAATTGGAGTTATAGAAGTATAAAGGAGAAAAAAAAATTTCATAGTGTCGTGATATTACTTGCTGAATTATTTGCAAGAAATTAACATACTGAATTGAATTGTATCAATTCAGATACAGTAGATTCGGAATATGAACAGCTGGTGTCTAGACGCTTATGAGTAAATGCATTCAATTATCTCGCCAAAGCCTTGTTTTCCAACTCCAGTTCCAATGTAAACACTTTTAAGATTTCTATCGATTTATTTGATTAAAATTTATTCTGTGCAGCAAACTCTACTTATTTCAGTCATAGCATTCGAATGGGTCAATAACGACTGTTTATACCTTTTAGGAATCTCGTAATTGTTGAATTAAATGAATATATTGCTTCAATAAAGAGTTTTTTGCTTCTGGAAAATATTCTTTTAAATTTTCAATAATAATCCTAGAGTTATGAGTACTCTTGGAATTCTTGTTAATTGCACTGTGGAAAATTCAGGCAGTATATCGAAAAAAAGATCTGATATTTCAGTGACAATAGATTCGACACAATTGGAATTTTAAGTCGAATAACAATAAAAATAAATATATGTTTAAAAATTGAAAAAACAAATATAGCAAATAATACATTTTCAATGAACATGTGATCACTGCGAAAGTCGAAACTTGTATGGAGCGTGTAAATAATATAATATCAATCAATCATATATTCAGAAAAGCAAACATCTTACGGAAAAATGTTTCAAATAAATGATTGATGATTCGAATTTTCTATCTGAACTATCTTAGCTTACCCTATCCATTAATAATTCAAATGAAATTCGAACGTTTTCTGCTGAACTGTTTGTTTTCAGTACCTATATGTCTGTCATTGATAATTTGAAAATGGCGAAATTATTCGTTTTTGGTTCGTACTACTTCCCATAAATAATAAGAACGTATCAATTGCTAAAAGATTATTTGGAATCTAGTAGAAATCTCCTTGAAGGAGTCTATCTTGATGCACAGAACCTGCTCTGGCAATTATTGCGACTAAAATTTCATGTGAATGCGATTAGTACAACGGATGGTCGGTTAGACGGAAAATTCAAACTCAATCGAGTTTGAATTGATGGCTCTGTAATCATAGAGCCATCAGGGACAAAATTTTGTATTTTTTGCTGTAGAATTTTTATTGGTCTCCCTTTCTTTGTTTTTGTATGTACTTATATTTTGTTCTGAAATAGATATTTTTTATTTATCTGTTGGATACATTTACACTTGGGATTATACACTATGTATAAATAACTTCAGCCAGAGGCGGAGACCACAAAATAGGCAAAATAGTTCTCGTTTCGTAATAGAATCTTATTGATATTGTGTGAGATCAAATTGAAGAATACAAATCTGAAATCAAAAACTTAGGTTTCCATTTGAAATTCTTAAGATGACCCCCGTATCTCCTACAAGGGGGAATTGAATGGAAGAGGCATAAATACCTCTTCCTCAAATCCATTAAATTTGTATTCGAAACAATTTTCCGTAAAATGTTTCCTTTTCCAGATTTTCACTGATTCACCAAAAAAAATCACCCAGTATACCGACCTATATACGGTTCTGTATTCACCAATGGCTCATAAGTTAACTGAAACGTTGAAAAATTCCTGATGCTAAGTGAATGCTTTTCTCAGAAGAATAACACATAAACATAAGAACAAAAAAAAAAAAACTTTTTTGAAATAACTTCAAGGATATGTTGAAAAAAATTATAATAATGTCTAAGTGATAATAGTCTGGTCATATGAAAACGTTCAAAACACCTACAAACCAAACTACATAAATCAAGTTAAGTCGTCTTGCATCATATACTTCAAAGTTGAGTCATGTAAAAAATGTTGAATTTCTCAAACACAATAAAATCATCCACGACGAAAATGTTGAAAACATCGACACATTTCAAGCTTCGAAAGAGAAGAATGCGAAAAATAATAAACTGAAAAACATGCCAACCGTCAATCGTCTTTGATCATACAATTTCATCCTCCACCCGGACAAAAAAGAAGTGAAAAAAAAAAACGCCCGAAATCGTAAAAAGAAGTTGTTCGAGATAATCCTCGAAACAAAACGTCGTACATCAGAACTCGGCGGTGCAGACGGCCGAGGATCAAAAACATCGTTCGATAACGTTCGGCGGGAATGAAAAAGGGAATAATTTGTCCAATTTTGCTTTAAACAAAGCAACGAGCCGAGCATTGAATAAGGGGTCCAATTACAGTCCCGGACCCCGCGCAGAATACTGAAGGAAGAAATAATTTGTGGTGCGGAACCGGCAATCAGTAAACATCTGAAACAAGGAGCACAAATTCAACGTCAGGGTATTTCAACTATCCTACGGGAGTCCAGAACCGTTCCGCCTAATTTATCTGGGAGTAAAATCGGAGCACTCAAGGAACAGGGAATCAATGAGTACGTCATTGTCATGGCGAACAAAAAAAAAATGCTGCGGTCGACTTCTCCGCTATATAGGGAGAATCGATGGGGATGCGTCATTGGTACGTGTGTTGAAGATGAAGAATACACTACAATATACTATACATCTTTCGATGAATAAAGAATCTTCTATTCACATCGAATGACAAGATGAAGATCACCACAAAAGTAGAGGTTTAATTTTCAACCCAAAGGACCTGTTTTTGATGTTGTTGATAAACGCAAATTTAGACTTTTCTAAGGCAGACGAATTGAACGATTATTCAACCTCAATTTGTGAATTATATAGGTATATCATATAGGTGCTAGTTTACTGAATAAAAACACATAGTTAACATTCTTACCAGTTCACAAAACATTGTTCAATACAAATGTAGTTAATAATACTGTAGTTACTCTGTCAGCCCGAGAGGTGACGTTATGGGCATAGCGCCACATTTAAATGGGGCCCCGGCGGGTTTGAGGGAGCCGCGCGTTGCAGCAGAGTCACCTCTTCAAGATGGTGTCTTAGGCAGAGATCGCTGGATTGCCTAACTGAAGAGTCCACCAGCGATCTCGGGACAAAATACCGTAATCTCTTGGGAGAAGACGCACCTACGTAAATTTTGGATTGAGAACATCTCGCCAAATGCCAATGTTCAGCAGCTGTCTTCTAGCAAAATTTTGTTGAAGAATTGAATAATATGGAACGATCATATATTCTTTTGAGATGCAACTGTGAAGTATGTTTAGATAAATCTCAGTATTAGCAGAGGAAAGGTACATGAGAGTGGCTCATATTTTTTGTACACCCTGTAAATAATGAAGAACTATGAATATTATTTGTATTTATTCAGTCCATATATCGTCGTTATCCTCATTTACAATTGTCCAGATGTGAAATTTGTGTATTTGCTATCTTGTTACTATACAGAGTGGGTCTTTGGCTTGTACATATATTTCAACCGAAGATTCCTGATGTCTGAACAAACACTGTTTTCCTTCACTTTTTTCATCGATTCGATTTTTTTTTCTCATTCTGTACAGCGGGCCTTTTGGAATTGAACGAACTTTGGTGGAATTTTATGTTCGAAAAAGATTCATCACTTCAATAAAAATTATATTCCGAAAATCATTTCCTTGGATTTCATTCCATTTAGGAGATATAATTAAGAATTAAATTTTTATGAATTTTCAACAGCCCCCTCTTCAACCGAGTCGAATAGGAAAAATGGTAAAGGAAAAAAGTGTTTTTTTTGGTACACTATCTTCAAAATACGAAATAGTAGATAGTAAACATATCTTTAATTATGATTTGGTAAAAAAAAGAAAAAATAAATAAATGTAAACACTCACTACTTTCCACAGATTTTATTATTTACAATTGTTTCGCCGTCTAAGCGGCTTCATCAGGGTTACTTCGCAGTGTTACCCTGTTTTTTTATTTTTTTTTACCAAATCAATATGATTTTCCACCAAGTAAGGACTGAATCAATTAAATACTTTAATTTTGAGTAAAATTTTCAGTGCAATGATTGTGTGATATGAAAACCACAAAAAAAAGCGCAGTGTGGAAATTATATAGTAGGGACTGATCCCCGCTGCAACGAATTGAGCGAGGAAAAAAACTCCAACCTCTCATAAAACACTCAATTATGGCTTCCGGTATAGCCTTCCATGGACTTTATCCGAATTCGACGCACTAAAACCAAGTGCATGTCACAACTTGATGGAATCAGTTGAATTTTATGTGCAACAAAACTCTCCTAATTGTGATTTGGAACAAAATGTCAGCGCCGGTATAGCCGAATAAAAGCATCGTTAGAGGTATCGATGGCCGTAGGTGGAGTCCCGCCCTAATGTAAGTGGAAATGGTCGTTGCAATTTCCATTCTTCCAATTTAAAAGCCCCGAAAAGTTCGACATATCTGATACCCAATTACCGATTCGCTCTGAGAAGAGTTTTTCCCTACAATTGAGTTATTTTCCAATTGCTCGTTTTTCTTTTTCAAGGTAAACATAAATCGTTCGCTCCGAACGGGATTTTCCATTAAGGGATATATGTTTTTGAAAACCGTTATGGAAGGCATAGCCGAAACGGTTGAATGGGCACTAGTTGCCATTTTGTGCAACGATTTCAACAATACGACGATGGTTGGTTATAATCGGAAAATTTGATGGATCGTTCTTCTGTTATGAGATATATGATATAATGAAATATGTTCTGCGATTTTAGTTCAAGTTGCTGAAGAATACATAGGTATTAGGCCAATTGAAAAGTCACCGGTCTGATGCACAGATGACAGTGCTATTATTAAATCCATATGATTTTCAGTAAGTACCAACCTTCAAACGATACATGTCAAAATTCGACAGGATTCCGACCTTTAGTTTGTAAGATATTGAGTTGTGAGTGTAGCTACTTTTTTTATTTGAAAAAAGATGAAGAAAAAAATTTCATGTGCTGATAAAATATTGCTTTTGGAAGGGAAAAATACAGTTGGAGCAAAATCTTGGCTTGATGGAGAGTGTCCGGGGTCTGCAAAAGAGGTTGTCACCGACGAAAAAATCAAAAAAGTTCACAAAATTATTTTGAATGATCGTAAAGTGAAGTTGATCAAGATAGCAGACATTGTGAAGGATCTGAACGTGTACATCATATAATTCACGAATATTTGTAGATGAGAAAGCTGTGTGCGAAATGGGTGCCGCGCGAGCTGACAATCGATCAAAACCAACAACGTGTCAATGATTCTGAGCAGTGTTCGGAGCTGTTTAAGTGCAATAAACCTGATTTTTTGCGTCGATATGTGACGATGGATAAAACTTGGCTCCATCATTTCACTCTGGAGTCCAATCGACAGTCAGCTGAGTGGACTGAAGGCGATGAACCGAATACAAAGCGAAGACAAACATAACAGTCAGCTGGAAAGGTTATGGCATTCTGGGATTGCTTGTTTTGTATATATTCATTTTTGAAAATGAAAAGAATTACCAACAATAATATTGAACATTTAGAATATTGAACCCAGATCCCTAATTTCTGTAGTTTTCAGATTATAAAGTAATTTTTTTCAACATGCTCCCATGATACTAATGACAAAAGCAACCTGAAAATACAATTACTCAACGAATTGTAATTGACCTTATATTTCCATCGTATCTATGTTGCTGAAAAGATGTGATTTGCAGTTTGTTCTAAGAACTGTTTCATCTTCAGTATTTCATACCATCGATTTCTGAGGGAAATATTCATCGTGTTAGTGTTTCAATAATGTTTTAACTTTAATTTTTATTATGTGTGGATATTTCAAAATCGTGTTTCTCGATCATAATAGTGAGTATGAATGCTGACTGTTGACTGAACAATTATCACTCGACATTTAATTAATTGAGCAATAATATTGCCCTGTGTGGGTTGGCCAAGAATGATATCGTACAAATTATTGTTCAATATATTTAAGTATATATTCATCGTCTAATTTTTCAGGTGCTTATTTTTATTTGTGAAGTTTATTGAAACAATGTTCATCGTAATGACAACCCACTCTAATGGATATAAGCATTATTTTTCGTTTCAAATTTCAAGACATTTAAATTGTCAATATAATATAATTTGGATAAAGTGAAATGTTTTGCAACATTATTTGTAATTTCTCTTCTCTGGTGGTGTTAAATCGATTTCGTCAGGCAAAATTCACGAATTTAATGCGTAACTATAAATTATTTCAACATTCGAAACTTACGATTCAAATTCAAATTCCGTGTCAATTTTCAGAACAATCACACCAACTGCCAATATTCAATACGAAAGTTACGAGAATGTAAAATCTGAATTTTGCATTGAATTTCAACGATATTTCACAAAACTTGACTGAACTAGAGGAAATATTGTCTTCCAACAATCACTCGTTTTTGAATTTCGCATTCGTGCTGGAATAGGAGCCCATTCTGCAACTTGTTTTAAAATATACTATCGTGAAATTCTGAATTATAAACTGACATGAATCAAGTCGACATTTTTTGACATTCGCGTTAAAATCCCTTTACACGAAACTTTTACATTTCGCGGTGATTTTATTTAATCTGTTCCTACCCCATTCCAACGTTTACAGGACTATCTACGTACTTTCCAGTGAATACGCGGAAACTCCACACAATTTCCATAGGAATACACTCGACTAACAGAGATAGAAAGAGAGAGAGAGAGGGAAGATCTAAATTCGACCGCCGAAGTTTCCGACTCCGGCACGAAGAGTAGGCCACACAGTGTTATCCAGTGATGGATTCGGATCGATAAGAGGATCCTCGTGAAACAGACGTCCGACGAATTGATATTTCGGAAGAGAACCAACATGTCCTTGATGAAACGGCTCAATTTATCTCTTTCAGCCTCGAAATGCCAACGTAACGTGTGTGTCGAAACTGGGACATTCGTACTGGCCCTACCCGTTTTTCCTGTTCTAAATATCAGAGCGCGGGTTGAACGTCTTTTGTTGGTATGCATGGGAAGGGAAGGAAACCGGCAGATCTACGTGTGCTATACGTAATTTACCCCATTGTTTGGGCGCGATGAATATGGTAAGCAGATATAGAAGTATGTGTGGTGGTGCCGTAGCCTGGAGCTATTCATCATTCGGATTCAATAAAAAAATTCTCTGCCAATGGATGTGGCAGTGTGCTTCCGACTTCAGCTCCTAAAAGGTCAGCAATTCAGCAATTTGTTTTCAGACTTGAACGACTATTATCCCTCCAAAAAATTTTTTCACTCATGTTCAACGCGCACCTCATAATCAAAAAACTAATATTCCGAATAGGAAGAATAGAAGAGTAGAGGAAAACATTGGTATTCGGGGTTTTTCATGTTTGCATATGAGCAAGGCATACCGTACATCTAAAAGAGGTGAAATTTCTAAAAAACAACTCACTACCTGATCTTTAACAATTTTCGAAATAACAGAGCATGAAATAAAGAAACACTGCGAATTTTATAGAGCATTCTCAACGTGAACCCTATATGTAGGAAGGGTGCAATTGCTTCCGAATCACTTTTGAAAATACATAGCAAATTTCAATAGAATCAGACAGGTAGAACGCAGGATATGGAAATACCGGAAATTTTGCGTTTGCGCATGTTCAAGCCCAGCGCATGCCCAAACCCAAGCTGAATAGTATGTACGGTACAAATTGAGCGTCCTTACCATTTTCAATAAAATTGGAGAAGAATTGTAGAAGAAATGTTGGCATGTACTCGAAAAGGAATTTTTTTTTTTTTTGGCTTTATTGCCGACAAAAATTCTGAAAACTCCTGATAAGGTGTTTTAGTCAGAACATTTTCAGGCCATAAATCAGGGGTAAGGTAAGCGTAAGTCTTTGCAATCGCTGCAAATGTGGCCTTGGCGAAATTACCCAAAGTACAAGTTGAACCTTTGGAAGAGGTACTCGAAAAGGAAAAACAACTTCAAGTAATCTTCGAATTAATTTTAATGAGATATGATAGAAGAGGCTGTTACAAAAATTCGCGGATACACAGACCGACAGGCTGACACGAAACCAAAGTTGTTTAGGAAGGTTTGAATGTATTTTTTGAAAGGAAATTTTGAAATCAGAGGCTGAAAATATTTTGGTAAGACTTGGGAGCAATATAGTTCTGCGATATTTTCCGCTACATACTAATTCAAGCAAATGACTTGATTTCATAGATCAGTATGAATTCATCGAAATCATGTTGATATATTTGAGAATATGAGATGGAACAAAAATATTTAACATATTTACAATGAGCAGGTATAATTTGCATAACATTTAGTTTTTTGAATTATTGGAAAAATTTGAAAAAAATTCTCGTCATATGCGGGAGGTTTTAATTTTTTGATTTAATATGAAGAAATCTGCGGCTGAGGCTCATCGAATGGTCTCATATACTCATGGTGAGGCCGCTATTAATAGAAGAACGTGCCGATAGTGATTTCGACGCTTCAAGAACGGTGATTTTGAAGTCAAAGACCAGCATGGTGGGGGAAGAGAGAAGGTTGTCGAAGATATAGCTTTGGAGGGATTACTTGATCAAGACTCGTGTCAAACGCAACAAGAATTGGCAGGGTTATTGAGAGTGACGCCATTTCAAAACGTCTGAATGTCATGGAAATGATTCAGAAACAAGGAAATAGGGTGCCGTACGAGTTGAAGCCGAGAGTTGTAGATCGGCGTCTGTTTACTTATGAACAGCTGCTTGCAAGGCAAAGACGGAAGAGATTTCTGCACCGCATTGTGACTGGTGACGAAAAATGGGTTCATAACGATAATACCAAGCGCGAAAAATCATGGGGATATCCCGGCCATGCTTCCACGTCGACGACCAAACTGAATATTCACGGTTCCAAGGTTTTGCTCTGTATTTGGTATTACGGCGTTTAAGCCGAGTATTGGAACGAAAACGGCCGCAATTAATTGAGAGACATGATAAAGCATTACAATTCTCGACAACATGTTGCGAAAGTGGACAAGACATACTTGGAAACGTTGAAATGGTTCTACCCCACCCGCCGTATTCTCCAGACGTTGGACTATCACTTGTTCCGATCAATGACACACGGCCTGGCTGAACAGCACTTCCGACCTTATGAAGAAGAAAAAATTGGATCGATTCGTGGATCGCTCAAAAATATGACCAGTTTTTTCAGAGCGGGACTCGTATGCTGGCCGAAAGATAGGAGAAAGTAGTGACAAGCGATGGACAATACTTTGAATCATATATGTATAACCAGTTTTTTTTAATAAAGCCTCAAATTTCGAAAAAAAGGCGGAAGCAAAGTTGTACGCCTACAAATATTTCAGCACATTCACATTTTCCTGTTATCAAAGTTTGATTTTCGAAATGATGAATTCAACAATCATATAACATGATACTCATTCAGTTATCTATTATAATTTATAATATCGAAGAAACTTCTATTTTCCCATGTTTTATGACCTTGTTCCTGTCCTTTCCTACAATGAATAAAAATCCTTATTTTTCCCTGATTATCCCTATTCTAGCTCTCCAATTAATCATTTATCGAGTTAATCCAAGAACACTGCATAAGCTACATTTTATTTCTCTCCTCTGAAAAACTCCATCAAGTCATTCCCGAATTCCAAATTCCAGCACCTGCTCCTTCATGCCCATCTCCTGCCATTTCTCTTCCTCTGAATATGCATTAGCCCTCATTATGTGTTTAAGCCTCTCATCTTTGAATGTTCTGCCTCGCTTGAATACATTAAACTCTTTTCATCTGTCAGGAGTGAGATTGCTCGATTCTTTGTGAAACCGGGGAATTTTTCTTTGTACCTAAATGGATTTCGGTCGACTCTGACGTGCGTGGAAAATTGGGAACAAGGTTTTCACGGTGAATTCGAGTATGATAATGGATTATTCGGAAGATCTTCATTCCGATACAGCCGAGACGCGAGGGAGAAGCTGTAGAAAAATGGAGCATATCGAATAATAATGTATTCAATCCTTGATGCCAATTTGAATAACTACAGAATGGGCGCATCTTGGCTTTTTGTAATTTGGATTATAAGGTTTTTGAGTTCTCACCGAGACGGAAAAAAATTGTTAGGGCCAGTTGCACCATTTGCCTAAACATTGATTAAAAATTTAAACGTTGATTACTCTATGATTTCTCAAGAGAAATCAGAAATTAATCAATGTTTAAATTTCAATCAATGTTTAGGCAAATGGTGCAACTGGCCCTAAGTCTGAAATTTGAAATTCATAGATTGTTGTCCCGCAACTAGCCATACTTCACTGATATGTGGGACATATCTCGTGGACTTAAAAACCAAAAAGATTTTATGTTCTGAATTCCACTATTTTGGAGGTATAAGGTGTTTAAACTGTGTCTGCTGAAAAAAAACTTTTGTATAATTTGTGTGTGTGGATGCTTCGTTTTTAGTCACATTTTGAACAGGTAATCAAGATTAAAAATCCACTGGATCGTGAATAGATGGAAAAAACAGGCAGGTATGCAAGAGAATTCGATTTTCTCGTTAGGTTGAAAATATTCAATGTCTATGTGGACTTCTGAAATAAATTAATTGGGTTGAAGCTTGCATAGATAGCACTCACCATAACAATAATTTCAAAACGAAAAAAGTTATGGTAGGCAAAATGAATTATGAATAAAATAACCTGTTAGGTGTACAACTTTGCTTCTGAAGTTTTGCAATAGATGGCTGTAGCGGTAAGTGGAAGTCGAAATAAATAGATCATAGATGTCATACAATAAGCTTAGGTATTTGTAAACGCCATCGAAATATTAGACGATTTGTGTCTAAAGTTATTCTCGATAAAATATGTCAGCTTTTAGCTAAATTCTCGTCATTTGCGTCAGGTTTTTATATTCTACTTCGATATGAAGAAATCTGCGGCTGAGGCTCATCGCATGCTCTCAAATACCTAGGGTGGGTTCGCTATTAGTGAAAGAATGTGCCGAGATTGGTTTCAAGTCATGGAAATGATTCAGAAACAAGGAAATTGGGTGCCTAACGATGATGAACGGCGTCTGTTTGCTTGTGAAGAGTTGCTTGCAAGGCAACTCTTGCTTCCTCAGACTATCACTTGTTTCAATCACTTCCTATCTCAAGAAGAATTAAAAAATTGGATCGATTCAAAATATGACTAGGTTTTTCAACGCGAGATTCGTACGCTGCCCGAAAGATGGGAGAAAGTAGTGGCCAGTGATGGACAATACTTTGAATCCCAAATGTATGACCAGTTTTTTACAATAAAGCCTCGAGTTTCCGATATTAAGGACATATTGAGTATATTAATAATACAAACCGTATATCACGTAAACGAATAATCAAATCATAAAAAAAATTACTGTCATAATCAGGAGCAAAAGACCTCTTCAACAACATATCGCACAACCCATCTTCCCTATTCAAATTTAGGAGGTTGGGGTTGCCGCGCAGAGGGATTAAATGATATGATGAAGGTTTTTGATGTATAAAAATGTCCTCCTCAAGAACAAAACTGAAGGGTTCCAGCGATATTCCAAAATCTCATCTTTTCCACCAAAAAAAGACCTCTGTTTCCTTTTTAAATATGACATGATGTATATTCTTCTTCTTCAGGTGCCAGTGGCGTATCCAAGGAGGGGGTTAAAAGGGATATATTCCTCCCAAGAGGAATATATATTATATGTAACAACCTTATATATCACAATCTTATTATGAGTAAGCAAAATTCTTTGGAAAACTTCGTCAACAGAAGGAAAAGTTGAAATTTTTTTTTTTAACCCCCCCAAGGCTTATGTCTGGGTACGCCACTGTATAATGCAACTAGTGAATTTTATCGTGATGCCAGACATAATATTAAAGGAACAAGTATACAACGATTTACACATCACCACAAATCACATAGCTTAACCAATTTTGATAGAGTTCAAAACTAGAAGTTTCTTCATTAAAGTGTTAAAAGTTTCTTTTTCTTCCAGACCGGAGCAATTCACACTTGATTGATTAGTCAAACACTCCTTAAAGCTGTAGCTATATATCAAAGTAACCAATATTTTTTCATCATAATCAATTATGCCACACATCATTCTTTAAAGAATCTCCTCCACGTGCCGCACTGAGTTTAAAATAATACAGCATATCACCCTATTTCTTCGTATTCCCAATCCATCTTGAGTTGGGGTCCAAAATCGACGTACTCAAAAGAAGCAGATGCGGTTGGATCATGTTAAAATCCAATTTGTCATAAGATACTATCGAATTTTATCCCGTAGCGTAAATGCATGATGAACCACTCTCTGTACTCGTTCTGAATTCCTCAGCTTCACTGATCTCGCCTTAATAGTGGGGGACCACAGTAAAGCCAGGACCGGGTATGGATTTAAGGGGTGTCTAATTGAATTCGGGTCAGAAAGTCGACGTGTAAGGGATGGAACCTTTGCAGTATTTATTAGACTGGGGGATGGTTTCAATCAACACGGAACTTTTTATTCCTCAACAGTTGGAAACAATTTGAGGTGTTATAGCGTAGGAATTGTTGGATGAAAAAAATTTGAATGGAAAGAAGATATATCCAATAAATTATCCTCATTTGATGGAAATTAATTATCAAATAGAATAAAACAAAATCATTCCCACAAATATTTTAATGTACCGGGTTTTTCACCATAATTTGGCCCCCCCTTTAACTTTGTTACCAAAAGAGGTACAAAAAAATGTTTTCAACAAAAGTTTCACGAACTCGACTAGTTATTTCCAAAATGATTCCAAAAAATGAAATATATACAGAGTGGGCAACATATTGATTGCAACTTCATTTTTACAAATGAAATACCCTGTATATTTTTATATATTTGACTAGCTCTTTTTCCCCTGATTTCGAATATAAAACATATGTTTGGTCTATCTCTCTTATTCTGAGTACCACAGAGTTTCAAATTTTAAGAACCACCTAAGGATGCTTAGTAATTAGTTTTCAAGTAGTAGGCTGCGATAACTCAAAATGCCATTTTTGGAGTTCCAATTCATAGTGAGAAACGTATGTCATATGTCGTTAACAACGAGATAACTCAAAAAAGGGCATTTTGAAAAAATGAAGTTGCTATCAATATGTTGCCCACTCTGTATATACTACATTTTCTGAAATCATTTTAAAAAACACTAGTCGATTTCATGAAACTTTTGTTGAAAACATTTTTTCTACCTCTCTTAGTAACAAAGTTAAAGGGGGGGTCAAATTATGTTGAAAAACCAGGTACAAATTCGGTGATATTGCTGTTTTCTTCTTCTGTAATAAGATATCTATCAGCTTATTCTTCCACAAATATTTGATCTACTATGTCCACATTATTTCTGAAAGACTCCCCTATATATACCAACTGACAAAAAAACTGCAACACCCAGAAAGAGCTGTTTGAATTTTAATTTTTTTTTGGTAAAACAAAGATAGTACCTATATAGCAAGTTTGGAGTGAAAACTCGTGAAAGTTTTTTCATGTAAACAATTTTCGTTACTGAATATTGTAGTCTTTTTTTGCAAGTTTTTGAAATTCCACAACAAACCAGCTGTTGGAGAAGATCCATAGTCGATGTTTAGATGTTGTTGAAATGCCTAGAGCACGTGTACGCGGAATTTATCCCCGGCTAAGTGAATTTGCAAGAGGTCGAATTATTGGTCTACGAGAGGCGGGGTTGTCATTTCGAGAAATCGCTAACCGTATGAACAGAAATCCAACTAATGTTATGAGATGTTGTCAAGCGTGGTTTGATAATACCCAAAATCAAAGAAAAGTAGGCACCGGACGTCGAAGGGGCACAAATAAAGTTCAAGATCGACGTCTAAGACTTATGGCTATTAGAGACCGATTTGCGACAACTCGATCTTTGGCTGATGGGTGGTTTGGAGAACGAGGGCATCCTGTAACTGTCCGATCGATTTACCGCCGTATTAGGTCTTTTGGATTGCAGCATTATCGACCCCATCTTGCACGATGCAAAGTAAATTTTTTTTGACAAAAATCACGAGTGCTGGTGGCAACAAAAATCTGACTCGAAGACGAGGATTTTTGCACCTGCACGAATACCTTTTCTTGAAAAAATATATAATGTTATATCCCAAAAAATACAACTGTCACTGAATAATCAATTGAAGTGTTTCTCTGAAATAAAAGTTTATTTTTTTATCATGGAAAATACAACAGGTATTAACACAATTTAATTAATTATAAAACATACCTGAAATAAAAGAAACAACATTCAAAGTTAATTATTCAATCAATTCAATTCAGAATTGAAATTCTCTCTAATACAAAATTCAGTTTTAATTACTTCTGTCACTTTGACATACAATGTAACTTGATAACATACAACAGTCTCCTTACATCTCCCCCCCTAGGAAGACAGTTTTGGTACAAAACTACTAAACAATCGATATCATCCTTCATCTGCTACTTCTATATTAGGAATCGGAATCAATTTAGAAATATGAAACAAATTCGATTCTGATTTTCTATGTCCTGTATTAATTTCAAAAATCGATTGTGATATTTTTTTCAATATTATATAAGGTCCAATTCTTAATTGGTCTAATTTTTTTCGATTCAGTTTATTACCATTTTCAACATATACTGAGTCGCCAACTTTGAAATCGTATTCCCTTCTGTTCTTGTCATATATTCTCTTATTGTATTCATGGTATCTATTACTATTTTTTAAGGCAATTTTCCTATCCTTTTCTAGGTTATTCTGGTCCTTCGCTTTCCTTAGTTCATTTGGTAATATTGAAGTATCATCTCCTTGTAATAAATATTTAGGACTGAATCCAGTAACTGTGTGTTCAGTCTCATTGTACTTTTCGACACAATTATGAGCTACTCTTGTCCATGCGTATCTGTTATTTTTTTCATTCATTGCACATCTTATTTTATTAACTAATGTTTGATTAAGTCTTTCATTCAAACCATTGGAGAATGGTGCATTCACTGCAGTGAAAATCATTGTGATGTTTTTCTCTTCTAGGAAATCCTTAAAATCCTTAGAATTTATACCCGGATACTGATCAGTAAGAAGTGTTCCAATATTATAATCTTGAAGTACATTTTCTATAAGCTTGATGAAATCATTTGAGTTTTGTGTTTTTGATGTCAATATGTAAGCAAATCTCGTGAAATGGTCTACTAGCAAATGTAAATATTTCTTAGTGGACCGCGAGCCACCGAATCCTCCTATTGTGTCTATTGAAACTATTTCAAACGGTTTTTCTGCAGGACCTAGATGCGATAACAGACCAATTTTCTCTTGTCTCGATTTATTTTTTATGCAAATTTCACAACACTTACAAATTTTCTTAATATTCTTCAATACATTCTCTGATGTGTAATAAGGGAGTATTTTGCTTTGCATTTGTTTTATCCCTATGTGACAAAAATTCTTGTGGGTATTCTCTATAAGTTTTTTACAAAACTCTTCCGACAGTATAATCTTTTCTTTATTTCTTACTTTCTTGTAATATAGACTATTTTTGGAAATAAATTTATTCCTGTTATTTTTTAAATCTTTGTTCTCTTCTTGATCTGCCAAAATATCTTCAATCTTTATCATATTCACTATTTTCAATTTATCTTCTTCATCCTCTTGGGATTCCAGTACCGGATTTCTGCTCAAGCAATCTGCTTCCAAATTTTCTTTTCCTGGACGATAAATTATCTCAAAATCGTATTGTGATAAATAATAAGTGAGATCGCCCAATTCCTCATCTGTTCGAGCTTTAATATTCATTTTCTCTAAAGGTTTATGATCGGAAAATACTTTGAATGATTTTCCTATGAGCCAATGTTGCCAATATTTAACAGATTCTTTTATCGCCAAACATTCTAAATATACAGCCTTCTTCTTTTTCTGTGTTTCGTTCAGTTTTTTTGAAAAATATGCCACTGGTTTTTCAATTTTTGAATTCTCATTCAGTTGCGGTTGTTTCAGAACAGCTCCTATCCCTTGTAAGCTTGCGTCAGTATATATATGGATTGGTAGGCCCGGATCGAAAATAGCCAAGATTGGCTGAGTACACAGAAAATTTTTCATATATTCAAAGGCTTTTTGACATTCTTCTGTCCAAATGAATTTTTGACCTTTCCTCAACAAATTATGTAAGGGCTCTAGAATCAATGAAATTTTGGGAACGTATTCGTTATAGAAATTAATTTTTCCTAAGAACTGTCTAATGTTCTTCTGATTTCTTGGTATGGGAAAATTTCGAATTGAAATCAAATTATCTTTTATTGGAGAAACTGAATTATTTCTAATGACGTGACCAAGGTATTGAACTGAGTCCAATGCAAATGAGCATTTAGAGAGCTTCAATCTGAAACCCTCTTTCATAATAGCTTCTAGTAATTGAGATAAATGATTTATATGTTCTTCGAAAGATTTGGAAAAAATTAATATATCATCAATGTAGTTCACAGTAAAATTTGATAATTTGTATTTTCTTATTATGTTAGACAAGATTCTTTGAAAGATAGCTGGGGCAGTCTTCAAACCAAATGGCAGACAGGTCCATTGGAAATGACCCTCTTGAGTTACAAACCCTGTTTTTCTTCTATCTTCAATTCGTAGTGGAATAGACCAAAATGCTGAATTTATGTCAAGTTTCGAAAAATACTTACAATTTCTGGTTTTTATTACTAAATCTTCAATTAACGGAAATGGTTGGGATTGAGGAACAATTATCTTATTCAATTCTCTGAAATCTATGCATAGTCTTGATTTTTTTTTTTCATCTCTTTTATATGCTAATGTTACCGGAGCAGCAAAGGGACTATAGGATTCTTCAATTATATTTCTTTTAAGTAATTCTGAAATTTGTGCTTCTATCTCCTTCTTATCTTCAATCGTGCATCTATAAGGTCTTTTGCTACAGTATTTATCCACTATAAGATCGATTCTGGCTTCATAATCTTTCACCGTTCCAACATCATATTTATCTTTAGCAAATATATTTTTATATTTATCTACAAGATTTTGAATAGATGTTTCTTCCTGATTATTCAAATTACTTGTTAGGACTTCAAAAATATCTACGTCTACATGTTCATTGAAATTTATTTGAAACTCTTCTGGTTTTCTGGTAGAATCAGGAATTTTCTGTTCTATCTCCAATTTTTCATTTTGTATTAATCTAAATTTTGTTATGCAATCTAATCCAATTAAAAAATCATTTTCAAAATTTTCATTACTTATTATGAATACATCTATGTATTCTTCTATATTCAATATTTTTGCTTTTACTGTTATCATACCATCTGTTTTATTCACACCATTAATTGTTCTCAAGTTAACTCCTTGTATAGATTTATTCTCATTTGATTTTAGATGTATAAGTTTTGAGTTTATTAAAGAAACATTTGAGCCTGTATCATAAATAGCGGATACTTCCAACGTGTCATTCAATGTTACCTTGAGCTTAATTAATGGTGGAATTATTAGTTTTTTGGATCAGTGTTGTTGAATTCTACTTCTAATGTTGAATTATTAACGTGTTGCATTCTTTCTTCTTTTTTTTTGAACCAGCATTCTGCTGTAGGATGAAAACGTATTCCTTTATCTTTATTTTTACAAATTTCACAAGGTGACTTGACTGTATTTTCTTTGTTAGAGTAATACTTATCATTTTTCTTTTCAAAATTTTTCTTATTTACCAAATGTTCTAATTTTCCTAATACATTATAAAGATCTTCTACTATTTTTAAATTTCCTCTATCAATCATGTTGATTACAAAATTTGGCAAACCTGTTGCAATCAGATCTATCAATGTTCCACTATCAATTGAATTTCTTGCTTCTAGCAGAAGTTTTTCTTTTTTTATCGCGTATTCTAATAAAGAGCCTTTTTGGTATTTGAATGAGAACGCAAATCTTATAGAAGACCAACCTTTACCTGTGAATGTTTTACAGAAACTCTCTCTCCATATTTCCCATTTCGATTCAATGGTTAGTTTCATTAGTGTACAACTATACCAATCCATAGCACCTTTATCCATAAATGATTTCAGGATCTCAATTTTGTTTTCATCCACAGATATCTGAAATCGCTCGCATTCTTTCTCGAATCCAGTAATCCATTGATCTGCGCTCGAAGTTCTTCCATCAAATTTTTCGATGGTGAATTTATCTGCTATTCCGCCTATGTTTCTAAGTGAAGTTTGACCTCCACTCTTTTCAAGTAATTTTTCCAACGCTTTAATCAGTGGCTGGTCAGAGGCATTCACAGAGACATTCAGCTGATCTTCAAGCTTTTCTTCTAAGAAGATATCTTCAAACTGAAGATTACCACCTTCATCCAGATAGGTAGCAGCCAAATCCTCGTTTAAATTAATCCATACCCTTCTAATTTGGTTTCTCTTGGAAATTGAATTTTTAACCTTATTATAAGCTGAAGTTTTTATTACTTGTGTATGTAAACTAGCTCTTTGATACATATCGGGAATTGCATAATTACGGCCATCAGTAGTTCCAATAGAAGTTATGCAAAGCACATTAGTTTTGGAATCTTCTACACATATCTTAAAATCAAACCGTAGCTTGTCCATGTTTGTGATATCAACAAGAATGTTGTTTTATAATGTTATATCCCAAAAAATACAACTGTCACTGAATAATCAATTGAAGTGTTTCTCTGAAATAAAAGTTTATTTTTTTATCATGGAAAATACAACAGGTATTAACACAATTTAATTAATTATAAAACATACCTGAAATAAAAGAAACAACATTCAAAGTTAATTATTCAATCAATTCAATTCAGAATTGAAATTCTCTCTAATACAAAATTCAGTTTTAATTACTTCTGTCACTTTGACATACAATGTAACTTGATAACATACAACAGTCTCCTTACAAATATTACTTTGCATTTTTTTTTTCGATCTTTTTCACAGGAAAAATTCAATGCCCAAATGGTATTTGACAAAACTATTTTATGAGACCATAATTACTTGTCTTCCAAGATAAGGTAATCTTTCATGACAATAGCTGTTAAGTTCTGGCGCAGGTAAACTCGAAAAAACTGCTGACATGTGCTATAATACAGTGTTCTGATCTAGAAACCATTTTTAATTCCAAATTGAGCATTTGCGATTTTTGGAAATTAATTAATTAATCCAAACTGATCATGTCTCCCAAATCTTAACAACATCATCACTGTCCATTTGATTTTAAATTAAAAAACTCAAAACTTTAGATGAAATAATCTTCCTTCTTTTTTTCAATATCCTATTTCATTTGACAATGACATTGAAAAGTTCCTGACCAAAAGAGAAAGTTCAATAACCCAACTGAAAGTAAGTTGAGGATTCACCACCATTATCCTGACAAGAAAGGACATCCGATATCGCCAGCCAGATGGAGCTTCGGCAGTATCCTTCAAATATCCGTTTCTGCGGAGTTTCGAAAAAAGTTTCCTTCTGGTACGAACTTTCGTTTTCGCAGTCCGACGTGAAGCACACCCAGACCCGAACTTCTCGAGTCTGCAAACTACAATTTATCAATCCAAATCTCCGTATAAATAACCAACGCGAAACGGCAATAAATCATCACTCGATACAAACCACCTCAAAGTAAGCCAATCAATACAATACCTCTCCAACTGAAATTAGGCAGATTTAGGTCTAGTTTCAAACCTCCCTACCCTATAATAGTTCGAATTGTGATGTCACAAGGTGAATAATTACTGGTTCCAGGAACCGTGGATGATTTAAAGACTTTGATAAGATCTGAATTGACTCGAACGTTTCTTGGGCAATTGGAAAACGTAAAAATACAACTGCTTCTATAAAGGGATAGTTCGTGATTTTGTGGTGGAGATATTTCTCTCGAAACACGCATTCTATTCTACTCCAGCAAAGGGAGGACGATGATGAAAAGTCACGTATTTTATGATAGTCTTCGCTTTTTTTTATAGAGCAGTAGATTCTCACTTGTGGTGAGGAGTTTCAGCAGGATATACGAGGTGTTGGTCAACTTATACGAAATATTTTGAAAGATGAATTTCCAACAAAATTTCGTTTCCCCCAAGTTTCAGTCATATAATGATAAGTAGGAGAAATGAAAAATCATTGCTTGAAACAATTGAAGACAATCAGAATGGAACAAAATTATTATTCACTTTATCCAATAGAAACCTATTGATCGTTCTCAAAGGATTCCTTTTCTTCCTTCATTAGACCTTGCCTTGTCGAACAATTTTCTTTTGTATATTCATGAATAAAAATGGGTCTGAAAATAATTTCTTCAGAACATTGTGATATTATGGGAAGCCACCAGGAAATAAGGAAGATTCCAGATCATCAGAGGATTCTAAGCACTCGTCATTAATGCGCCTATTGTACCCTTGTAGACACAGTACTGTTGATATATAGGTAAAGGGTGTTTTTTTTAGAGCTATAGAACTTTAAATTGCAATGAAACAACGATGGATTTTCGATTGACATGAATTTTATTTATCCGCAAGATAATCTTGTGGCATTACATTTTAAATATAATTTCTGGCATATGACAGCCACGGCTGGCTCGGATGTAGTCCAATCTGGACGTACATTTTGCGATGACTTTTTCCAACATTTGTGACCGTACATCCGCAATAACACGGCGAATGTTGTCTTCCAAATGGTCAAGGGTTTGCCAATTCACAGGTCCAAAACGTGAAATTGGGCGGTCACTAAAAGTGTCTTTCAATAAATCGATTGTGGCACGAGCTGTGTGAAATGTTGCGCCGTCTTGTTGAAACCACAGCTCCTGGACATCATGGTTGTTCAATTCAGGAATGAAAAAGTTAGTAATCATGGCTCTATACCGATCACCATTGACTGTAACGTTCTGGCCATCATCGTTTTTGAAGAAGTACGGACCAATGATTCCACCAGCCCATAAAGCGCACCAAACAGTCAGTTTTTCTAGATGTAACGGTGTTTCGACATACACTAGAGGATTAGCTTCACTCCAAATGCGGCAGTTTTGTTTGTTGATGTAGCCATTCAACCAGAAGTGCGCTTCATCGCTAAACAAAATAAAATGGACGTAGTGCGCGATACGTATTCCGCAGAGAACCATTATTTTCGAAATAAAATTGCACTATTTGCAAGCGTTGTTTAGGCGTGAGTCTATTCACTATGAATTGCCAAACCAAACTGAGAATAAATCACTTGACAGCTGTTAAATCGGTCGCCATCTTGAACAGTAATGCCAACTTAAAGTTATATACCCCGAAAAAAAACACGCTTTATATGTATCACTCTTGAAGGTGACTGTTGAGGAATACACTCGAATTTTCAAGAAAATATGTATTTTTCCTTGTTAGGCTCTTATTGAGTGGAATAATTTATCGAACTACAATACAATTACATCTGTTATTGCCCCCTTAGATAGACCACAGATTTTAAATATCCCTTCATTTAATCCCATCCCAAAAGAGATCCTTTTGTGACCCGCGCTCCTACAAAGCCCGAAAGCCGCCAAAAAAAAAAAACAAACATTCGCGCCATATATTTCCGAATCTATCCCAAGGAACATGAAACATGTTCGCTGTTTGTTAACCAAATTATTTAGCCGTAAATCTGCGACCATGTACATGTGCCTCGCCGTTGTCCCAGAGCGGTTTACCCCCTCGTGTGACACGCACACCGTGTATACACCACCCCGCCCGCTCGCTTGAAACAGAGCCGAAAATATTCAATAGGTGCCTCTAATCCTACTCACTTAGGAGACCCTCACGTGATCCTCCGTCGGAGCAGCCAGGCACGAAACCTGAATTTTACATTTATTCCTCTTCCGTGGATTGTGTTTCAATGTCGGAAATTCTGGAAAAGGTATCGGGAAGAATGAGGCTGTCACGGGAACGAGACGAGACGTGTTGCCCTCTCTCTTCTACGCGATCATTTTATCTCGTTCTGCTCTGCTGGATTTTTTATGATATGAGGAAATGTGGACGATCTACAAAACTATTAGTGACGTCGTAAAAGCGGAACGTGATGGACGAATGTATTTATAGCTGTTTGGGATGTTCACGACTATTATGCCGCTGTCGTTATGGCAATTAAAAACCATTGTTTTGGGTACAGAAAGGAAGCCGTTAATTTCGGGAACATTATGCCCCATTTACCCGTTAGTTAACTATACTGTACAGGATGGGCAAGATGTTTTAGCACTACAACTAGCTATAGCTAGACATTCATTTAGTCTTTGATAAATTGTTGATAAATAGAGATGAGATCGCTCAAATTTATAGCGCAGTTCAAGATTTTGCCACAAAAAAAATGAAAAACAGGTTAAAGTGACTCAATCAAAAAAATACAGATATTGTGGCAAAATGATAGAGCGATCGGTTCAGAAAACAAGCGTTCGAAAAAGGAATAACTTAAATTCCATTTCAGATGTATGAAAACAATGATTTGTTAAACAAATTCAAAAAGTGAATGGAGTCCTAATACGGTTTTGAAGTGATTAACGGTTTCGAAAACTTCATTCACCACAGAAATAATTTGATTCCAATAACAATCTCTTTTCCCCGAAAAGATCGACTAATAAATTTCCTGCACCACTACACCGCCCTCCAAATAAAAATAAAAGTCACTTCATGTGACTGTTGAGAACTCGAACACAAACAGAATAAATCAACACCATTTCATGAACCCAAAATGCACTCGAAGGCGTTGATATAGCCCAGTTGGCGTGTTGCCATCCTGTATCGCGGTGGCTGTGGTATTCAGATCATGCACCCCTTTATTGGATTTGAAAATTTGGCTACTTATTTAGAGTTTTAGTTCCGCGATGCGGCGAGATGTGATCTCCCTCGAAAATATTCTGTATTATGGTCTCTCCGCCCTTCTCCAACTTAGTTAGCCATAGCGGGAGGGACGGGCGACAAGAAGGGGGTCTCAACCCCTCGCATTGAGTAGCATAATAAGACTCACGCTGATGCCGCTCCGTACTAATTAAGAATAATCTGCATCCCACCTGTAATGAATTTTTTGCGAGTCTCAAATGAAATGAGATATTCCTTGTAACTAGCGGGTTTATCGAATGATGAAAATTTAATTAATCTAATCAGATTTCGGTCGTCTTCTTTCCTGTTCTCATCAATCTGAATATTATCTTGGTCGGAGATACGAAAATTCAATTTGTGAGATGCTGGTAATTGGGCAAGAAAGCACATTAAACGGATAACGTTAAGAATTTTGCGGTTAAATTACTTTGAAATATGTTAAACTCACCATATACCAAATAATCTTTCATCTTTCTGTTTATTTGTTCAATTTTTCGTTTTCGGAATTGCTCGAATAATCAAAGTAAAAAATTTGTAAATTCGAGTAAAAGAAACCTGGCTTCTGTGAACATTTTATTCTCAATGATTTCGAAAATATAATAATTACCATACTCCACAAGATATTTAAAATGGAGAGTATTTCATGAAAAATTATCGTAAGTTTGAATATTGTCCTTATCTTCGTAAATTAGATTATAATGAATTGAGGATTTTCAAATAGAAATGATTCAACGCTGTGTATTACTTTTGACATTTACTATATGTCAATTGCATTCAGTAGGTTATGCCTAAGATGCTTTATGCATCCTACTTAAAACCTTACCTGAATTCTACTAGGCCATGATAGAAAATCCGGGAATTTTTCAACAATCCGACCGTGAAATTCATCAGCCTGAAATTCAGAGTTATAAACATAGATAGAAGGAGCATACGCAATTTTTACATGTCCCCAACATGGTTAGATTACGTTGTCGGATTGTGATATATTTTCGAATCCACAATTTACTATATCGTTATATTTATAACGATATAGTAAATTGTAATATACATTTGTATATTATATTGAATTAAATATATTTATTTGAGTGCTTCCCGATTGAATATGAAAATTTGAATATTTGGAATCCGATATTTCTCCTAATTGTCGAATTCATAATGAGCAGAATATTTATTATTTTCTTTATCAACCTGCTGAAATCCAAGGTATGGCAACTTTTGCTCTCCTAGTGTCATCGGTTGTTTCACGTCGTTTGACGCGCTTGAAGTTTGTTTTCTGAATTTCTGATATATTTAGGTAATTATTTAAATATATTTTGAGTCACTATGAAACGTTGATTCACTATGGTACATAAGAAGTGCGTTCTTTGTGGAGAAACTCGCGAATTGAGTGAAATATCGTATCACTGATATATTTTCATTTCCGCGCGCTTCATGTCAAATTTGATAGTTCATGTTGGGACAAAATTTGATTACTGAAAATGACATATCCACTCTCTGTCTATGTTTATTACTCTGAGAAAAAATTCATCATTTTCAATGATAAACCATGTACGAAAATAAACCATAGACATCGCCACGTCCGATCTGGAATTATTGCGTATTCGTTGTTCGGTGTATAACGTTTATCGGAATCCAAAATGACCCGATATTTCATGGACTTTTAGTTGGCATATACATATCAATCGTTTTAGTGCCCATAAAACGCAGATCGTAATAACCAGATTTCCCTTGTTGGCTACACGAGGACGACCCTCGTTTAGCGACAGTTGATCGGGAAATTCAATTATGTTACTGTTGCTAATAATTAGAGTAGGTAAACCGTGATAATGAGATGCGTATTCCTGGAAATGAAGTTATTTATAAATGCTATTTGACAGATCATAGACGGACTGGATGTGGTTCTCGGTGTGGGTTTATACGGACCAAAATAACAAATAGCAAATAACAAATAGTAAATAACAATTAGTGAATAACACATACGAAGTAGGAGTTGAATGTCGTATTTATCGATAACAATGTTTATCTTGTTAAATGACAATTATTGATGAGTAGAATAAATATTATTCGGTAGCAAATGCAATGAAATGAAATCCATTCAATTTTCCAAAATGGTGTAGTTTTGGTTGGATAACAATTTTATCCTTCGCGAAAAACTTGAAACTGATGACATCAAAACAAAAGCAAATTCAAGAATATTTCCTCAACAACATAAAATCCGATGGGATTGAGATTTTGCCAATATATGTATAAGTAATAATAATAATAATAATAATATATATTATTCCACATGGCTGGCTGAAGAAAATTTTGGAGATATACAAGATCGATCCAATTATAACCAATTTTCTAAAGCTTGCAATGGACAATTGGAAAACGAACATCGAGCTTTCCACGGCAAACATAAAAACCAAACTGATTCCAATTAAGAGGGGAATTTTCCAAGGTGACTCCATGAGCCCTTTATGGTTCTGCTTGGCGCTGAACCCACTCTCTAAACAGCTAAACGCTACTGAAAAGGGTTTCAACATTAAAGGAAATAATAATACTACCACCCTCAATCATTTGCTGTACATGGATGATTTGAAACTGATAACAGGCAATAAGAACCACCTAGAAATTATGGTCAAACTAGTGGAACATTTTTCGAAAGATGTAGGTATGGAATTCGGTTTGGACAAATGTCGTACTCTCAGCGTAGTGAGAGGAAGAATACAAGATGAACCGATCACTCTCGCAAATGGACAGCAAATAGAAGCAATGAAGTTGGATGATCTTTATAAATATCTTGGAATGAAACAGAATCGACGAATCAACCACCAAAGAATGAAGCAAGACTTAACGACTGAGTTCATTAGGAGAACCAAAAAAATCTTAAAAACAAACCTCAACAGCAGGAACATGACGAGAGCCATCAACACATATGCATGTTCAATTCTAACATACTCATTCGGTATAGTTCCATGGAGCAAAACAGACATCGAAAACTTGCAACGTAAAATGAGAACGTTGATGACAAAAGCAAACAAGCACCATCCGAAAAGCAGCATTGAGAGGACTACACTGCCGAGAAATAAAGGAGGCAGGGGTCTTACGGACATCATGGAACTTGCTAGTGGGCAGATAGAAAGCCTACGGGAATACTTCAGAGATCAAGCAAATACATCAGAGTTCTACAAAATACTGTGTGAAGCAGACGAATCAACACCTTTACAACTTCACAAGGAGCAATTTTCATACAACCACCAGACAAACCAAGAAAAATTGGATAGATGGAGAGAGAAGCCCCTGCATGGAAGACATTTCAACGAGGTGAACCAGGATCATGTCGACATTGAAGCGTCGAACTATTGGCTCACATCAGGTGCAATGTACCCAGAAACAGAGGGTTTTCTTTTAGCCATCCAAGATCAAGTGATCTCAACTAGAAATTACTGCAGGCATATCATAAAGGATCGAACTATTACCGACGATCGATGCCGATATGGGTGTCCAACAAATGAGACAATACAACATATCACGGGTGGATGTCAGATGTTTGCAGGAAATGAATATAAAGAGAGACACGATGCAGTAGGAAAGATATTACACCAAGAAATGGCAACTAAATTAACACTAATTCAATCTGAAAAAGTACCATACTACAAGTACCGACCGGAGACCATCCTGGAAAACGAACGCTATAAACTGTACTGGGATCGTACAGTTTTGACTGATAAAACAGTCCCTCACAACAGGCCAGATATATTGCTAGTTGATAAACATCAAAAGGCAGCTATACTCATCGACGTAGCAATACCTAATAACAACAACTTGCGTCAAAAAGAGGTCGAAAAAATTTCAAAATATAGGGACCTCGAATTTCAGATAAAGCGCCAGTGGGGAATGATATCAACGAGAACTATTCCAATTATCATCTCAACAACAGGAATAGTACCCAAAAATCTCAAGAGAAATATCAAGCAACTAGGGCTTAGTGAGTATATATGTAATGTAATGCAAAAAGCTGTTCTTTTAGGTACTGCAAGGACGGTGAGAAAATTCCTAGGAAGCGAAGGACAGGTCCAAGGATCGCGTGTAAGAGGACCAGAAGTTCGACGACAACCAGGGGGAGCACAAGGACCGGACACGACCGAGCTCTACCCTTCTGATATATTAAATATCTGGGATTGAGTGAATGTTCCTCTTAGCGAGGAGTGAGAAGCCGACGGCGAGGAGAAATCCTACGCGTATAGGCAAAAGTCGGATAATATATATTATAATATAATAGAGCACAACCACAATTAGCGTATGAATGAAGAGGCTTGAAAGTGTTATGCTATATACTTATACATCCCTCATATAACTCATATAAATCGATAGTTTAATTTGAGGGAGTACTTTTTGTTTAATTCATGTATATGTAAACTTGATGATGAATATATATATTTTTTTTTTTTTTTTTTTTTTAAATATATATTCATCATCAAGTTTACATATACATGAATTAAACAAAAAGTACTCCCTCAAATTAAACTATCGATTTATATGAGGGATGTATAAGTATATAGCATAACACTTTCAAGCCTCTTCATTCATACGCTAATTGTGGTTGTGCTACCTTCGTATATGTATCTTTGTTATTAAGCGATATACAAGCTGATTCACCACGATGGCCTGCTAGACGTTTATAGAAAACTAATTATAATTTTGTGCTGAAAATTTGGATATTGGGGTTTGAGGCAATGATCTCTCTCCCTAAAATATTTTTAGACCTCTACAACTTTCTGTTATACCGGAAAGATATACTATACTACTTTCTTATTTTAAATGGCACACCCAGTATATTTTTGCATCATGAGATAGCTTATTTTATAACAATTCGACAATATGCCATAACTAGGGTAAACACTCAACGGTTCATGAGTTACTGGGATTCTAATGAAAAAAAAGAGGCCACCAGGATTCACATTTTTTTGAATATTTCTGAAGAAGAAGTTTTCTTGTTTTTAATTTTTGATTAGTCCAATAACCTTTGAGGTTTAGATCAAAAATGTACAAGGTGTTTATGACGAGATTATGAACTTGAACAACTCAAATTCATCAGAACTCAAGATTTTCAAATTACAACCTATATTTTTCATTATTTCAGTCAATTCTACGTATAAAAGGGGGAGTTTCTTAGGTAAAACGTATACCTAAGATGAAAACATTAAGATTTATAGAGGAAGAACCTGAAATGATAAAAAATCGCAATTTCAAATTGAGTGGAAGAAGTCTGTAATTTCCGGAAAACCCAGATAGAAACAAAAATTCAGTGTTTCGATAACT
Organism: Harmonia axyridis; assembly: GCF_914767665.1. Taxonomy (NCBI): domain Eukaryota; kingdom Metazoa; phylum Arthropoda; class Insecta; order Coleoptera; family Coccinellidae; genus Harmonia; species Harmonia axyridis. Next base: position 18,321,485 of record NC_059502.1, read on the forward strand.
GAATTTGTCATTTCATTGATTTTAACTAATTTTTCGGCGAGATTATTGGGAATTTATAGACTAATGAAAAGTTTCAAATTGATATGGATGAAAACATATTCATGATATGTCAAATTCAGTTGTCGAAACACCGAATTTCAGTTTCTTTTTGTGGTTTCCGAAATTCACAGAAAACTTTCACTCAGAAATTATGATTTTTCCTTTCTTAGTTCTTGTTTTTCCTCGATAACTATTGATGTTTTTGTTTTATAATTTGTTTAAGTAACTCCCCTCTTTTTATACATAAAATTGACTGAAAGGATGAAAAATATCGGTTGTAATTTGAAAATCTAGAGTTTTGATGAATTTGAGCTGTCCAAGTTCATGATCGACTAATAAAACCCTACACATTTTTGAAATTGCAAACATTCTCATAAAAATAAGTATTGGCATAATCAAAAATTGTTGAGTTTTCACCCTAGTTATGACATATTGCTGAACTTGTCTTCAAAAAAGCTATCTAACGATGCAATAATACACCGGGTATTTTATTTGAAATGAGGAAAATGTAGTCTGTTTCTGGTATAGCAGGATATAGTAGATATCTGATAACATTTTCAAAAGAAAGATCATTGTCTCAAACCCCAACCTACAAATTTTTAGCACAAAATCATTAGCCAATTTCCCATAACATCTAATTGGCCATCGCGTTGAATCAGCCTGTATAACAAAATTTGAAAAATTCTGTTATTCGAATGTTGTCTTTAAAAATCGAGTTCTTCCAGAAAAATATCGAGAATCTTAATATTTAATCGTTTGTGTCGTTATGTTTAATATTTTATACCTCATTGGTCTTGGTGGGTCCACATTCCATGTTAAAAAAGTAGATACTTATGTTTAATTCATTATCAGTATATATTTGACAGTTTTTTTGAGAACTTAATCGCCACCTTTCACTTCGTTTTTCAGGAAACTAATATTTTTTGCAAGCACTCCATCTAGACGGGCTTTGAAGAGGCCAGTGATTGAACCGATGAATTACCAAAAGATAATCTTCGCTAGAATTTCACACTCTGTCAGCTCGGTAAATGACCAACCTATTAATCATTCCTCCCTTTGGCTCCACCAGACTTTTGCGGGAATAATGGATGAACTCATGAGCATGTTCTACCTAATCAATAATTTGCGAATGGTCCAATTAGTAAATAAGCAATAGAATTCTCTGGTCTCTGGCTTCGTGGTAATCAGAAATTGTTAAATAATATGTAGGTGCATATAACGGTGCAGTATTATCATATACAAAGTAAAATCAATTGGAAATACTTATTATTGGGAACGTTCATGGTATTCTCGAATTTCAATTATTCGTGAAATTTACTGGAACTTGAACGGAGTTAATGAACAGATTGAATTGTTAAATATTAATTTTGGTTTGTGCATCATAAGCGAGGATTATTAATATGTACACTGAAGAGTTCATTTGATTAATAGATGAGAAGGCAATTTTATGAATTTTAGATCTTGTATTTTGTATCGATTAGATATAATGCAAACAGAGTTGAGATTTTGGGTGTTCATAACAAAGTATCTGATTAAATCATCACAACCATTAAAAAAAGACCATACAACATTCAAGAAGAATGTTGTAAAAGAAACACTCAATGTGTGTTTAACGTCTGTGAATTAATTACAAGATCACATCGTGGTGAAATTATCCAGTGGCGTAGATGATCCTTTTCCTAGTGAAAATCTACACCACTGTCTTTATTTCGAGAAAATTACTTCATTTCTGAAATCAACAGAGCTTCACTAAAAAAGTCTCTTGAATTTTTCCATAGAAATTACCATTTTCGAAATAATCGAGTTAATGAAATAAATGAAAAATGAACTGTTATTATTATTATAATAACTTTTTCAAGCGTTTTGAAAATTTCGTATGGATAGCATAACCATAAACATAGGAAATTGAAGAATTATTTCGAAAAACAAAAACCTTATATTTCAGTTACAACATATTCGACTCACATAATACCTCGCATAATACTCCCATACTAAAACTATTATTTGAATAAAGAATTAATTGAATTATAGTAAGAGATATGATTTTTTCTGCTATATCCGCTGATTATCTCACAGAAAAGGAGAGATAATAGTAGTTTCATAATCTTTTTCGTGCCTTAACAATTTTTTTCAAGAATTTAATCCATAAATTAGTAACTCTATCAATCTTGGGAACCGCAGAACTGTATATAAGTCTATACACTGTGTCCGTAAAGTATGGAACAAATTCATTTTTAGCTGAACAGACCATTTTAAGAAATAATCCTGAATCACGTCATTTTTGATTTTAATTTACCGTATTCCAAAATAATAATCCAATATACAGGTTGAATAACTTTCGAGTAATGACGTCACCGTTATTTTTTTTTTAATGGAACACCCCCATTTTGTCTCAATTTTCCGATTACTCTAGCTGAGCTGATTCCAAAAATGTATCACATGTTGATTCCAATTGGTATACAGAGTGGACAAAAATACAATAGTTTTGTGTGTGCTCATAAAGTAACGCGTAACATTCTTCATTAGTTAAATTAGCAATATTAGCAAAAATACTTATTGTCTAGCGGCAATTGGTTTGAATGTAACACCCTGTAGTTTGTTATAATTTTAGATTAATAAAAATGAGCTGTTTCCAAACATGTTTGGTGCTTGCCGTCTAGCAGACAGAATATGAAGGAAATTATTTCTTATTTTTATTCATTTTTATTGATCCAAAAATCGAACAAACTAGAGGGTGTTACATTCAAACCAATTGCCGCTAGACAATAAGTATTTTTGATAATATTGTTAATTTAACTAATAAAGAATGTTACGCGTTAGGTACTTTATGAGCACAAACAAAACTATTGTATTTTGTCCATTTTCATAATCAGCTCAGCTAGATTAATCGGAAAATTGAGATAAAATAGGGGTGTTTCATTTACAAAAAAATGACGGTGACGTCATTACTCGAAAGTAATTCCCTTGTATATTAGATTATTATTTTAAAATACGGTAAATTAAAAAAAAAAATCGACGTATTTCAGGATTATTTCTTAAAATGGTCTGTTAAGCTAAATATAAATTTGTTACATACTTCACAGACACAGTGTATGGTCTTCAATTCTACAATTGGTACATGAATAAACGAACCCTCAGAAGCTTCCAACTTCATGTCAGTACTTTCTTGATTTTTGTTTTTAGATTCAACTGTTAATACACTTATTTATTGCTGAATCAATAATCATTGACCCCAAGTTCGAAATTTTTTTCAGCAGATATTGTATACAAGGAAATATTGGAATAGCTCCTTTAATTCTAATTATAGTGGCTTTTGATTTATGTGAAGCCATATCAATTGAATGGAAATGGTCTGTCAAATTATACTCATTTAAATAATCATTGACCTCGAGTCAATTCTTCGTTCAAAACTATTTTCAGCAGATTTTGTATACGAGGAAATATTGGAAGTGTACAATGGCTTTTGATTTATGTGAATCCATATCAATTGAATGAAAATGGTTTATCAATTAATACTCATTCCTCACAATAATTCCATATAATTGAAGAATTTCCCTAGTTTTCGAACTATTCAAACATGGGCATCAATCTCAGAGAACTGTTTATCTTCCAAAATTATTCGAAGTTAAATTGGAAAAACAAACAAAGATAGTGAATGATAGTATACATATCGAAAATTTTGGTCTATTGAACATAACATCGATTCCCCAATTCTCAATATATAGCAAGATAATGAGTTTTTAATTATTTTTAACCTTCAATTTATTATCCAAGAAGTTATTTAGTTGATTCAATTCCGAATCGCCCTCACATTCCATAACTGCCACTTGTCAAATACGAAAAATCGAGTCTAGCGCAACCTCGTTTATCGAATAAGATCGAAAATGTCAATACTTCTGATATTCAAAATTCAATGACGACCTCGTCTAAACGGCGTTAAACGCGAAAGAAGATTGTATAGACAAGATTGCGGTTAGAGTTATGGAATTCATTTTTCTGTTTCATCTATTCAAAGAAAGTTTCATTTCATGAAAACGATAAAATTCGCCTAATTTCCATTCTGCGAACAATATATCTCTTACCTTCCATGTTGCGGTCCAACACTGCTGAAGTCGTAAACTGAACTGGCTGTGATTGACGAGTTCTTAATAGCTCCTGATTCCATTCCAAGTGGTGCATTGCAAGTGTCTGTAAAGAAAATTGATTTCAATTCTCGACCAACAATCGCAAACAACGCCACAAGTGAAGAAGTGGGAACAACAGTGCTTCCTTATATCATGAAGTACAATTTTATGGAACTTTACGACTGAAGGTTATGTGAAAGCGTAAAAGAATTTTGAACAGCTTGTACCTTTGGAAATAATGCAATTTTTAAATCCATTGGAAACCTCGAACGTTAAAGTTTTCAGTTATTTCATAACTGAAACGAAATATCACAGCTTGAAGTTGTCTGCTAGCGATATGGGATGAAAATGAAATCGAAAATTTAGTCTGTTTGATTTGAAAAAAGTTAAAAATACGATATGATGGTTTTAGCGTCTGTGAATTAATATGAGGAAAAATAATATCACGGCACGCAGACAATTTTTACATTCCGGAAAAAGTACCTCCTCGAGCGGGACTCGAACCCGCAACGTCCGAATAACTAGTCGAGTGCTCCACCATCTAAGCTACCGAGGAAATTGAAAGTTTCAACCGCATATGAGGAACCGTTTCTCCCAGAACCAATTGTTAGTAGTATTGTATACCTTACAAACTTAAGAGTTCGCAAGGGTTTTTGGAAAGGTTAAATATGATGGTAGAGTGGGAATTTTTTAAAAAATCACAAGAACTCAAATATCTCGAAAATTGTTGATTTTTGGTTGTCACTAAATATAACTCAAACGACAGCAAATGAGCCATACTAACACGTCCTCCAAGGTTCACGTCTAATTTGGGAACACCCTGTATAACTTTTGGAATATAACCATGATGAACTAGATACTATATTGTTCGGAGTGAGTCCACAGGAATAGTAGAAAGATGAGTGTACCTAATACTCATTTCCTACTGTTCCCGAAACTCATTGATCCATTCATATTTCACTCCAACAGAAAACAGTTTTGAAGCCAAAGCGAGAACTCAGTTGGACCCACTATCTCATTTCCCGATAAACTAACTTCGCCAGACACCGATATTAATCAGGATTTGCGAAGAATAAATTCCATTTTCTTTGCTTCTACTTCGAACAAACTTCGTAACTCACACAAATTATTTCCTACTGATGAGGATTTACAACATGCTACAAGACTTAGTTGTTGACCAAGTCACTTACAAATTGTTGATCACAAAAGTCTGCCAACTCTTCGAGCAATCTCATAAATAGTCGGGAAATCTTTAACAGAAAGAGGATTAAGGGATAATCCCCGTTCCTAAGAAATGATGTTATACTAGCTTTGTTGCGAAGTTCCCAAATCCGAGGAGTTCTCAATAATTATGCGTTAGGTGGTAGATGCGATAGAGAAGGGAAAGAATATTATTGATATAATTCTCAATTAGTAATTATTAAAGTGCTCTCGAATTAGTAGTCAATAATTCATCACAGGTTCAGAAAGGAGAAGAAGAAGAGTTCATCACTATGTAATCTACGATCCAGAATATTGATTTTTTTGCGGAGCAACAGCTATTTGACAGTACAAACCGATAGATTTTTTTGTTAGTAAGTACGTTTCGTTCTTTACAAGCAGCTTATGGTTGATATAATCGCCCATCTGAGCGCACAATTGATAAGAGAGTAAAAAAATACGCAGAAACTAGATCTGCTACTGATGTCCAAATCTAAATTCGTTAACCAGGTATTCAGATTAAAATCAATTCTCTCATAAAATGCATATTTTAACATAATATGGTTTTTCTTCAGTTTTCTGCATCTTTGTACTACAAGGTGAGCTGAACATTGCTGCCTTTCCTATACACTCCGAGTAATTGATTTTTTGAACTTTCTATCGCATGACCTCGCTTCTAATCCTGGCACTATTTATTTTTTATAGTTTTTTATGTTAATATTTGATCAATATGTTTGCAATTTTTCAAGTTATGTCATAAAATGTCAATATAAAACCTAAGGGTCAGTTGCACCATTTGCCTAAACATTGATTAAAAATTTATACATTGATTTCTCTATGATTTCTCAAGAGAAATTATAAATTAATCAATGTTTAAATTTTGATCAATGTTTAGGAAAATGGTGCAACTGACCCTTAATATACTTTTTCTTCTATGAATCTTGAATATCCACTTCTTTCCTTGCCCTGCTTTTAGGTTTTGATTAATTTGAAAGCCACTTTTATATATTTACTCTTCTTCATCTGTGCAAGTACTGAATTCGATCTAATTAATGAAAAAGGGACATTTTGCAAACAAATAAACATAAAATAAGTTAGGAATTATTACGACAAAGGGAAATTATTAACTTTCGAGGAAGGCAGTATCAATATATCCAGTCCAGTTGGAACAAGGTTCAGTTGTTAGTGATTCCTACTGTAATGATTTTGTCTGCCCAAGAGTGCAGCAGAGTCACCTCTCCACGATGAAGTGAGAGGGTGTCTTGAGCAAAGATCGCTGGATTGCCCAACTGATGAATCCACCAGCGATCTCAGGACGAAACATCATTATCCCTAGAGAAAGAGAGAGAGCGAGAGAGAGAGAGAGAGAATATATAATTCAATATAGAAAATTCAAAGATTAGATGAAATTGAACCTTTCTTTTTTTTATATAGGTAGCCCTATAGGCAAAGCTGAAATAAAAAAGCTATTCTAATTACAGAGGTGAAAATATATTTGGATACCAACATCATAATAATGCTGGTAGGCAGACAAGAGAGATCTAATTGCGTTTCTTTGACACAAAGGTTATTCTACCACAAAACTCGACAAAAATTGCCCACTGAATTCGCACATTTCTGTAACATGTTGATGTAATAAATTATACGGTTCGAGAACACTCCACTTCTGCACTAATTACAACAGAAATAATAATATGAAATTAACCTTCCAGCAGAGCTTACATTCAAAAATAATCTACTTTGAGCTTGAGTGTTCTTTATTTCAACAAGTGACTTTCAAAAACAAAATAGATAATGCAAGCATGTATAGAATATATTGTCACTAATTTCAAGACCATTTCGAACACGATTTGTTAATTCTCAAATGTTTCTATGTATACAGGGTTAGAACTATTTAGAGGATCCAAATCCAGAATATCTACAATGGTTCTTGAGATATCTCGAAAAAACTGAAAATGAATTTCTTTTTTTGTCCTTATATTTATTTGTTTTTGGAGATAACTTCATGAAATTTGGTTTATAGCCATTATCCAATATAGAGATAATAATGGTGTCTTCAGTTTTTTCTGTTTTCCATTGTGTATGCATGTATGCATGACGTGTATAAGAATGAAAAAAAAAGACTATCGCGCCTTGGAAACAATGAAAAACTGAAAAAATCTGACACCAATAGAATCTCTATATTAGATAATGACTATAAACCGAATTTCGTGAAGTTATCTCCAAAAACAAATGAGTGATGCAGAAAATAAATCTCGATTTTTGGTTTGTTCGAAATATCGGGGAGATATTTCGGATCTATTCACACCAGCACACTCATCCCTAAATAAAGCAACCATTTTGTAATTCGAGCCACCTTGTATTTCTAACGGTTTTCGATATCCCCCTCTACATAGTTCTAACCCTGTATACCTACGTATTGGAATTTTTGAACACTTTATACAAGTGCCGAAGGCATTGATATTTTTCCACGAGTATTAGAATCAGCCTTCTGCAAGAGTGTGATGCATAATTTTCTCTAATTCACTGAATTTTTATTGAAATTAATTGAATATTTCCATAAATATCGTTTAGTGACTTTTGCATTGGTATCTTCTGTATCACGAATATGACATAATAGATAAATTCGTGATAGGAGAGTTCCGAGTATCAACAAATAATTAAATATATATAATACCATTAAATCTATGTGAAATTGAGATATTCCCGTACGATTTTGTTCTGAAAGGTATGGTAGAATGATCAATGAACTGACTTAAAAGTTTGTATTTTCATGAATTTGCATTTGCATTTTCAGAAATCAACGCTCTAATACTGATTTTACTTATCAATATTATTGTCAATTAAGTTTGGTGTTCGATATCACTGAAAATACTCCATCGGTTTTATGAAAATGGAATGATATATTTTTAATATTTTAAATTATATAAAATTAATTAAATTTTCATAAATCTGGAGATGATATTCGACTTATTGAATTTGACTAGCTTAATTTCGAAAATTTGTGATTTTGACCTGAATTGTTCACCACTTTTAATTTTGAGACCTAAAGGTTTTATTTATAGATGTGACTCTAGTTATTATGTTACTGCCTGACTTTGCACTGTTGGATTCATTTGCCCTGAAGAAAGCCATGTGATTGGTCGAAAGCTTGGCTTAATTTAATACAGATCTTAAATAATATTCTTAAACCTCTTTCCACCCGATATATAATTCCTTTTGTTCAGTTATAAAGTCGACATAAAATTTGTTGCCGAAGAAACAGTTTATTCCTGAAAATAATAAGTTCTTACGTTTTTTCGTTATCATATTTACGGACGTGTGGAAAGAATGGAATCACCACAATAAAAATATTTTGGAACTATGAAAGTATACAGAATTGACGTTCACTCCAAACGTAAATCCCGAATTCACTCCAGAAGATCCTTTTACAAATCTACGTATAGATCCAACCCATTATTGGAAGCATTAGAGTTGATCTCGGCATTATCTGCCTGAGTCTAATACAACAGATATCGCGAAATTCAATTAAACCGAATCAAACTAAGAGGAAACATGTAGAAATAGAATACTAGGAGCAGTTAGTAGATGTAATCACGCTTTAAACTCCAGCAAATTATAGGGTAAACAATTATTCCTCTCCGAATCGCAGGAGTGGAAACCTGATGGGACAATAGGCCATTTGGCTACGCGAGCGAGATCTTATCGAGTAGACTATTAAACACTCGCAAACTGTCAACTTTGTTTACACTTTACCGAGATAAAATTTACCTCCAGGATGAAATGGTTGTAACAGTCGTACAGCATGCAAAAATCAACAGATTAACACCGACTCAGCGCGTGTTATGGGATCCATTCCCTGAGCATACATGAGGTTTCCAAGCGTAAGTTTAACTGGTTTTTCGATGATGACCCTCATAATGGGTATAATATTCTTTATCGCAATGAGGATTCGGCCGTTCGGCTAATATTCCCTCGAGTCTCCTCAAATAGAAGTTTTTTTTTCATTGCGGGCAGATAAAACCGGCAATTAGGGTGTTAGTGTTCAGACCTGAGCTCTCTTACAATCTCACAAGGTGGTTTTTTGGAGTGCTGACCGAATCTATTTCTACTTGTTCAGATTCACGAACGTAATTCAATCTAATGTAGATTATATCTGTTTGAAGTACGTTTGAAGTAATCATATCTCATTCAAATTAATATGAAGATTAATTGATAAGAGTAGTTTTTCCTCCACGATTTCATGCCAACTAACTTGTATCTCTATTGATACATGAAATTCAATCTAACTCATTGGACACTGCAGCCGATAACAACAGAATTACATATCAACATTTTCAAAGCCCATATTATGAAGATACAACCTAAATCCACTGAATGAAATGGTTCTGCTCTCTGAGATACAGGGTATTTTAATTCAAAATTCATATATTAATATCATCCAACCCCAGAGTTTTTCTATTTTTGAGTTTTCTGAGGGCAGCTTGCAAGTCAGATCACCATATTTCAACAACTTTGTTCTTTTCTTTGATTCTTGATGAATCTCCTCATTTGTTCTTGACGATCATGAAAATTATTTTCTATACTTTTTGAAAATCACTTCAAGTGAGTATTATTCGTTTTTTTTTTTGACTAAGGCTGTTGCTTCGTTCGCATTTTGTAAGTTTCTGTTGTTTTGAAGACCTGTATTTGAGGTAGGCTATAGCCTAGCCTAGCATGGCTTTGTCCGATGCCGTAGCACTTTATCATCAAACCTCTCTTTATTCACACAATAAGTCTCAAAATCGCTAGGCTCAAGAGGGAACACCACCAAGTGACTGCTCAGTTCAAAACGAAATAAGAGATATTTCTTCTTACAAATCACCCATATTTATGAGGTTTTCACATAATTTCCTCAAATAATAATCTATATTGTGGAAATGAATGGGTACCAAAAATGACTGATAAGAGAGAAGCCACGTGGTGGTAATCCCTCCTAAAAATCAGGTTGAAGTCATCTACACAGACTTTAACAAAACCTTCGATCTAGTCTATCATGAACAATTACTCAAAAAGCTATATGGACATGGTTAATCCGATGTTATTAAAGTGGTTTCTTACCAATAGGGAGCACTACATTGCGTTCCTCAGGGATCAGATTTCAGACCAGTTTCATTTGTATTTTTCATCGATGATTCAATAGAATCACAAAATAAAAAAATTACTCAAAATATTTGGTTCCAAACTAAATTCTTGAACTTGAAAGCCTCCATCGACAGAAAAATACAGAAATTTATCTATTCTATCGAACTAGCATGATGAGAAAGTAAGGCCGCACCTACATTAGGTCCGCATTTCTCCCGATCCGATCCGACGTTGTCCGATGGTCGGACGACGTCGGAAGAAAAACAAACACCTTTATCTTGATGTTAGTGCCTACAATTGAAACGAAGCTTCCGAATTCTCGATTCCCGACGACTCACGACACTATCCGATTTCAATTGTAGGCACTAACATTAAGATAAAGGTGTTTGTTTTTCTTCCGACGTCGTCCGACCATCGGACAACGTCGGATCGGATCGGATCGGGAGAAATGCGGACCTAATGTAGGTGCGGCCTAACATGTATTAATTAATCCTTGTACTCGAAAGTAACCGACGCATCCGCCATTTTGCTATAATTCCTCTACAATCTTAGGAACTACACAGGGTCTGTTATCGTCTTGATGCTTAATGAAAAGCCTTTTTTGTGGACTGTATATTTATTACTTTATTGTACATTTACATTCACGAAGGCCGGCGATCTTGGACTCGCGGTCTCTTCATGTGATCTGTTCTAGCTCTACGACTAGACTATGCTCTCAAGCCTCAACATTCGCGGCATGAAGGTTCGTGCAGGTGCACTGTGTGCGGCGTTGTCATATGGCTTCTCCATACCGCCGGCCTTGAAATATTATTTCAAAACAAGGTTTACAAACAACATAAATAAACAATTCTTGTATAAAGATAAAGTAAGTATAGTTCTCCCCTTTTTTTTATATACCAGACACTGGTAAAACACATAATTTCGAAATAGCTCTTTTACAGACCGAACCATCACTAAACTTCACTGTGGCAACCCTGATGATGTTATCAGTTCCACGATGCAACTCGATGATTCTGCCCAAACGCCAGGAGTAGGTAAGTGCATCTTCTTGTTTAACCAGTACCAAACTACCGACTTGAAGGAGATTTTCGACATTTTCTTTCCATTTCGTTCTTGCTTGCAGGTCAGAGACATATTCGACTGACCATCGCTGCCAAAAGGTTTGAATGATCTTCTGTAGGTATTTGTAGTGACTCAGACGATTGTCTGGCATTTTAACATATGCAGGCTCAGGAATAGATGAGACTGTTTTCCCAAGCAGAAAATGAGATGGAGTCAGGGGATTAAAATCGGAAGGATCAGATGATAAGGGACAAAGGGGACGAGAGTTAAGTATACCTTCTATTTGTATCAAAACTGTCATCATATCTTCATACGTTAAGCTAGTATTTTTCAATATTCTTTTCAAATAATATTTAACTTGTTTTATATTGGACTCCCAGAGACCGCCGAAATTAGGGGCCCTAGGGGGAATGAAATGCCAAGTTATATTTTCGTTAGTATGTGCAGCAGCTATCGAAGTCGAATAAGCTTCTATGAACCTTTTCAAATCATTATTGGCTCCTATGAAAGAAGTCCCATTATCGGAGAATAAATGAGATGGTCGACCTCGTCTGCCAATGAATCTCTTGAACATTGCCAAGAATGCTTCAGATGATAAGTCGGTAAGCAACTCTAGTTGGACACACTTTGTACTCATACAAATGAACAAACAAATGTACCCTTTTATTAATTTTGCCCCTCGTAATTTTCTATCTTTAATGAGAATAGGTCCGGCATAATCTAATCCAACATTTGTGAAAGGAATATATTTGTTGACTCTTTCTGAAGGAAGATTTCCCATTAAATATTTGCATCCCATTGGCTGGGCCTTACGACAAGTAATGCAGCCTTTTACAACAGATCGCGCTAGTCTGCGTCCTGCTATAGGCCAATATTTTTCTCTTAACGAATATAGAAGTTGATTTGGTCCACAATGCATCAGTCTCACATGCTCCTCTTGTAGCAATAATAAAGTCACATGATGCCTTGTGTCCAATAGAATAGGATGTTTCTTGGCAAAATCTATATCGGCATTTACTAACCTGCCTCCTACTCTAATTAGACCGTCGGTACCAATAAATGGATTCAGGGCCAATAATTTACTCGAAGTACTGATTTTATCTCCCTTTGTTAACATTCTATATTCATCCGGAAAAGATTGTTTTTGAGATGTTTTTATTATTATATCATGAGCATAGCTTAGTTCTGTGACCGTTAAAATTCCGGTTGTCTTCATTGACTTGTCTTTCATATTTGATATGAACCTTATACAGTAGGCTATTGTTCTCTGTAATTTTTTAAATCTTGAGAATTTAGTAAACGGAAGTTCCAAATGATTCGTTTCGATAACCTTTCTATCACTTCGAAATCTTTAATTGAATATTGTATATTATCATTAAATGCGTTCCAATAAATACCTAGAGTTTTATTGTTTTCCTCTTTTCCTAAATGTAAAATTCCTGAAGATAAATTTTCATCAACATTAATTTCTTTCAATAATTCCTTGTTGTTACATAACCATTTACGCAATTGAAAACCTCCAGACCTTAATATATTCGTGACGTCTCTTTGAATTTCGCGTAATTCAGAAAGGCTGTCTGACCCTGTTAATAGATCGTCAATATAAAAATCTTTTAAAATTACTTTGCTCGCGATTGGGTATTCATCATTATTCTCTATACCCATTTGCCGAAGACAACGCACAGCTAAGTATGGTGCAGATGAAGTTCCATACGTTACGGTGTTCAGTTCGTAGCATTGTATCTGTTCTCCATCATTATCTCTCCAAAAAATTCTTAAATATTTTCTCTCGCTAGGGTCTATAAGAATTTGGCGATACATTTTTGAAATATCAGCATTTAAGACAAATTTATGTTGTCTGAATCTCAATAATATGGAGAAAAGATCATCTTGTAGTGTAGGTCCGACGTACTGAACATCATTCAGCGAAATCCCGTTGTCAGATTTAGCTGACGCGTCGAAGACAATTCGAGTTCTTGTGGTTATACTTGTATTTTTTATTACTGCGTGATGAGGAAGAAAGTAGCCGTCTAGACATTTCTTGTTTATATCGAAAACTTCCAATTTGCGCATATGACCTAGTTCGATGTATTCTTTCATAAAGTCACAGTAATCATTTTTCAAAACTTTATCTCTGTTTAGACGTCTCTCCAATGCATGAAACCGATTCAATGCCATCTCGTCAGAATGTCCTAACTTGATTACATTTTCTTTAAATGGAAATTTCACAATGAATCTACCCTCTGGAGTCCGCTTGACATTATCCAAAAAATGTTCTTCACAAAAAATTTCATCTTTAGTAAGAATTCTCTCGTTGTCGCATTCTTCGACTGTCCAAAATTTAGTTAAAGCATTTTCCAAAGACTCGTTAATTGTTATGCAAGAAATAGTTTTGCTCGTCTTTGATTCTACAGACGGAATATTACCTCCAAAAACCCATCCTAGCTGTGTATTCTGTAATATAGGCATGTTGTTATTTTTCCTTTGTTCCATGATTAAAATGTCATAAAAAATACTAACTCCCAACAGCATATCTATATCTTGAGGCAAATTGTAATTTGGATCCGCTAGAGTTAGTTCGTTTATTCTTGATCGCGGAGAAACCTTAAACGACGCATTTGGTAATTTTTGTGCTATTTTAGGAATAATGAGACACGAAATATTTTTAGTATAATCATTAATTCTTGAACTGAACCTCACGTCAGTCTTGTATTGAGCAGCTAGGACCTTTGACTCTCCTACGCCTACTATTGAATAATTTACTGGTTTTTTGTCTAAATCTAATTGTTTCGCTAATTTTTCCGAAATGAAATGGCTTTGACTGCCTGCGTCTAGTAGTACTCTTGCGTAAAGGAACCTATTATTCTTGCCGTGAACACGAATGACCGCTGTACTCAGTAAAGGCTGTGAATTATCCTCCAAATTGTTTATACCGGCAACATTGTAAGCCCTACTACTCGCGGATCGCGCTGTCTTATCGGCTCCTGCGGAATTGCGACGTACCGACGTATTGCTATCTCTGTCGTACGCGATACCCTCACCCTCTTGCGTGCTCGTCATGTATGTACCGCTGGTCGATTCTCTCGAGTTGGCGTTGTTTACGTTTTCTTTCGCATCTGACTTGGAATTTAAATGTAAAAGAGTATTATGACGTTTTTTGCAGATTCTACAATTGGATCTTTTGCAATCGTTATTGATATGATTGGGATCGAAGCAATTGGTACATAATTTCAGCATTTTTACCTGATCAATTCTCGCAGGAATGTCTAATTCCCGAAACTTTTCACATTGATAAATTGAATGTTCTTTTTTACAAAAATAGCAAGTTAATTTTCTTTCTGTCGTAGTATTGAACGACCGGGTTTTTTCTGTACGATTTGATTTATTATATGGAAATTTGGAGAACTGTTTTTCTATTGTTTTAACATCGTTCTTGGTAATCTCTAATTTTTCTAAAACTTCACATTTTTGTTTAAGAAATTCTAATAATTCGTTTACCGTTGGTAGTTCGCCTTTTGTCCGATACGATTCCCACTCTCGTCTAGTAATATTGTCAAGTTTAGTACAAAGCATGTACACTAAGAGAGCATCCCAACTATCAGTTGGTTGACCTGATACTTTCAAAGATCTCAAATTTTTTACAAAATTATCGTGCAGATTGCGCAATTCAGCGTGCGATTCCTTGACAACTACTGGGCTGTCAAAAAGTCCTTTGATATAATTGTGTACAATCAATTTTTTATTCTCGTATCTATCTTTTATTAACGACCATGCAACTGTATAATTACTTTCACTCACTTCTACAGAGCTAATCAATTTCGATGGCTCACCTTCCAAACAGGATTTGAGATAATAAAATTTTTGAATATTACTAATATTGGCATTATGATGTACTAAAGAATAGTAAGTATCTCTAAATTCTAACCATGTCTCGAATGAACCTCTGAAGATTGGTAATTTAATGTCAGGTAATTTAAAATGTGATTGTACTGAACTATTGACCGAATTTTTATTAGCTGATATTGAACTTACACCATCGTTTAATTCAGAATTGTTGATAAGGTTTTGAGTGAAACTAATTAATTCAAAATAAGATTTTTCAAAATTTATAAGTTCATTTAGCTCTTGTTGTAACTCTTGTTCTTGGTTTTCTGATCCACTTAATTCGTATTCGATCGAAGCTTGCACAGATGAAAATTCGTTTAGAATCGGTTTAATTTTGTCTAATCTTACTTTCAGTTGGGTTATTGTTATCTCGTCTATATTGTCTAAATCGATTGAATTAATATAACCTTTGAATCTTGTTAAGGTTGCCTTAAATTGACCTCTTTGAAATCTGAATTTAGTTAAATTCGACATTGTTCTTGATTAGTAATAAATTGCACTTGTAATACTAGCTTATCGTATTGAATTGACTTTAAATTCAACGTGAATTATAACATTTAACTCTCGTATAAGATAAAGGAACGAGCTTACTTGGAATTGTGGAATTGTCTCACTCTGCTTCTTGTTGCAGTCGTACAGCTGTCCTCGTCTATCGTGGCGTAGCCGTTAGCAGGTGTTCGCTGCAGTGAAATCGTCGAAGCTCCGTCTCGCTCGGTTTCTGTACAGGAATACAGCCGTCTTACTCGCTCGTTTCTTCCCTTCAGTTGAATCGTAGTAGTTTTCTTCCTACCGTTCTTGAAATTTTTAAATTCTTGAAATCCGGTTCGATAAGGACCAATGTTATCGTCTTGATGCTTAATGAAAAGCCTTTTTTGTGGACTGTATATTTATTACTTTATTGTACATTTACATTCACGAAGGCCGGCGATCTTGGACTCGCAGTCTCTTCATGTGATCTGTTCTAGCTCTACGACTAGACTATGCTCTCAAGCCTCAACATTCGCGGCATGAAGGTTCGTGCAGGTGCACTGTGTGCGGCGTTGTCATATGGCTTCTCCAGGGTCCTGCAGAGGTCAATAACTCTAGTTGACAGAGATACAGAAATCTGACTTTATTTGGAGTTAAAGCCCATTATTCAATAACATGTCACACATAGTTCGGGTGCCAACTATGTTCTTTTTTAATGGGAAACCCAATTTTTTTAATTTTCCGGAATATTTCAAATTACAAATTCATGGCAAGTCTAATTGACATATTTGCGAAATTTTCATTATTTCAATCGAACACCTTGTATATCATCGATTCAAGTATAATAAAGGCTTCGCAATTCCTTGGAATTTTCTGGTGAGCCGATAATTTGAGAAATGGAAACAAGTTATGAAACATTTTTTGATCAATGTGTAGCTCTTGTTCGAAATCAATTTTTAGAGTAAAAACATAGATAGAGGAAGTAAACGCAATTTTTACATGTCCCCAACATGTTTAGATTACGTTGTCGGACAGTGATATATTTTCAAATCCACAAGTTTATTATATCATTATGAATGTATATTATATTTAATGGAATATATTTATTTGAGTGATTCCCTTTAAATATGCAAATTTGAATATTTGAAATCCGATATTGCTCCTAATTGTGGAATTTATAATAAGCAGAATATTCATTATTTTCTGTTTCTACCTGCTGAAATCCAAGGTTTGTCAACTTTTGGTCTTCTAGTGTCATCGGTTGTATCACGCCGTTTGGCGTGCTTGAAATTTTTTTTCTGGATTTCTGATACATTTAGGTATTTATTTCAATATATTTTAGTTAATATAAAACGTTGATTCACTATGGAGACTTAAGAAGTGCGTTCTTCGTGAAGAAACTCACGAATTGAGTGAAATATCGTATCACTGATATGTGTTCATTTCCGCGCGCTTCATGTCAAATTTCATACTTCATATTGGGGACAAAATTTGTTTACTAAAAATGATATATGCTCCCACAACCTATGTTTATTACTCTTTGATCGTACGTAACGAAAAAAAATCGACATTCCATGCCCAAACATCAATATTCCTGATGAGGGTAGAAATATTTTATACGTCAGAGTAAGGGTGCAAATATCGGAAGTTTCGCACCTGCATCTCCTGCTCGGATCTCCTATTCTCGTCTCAAGAGGACAGCCTGCTCGTGTCGAAATAATCTAATACATCCCATCTCCCATTTGCGGGAATATAATATAGTTCATACATACGTGAGCAGTAGGGGGATGAAATACCGATGTATGGGGGGAAAATAGGCGAACAGGAATGTTCCCATTGTGATGGGAATATTGTATCCAATTCGGTGGGCCATCATTGAAAAAGTTATATGGGATGAATTTTACATACGAGAAAGAGAGGGAGTCAACTGAGAACCCGATACGGTACAAAATACCATGTATAGTTGGAAGTCCTTCATTTGATGGGAAATGCATTTCAAGCGCGACAATTTTTGTTCAGAGGTTCAGAGGTTTGAATTCGAACTGTTATGAGAGGATCTCTGGAACAGCGGCAGTTAGTGTTTTTTTTTTCGAAAAATAAAAGAAATTGGAAAGCATATATCGATTTTGCTTTCTTTTTTGATATATGAACGAAAATTGAATTTTCAATTTTCATCGAACCAACAGAACTCAACGAGGAAAATATTTCAAAGATTCTGATGGTTATAATGAAAAAGTTTGTTTTTCACAAATTTTTTAATTGAAATGTAAAGTATAAATCAGTTTTCTATTAGGAATTCAGATTCTTAGTAAAATTCTGCTTAAATCATATCTGTTACATAGCGATAGCATAGAGGAATGTGGAAGTTATGACTTTTTTATTTTAGGTCATTGTTGTATTGTAAATTTTTGTGTATTTTTTCTTGAGACTTATCGACTTGAATACCTCCTCTCCTATGTATTTTGTATAGAAATAGTAATAAAAGTCAGAGTTCAATGGACTAGTTTAGTGATGTTGATAATACTATATTTGACACGATAGAATCGAAATATAGAGCAAAACTGATAAATCAGTGAAAAAATTTCGAAAATCCATCAATTAATGACTGAGAAATAGATTATTTAAATTTACGTATTTTAGCGCGGAACGTCTTTGGTCTGTGACGTCACGGCTCTTGCCTGATATCGCTACACCATAAATTACGTTTGAATACTTAGCCGCGCCAAGGCTCTCGCGCCATTTGTAGTTGTACAGTGTAGTTTTAACTCTAGTTTTGTTTTTATGTCACCATAATGGAAGAAGGCTTCGTGAAAGGACAAAGTGACAATTTGCCTAAAATAGATATATTCGCAGTGATGGAGTTTTTTTCTTCAAATCCATCTTATGTCAGTGCAGAAGTAAAAGGAGTTAAACTTTTCAAGTAAGTATTTACTTTTGAGTTTACTTCATCATGGTTCAACTTATAACGATGATTTATTTCAAAAACGTTTCATAAACAGTTTATAGTTGAGTACTGGTTGTTGAAGACTATCAATGGCAAAACATATTTATGTGAAGAGAAAAAAGAGAAAAAAGTAATTTATATGTATGTATATAGTAAGTTATTTCAGCCATCGTGTAACGAACAAAACACGACACGAACGGCACAAGTGACTGTACACCAATGAATTCGTGAGCACTCTGCGAATACCAGTCGTCTAGTGTGTGACGTCACGTCACTTACACGTACTATGAAATTATTCTTCCAAGCGCAACTTCAAAGTCCCATAACTTTTTCATTTCTAGAGATATTTCAATGATTCTTCCACATTTTTGTTTCATTTAACTTAAATTTTTAGAATTGATCCTTAACAAAAAAATGAAAACTAGTCCATTGTGAATGCTGAGAGAAATTCAAGAAGAATCCATGAACGACATTATTATTCAGCTAATGAACTTACTATGCGTCGTATTGTTGTACCATAGTACCAAGTACCTAGTCGTATTTGGTACCTCTTTCAAATATTTCCACAATTCAACGAATAGTGAGTAGAAATATTGAATATGCTTGTCCAAGGAGTTTTTTTCAAAATTGTCTCAGTATTCGCAAATCAGAACTGATTTTGATGAAACAATTTAAAAATTTCTGAAAATTGTTAAAGCGTGTCTTTCCATAATTAATTAGTATAACCTACTGAACACAAATGACATGAAAAATTTCAAACTATTAGTTTTTTCCTCCGTTTTGCAATAGATGGCAAGTAGTAAGCGAAATAAATAGATCGTAGAACTCGTACAATAAGCTTAG
This sequence comes from Harmonia axyridis, assembly GCF_914767665.1. Classification (NCBI taxonomy): domain Eukaryota; kingdom Metazoa; phylum Arthropoda; class Insecta; order Coleoptera; family Coccinellidae; genus Harmonia; species Harmonia axyridis. The sequence goes on from NC_059502.1 coordinate 18,341,174, forward strand.
GAATTTGCAAATATAACGTTATCGAAATATTAGTCGATTTGTGTCCTCACAAAGTTGTTCTCGATGTCAGCCTCGATGTCAGCTTATGAACCAAATTCTCGTCATTTGCGGGAGATTTTAATTCACTGCTTTAATATGAAAAAATCTGAGGCGTGGCTCATCTAATGCTCTCAAATACCTATGGTGAGGTCGCTATTAGTAAAAGAAAGTGTCCAAAGTGGTTTCATCGCTTCAAGAATGGTGATTTTGACGTCGAAGACCAGAGTGGATCAGAGAAGGTTTACGAAGATGCAGAATTGGAGGCATTACTTGTGTTAATTTTCTTTTTTTATATTAGCCAAGTGCTAAATAAATTCAATTATTATTATTATTAAGACTCGTGTCAACCTCAACAAGAATGGCAGGATCATTGGGAGTGACGCAACAAGCCATTTCCAAACGCTTGAATGTCATGGAAATGATTCAGAAACAAGGAAATTGGGTGCCGTACGAGTTGAAGCTGAAAGATGTTGAACGGCGTTTATTTGCTTGTGAACAGCTGCTTGCAAGGCAAAGATTTAAGAGATTTTTGCATCGCATTGTAACTGGAGAAGAAAAATGGGCTCATTGCGATAATCCCAAGCGCAGAAAATCATGGGGATATCCCGGCCATGCTTCCACGTTAACGGCCAAACCGAATATTCACGGTTCTAAAGGCATGCTCAGTATTTGGTGGAATCACCTTGGCGTAGTGTATTATGAGTTGTTAAAACCGACTGAAACAATCACAGCCGATCATTATTGAATGCAATTAATGCGTTTGAGCCGAGCTTTGAAAGACAAACAGCCGCAATACAACGAGATATATGATATAACCTTATTCTCCAGGCGTTGCTCCCTCGAACTGTTACTTGTATCGATCAATGGCACACGGCCTGACTTACCAGCACTTCCGGTCTCATGAAGAAATAAAAAATTGGATCGATTCTTGGATCGCTTCAAAAGATGACCAGTTTTTTCAACGCGCAATTCGTACCCTACCCGGAAGATGGAAGAAAGTAGTGGCCAGCGATGAACAATACTTTGAATTATGAATGTATAACCAGTTTTTGACCATAAAGCCTCGAATATCGAAAAAACGGCGGAAGCTAAGTTGTAAGACTATGTATTTATAATACATAGGATTACCATTGTAACCATTTCAAATTCAATCAAATTGTTAGCCTATTGCTCAAAATAAACTATATTTTTATTGGAAAACCTTTTAGTGTCTAATTCTAATCTTGAGGTTCTCAAATGTATTCGATACAATATTATAATTTGATCAGGTTTTGAGGGTATCGGTACGATCAAAATGTACTCTGAAAAAAAGTATGCTGCGTACTAGACAGATCTAGTCAGTAAACGGTTTTTCCCACAACCAAATAATCGTTCCTTGTTAGTACCACCACCCTGAAGACGGCAGGGGAATGTTTGCCTGAACGTTGGTAACAACTAACAGATCATCTAACCACACAGATAATAGAAACAGCCCAAATAACTATCCAACAAATAGTCCATCATCAATATCACGACAACAACTAAGCTTTTTATCATCAAAAATAAAGTTTTCTACGGATCATTTATACGATCAATCTGCATGTCTACATCAACTTATAGCCGAACCTAAAGTCAATGATCAATATCCTCGTCCACTACAAGCCAGGGCGGAACAAATGGCATTGAATGGACTCTACGAGTGAGGTTAATAAAAAGGCAATTGATGCCTATCCTTATGAACTGAATGCGACGTTAATGAGGTCAATACTCACAGGGGTTGTGCTCCATTCTCCAAACCTAAGGGGAATTGGCGCTGAGCATATGGGGTCTGAAATATATCAAAGATTGTGTCGCCGACCGCAGGTTTTGTGTGGCATAAAACGGGCAACAAGAGCTTCTATTATGCGCCAATCTAGACTCTCAACTAGAGCAGGAGCGATAATACAGGGCTAGGGACAAGAAGCTACATTATATGAATGTAGGTATTCTCAGCTGGTTTTCGAAAAATTAGTGGTAATGATTGTGTAAGTGCTCTTATTCAATGTGTTTCTTAATTGCAGGTATAAATTTAATTAGAGATTCTTTGGTTTATTTTAAGAATACAATGTCCTATAAATATGGGCTCGAAAACACCTTTCCTTTCGATATATAGGGTGTTTCTGAATCCTACCAATTAACCAATAATCAATTTATCCAACACAGCATTACTGATAGGATTTTTTTGATAATTTGAATTTTTCTCCGTTTGAGAGCCAATATTAATGTACTGAAAAAAAATGTTTGAGGACAATGTTCACTCAATGTAATGTAATGTGAGAAATAAAGGTTTGATAACAAAGCTCCAACCAAAAATTACTCGCAATAATAGCATTTTTTTGATTACCGATTCGTATGTTCTCACCTTGAACAGGGTGTTCCTAAAGTCGAGATAAGACGAAAAATGAGAATTGCTTGTATAATTTTAAAAATAGAATGTCCTATACATGAGCCCGCAAACGCTTCATTTTCAAGTTACAGGGTGTTTCTTCTGGTCCTACTTTTTTGTGAGGCTTATAACAGTTTATCCAATCTTTATTAATCTTCTCTACAGATTGGAGAAATGAATACCAAGACTTATAATTGATTATTTATTCATCACAGCTTACTGGATCTCATGATCCTGAGGATTACTGAAGAATTGTTTGACAAGAATCCAAAAAGTGTAGTACTGGACCAGAGTTTCTTTTTACACTTTTCTAAACTACTAGTGGTCCCCAAAAAAGTTCTTGTGGAAAGAAGTGGACACTCTTCCAAAAAAAAATTGTAGATTTGCATTCAAAAATTAGCATATCACATGATGAAAATTTTGAATTGGAATATCTTTTCCAAGTTTAAGTTGAATATCTCGTGAAGGGAAGGTGCTTTGAGAAAAAAACTTAAGCTTCAACATCTGTACCTCGAAAACAAATTGTTTGCGGACCCATGCTATAGGACTTAATTTCTTAAATTGATCCAAGGAATCTGTCATTTTCTTTTGTACCTCCAATGTAGGAACACTCTGTATACTCAATTCAAAACTGATGTCGTCACAAATTAATTTCAATTTGAATGAAACACATTATATTGTAAAATACAGAACAGACAATTTTTGTATGGGAATAACTCAGTTCATTTCTTTGATAACTGCAGTATGTATTAAAATTTTGTGACAAAAATAATACAAAAAACCGAAAACAACGGGTAAGTGCATACCGATGACGAATGCAGAAATCACTGATAGCAAAACAAGAGGGACGCCGACAAAATGTGTAGACGAAGGAAAATAATAAACCTGTGACATAGACGTGCCCGTTGTACAATAACAATAATCATCTTGAAAGCGATAATAAACTCAAAAACCGTAAAAGGGTCCGAATTTTTTATTTCGTGTCGATTTCAAAGAAAAGTAAAAAGGTTATTTTATAGAAAAATTTTCATATTCGTCTTAGAGAGAATTCTGGAATGTTATATTTTGGAAATCTTGAGGGGTATTGACTCCCCCCTTATTTCTAATCCCTTGTTTCATCAAAAAAAAATCTGGAGCAGTATAGGAAGGGCTGGAATTCATTAATTCCTATTCTTTAATACCTATCAATTATCAAATCTGAAAATTTTTATATTCGCTTCGTAGATTTCGCAGTTAGAATCTCAAAATTCCTCCAAGGTCGAATTGAATGAAGGAAAGAGCTCTGAAAATTTTCATTTCAATCCTCATTCCGGGATTCTTCTGTCCCACCCCAGTATCTGAAACATCTCGTAATGAAAAAGTTACAATTAAGTTTCTCAGATTTTGTGTGAGTTCCTCAGCGTCATTGATCTGATTATTCACTGAAGAAAATCGGGGAAATGAGTTCTTTTGTGGAACTTTTCTCCTCTCTATTAGGATTTATTTGTGCTTTCTCAGTATCTCGACTCCTCTATGCGAAAAACCAATTGGCCCTAATGTTTTCTTTGTGGCGGCATCTCAATTTTCCCAGCTTCGGGAAAACCCTTCGGGAGGAGCAAGAAATTATCGTCATGAATTTTCGAAGGAAATCATAACAGAACCTACTCTCGAAATGATACTCTCACAGGTAATATGGTTGGAGCGTTCTCTGATGAGTATATTCTTAATTTATCGATGTAATATTTTCTCTGTTGAGAATAAGACAGTTCAGATATATTTTCCCTCGGCCTTTTTTTCACTTCTGTACGATCTGTTTTTTCTGATGAAATTTAATTCAGACAATATCTCATTTTCTGGTCCTTCGAACCCTTATCGAATTTCACACTATTAGGTCAAATAAAAAGTCCCGGTCTGTTGCACAGATGGCGGTGGTAGTATTAAATCTATATGATTTTTATTTAGTATCAACCTTTAAACGATACGTGTCGAAATTTGACAGCTGTCCGACCATTAGTTTGTTAGATATTGTGTTGTGAGTGTAGATACTTTTGTTATTTGAAAAAAGATGAAAAAAAGAATTTTGTATGCTAATGAAATATTGTTTTTTGAAGGGAAAAAATACAGTTGAAGCAAAATATTGGCATCATGAAGAGTTTCCAGGGTCTGCACCAGGATAATCAACCATCATTGATTGGTATGCTAAGTTTAAACGTGGTGAAATGAGAACCGAAGACGGCGAACGCAGTGTACGCCCAAAAGAGGCTGTCACGGACGAAAAATCAAAAAAGTTCACAAAATAATTTTGAATGACCGTTAAGTGAAGTTGATCGAGATAGCAGACATTGTGAATATATCATTTGAACGTGAACATCATATCATTCACGAATATTTGTAGGTACATGAAAAAGATGTGCAAAATGTGTACCGTGCGAGCTCACAATCGATCAAAAGCAACAACGTGTTAATGATTCTGAGCAGTGTTTGAAGCTGTTCAAGTGCAATAAACCTGAATTTTTGCGTCGATATGTGACAGTGGATGAAACATGGCTCCATCATTTCACTCCGGAGTCCAATCGAAAGATTTTATCAAAGATTTATTATCAGGTTAATTGATATGAAGAATCCAAAAAATTCAAAACAAATTCTATTCAAATGGGCCAATGAGAGAAGCGAGCCAACCACATTGAATTCGAACTAAAACCAATAAAGTTCTCAAAATATACTCCGGAACATTGTGTTCAATTTGTACCAAAATCAACATTATTTCCGAACATTAACTTTAAAATAGCAATTACGCTCATTTCGAATTGAATGAAAGAATAACATGTTCCCAATTGATGTTCAAATTGTCATTACACAGGAATTATTAGTGAAAGAAAACATTTATTCCATTTGAGTATCGTCATGATGTTCATTACACATTGGATGTTGGAAAGTTTTTATCAATACAATATGTTCGATCCCATTTTTCCAGCACCAACTCTTCAAATTCATGAATGGAATTATAGTGCTGAAAGCATTGTTGTGTCGAAGATGGATTTCACGTTTCATTCAGCTTTTATTTTTAAAGTGTGAAAACAGATGAATGGACTATATTTGTTCTTGTTTCAATTCCACCTTTTAGTAGAATATTGGATTGAGACTTACTCAATTCAATACTTTATGTGAATACATTTCAAATCGAAAATGAAATGACAGTTATTCTATTTCCACTTTTGAATTTTATGAATTATAATTGTTTGTTCAGACTCAATATTTTCAATATTTAAAATTCTTAAAATGGAACTCTCACTTAAGTATAAGGTTTTCTAATAAAGAAGTTTTATTTTGATATCAAAGCAAAATAGTACCTTTATTTTGGGATGAATCAATGGATGCTTATTTCATTTTTAACAAGGTATGCCACTCATTATGAAAAATTATACCAGCCTGATGGCCTTTAAGGCTAGGGATTCATCATGCCAAGTAGCTTGACATTTTAACCAACTATTTGACTTGGAAATCAAGCTCGTGAAAAATTACATATTTGAGCTTGACTTGATTTTAGTTATCTACTGCTTGGCTTGAAATCAAGCTACTTGATATTACTTCAGCTTGACATGCACGCGTCGCACGGCATATATTTCTGAAATCTCGATGGCGCTTGGACTAAATAAGGGAATTCCTCGAGCGCCGAGAGGCTGAAGCAATCGCCAGTGTGTTATTAGTAGTTTTCTCATATTTCCATTGAATCTATTGGTAGATATGGTAGTTCCAGAAATATGATTCCTTATTTTTCATCAACGCCAGCATCTTTAGCTCCTGTTAATAGACAATTTTCCAGAGCTGCTCTTACAGTTACAAAAACCCGCAATAGTTTAGGTGGCAAATATATAAGATGCCTCATGTATTTTAGATCCTGGATAGAAAATTATAAAATCAAACAAAGGCTGGAGGTTTCTCAATATCAAGAAACTTCATTTTTCTATAATTTTTCATTTTGTTATGATTTAATTAATGTTTCTATTTCAAAAAAGTTGATATTTCGGTTCTTTCATTCAAAATGTTAAATATATAAAAGTGCTTTTTGCAAGTTTCCTCCTCATATGATCATTTTTTTCTATTGATGTAACACTACACAATAAAACTGCTAAAAATCAAGAGCTTGATAGAATTCAAGTACTTGATGAACAAATACTTGACTTGACTTGATATTGAAAAACTACTATTCGTCTTGGGCTTGACTTAAAATCAAGTCAAGCTCAAGCCAAGTAGCTTGAAAATCAAGCTAAGCCGTGAATCCCTACGGTTGCAGCATTTTAATTTCTCAAATAAAATTGTTTCGAAAAAGGGGACAAAAGACATTGTGTTATGAGTAGCAAGTCATCTTATTTTTTTGTGTAGGACTATCTCCATGAAGTTTTTATTTTAACATTGTGTTCAAAAGGCAGAATGAGGTTCAAAAAAAAAAATTCCATGCAACATTTCTCAAAAAAAATTACAGGAATGCTGATTTGATCATCAATCGTGAAAAACTTTTTAGAGCTTCACGTAATATTTGTTTTCGATTTTTGAATTCTTTTCTTAACGTAATACAACGAAATTTCCGGGAATCTCAGACTTTTCTCCGAGATATTTCAAGACTTCATTAACGAAATTAATAATTAAACGTCTTAAAAAAATGTAAATTTGCATCTGTGTGCATCGAATTATGCGAAATATTCTGAATATTAATTCGAAGTCTATCGGCTCTCAGGAAAAACGGCACTTCAGCTCCGAAAGCTGATAAAAAATTCAATAACCCATCCAGGGGAACATCATACCTTCCATCGATCGTCAGAAAATGACAAATTCTCTCATAAATGTTTCAATGTCATCTCCCCGTTGCCCTACTTTGGCCCTGGCGTCCTGTAAATTCTTCGCAACTAATCGTTTCGAAAATCCATCAACCGATGTCTAGCCCCGTTCCTTTTTTTCTGGATAACTTCGCCGTTTGGTTGGCGAATGCCGACTGTATAGGCTGAAAGGGCCCTTAGATCGATACATGAAACTCACGCGAACCTTAAAATTGTCAGGGTCGCCGTCTTTCAACTTTCTTTTGTCCCGACGTCCGCTTTATTGGTTTAAAAGTTTCTGCTCGGAATTTTTTGTGCGATATTCTTTCGCGTTATTAGCTTTCTAGAGCTTTCTTTTTGTAAATATTTTGTCTACAGTGCTGTTATTAATTGAGTGGTTTATTTCTTCGTCTGGTGAAACTTCCAGATGGGACACATTAGTTTACTATTTTATTTGTTGATGTTCGAATGGCTTCGATGTAGGTACATACTTGCTAATGTAGGTACATAGGCGTTTTCTTCCGAAATTCGAGGCTTTATTTGAAAAACTGGTTATAAATTCATCATTCATTGTCCTCCGCTGGCCAATACTTTCTCCCATCTTTCGGACAGTGTACGAATCCAGCGTTGAAAAAACTGGCCATTTCTTGAGCGATCCACGAATCGATCCAATTTTTTATTTCTTCATAAGACCGGAAACCCGGTGGTGCCATTGATCGAAACAAGTGATAGTCCGAGAAAGCAACATCTGGAGAATACGGCGTTGGAACCGTGAATATTCAGTTTTGGCGTTGACGTGGAAGCATGGCCGGGATATCCCCATGATTTTCTTTGGACTATCGTTATGAACTCATTTTTCATCTCTAGTGGCGATCCCTTCCATATTAGCCTTGCTATTCACAAGCAAACAAATGCCGTTCAATAACTCTGAGCTTCAACTCGTAAGCCACCCAATTTCCTTGTTTCTGAATCATTCTCATGACTTCCAGGCGTTTCTAAATGGCTTGTTGCGTCACTCCCAATGATCCTGTCAATTCTTTATATTTTTTAACTTTAACCTACTATAAAACTTCAATTCTATCTATCTATTCATTCGTTTCATCACACACCAATCACAAAATTCATTGAAGGACTGTTCGGGAATTTTTGCACCACTATTTTCGCAGCAGAGTCTCCGATATTTTCGACACACATTTTTGCAATATTTATTCGGAAAACTTATTCATCAGTCGTTGTTTATGTAATTCGATTTTTTTGTGGTTAATTTGAAATATTATAATGACAATTCATTTATTTCTTTTTAGATTTTTTCAATTGTTGCCGTTGGTAAATGCATAGGTACCTATAATTGGGTCGTCATGTATAATATACTATTTTTTGTTCTGATTTCTCGATAAATCTCAGAACCTCAGAATTTGTAAATACCTACTAATAAGTATATAACAGGCTGAACAGTGTGTAGGTATCACGCACTTCAACTAAAGCACTATCATTTGTCGGCAAAGAATATTCTCCAATATCTATCTTTTTTCTCATGAGAAATTCACCTAAGCCCATAGAATGACATTTTCGTATCGAACAATTTTCCGATCGAGTAGCAATATTTCAAACTCGATGTATCGAGAACCGACATGTATATACATGTAGGTCAATACATATTCCAGTGGTAACGCCGGTCCCAAACTGAAGGTAAAATGTTGCATACACGTCGAACACGATATTCCAATTTCATATTGCAATGTTCAGCTCCATACGACCCTGGCATATTGTTGACCTTTGTCAATAATTATTGCAACGAACACAGTTTTCGAATATCCGTATGTTGTGAACTTATGCTCGAACATAACCGCGTAATTTCCATGGGCTATTGATTAAAACTTTCTTCTCTATGCTCCAGGAACGCTCCTTCACAAACCACTCGTCAGTCACGTAACACCAATCAGTTTTATGTTGAGCTGTTCGAAATTTCATTATTCCGAGCTTCACACGAGAGGTTATGTGTGAAACATCTATCAAACGATAGTTTCGAGCGAACTATAGTTACCACGTTGTTCGAAGGTTCGTGAGCGTACAAGAGTTTTAGACGAAACGCAGCGAATTTCTCACAGTGGTTAGTTATTTCCTTATTCCCTCAAAATTCCAGAAATTAATACTAATTGACAAAGAAACTGCAACACCCAGAACGAGCTGTTTAAATTTTAATTTTTTTTTGGTAAAACATAGATAGTATAGCAAGGAGTAAATTATTGAAATTTGGAGAAAACAACGAAGGGTTTACAATTTTTTTGGTAAATTTTTTAATAATGTGTTTGTCTACCTCGATTATCCATACATTCCCCAACACGTCTCGACATTGATGCAATTAGATAGTCTATTTCTTCTTGTGGGATAATATCCCAAACCACCTATACTTCATGTCCCAGAGCCACCAAAGTCCGTGGGGCTGGAGTAAATTTGCAAGATTTCTCCCCATGATGTCCTAAACATGCTCTTTGGCCGAAAGATCGGGGGATCTGAGCGGCCATGGCAAAACATTCACATGGGTCGCTTCGAAAAAGTTTAAACTAACTCTGTCAAAAGAGGTCGGGCAATATCTTACTGAAATATTGGATTCTCGAGCCGGTTAAAGTAAGATAGAACATATGGCTCCGCTATTTCTTGAAGGTAACGCAGCGCTATCATGTTACCTCGGATAAAGACTAAAGGTGACCTACTTGCATGTGCAATAGCACCCCATACAATAACGCCTACTGTCCGGTGTACATCAAACTGAGGTTCACGTCTTTCTCCACGACGTCGTCTAATCCTTCTTCGGCCATCATGTGCACCCAAGGAGAATCGAGATTCATCAGAAAAGACGCCATTCCACATTCCAATGTTGACCTTATCTGCATCACTGTAATCATGGCCGGCGAAGCTCATCCGTCAGAGGTAAACCAAGGTGGGGTCGACAATGCAGCAGTCCAAAAGACCTTATCCGGTAGTAAACCGTTCGTTCTGTAATAGCCATAAGTCTTAGACGTCGATCTTGAACTTAATTTGTGACCCTTCAACGTCAGGTTCCTACTCTTCTTCGATTTTGGGCATAATCAAACCACACTTGACAACATCCCATAGCAGTAGTTGGATTTCTGTTCGTACGGTTAGCGATTTCTCGAAATGATAACCCCGCCTCACGTAGACCAATAATTCGAATTTTTTCAAATTCATTTAGCTGGCGATAAATTCCGCGTACACGTGTTTTAGGTATTTTAACCAACTGAACATCGACTTTGGAGATCCAATTTTAAATTTCACAGCAAACCAGCTATTCGAGGAGATCCTCGAACAGCTGGTTTGTTGTAAAATTTAAAAAACGACTACAATATTCAAGTAACAAAAATTATTTATATGAAAAAAACCTCCACGATTGATTTCTTCAAATTCAATCATTTACTCTTTGCTCTACTATCAATATTTCACAAAAAAAAAAAATTAAACAGCTCTTTCTGGGTTTTGCATTTTTTTGTCAGTTAGTATATAAAAAAAAGGGGAACGCACTGACGTGAACTCAGAAGCCTCAGAGCTTTTTTCATTTATGCACCCACCACATAACCGTTGGAAGATATATAGGAATATGGTTCCCAAGGACTTAATTTGCGCATTAATGAACAAGCTCCCAAAAATTCGAGAAAAGTACTGACTTTGCGTCAGACTCCTTCAGATGTGTGTTCATCTATGTGTCATATTCGGCCTTGGAAAGCACACAAAAAGAAAAGTATAATTCTTTATTCATATTAAGATCAATTTTCTAGAGTTATCAAGGAGTTTACACTAAACACTTGCCCTTCAAAAAATGTATGTCTCCTCTTTCTGTTCGCATTGAAATTTCGTGGAACTCGGAGAAGTATCGAGGCTGTTGGTTCGTTAGAAGTTTATCAGATTGCGAAAATTTCTAGGAAAAATTCCTCCTCTTTCAAATTAATATCCCAAGTATTAAATCGGAACTATAGCTTAACGATGAAAGGCTTGAAGCCGTTCCTTGGTAACTGTTCATTGCTGGAGAATGAATCTGTTCATTACAAATTTCCGCTCTATGGAGTTCGGCAACATAAAAATATTTCGTCTCAGGATTTTCCTTTCAATTTGTAACTAATTTAAAGTTTTGAATTGCGAAAGGAGCATAATATCTACCGTTGTTAAGAAAATCATTTGATGGGAATAATCTTTCCAGCTTGCCTCATTTCAAATATCTGAAATTGAAGTATAAAAGTGAGAGAGTTTAATTTCATCATGAAAAATGGTTGGAACTGGCACAAATTTTTAATTTCAATGTTATATGAAATTTGTTAGTAATGTGTTTATCCACCGCGATTATCTATACACTCCCCAACACGTCTCGGCATTCATGCAATAAGATGGTTTATTTCTTCTTGAGGGATACTATCCCAAGCTACCTGTACTTCATGTCTCAGAGCCGCCAAAATTCCTAACATGTTCTATGGGCGAAAGATTGGGGGATCTAGTCGGCCATGGCAAAAGCTTCACATGAGAAAGTTTGAACTAACTCTGGCAACATGAGGTCATGCATTATCTTGCTGAAATATTGGATTCTCGAGCTGGTGAAGGTAAGGGAGCACATATGGCTCCACTATTTCTTGAAGGTAACGCAGCGCTGTCATGTTACCTCGAATAAAGACTAAAGGTGACCTACTTGCATGTGCAATATCACCCCATACCATAACGCCTACTGTCTGGTGTTCATGACACTCAACATCAAACTGAGGTTCACGTCTTTCTCCCCGATGTCGTCTAACTATTCTTCGGCTATGTGAACCCAAGGGGAATCGAGATTCATCTGAAAAGACGACCTGATTCCATTTCACATTCCTATTTTGACGTTCTCTACACCACTGTAATCGTTGCCGGCGATGCTCAACCGTCAGAGGAAACACAAGATGGGGTCGATAATGCTGCAGTCCAAAAGACCTTATCCGGCGGAGAACCGCTCGGACAGTTACAGGATGACCTTGTTTCCCTAACTAGCCAAAGATCGAGTTGTCGCAAATCGGTCGTTATTATGACCATAAGTCTTAGACGTTGATCTTCATTTGTGCCCCTTCGACGTTCGGTGCCTACTCTTCTTCGATTTTGGGCATTATCAAACAATACTTGACAACATCTCATAACAGTAGTTGAATTTCTGTTCGTACGGTTAGCAATTTCTCGCAATATCATAATTTCAATATTTCAGCTGGCGATAAATTCCGCGTACACGTGCTCTAGGCATTTTCATACACAACTAAACATCGAATTTGGATCTCCTAGAATTTCTTGTAAAATTTAAAAAACGACTACAATATTTAAGTAACAAAAATTGTTCACATGAAAAAACCTTCACGATTTTTTTTCTCCAAATCTACGTTTTACCAAAATAATATTTGAATTTAAACAGCTTCTTCTGGGTATTGGCGTTTCTTTGTCGGTTAGAATTTAATTTTCAGCGTAAAATGGAAAAAATTGTATTTCAAGAATAAATAAAACTTTTTTCAGTTGAATTAAAATCTTATGTCTTTTGATTAACTTCTTTTGAAAACTCAATTTGAAAGATCATGTGTATTCAAACCCAACATTATGTAGCTGAAAGCTGATTATGTTAGTTCACCTCATTTAGCAGATTTGGCTGATCAGCTACAGCAATCAGGCAAGGTTAGGTGAAGAATGATCACTAGCCTATTCACTGTATCCGTTAACCTGTTAACACACGACCTATTCATTCATGCGTAATATATATGCACCGGCGAATCCAAGCATTATTGCGCTTACTACTATTCAAGCTGTATATTCAGTGTGCATTATTAGAGCGTAAGGTCACTTAATACCTGAAAATTACAACACAATACGAAATCATCTATGATGAACGTTGAGGGAGAAACAGCCTATTAGATCCTCATTGTGATTCAGTGCATTTATGGCAATTTTGTTTCCCTCGAAGAGATATATTAATAATCATAATTTCTTTCATTATCTGAGGTTCTGAGAACTAACTTTGATTAACTATATTGTTGGATAGTAAATGTTTTTATACCGACGATATTATGCCTTTGTAGGAACTTCTTCCACTGATTTAGGGTATGTTCCGTATATAAATATATATAGTTTCTTTGGTTAGTAACCTGAAAATTTAAAATTCTTCAAAAATCGGAGAATCTGTCATTGAAGTAACTTTTTTGTTCATTTATGTATTTGCTATTTTCTTATTGATAATATTAAGAGATTTGACAAGGATAAAACTATATGATGTATCCTTATAAGCAAAAGGTTGATCTAAGAAAGGAATATATGAAGAAACTGATTGAGAAAGTTGAGAGGATTTTGAACAATTTTTCGTTTGAATTTTAAACAGCTAATGAGCATGGACGTTACTATAATCAACAGCATGAAATGAATATTTATGTAACTCATATCAATACAGATTATTATTCAAGCAAATCTGAAAATATTACAGAATCACAACAAACTAAAGAACCAATTGCATCTTCAAAAATGCAAATAAAAGTTGAAGCACTCACTTCAGGACAATCAATCACGTTCAAAACTGCACAAAGAATCATTAAACTAATCGACTAAATAATGAAAAGTCACAAAGCCATTAGAAGTAGGTAAATATATTATATATTTCCTTCATAGTAATAGTAATGATATTATTACGAAAAGTTCCATTACCTTTTGAATGAAAAATCAGCGGCAGAGTACTTGTGGGAAACACTAGCCTCGGGTCGAATGACATTTCATTTCCACTTGATTTTTCTTTATAGCTCTTGAAACGGATATATTAGGAGGGACGTTAAATTTTTCTCCTTGAACTTTCTCAGATGAAATACTGGTCTCTTAAAGGAGTAATTTCTCCATATAATGCTCGTATAGAGGTTCAGTTCAATAGACAATGATGAAGATGCGGGGAGGATCAAACAATTTGTTTTAGTTTTGTTTCTTAAAAGCTTGATATGATGTGAAAAGTAAATCAAATTTTCATCCGCTTATTCGATAGTTTCGAATTACATAGAATGATGAAATCAGTAGTGATGAGGCACATTTTCACCTTTTTGGAAGAGTGAATAAGCAAAATTTCCGGTACTGGGCTGCATGTTATCCTATGCAACATCATGAAAGACCACTCCATTCACCTATAGTCATAGTTTGAAGTGCTGTGTTTCAAATCGGAGTGATAGGCCCTTCATTTTTCGAGGAGGAAAATGTCACCATCACAGTAACTTCCCAGCATTATGTTTATTTGAATTTTGAATTTGAATTTGAAGAACACGATCTGGGTGCATTCTGGTTCTGACATCTAGGATGGTGCTACAGCCCACTCAGCTCTAACTTCATTAGCTGTTTCGAGACAGATCATCCCAAGGAGACTGGTCTCACTGAGAGGAGACATGGGTTGGCCAGCGCGCTCAGCAGGTTTGAGCATATGTGACTAATTCCTTAGGGACCACCTCAAAGATAAGGTCTTCAAACATCGTCCACACACCCTGCCAGAACTCAAGCAGTGAATAACCGAAGGAATCCGGGCCATACCGCTCTAGATATGCCGGAAAGCGGTCGAAAACTTCAAAAATCGACTACATCAGTGTGTCGCTGCTGACAGCCGCCATCTTAGTGATATATTTTTCAAAACTTGAGCAAAAAAAAACTATATTTCCTACTGCTTCGAATGAATAAAACCGTCTTTCTCTAACTTTTACATTTTTTTTTAAATAGCCCTTTGAAATTCGTCAGTCGGCTCTGCCGCACCCTGTGCAAAATCTTTCTACTTTAGATCTCGTAGATTTCTATAATGTTTTAATACCATCAAAATAGGAGAAGTATCATTTGCAAACAACGATTTGATGGATTATTTTCGACATTAACAAAAAGTGAACTAAAAATATTTCAAATGGAAGGAATATATGTTATATTTGGGCTCAGCTGTACGTGAAATATCCTGTGCAATTTTAATATTCAACCTTCATTATCCATCAAAACGACAAGCCCAAATTACATCATGTCAACGTCAAAAATAGGTCAACTAACTGACATCGAATATTTCCAGTTCCATCCCAAACTTTCCGTTTATTTTTCAATAACCGATTTTTTTCATGGAACAATGTTATTGGAGTTCCACGTAGAAAAATATGTTCCACAATGTCTCCCAAGATTAACATTCAACAGTTTTCAAACCCCCAATTTATTGTTTTTCGTCCTATACCGGGATACTTTCGAACTTATTCCGCTCGGTCCTTATAAGAGCGAAGTTGGGGTATGCCTTCATAGCAAAAGTTCAGAGCGACTTTTTTGTTATGGCACTTTCTTCTCCTAGGGAAAAGTTTGATGACTGAATTTCGGCAATATATGAGGATTTCTGCTGGTTGCGAGTGAAATTTGATCATACAGCGTCTTGAGATGAGGCTGAGAAATATGAAGCGAAGTAGGTTCGAAAATTCCTATACCTACATCCTCCAAAAACGTAGATTCCGGTAGATATTTGAGAAAATGAGAAAAGAACTGGCGTAAAGTCAGGAGTTTTTAATTCTCGTTCATTTATGGAGACCACATAACATTATTTGGGCACGTATGTGATCTCGAAGAGTGCAATTTATCACATCAATGAACAGTTGTTCAGAAGCTTCTCACTTCACGTCAGTGTTATCCTCAATGTTTTTGAATATTCTGCCGAAACTGTCAATGGGATACCTATAAAAATTTGGTGAACTTCATTTTTGAAATTGACCTAGGACTGGTTATAGTCATTGCAATAGTATGCTCTTCAAATAGCATTCTATTGAAATCCCACTATAGAAGAGCATGTGGCGTAGCAGAAACCATTGACCACTTGATGAATAGTTGTTCAATGTATAAATGTATAAAGTTGTTCATGTTCAATCTCATGGTGGTTTCTAAGCTATCCAGACAGTTTCAGATTCTTGTTCAAAATGGTTGGCCAACTTTGAATCAATATGATGGAAACTATAACATTTATTACTCTTTTCTGTTTCTTTCTTTTTGTTTTTAGATTTAATTATAATATATGTGTCGTCAACTTTTGGTGGAAAGGAAGGGTGGAAAAGATTTTGTTTGGTGGTATATCCTTGAACACTCCACTAACTCAAATGGTCATCACATCGTAACTCACTCCCCTGAACTCTCCCTTTCCCAGTTTTATACCTGGGTTACAAACAAAAAATCATATTGTACGCCGTGAATTTCTTCTTCCTTTTCTTATTCTCCTTAGAGAATAAGAAGAGGAAGATGAAATTCACGGTGTACAATATGATTTTCTCCTTTGAATTCTATGAATTTCTTCTTCCTTTCCTTATTCTCTAAGGAGAATGAGAAAAATAAGAAGAAATTCACGGTGTACAATATGATTTTATGTTTGTAACCCAGATATAATACTGGAAAAGGAAGGGTTCGAGATGATGGCCAGTTACTTAAACAACTTATTGTTTACCTCCGCGATGATATCATGGTACCTGCACACTAATTGGGGTAGGAAAAATATATTCTCTATTGTATCTTTCTGAGAACCTGAGAATGAATGGGGAATTTGTATGCACGAGTACCACGAAAAACCATTTTCACGCTAATGCAGGTACATTTATTGAGTACAATCTTTATTATTTTGACGACAAATTCGGCTTGTCTAATTACTTTTTGCCGCCAAAGTTTTTCGACATATATCTTCGTAACAAAGCGCGTTTTCAAGAATCATCAAAGAATGAAATATCCTTAAAATGGTCCAAGGAATAACCTCTTGAGTTTTTGCCGCTCGTTCACCCCACTTCCTGTATAACTATACAAATATTCGACCAATTCAGGTCTAGTTGAAAACATAGTTTATTTCTCAAAGAATTATATCTGGGGAGAAGAACGACCTACTTCCAGAACACAGTTTTAAAAAAACATGACCGAGTCGTGAATCTCAAACTCCTCCGCGAAATTCGCTGTTTATTTTTTCATTAATATCGGGTGAGCCAACAGCTCCAGACACGTCAGAAAACTGTTCAATTATCACAAACTTAGTAGCAATTCCGAAAGTAATCAACTCGTTCAATTAAGATCTAATGGGCTCCGTTTCTGACGCCATGAGCTTCTGACTTCCCAGCACCATATTTCCGTACTGCAAAAGTTAACGCGCCGGCGGTCCGATCGGGTTGAGAGATCCTCGGCAACTATTACTAATTCAAGATGTTACCGCCGAGAATGACCTTTCTTAAAACGTCCTGGATGAAACCATAAATCCGGAAGAAACCATCGGGCACTACTTACATATTCATTTCCATTATAAACAGTGTACATTATGCCCGGGTATGAACCTCGCTAAATATTTTAAGCACGAGGGCTCAGCTAGCTGCTAAAACATCGAATAAATCTACGGACTGGGCGGATTCACGTACAGCTAGGAGAACAAGAACAGAAATTAATTATTGTCGTATACAGAGAGTTTGTCTAGTTTTTATGGTATGAAACTTATCGGGGTGCCGGCGTGAAAAGCAAAATATTTTTGGTATTTGTGCTTAATTGGACCGAAACTTGAATAAAATCTGAAAATTAGACATTTTAGTTCTCGTATTTATCCGTAAAAATATGATAAGATAAGGGCTTCTAATTTTTCCGAAAAAATCGAGAAAACATGTTGGTAAGTGATATTTTAAAAAGAAGCATGATTGCTGTGGCAACAAATATCCCAGTACAAGTCGAGGATTTTTGCACCGGCACGAAAACTTTTTGAAAAAAAAATATTACTCTGAATTGTGTTTTTTCAATTTTTTTCACAGGAAAAATTTAAAGCAATTCGAAATTCAGCGTTTGTGATTCATGGAAATTGAGACGAGAAAAATAAGGGGCGAATATATAGAAATCAACTAAGTCCTCCCTCGAGTGTTCTTGTTTGTTTGTTCCGTATGTTTTAATATTTTTAAACCCGATTCTCCTAGACTTCTATTAGACCTCTCAGATTGTACGAGTTATGGGAATGTTATACGTAGGCTTTGTTACTGTGTACCATAATCACTTGATGGAGCAACATTCCAGTCTTCTTTTTGTATAAGGACGGGAATGTTATTCCCTACGCCTATACTATAATTCCTTCAATTTCCTACTGTACTTCATTTGTAAGAGTTTTCATCCTTCTCCATGACACTATTTTCTTCTATTTGATTCTTTGAAAGAGGTATTTCATCTTGTCTGTCTTTCTTGTTAGAATCTGTATTATCTTAATTAATTCTCTATTCCCGTGCGCTTTCAGCCTCTCTATTGTCTAATCTATTTGTTCGTTTACTTTATCCTCAATAGTTTCGATTTTCAATTCTAATTTGATTTGTTGGTTGCAAATATACCTCGAAATTTATCATGGAATCGCCAACCGTATAACTGTATTTAGTTTACTTTTCAACTGATCTTTTTTATTGTCTTTTGTTACTTTTGCATACGTAATGCTTGTTAATAGCACTATGTTCATTATCTTCACCTTGTTTTCTAAGGAAAGTTTACTTTTTGAGTTGAGCAGCGGGTAGTCTTATTCTTGATGTCTATCATATACAAAATGTATGTTGACTACATTTAGGTATACTTATTCCTTAGATTATTCAGTTGTGAATGGTTAGATAAAGAAGCCAGGGTCGAGTGAAATGAAAAATTATGAGATTTGCTGTTTTTGTCATAATGTTTTTTTGATGAGATATTCTCGATTATGTATAATTTGTGGCAGGATTGTTTGGGCTTTTTCCATTTCATCATCATTTCCGCGATAAGTTCCTAATCATAGGTATTATATCAGCCAAATTAATCATGACTCTATCAAACATTCATACAATCAATTATAGTTATCAAAACATTAATCAATTTTATTATTCTTATTTATTTCATATAGTAATAGATTCGACATGTTTATCTGATCCTTTCGATAGAAATATTAAAGTGATGATTCACTTAGGTTTGTTTGTTGACTTGTTAACCAAATTGATCCTCCCAACATTCAATTAAAGCAGCCAACTTTGAATGACAACAACTAGAGAAAACTCTAATTTCACACACCAGAGGAGTCTTGCAGAGGCCTAGGAGAGCCGGGTTACTAAACAAACAAACAAAAAACAAATAGAACACATAGAAATAAATGTTTCATCTTGAGTTCAGTAATTAAAATAGTAGCCACTAGCCATGAAGTGAGTACATATACCATAGGGTAATAAACATAGATAGAGGGAGTATAAGCAATTTTTACATGTCCTCAACATTGTTAGATTACGTTGTCGGATTGTGATATATTTTCAAATCTACAATTTCGCTATATTATTATGAATGTATATTACATTGAATGAAATATATTTATTTGAGTGATTCCCGATTAAATATGCAAATTTGAATATTTGGAATCCGATATTGTCGAATTTATAATAGGCAGAATATTTATTATTTTCTATATCTACCTGCTGAAATCCAAGGTTTGGCAACTATTGCTCTCCTAATGTCATCGGTTGTTTCACGTCGTTTGGCGCGCTTGAAGTTTGTTTTCTGAATTTCTGATATATTTAGGTATTTATTTCAATATATTTTGAGTTAATATGAAACGTTAAATCACTTTGGGACATAAGAAGTGCGTTCTTTGTGGAGAAACTCTCGAATTGAGTGAAATATCGTATCACTGATATTTTTTCATTTACGCGCGCTTCAAGTCAAATTTGATAGTTCATATTGAGGACAAAATTTGCTTACTGGAAATGACATGTGCCCCCTCTATCTATCTTTATTACTCTGAGACTTAAACGAATTTATAATCGGAGAGCCTCTACTCAAAGATTGAAAAAGATAATTTTGCTCATTCAAAGGAAAGCACGAATAAAACAAATGTTCATCCCAGATAAACTTAAACTTTCCTCGATTCAGATTGAGTCGACTTATTGAGAATTCGGTCAATTATTGGCGATCGAAATGTTCCGCATACATCAGAGAGGATGACCTTAATATATAGAAACAACCTTTCCTGTTACTGTTATTTTTTCAGTTGTTACTATTCGCCTGAAATTTACTCTCAATCTTCTCGCTGCCTCGTCTATTCTAACGGTGTTAAATCCAGATTTCTCGTTGGCCACGAAAATAATCCAAAATCATAATCATATTTGATCAACGCAGAAAAAATTGAAGAAAAAATAAGTATGGTGAGAAATCTTTTAAAAATCACAATAACTCAAATATGATCTTGTTGATTTTTGGTTATTACTAAATATGACTCAAACGACATAAAAATGAGTCATTCTAACACGTCTTTCAGGTTCAAGTCTAATTAAATGTTTTATCTTGAATTCAGTATTTAAAATAGTAGCCACTATAGCCAAGAAAAAAGTACATATATGAATGTATAATCGAAGAGCCACTACTCAAAGATGGAAAAAGATAATTTTGCTTTGTTCAAAGGAAAGCACGAATAAAGCAAATTTTTATCCCAAATAAACCGAAAGTTTCCTCTATTCAGATTGAATCGACTTATCGAGTATCCGGTCAATTATTGGGGATCAAAATGTTCCGCATACATCAGAGGGGATGACCTTAATCGATAGAAACAACCTTTCCTGTTACTGTCGCTTGAAGAGAAGAAGGAAACTATTCCGTCGGTTTATGTGAAAACGAATGCATGAGTTACCTGGCCGTAGGGGTGTTGCTATGATACGGAATATAAGTGTCTAAATTCGAGATATATGGTTCGTTATTAAGGCAAATAGTGGAAAGTACAAAGTAATATTGCATTCTTCATATTTCAGTGTTGATTCTACGTTGCTCTTTCTGTTCTCTGCGTTCGCCCTTTTCTGTCGGCGTTTCTGATTATTGGGGTATTTCTAGGCGTTTCCATTGTTTTGAAGTTATTCTTGTAGGTACTTACATTAATATATTTTCAATGAATTTTCGTTTCACTTGATACGTCGTTGCATTGTTACTTAAGGAGAATATACCTAATTATCTATGATGAATAATCTTATTTCGTCATTATGAAATCTGTAAACTATATTTAAATATTTTCATTTGGATGAAGTAGACATTGAAAACATTATTTTTATGATAACAAAAACAAATACATCAACAAAGTTCTGTTATCGTTGTTTCTTCATTGTGACATGAGTACAGTGGGCTAGAAGTGGTTCACTGGATTCTCATAGCGGGATCCATAAAATTGTGACATTCGGATCAAAATAAGTTGATTGAATCAAGTTTCAACTTTATGGTTGATTCATAAATGTACTGAACTGAAAACAGAGACGATTAATCGCAATAATTATTGTTTTTTGGAATTGATTGATTGAACTCGAAAATTGGGAGGATCAATATTAATTTCGACATGATCATATTTCAGCTTATTAAAATATCTTCCATAGGTATATTCCCTACATGGAAGACATTCCATCCCCATCTCTACAGTTTGGGATTGTCTGGTGTTGGAACTTTCCCCTTGTGCAGTTGTAAAAGTGTTCATTCGTTTGTTTCACACAATGTTTTGTAGACCTCTGACGTACTTGATTGGTCTTTGACTGAAGCATGATCGTAGCCCATGAGTAAGTTCCATGATGTCTAGCAGACCTATTATATGCCTCATTTATTTCGCGGAAGTGTTCTCTTCTCAATGCTTGTTTGTTTTTGTCATCAATTTTACGTTGCAGTTTTTCTTGATATCTGTTTTGCTTCATGGATTTAAACCGAAAGAGTATGTTAGCACTGAACATGCAGATATATTGATGACTCTAGTCATGATCTTTCAGTTGAGTTTTGTTCTTAAAATTTTCTGATTCTTCTAGTGAACGATTATTTGTATGTTTCATTAATCGGTTTTGCTTCATTCGATCTATCTCGATTTCATAGATATTTTCATGGGTAGATGCTCTTCTGAAAGATCAACAGACGGTCCTCCTTTGGCTGTCTCTTCGCGGTTGATCCGTCAAGTTTAGTCTTCACACCCCTTGGTGGTCACTTTGTAGACCCGCATCTCTCTTGAGATACTCGTTCATCCAGCGAACCCCGAGGCTCTGGAACAAATTGCCTGGTGAAGTGCTCCCCGAGGCATAAAACCTTGAGAAATTCAAAAAGAACACCAATTCCTACTTTCTTTCCTTTGGTTATCATGATGTTTTCTGAACATTACAGGCTACCTCCTTTCTTGGGACCAAACCATAAAAAAACAAGGTATTTCATTGCTTCTGAATTTTGTCAATTTGAAAGAGCTATCGGTTCAACATGAATTTTGCCTCGTACTACGCTGAGAATGCGACCCTTGATCGGTTCGAATACCATCCTTACGTCTCCATTATAACAGATAATAATAGTTCCAATAAATCTTTTTGACCTTCTTCTGGGTTGTTGGCGGATGCAGCATATATATTGCGTCTTTGATCTCCTCGTACTGGTATTATATCTGTAGTGTTATATGCCTCAGCATTCATTTGTATATTGCTGTGTTGGTGTTGGTCGCTTTCGTGGTTTTCTTCACTTGCCTCTTCGTTGTGAGTGAGTTACCTAATTCTGACTTAATTTTTGATGGTGTTCAGTCTCCCATCTGGACCATTTGGTACAAGTTTATTTCTCAATATGATCCGGTATTGGTCGGCTGCTCTCTGCTCAGAAACTTTGAGTTCGTGGTAGTTTCTGTGGAATTCAGCGAAAAGTTTTTGCCGTGCTCATCATTATAATTATGCTGAGGCGGCATATATACTCCTTCCGTGATTCTCCTCGTAATGGTATCAAATCTGCGTTGTTGTATTCCTAAGCATTTATTTGTGTATTGTTGTGTTGGCGTTGGTCGCATTCGTGGTTTTCTTTGAGTGCCTCTTCATTGGTAATAAGATTTCTATTCTGTTACCTCTGTAACATTCTGACTCCATTTTTTATGGTGTTCAGTCACACATCTGGTACAAGTTCATTTCTCAATGTGACTCGGTATTGGTCGGCTGCTCTCTGATCAGAGTTCGGGGTAGTTGTCGAATTCAGCAAACAGTTTTTGCCATGCTTATCACTATCTTATGAGGGGACAGCCTAAATATTCCATCTTTGATTCTCCTCGTACTGGTTTTAACACTGCGTTGTTGTTTTCCTTAGGGTATTGTTGTGTTGCCGTTGGTCGCATTCGTGGTTAGTGAGATTTCTATTCCGACCTCATTTTTTACGGTGTCTCACATCTGGTAAAAGTTCATTTATCAATATGACCCGGTATTGATCGGTAGCCCTTTGCTCAAAAACTTGGAGTTCGGAGTAGTTTCTGTGGAATTCAGCAAACAGTTTTAGCCATGATTATCATTATCATCATATTATTCGATATGTAGAAAATGAAAAAAGGTTCACATAAAATTTCAACGAGCAATCGAGACCAGCGATCACCTACGCAATTAGTCCCGCACAAGAAACTACCCCCAGCAATCGATACCGTTCGTCGCGAACATTTCCATCCAGCCATAATTGGCCGGAGATTGTCCCCATCACTCCGAGAAACAAACGTATGGGATAGCTTTTTCACCTACGTTTAACGACCGTGTTAGTGAATTCCGAATAGCCGCCGCGTTCGATCCGGCCGTTCACCCCCACCCCTCCCATCACTCACCCCATCTCCAGCCTGGGCCCCCTCTCTCTCGAAACATTACCGGCGTAATCACCTATTCTTCTCCAAACCCACCGGCCGACCGAAATTATGCCTCTCAATTATTCACTTTGCTCCCGCCGTGCCGTTAGACCCTCTCCGGGCTTTATCTGGGGCGCTTATTGGATATTTTCGGTTTCCGGCGCCCTCCCGCCCGTGCCGTGCGCGCACCTTTGATTACCGCGCTCAATTATTTCCCCGCTTGTTTTCGTTAATATAACTGACTTCCTCTGTTAGTTTCCAATAATTTTCGCGAGTCGGAATGTGGCTTAGCCCAGACGCGCTTCGACCGGCATCAACCAACACCCCCCACCACTACCCCCTCTCCTCTCCGTGCCTGTATATACGGGGCAATAATTAATTCCTGTTCTCCTACGTCGCGGAGTTTGTGCGTTTGTGGATTTGCCGAAATGCGAGTCGAATTCGACAAGTGGGATCTCATAACGGGATTCCGGAAGCTGCCGACGTTGATGTTTGACGAGACGAGCATCAGCTGGGTCATTTTTCGTTTGTTGTTTTCGATGAATCTTTGTCGAGAGTGGAGGGGAGTATTGAGGCGTGTTTATCTGGAAATGAAAAACATCCTTTCGGATTTTAGTTCGAATGGTTTTGAAGTGAATTCCAAAAAAGAAACGGCTTAGTGTAGGAAGATTATGGGCGCTCGTTCATTTATGCGCTTGTTGGAGACCATAGATGGCTATATGATATATGATTTATTACGATGTCATTGTAGTCGGTTATTTTATCTAGATGAGGAGTTCTGATAATACGACTCAAATAACATTCGAGTGATTATTTCCATCACTTTTTCGATAATCTCCTCGAATTTTTGGGTTTGGTAACACGATCAACTACGAGTCCTCTAAAAAGTACCCAAAATTTCTACTCGGTCGTATCTGTTGTTAGTTTCTATTAGGTGTACAACTTTACTACCGCCGTTTTGCAATATATGGCTGTAGCGGTAAGTGGAAGTCGAAATATATATTTCGTAGATGTCATAATATACGCTTAGGTATTTGTAAATATAATCCTTTCGAAATATTAGTCGGTTTGTGTTTGCATCATGAAGTTATTCTCGATTGAACATGTCAGCTCTCGATCCAAATTCTCGTCATTTGAGTGGGTTTTTATTTTCTGCTCTGATATGAAGAAATCTGCGGCTGAAGCTCATCGAATGCTCTCACATACCTATGCTGGGGCTGCTATTAGGGAAAAAACGTGTGGAGAGTGGCTTCAACGCTTCAAGAACGGTGATTTCGACGTCGAAGACCAGCATGGAGGTGAAAGAGAGATGGTTTTCGAAGTGCAGAATTGGAGGCATTACTTGATCAAGACTTGTGTCAAACGCAACAAGAATTAGCAGGATTATAGGAAGTGACGCAAAAAGCCATACAAAAACGCCTGAAAGTCGTGGAAATGCAGAAACAATAAATTGGGTGTCGTACGAGTTGAAGCCGAGAGATGTTGAACGGCCTTTGTTTGGTTGTGAACAGCTGATTGCAAGGCAAACACGGAAGGTATTTCTACATCGCATTGTGACTGGAGACGAAAAATGGGTTCATTATGATAATCCCAAACGCAGAAAATCATGAGGATATCCCGACTATGCTTCCACGTCGTCGGCTAAACCGAATATTCACTGTTCTAAGGTCATGCTCAGTATTTGGTAGTATCAGCTCGGCGAAGTGTATAATGAATTGTTAAAACAGACTGAAACAATCATGAGCCATCGTTATCGACCGCAATTGATACATTTGTGCCGAGAATTGAAAGACAAAGGGCCACAATACAACGAGAGACATGATAAATTGATTTTACATAATGACAATGCTCGAAACCATGTATATTTCGAAAATGGTCAAGTCATATTTGCAAACGTTGAAATGGTAAGTCCTACCCCACTTGCCGTATTCTCCAGACGTTGCTACCTCGGACTACCACTTGTTTCGATCAATGGCACACGGATTTAGCTGACCAGCACTTCCGGTATTATGAAGAAGTAAAAAAATGGATCAATTCGTAGATCGCTTCAAAAGATGACCAGTTTTGTTAACGCGGGATTGGTACACTGCACTAGAGATGGGAGGAAGCAGTAGCCAGCGATAGACAATACTTTGAATTATAAATGTCTAACCAGTTTTTCACAATAAAGCCTCGAATTTCGGAAAAAAAAACGACGGAAGTAAAGTTGTACGCCTAAGTATTAACTCAGAATCTAAGTATATATAAAACCGCTTGCACATATACGTCAAACTTTAAACGTAAAATCACAGCCCAAACGGGACCATCTAGAGCAAAAATGACAAGAATAAGACCCCCCTCAAAATCGTCTGGAGATCCCGGGAAAAATCCCAAACCTTCGATTCTCCCCGCGGTTTTCGAGTATACGGGGTGTTTCGGATCATTTTGACATTTCAAGTCCCATATTTCTGTGGTATCTGTGGACAATTTGGCTGTCAGTGTCATGTTAATAATAAATATTCCATTTCGATATATGAAAGTTCTTGAAAAAGTTTGCAGTTTCCAAAATTGTTATTCAATATTTAAATAAATGCCGACAGATAAAATGCAAAGTCTTCGGCGAATCGAAAATTCGATAGATATTTGTCAAAATTTGGAAATGAACATTTATATCATCGAATGCATTTTCCTCAATTCAGGTTTGTTTTAAGTGTTTGTATCATTCAATTGGATATGAATGTTACTTTATTTCAGGAATTTTTCGTTTATTTTCCACAAACTATAAAACTACATTCCCTTTCTTGAAAATTTGAATTTATTGCGACAGAAGATGGAACTACCAAAGAGAACAGAAGCTTCATTCATCAATTCAGTCTTGGATTGGAGTAAAAGTTGTGCTACTATGAAACAGTATTAAACAGATAGAAAAACTCCTTATAGATAATTCACAGTTGGCTTTATTACTGGAAAAAAAGAGCCAAGTTAGTCAGATAACATTCAAAAGTTTCCATGTGTTTTTTGAATATCTAAAATATACACTTTTACGACAGAGGAGTGCAAAAATATAAGTGACCACTCCGTTTTTGAAGAATTTGAGTGCAGTGCTGTTGAATTTATAATGAATAAGTCAAATCTTTCATACTAATAATTTCAACTATATATACCCTGTTATATTATTTTCCGCTCAACTGAAACATGTATTAATAAACCTTGGAAATTAGAGACTCTCAAACTTATAACCTGATTTCTCAAAAAGGTTTCACCAAGATAAGATATTATTATAGGTAATTGCTTATGAGGTAACATAGGCCATGGGTATTTGAAAGGCAAGTCTATTCATTATGTCTCTTTTTAGTTGGTTTATTATAGCTATACTGAATATTTCTAAAAATAACATTCACTTTAGATGTGAATTAATTAAATTTGGACTTATGCATCATATATGACTATGAAATTGAGAAAGATATATTCTTCTAAATTCCATTATAAGTCTTTTGAATAGTACTTTGAAGATATTGATTTCAATAACGTATGGAATATATCAGTTGAAATACTAGTCAAAATGTTACGACAGAAATAAATTTTGAAGGATCATTCAGTATATGAAAAATTTTAAAATGGCAGTCACTTTCGAAATTGGTATCAATTTTCCAGCAATTCAATGAAGGTATAAAATACTTTAAAAAGCAGACTATTTATTGAAAATTTCCATGTCATGAATGAATGATCAAATTTGTATTAAAATGTAGATACCTACCTATTTGTTCACTAAAGTTTCCAATCTTTTAATCGTTATGGAAATAGGTGCTATATGGCCATTTCAAAAATGCTATCCTACTGATTTATTCATTGCTTTTCATTTTGGTAGAAATTAAATTATTCATTGATTCAGATCCAAAGTTAACATTTGAAAAAATGAAGTCAGTGTCGATATCGAACCCACTAATATGGGTCAATAGTATTGGCCGATACAATTTTAGTACCGATTTCAAATACTCAGTTCCTTTTGACTGAAGTAAAAATTGAACAATGATCTTTGTATCTTGAAATGAGTTTTGCACTTTTCTAGTGTTCAACAATGAGATAATTATTAAATTGACTCAAGAAATTAACAGAGTATGCTATATCAGGACTAGTTAATACTGCTAAAGATGTTAATAAACCTATTAATTTCTTATATGGTTCATCATTACAACTCTCTTTTGTTGAATTAAAATTCCATTTAGCTTTCACATGTTCACAATCAGACATGTTGAATTATTGCAATACATATTTGAAGAATATAATCGATAGCGTTACTACCTTTTCCATAATTTCTAGTAATATTCATCCCTAATCATTTTTTAGCTTCCCCTAATTTCTTTATCATAAAATTTTCTATCAGAAAATTCATTCAGAATTAACATTAGTTAAAACAAAAAAGTCATCCACGTACAATGCAACAATAGTAAGCCAGTTATTTTTTGATTTATGTAAATACTATGATCAGTTGTTGATCTTTTGAAACTTATATCTATCAAAATTTTATTTACTATATAGGACATAAATTGCCCTGTTTAATTCACTTCTGAGTAAAACCCAGAGCCACAAGTCTCGTTCTATAACATAGCATCAATACAATCTTCAGATACTAAAAAACTCCTTAGTTCGTCAGGAATTTCCAATAGGTCCTTCAAATTGTTGCAATTATATTGTATTTCTTCACAAAATATGGAATAGAAGAATAATTTGCTGCTCAACTGAAAAATGTATTGATAAACCTTGGAAATGAGGGACTTCTTATAACCTGATTTCTCAGATATGGGTATCCGAAAGGTAGATCTATTATTCATTCTGCCTCTTTTCAGTTTGTTTATTACAGCTATACTGAATATTCCTAAAACAAAAATCTCACTGTAGGTCTTTTCATAGATCTTATCGAACGATTATGTAAATTCAATATTTGTCAAAACTGAAAATAAACATTGAATGCAATTTCTTTATTTCAGGTAGTATTTCTATTAATGAGTCAATTGAATAAATGTAACTTCATTTTAGGGCTCACAAGTAAATATCCTATGGAATGATAGCCCTTAAAATATATCTATTATTCATTTTGAATTGACTTACAAGAATATCAATATTTTCATCGGCAAGACATAAAATGACAAATTTTCTTTCAAAGTTGAAATTCAGAGAAAAATATGCTAATAATTGTCTATTGTAACTATTAAATAAACAAAAAAAAGGATTACAACTTAACTAACAAACATAAACTTTTTTTGTCAATTTTTCCCACCCAATCATCAATTAAATTTGGACTTATGCATCATACATGTCTCTATAAAGAAGAAATGTGCTAATTTAAAATCTTAATGTTGGGATTATATTATTATTCAATATTCTCTAAAAATTTTTCACAAACCTATAAGCATGAATAACTGTCTTGAAAGACTGACGCTCACATTTTGATTATTCATTTCTCCCAAATTCTTCAAAGAAAGAAATTGCCATTTCTGGAAAAATGAGATCTGAGAATTTGGTTGATATCGGTTATTTTTTATTCATTATTAAAGAATACAATATACGATTTATATTCGAACAAAATTTTAAGACATGCGTCTGAGTTTGACTGACAATTATGGTCATAGAGAAATCTTTGTTTATGGTTATGACTGCGTTCGGCAAATCCACACTAGGGATGGGCAAAGGTCAGAAAACTATCGATATCTATATATTGTATCGATATTTTCTGACACTATCGAAATGTATCGAAATATGTAAGAGTAAAATATCGATATATATCGCTGTGGTGTTTTGGTGTGAGAAAATTCTGTTGATTTGAATAAAGTTTTTCTATCATAGAGGATAATAATAAGATTCAGTGGAAAACGACATATTTAGTAGTTTGCTTCCATTTTTATGGAGTATTTTGTCCTCCTGAACATTCATAGGGACATTGATGTTGACGAGGACGCTGTGATTACAAGGTTCTCAAAGGGTTCAAAGTTTTGAAGACCAAATTAGATTTTGTGATGTAGTTGCCAATTGTCTTTTTTTTTTTCATATTAAACAATTTATTTTTTTTTTAATTTCTACCTGAATGGTTAAAACCCTGATAAGTAAATAATGGTATTATAATACAACAAATACATAAGGGTAAAACTTTTTTTGCGAAATTCGAGGCTCTATTGTAAAAAACTGGTTATACATTTATAATTCAAAGTATTGCCCATCGCTGGTCACTACTTTCTCCCATCTTTCGGACAGCGTACGAATTGAAAAAACTGGTCATCTTTTGAAGCGATCCACGAATCGATCCAAGTTTTTACTTCTTCATAAGATCGGAAGTGTTGTTCAGCCAGGCCATGTGCTATTGATTGAAACAAGTGATAGTCCGTGGGAGCAACGTCTGGAGAATACGTCGGGTAGGGTTGTGGGGTAGGAATTCCCATTTTAACGTTTCCAAGTATATCTTGATTACTTTCGCAACATGGGGTCGAGCATTGTCATGCAGTAAATCAATTAATCTTCTCTCTCGTTGTATTGCGGCGGTTTATCTTTCAATGCTCGGTACAAACGCATTAATTGCGTTCGATAACGATCGCCTGTGATTCTTTCAGTCATAATACACTACGCCGAGCTGGTCCCACCAAATACTGAGCATGACCTTAGAACCGTGAATATTCGGTTTGGCCGTCGATGTGGAAGCATTGTCAGGATATCCTCATGATTTCATGCGCTTGGGATTATCGTAATGAACCCATTTTTCGTCTCCAGTCCCAATCCGATGCAGAAACCCTTCCGTCTTTGTCTTGCAAGCAGCTGTTCACAAGTAAATAAACGTCGTTCAAACACCTCGCGTCTTCAACTCGTACCGCACCCAATTTCCTTGTTTCTGAGTCATTCCTATGACTTTCAGGCGTTTTGAAATGGCTTTTAGTGTCACTCCTATTGATCCTACAATTATTGTTGCGTTTGACATGAATCTTGATCAATTATTGCCTCCAATTCTGCATCTTCAAAAAACTTCTCTCTTCCACCGCGATGCTGGTCTTCGAAATCAAAATCACCATTCTTGAAGCGTTGAAACCACTCATCTATTTCTTTATTTATTTAATCAAACGGAACAAGCCATTTTACAGATGTACCAGAAAATAACTAAACCTAGACATAAACAATATCGTTGGTACGTTCTTCCACCAATATCGTTCTCACTATAGGTATTTGAAAGCATTCGATGAACCTCAGCCGCGGATTTTTTCATATTTTAGTAGCAAATTGAAACCTCACGCAAATGACGAGAATTTGGCTCGTAAGCTAACATGGTTAGTCGTGAATAACTTTATGATGCAAACACAAATCGACTAACATGTCAATGGCGTTATGTTCACAAATACCTAAACTTATTGTATGACATCTACGATATATTTATTTCTCTAATTCTGTGGTTACTCCGTTCATTCTTCCACATCTTGTGGAACAAAATCGTGCGAGAATATATCAGAAAAGCACAGTTTTCATGGTTATATTTCATTATTATATGTTGGTACTCCGAACTTTCCGCCACGGCTTTATCCGCCAATTCATCAATTTGCCTTAAAAAAATCAGTTCTGCCAACCAACATTTTTCAAGCCAAACATCACTAAATGATATTTATGGAAATATTTCATTAATTTCAATAAGAATGCAATGAATTAGAGAAAATAATATATAATACTCGAACAGAAGGCTCATTCTACCACTCGTTTATTCAAAAACTCGCCACTTCGTGGCTCGTTTTTGAATTTTGAACTCGTGGAAGAATATCAATGCCTTCTGCACTTGTATTATAAATAACTATTCTACTACCACTTACCGTTACAGCCATCTATTGCAAAACGGCGGACGCAAAGTTGTACGCCTTATATAAATATTCATATGAATATCTAAATATAAATATTTTTGAGAGGTAAGGCTTGATATCGGTATAATCTGGGATTTGGTCCCATAGAAATACTCGAAGCCCATAACGGCGAACCCCCTCAAAATTTAAGGCTAGGACCGCCCTTAATTTGTCGTCATGGAAAGTTATTTGCATCAAATATTTTCATGTGAACAAGGGCCAAACGGTATGTTCTAGGAAAAAAAATCATACAGAATTCCACCCTAGAATCAGCATAGTATACCGAGTGAATCGTATGAAATCAGCTAACGATACAAGGTTTCCGAAAAAAATCTTTTATTTTCTAGAGGGATACCCAGTGAAGGATCTACCGGCATAGTGACGGGGTCCAAGGGGCGGAGCCCCTTCGGCGAGCAGAGCGAGTCAGGTAATCTAAACCGAATCGTCTCAAATTCCCTCAAATCGTAGTTGAAAAACGAATGGACTAGTTTTCATTTTTCTGTTAAGGATTAATTATACAAATTTAAGTAAAATGAAACAAAAATGTGGAAGAATCATTGAAATATCTCTAGAAATGAAAAAGTTATGGGACTTTGAAGTTGCGCTTGGAAGAATAATTTCATAGTACGTGAAAGTGCCGTGACGTCACACACTAGACGACTGGTATTCGCAGAGTGCTTACGAATTTATTGGTGTACAATCACTTGTGCCGTTCGTGTCGTGTTTTGTTCGTTACACGATGGCTGAAATAAACTTACTATATACATACATATAAATAATTTTTTTCTCTTTTTACCTTTTACTCCTCACATAAATATGTTTTGCCATTGATAGACTTCAACAACCAGTACTCAACTACAAACTGTTTATGAAACGTTTTTTGAATAAATCATCGTTATAAGTTGAACCATGATGAAGCAAACTCAAAGTAGATACTTACTTGAAAAGTTTAACTCTTTTTATTTCTGCACTGACATAAGATGGATTTGAAGAAAAAAACTCCATCACTGCGAATATATCTATTTTAGGCAAATTGTCACTTTGTCCTTTCACGAAGCCTTCTTCCATTATGGTGACATAAAAACAAAACTCGAGTTAAAACTACACTGTACAACTACAAACGGCGCGAGAGCCTTGGCGCGGCTAAGTAATTTATGTGGTGTAGCGATCACAGGCAAGAGCCGTGACGTCACAGACCAAAGACGTTCCGCGCTAAAATACGTAAATTTAAATAATCTATTTCTCAGTCATTTATCGATGGATTTTCAAAATGTTTTCACTGATATATCAGTTTTGCTCTATATTTTAATTCTATCGTGTCAAATATAGTATTATCAACATCACTAAACTAGTCCATTGTTCTAACGACCAGATGCCAAAACTGCATAATCGAATTATAACACCCATCCTCCTGAAACGAAAAAACAAAACACAATACAATAAGCCATAAAGCAGTGAAGGACAAAACCGGGAACGGCATGTTGATACTCAACACGCTCAGATTCGCCAACTTTCTGAATTAAACGTCATCATCTGTTGATTGCCGACATTTTCTCATCTCGCCCAAATATGTTACTGCTCGTTCCGCAGAACAATGTTGATGGAACGTCCGACCATCATTCCCCCGTGATACGAGACGCGAAGGGTTCGGATATTTCACACTTGCGAGCAGCAGCAAAGCCCCATCTCTCGCGTAATTCATTTCTATTCCAGTCAGACACAAAGACCTGCAGACCGGATGTGTACACCTTTCCGTTGCAATTAAAGCGATCCGCCAAATCTCGTGTTCTTTCCTAATCCCCCGGCCTGTCGCCCGGGCGGAAAGGTTTCACCTTTTACTTTTGGGCCGTACCTCATCCCGTTTTATCCATTTTCCCGGGAAGTGACAGGAGCAGCGTTAGTCGGGGGATCATCTGTAATCGAACGTGGCTCGCCCTAATTCTTCCCCCACCCCGCGTTTGCGAAAAAAAGGTGACCTGCGGATAACATCCGGACTATGATCTTTTTACGGTGTCAATCGGGGAGGTTAGTTTGGAACATTGAGCACATCGAGGGTAATGATATTGGAGGAACTGATTTTGACATTGTTGAATTAACAGCAGTTTTATCCACGATTTGCTCACTTTCAATTCTGTTTCAAATAAAAAGTAAACGACTGTTAGTAACTTTCAGTTTCTGATGATGTCGACATCGTTTTCTAAACGTTTCTAAAGGTTTCGCGTAGAAGAGTGTGATAACTAGTTTTTTGTTTTTGTCTTATTAATATTGTAATAGTTTTTATTCTGAGCGACTGAAGGCATTGACTCCGCTCTTAATCATAATAAATAATAATAGTAATCTCGTATCTACAAACATTGCGAGACAATATAATGATAATATAATGGCAGCACAGCAGAAAGGATGTTCCAAGAATGCACTAGGATCGAAGGAACTCTGGTAACAGATTCCATCATATGCAGCCAAGCCTTCAAAAAACACAGAAATTTTTTTATGACAAATTTTGACTAGATGAAGGCCTTCGACTCTATTCCACATGGGTGGCTGACAAAAATTTTGGAAATATACAAGATCGATCCAATTACAATAAACTTTCTGAAGTATGCAATGTTCAATTTGGAAACGAATATCGAACTTTCTACAGCGAACATAACTACTAAACAGATTCCAATTAAAAGGAGAATCATTGAGTACCCTTTGGTTCTGCTTGGCGCTGAACCCCTTTTCTAAACAACTGAATGCTACTGAAAAAAGTTTGAATGTCAAAGGCAATAGCAATACTATTTCCATCAATCATTTGCTATACAGGGTGAGTCTTTGACTTGTACATATATTTTAACCCAAGATTCCTGAGGTCAAAAGAAACACTTTTTTCCTTTACCATTTTTTCCGATTCGGCCCGGTTAAAAAGATACAGGCTGTTGAAAATCGTTAAAAAAATGTGATTTTCGGCTATATCTCGGAAATGGTTGTATCGAAGGAAATGATTTTTGAAATATAGCTTTTTTTTGATGTGATACATCTTCTCCGAACACCAGATTCCATACACATTCTTCTGTTTCTTTGTTATGAACATAACATACCATAAAAATACCAGAAATTCGAAGAAACCAACTCTTATTAGTAATTTGAACGTTCATTGAAGAATATTTGACTAATTTGAAAAATAAAAGTATTCTTCATATTTTCTCGTACAAAGCGCCGTTTTCGAATAACTTGATCTTAAAAAAAAAAAATTATCCGTGAAATTCAAAAAATTGGGTACTTTGGCTGAATGCAACTCTGTTCTATTATGGAAAAAAAAACCACAGAAATGAATATTTACTATGAAGTCATGTCTCAGATTTAAGAATTGAAGTACTAGCCAACTTAGTTTGAAAATGAAGTTATTTGAATAAGCTCACCTCAACTCCTCGATTTGATTAAAAATCACTGAGCTTTGGCACAGCTCTGATAATAAGAAGATACTTCACTAAAATCAACATTCTTTTTGAAAAGTCCAGATTATTCATAAAACCCATGTTTAAAAAAGTTTTCACAAAATAGTCCCATTATAATGACAACAATCAATATCCCACTAAAGACTGCTGCTATCGAACAATACTGTATTCTTCTTCGGCTCATTCAAACTCACATCGAAACATACCACTAGGACTAGGTACATACTAGACAAATTTTCATGTGATTGAGATTGAATACTTTTATTCTTTTGCTATTCCATAAATTCATCCTAAGAGCTTATGATTGACATATTTCCAAGAGGGCCATAATTGTTTTAATGTGAAAACAAATTAGGTGAGTTGAAAGAAACCAAATATTCTATTGTGGATATTTACATTAAATACTTCTCATTTATTTTCAATGCCAAAATCAAGATGAATTAAGTAGTAAAGTTGGCTATAATGTAGGTATACATTAACAACAAATTTGATTACAAGTGGAGTCTAACATTTTCCATTGATTACAGAGCCAGAATATTTTCCATATTTCCATATTTTCATACTGATGGTTTCAAAAATATTGATGCATTTCAATATTTTTATGAGATAGATGGAACAAATCAAATGCTTCATTTCATAACAAATATCTTATAACAATAACAGTGTAAACTGTAAATGAAAATTTTAGGTTAGAACATAGATTATTCGAACCGAACTGCTGTGTTTATATTTGGCATTACTCGAAATTTGAAATTCAAACTTAAAACCACAGATTACTATAGTCTGTGTTAGATCTTTCATAGATGAATATTATTTATTTGAGATTTTAAGGTTAATTCTTGCACGAAAAATAAACAACGATATCATATAAATGAAATATAATGAATGAATGAATGGATATGAGTATCAGAGCTAATATGGGTGGTAGCGAGCTCAATTCGTTATAATTATCGAAAATGAAATAGAAATCAAGAGAAGAATATTTAATCTTTAGCGTCAACGAAATTGGAATAACTCATTTATTTGATTATAAACACTACTTTGTTCAACAAATGGAATGTTAAACGTGAGTTTATGATGGTTTTTCTAATTTAGTAGCTTATTTCCAAGGTTCAAGAGGTATATCTTATGCTTGAGAAAACTTCAGTGTTCCGGTTTTCAGGGGTGAATTAGCTCATTTTGAAAATTTAAAATGGCTATATCTTTTTAACAGGGCCGAATCGGAAAAAATGGTAAAGGAAAAAAGTGTTTCTTTTGACCTCAAGAACCTTCGGTTAAAATATATGTACAAGTCAAAGACTCACCCTGTATATAGATGACCTAAAACGTATAACATGCTACCAAAACCACTTGCAAATTATGGTAAAATTGGTAGAACATTTTTCGAGAGACTTGGGGATGATATTCGGACTGGACAAATGTCGTACTATTAGAGTAGTGCGAGGAAAAATTCAAGATGAACCGATCGCTCTTTCCAATGGACAGGAGATAGAAACAATGAAATCGGACGATCTTTATAAATACCTAGGAATGAAACAAAACCGACGAATAAACCATCAAAGAATGAAGGAAGACTTAACAACTGAATTCATTAGGAGAATCAACAAAATTTCAAAAACGAACCTCAACAGCAAGAACTTGAGAACTATCAATACACATCAATTCTAACATACTCTTTCGGTATAATTCCATGGAGTCGAACAGATACAGAAATCCTGCAACGCAAAATGAGAACCTTGATGACGAAAGCACACAAGCACCATCAGAAAAATAGCATTGAGAGAACGACACTGCATCGGAATAAAGGAGGCAGAGGTCTGCCAGGCATCATGGAACTTGCCCATAGGCATGAGAATGCCTACGAACATACTTTAAAGACAAATTAGGCACGTCAGAGGTCTACAAAATACGGTGTGAAGCAGACGAATCAACACCTTTACAACTGCACAAGGAGCAATTGTCATACAACTTGTTTCTATGTATTCAAAAAGTGTAAATTTTGAATAAGGAAAACATTGACGTAAAGTTAGGAGCTTTAAGCTCCTTGCAATATTTTGCGTTAGTTTTCTATGATTCTGATGACGCTATCAGCATGAAATTCTGTACTGAGATTGAAATAATTGTTCTTTATATACACGCGAAATCTCGACCCGATCAGATCTGTATTCTCGGAAGTATTGGATATTTATTTACAATTTTCAATTGATATTTCCTGTAGCCCTGATGACGTGGTCGACTTGAAATTTTACGCAGAAGTTGGAGTTGTTTTTTTATATGAACACCCAAAATCCCAAATCCATCGAATTTTGCTATAGACTTGCAGTATATACATATGAATTTAATTTTTATTATTCATTCAAAAACTAATGGTGTACGACGTATTTCACGCAAACTTTCATCTGCTGAATATTCATCATTGCATATATAGGTATTTTTATACCATCAGTCGGAAATGCCATGAATATGAAACAATAATTGACAGAAATTGAACTTTTTTGCCTTTTTCGATAACAAACATTAATCGAACTTTGGAATGATATAATTGGAATTCATTTCAACAGTCGCTCTGTTTTAGGGCTATTTTATATCTCACCAAAAAAAAATCGACGCCAACGATTTGCTAAACGATTCCGAAGGTATTGTATACAGGGTGTCCCGTAAAGACCACGTCAAACCGAGGGAGAATGTAGATCAAAGGATAACCCACCTGCTAAGAACAAAATTCCCATTATTCCCATTTTTTTTTTTAAATAATGAATTTTTGCCCCTTTCAATAGTTTTGCCCTTACGGTTGGTACAATTTTACATCTTCCTGGTTAATTTTTCTGTAAAATATTGCTGAAGAATGATTTTAACGTATACATTAAAAACATCCTTCGAAAATTTTAAAGGGGGGCAATGAGAAATATTTTTATTGGAAATTTTGGTAGTGGATTATTTTGTTCATGAAATTTAGCCCATCGTAGTGGAAAAAAAATGTACCGAGCTACTGCTGCACATTACACCAATAAATTGTCTATTTTATAGTGATTTCAAAGAGATATCACACAAGTCATTTGTTATTCAAAGAAAAAAGATATGGCTGTTCTTATCCAAATAGGTACGTTTCTGACTAAATTAAGTTTGTCAATTCTGTTAAGAAATCTTCGATGGTGCATTACTTAGTGAACAATGGCTAAATTTCATGAACAAAATAATCCACTACCAAAATTTCCAATAAAAATATTTCTCATTGCCCCCCTTTAAAATTTTCGAAGGATGTTTTTTAATGTATACGTTAAAATCATTCTTCAGCAATATTTTACAGAAAAAATTAACCAGGAAGATGTAAAATTGTACCAACCGTAAGGGCAAAACTATTGAAAGGGGCAAAAATTCATTATTTTCAAAAAAAAAAAATATCTCGAAAACGGTAAGAATGGGAATTTTGTCATAGCAGGTGGGTTATCCTTTGATCTACATTCTCCCTCGGTTTGACGTGGTCTTTACGGGACACCCTGTATATGAGATGTGAAATTAGAATTTCTCAGAACGACGTCAGAATCGTCAATAGTTCAGGGTGAAAGGTCGGGAATCAATTTTCCAGAGATCTCCCTTTTGTCCATCAAATCAACTTAAATCCTCTCATAGAACTTTCGAATACTGTTGAAGATCCCCACTCCTGAACACCTCGTTCAATCTTTTCGACGCCTGGCTGTTTGAGTAATTGACGACCTCTAACTGACATCAAACATGCAAAGTTTGATTCTATTTTGATTACTGATGTGGCGGGTTGAAATCTGCTCAGAAATTGGATT
The DNA here is from genome assembly GCF_914767665.1 of Harmonia axyridis. Lineage (NCBI taxonomy): Eukaryota > Metazoa > Arthropoda > Insecta > Coleoptera > Coccinellidae > Harmonia > Harmonia axyridis. The sequence goes on from NC_059502.1 coordinate 18,380,106, forward strand.
ATAAACCCCCATCGAATCGTCTGGATTTTACTGATTCAACCAAGCAATAATTGGACGTGAATTTTGTTACCTTTGGCCGAGTTTATAGATGGACTGTAGTATAGGCTCTTTCACCTGGGTAAATAGTTATTATTTCTCAAGGGAATTTTTTTTAATGAATTTTCAAGGAAATTGTGTGGGGTTAATTCATGAGTGGAGGGTGCATAAGACGAAAAGGATTAAACCTACCTTTTTTTCATTTTCTTTAGAAGCAACAGAATCATCGAATTGTTCAAATATTGCTTGTTATACTTTGAATAAACAATTCATGTTTTCCCTATGTTTTGTACTTTTCCATAAAAGAAAGTCTCAGAAGAATAATGCAAATCTTATCTGTCAATGGGTGATGCACTGAATTGCTCTTTCTTCGTTCTAAGCAGTCAGTTATTTCCTGTTTAGTATCACTAATAACAGGCCAATTGAAAAGTACCCGGTCTACCATAGTACAACACATTTTTTTGGCAAAATTCGATTTTTATTCAACATAGTTGCCTCCGAGGGAGATACAGCGATTATAGCGATCTTCTAACTTTTCGATACGATTTGTCTTTCGCTTCAAAATAGGCCTGAGTTTCGGCGATTACTTCTTCATTGGCGCTATATTTCCTTCCAGCAAGCCATCTTTTGTAGTCTGAGAACAGAAAAAAGTCGCTGGGGGTCAGATCTGGCGAATACGGTGGAGGAAGAAGCAATTCGAAGCCTACTTTATTGCAATTTTGCCATTGTTTTCATTGATTTGCGACAGGGCACATTGTCTCGATGAAACAGCACCTCTTTTTCTTCAAATGGGGCCATTTTTTAACGATTTTATCCTTTCAACGATCCGATAATAGTATACATATAATAATCGCTGTTGATGATCTGAACCTTTTAGAGGTAACCAATGAATATTATACCTTGCGCATCCCAGAATACTGATGTCATAACTTTGCCAGCTGACTGTTGTGTTTTTCCTCGCTTTGGATTCGGTTTATCGTGTACAGTCCACTCAGCTGACTGTCTATTGAACTCCAGAGTTAAATGATGGAGCCTTGTTTGATCCATTGTCGTATTTCGACGCAAAAATATATAATAATATATTACATGCGAATGCAATGTAGAATGTATAATCAAAATGGTTGAATTAATAAAGAATCTTCAATTTTCAGAAACGATTACCAAATCTAGTGACTAGTATTACTCGAAATATTTAGGTCCTCGGTATGACCAAATTATATTTCAAAGTGTTGAAATTTTCATGAAATGAGATATTAACAAATGATCAAAGCGCAATTTTCATCACAGAAAAGTAATTTTTTATTTGGCCATTTATCGCTAGAACTGAATACCCACACCAAATCTCATCAGAATCGAATAAAATTGCAGCAGTCTGTTATCAAGGATGTGCGAACACACAAACCGACAAACATCAAGAAACCAAAGTTTTTTAGGGTAATCTGGAATTATTTTGCCAGCGTCAATTACATCAAATTTGATATATTTCTTTAATGATTCTTCTCTTTGGATGTTTCTATGATAGTGAATTCATTATGATTATGATCCAAACTTTGAAAAACTTCAAAGGCTCTTATAGACGCGCATCATATATTATGGCTTCTGAGACTACAGAAGGTAAGATCAAGCTTCGTGCTAACTTTTGTGGTGAGATTTAGTTTTGGGCAGACTATTTGAGGCACTTTGTTTCGATATGTATTTATTCTGTTTATCGGAAAATCCTTATTTCAGATTAAACTTCTGTTTATTTGAGATAATCTTTGTTCCAATTTTTTGTTTCAAGTTATTTTAACGGTTAATGTAATGAAACCTATGAAATTGTGTTTGCTATCACCCTTTTTTCTATTCCTTCTGGAATTATCTAAACTCATATGAATAATCAGTATAAATTAGTATTAAGGCAGAATAAACTGAGACAAAATTTAAACTTCATTAGAATCACGTTGGTTCAACACTTTAAAAAATTATCATTGTTTTTTTCAAATCAATATTCAATTTCTATCATAACAACTTGAAGATAAATGGAAGTAGACAATAACTGATTGTTAAACCTCGTATCCATTTTGACGACTTGGAAGACAGTGGCGTTGCACAAAACCTTATGCAATATTTCATTTCGATTAAATCTGAAGCTTTGAAATGATCAAGAAAACAACATGTCGAACGGACCTATGAACGGAACCCTCAGTCCGATTTTGCCCATTAATTAATGAAATCAGCCAAAGCATTGGAGATCCGAACCTACCCTGAAAGTTTCTAGGACTTCCGGTTCGAAAGTTATCGTATTTATTGACGACCGGATGGACAAATCTAAATTTGAGGTCGACTTCGACATCATTGAGTCGAACTTTATCGTTTGAGATCATTCTTGGCTCAAAACTCGAAAATTACAGAGATTGTGGCGAAATGATAAAACGGTATGTTCTGTGATATGAACACACTCTCGATGTGGTTTGGATATTCGGCTTGTTTGTTTTTTAGAAAAATAAAAAAAAATGGAAAGATTCGGAATTTTCCTCCTACTCGATCCTATTTGAAGAATTAAAATTGAACCTCATTTTGAATTATGAGTGCTACCGTCTGAAAAATATAACACCGTTCTCAAAGTCTGCATCAAAGGTGCCGCTGTCTAAACCGATGATTAGGTGACGTTGAAGGCAATTGCAACAAATTTGATCAGTTAAACCCTAAAAATCTCGCGCAAATGAGTGAGCGCGGGGAATGACATGCCGACAGCGATATTCATGATTAGAGTGCGGTATCATGTAGATATTTCTCTTTTTTCCGGCCTAATTGAAGTTTCATTGGCTGCTATAACACTTCTTTGTTTTGTCCATTATATTAGCAGCAAGAAAATAATATCATGACAAGCAGAAATTTTTTTAATTTCGGTAAAAGTACCTTCTTGAACGGGAGTTGAACTCGCAACCTCCGAATCACTAGTTCAGTGCACTATCTCTGAGCTACCGAGGAAGTTAACCACAAACGAAGAAACCCTTCCCCAGCATGCTATGATGTTATTTCCTCGTAATTAATTCACAGACGTTAAAACCCACTATTCATAATAACACCAAAAGTCGCAAATTGGGTTGTATATTGAATTAAAATAATTGGGGGTCCATTTTTCGATCCTCCGTTGGACTTAGGAGCATCTTTAGAGCTCCTCCTCCAGAGTCTTCAGAAGGATCTGCTACGTCACTGTCGGAGTACTTTCATTGATCAACTTTAATACAGATTCCAAAAACTATTTTGCATTAAAAATAAGAAAACTCCTAATAATCACAACAATAATTATAGCTGTAATGTCAGAAAAAATAAGGTCAATTTTGCACTTTCCCCATTTTTTTTCGGCCTTAGTAATAAACTAATCAGAGATCTCGATCTCCTGCAGAATTAATGCTCGACCAATAATAAAACAGTCCACTTCATCCCCTTTATATCCGTTTTGATCGAGAAAAACAGGGACATAAATTGAGGAGTACAAATAGACAGACCGTCTGGCTGATAAGCGATCAACAGTAGTCATTCTTTACCAACTCAAATTACCCTTCTCGATCGTTGAGTATTTGGAAAATGCAGCATGTTAGGTTTTTTGTTACCATGTTTCGGTATAGATTATTCATCAAATAGAGCCATTCGTTTTCAATTCGGCACTATTTTCTTACTATTTTTGGGTATAGACCAAATGAGGGTATTCGTAAACATACACAGGAAACATTATATCGAAAATGTGAACATGGAATGATGATTTTTGATATACAAATAAACTTTAGGACGATCCATCAGTGAAATGGCTAGCGATAAGCGAGTTAGATAAATCATGTATGCCGATCAACATCAAAATGAATTATTCACTCATGATTAATGATTCTCTAATTCAATGGGTTAGATACAGTTGATTTTCATACATTCTCTAATTCAATATTACATTCATCGATCTAGAATAGATCATATATTTTAGCCCGAATACACACATTGTGGAAAGTCTTGATTTTTAAATATTCTTGTCGAAAAATAGTATATTTGAATATTCTATAACAAGTTGCAGAATGGGCTCCTATTCCAACACGAATACGAAATTCGAAAACAAGTGACGAAGGAGCGAGTTTTCGAACGCAGTGTTGGAATTGCCTTCTGCAACGAGTATTAGACGATATTTTCTATATTTCAGTCAAGCTTTGTGAAATATGGTCGAAATTCAAAGAAAAATTCAAGTTATACGTCCTAGTGACTTTTGCATTGTATCTTGGCAGTTGGTTTGACAGATTACGGAATTGAAATCGTACGTTTAGAATTTTGAAATAATTTATAATTACGCATTAAATCCGTGAATTATGTCTGACGAAATCGATTTAACACCACCAGAATTAAGAGAAATTGCGAATAATGCAAAACATTTCACACTATCCAAATTATATTATATTGACAATTGAAGTATGTACATATTGAAAAGGCATTACACCCAAAATAAATGCCTATGGCACTGCTTGCGTGCGAATATGGAATTTCGATCCTCAGTTGAAAAAAAAGGGCGGTTAAGACTCATGGGAAACAATTATCACCTCGAATTCTGCTTTTCGAAATGAAATTAATGAAGTCGTGAGGGGTTTCATCAATATTGAATTTCGCAACGGGCGATCCGATTAAGTATTCAAAAAAGGGTTCACAGGAAAAACCTAATTCGCCAGGCTTATGGTCGGCAATCGATAAATTTCAATAAATTTTCATTCAGCCTTCGCGACAAATGGTATTTTGAAATGATAAAAACGATTATCCGGATAATCTCCCCTAATTCCCACTTTTTGTGAATAAATTTTGGCGATTGCACTACGTTTGGTCATTAATCATTCGGTTCATTGAAAAAGAATTGGCGGATTTTTCTACACTCATTATTCAATTGATACCTCCATCTGGAAAAAAATGCGTGATATGTTTTGAATAATAAAACACTAAACTATGGAACTATGGTTTACGATTTACAAAATCCAGAAAATTCTTATATGTAATCAATTTCATTCTTGAGGTAAGATTCAAGAAAATTATTTCGGTTCAAAAGAACAAATGAGACCTAGAGACGTTTAGAAATTTATTTGACGTCATTTTGAAGCAAAAAAAAAACGCGTACTGAGAATCACATTCATTACACAAGGAGGTAGGGTAAATATGAATTTAACATGGTAAACAAAAATTGAACTATAACATGTCCAAAACGTATAGACGTCGCTAGGTGAACCTTATTATTGTTCGTTCCTTAGAACCAAAATTACTTCCAAAGAAAATTCGTATGTTACGTGCAACAAATCAAAAACCAACAGTGATATTAATATTCATAGATGATTACGCATGGATAACAAACATTAGATGTCATGTTTCTTCTTATTATAAAATTCGGTTAACTTTTTATTCTTACCCACTATGCATTAGGTATTCACTAATGTGGTTTAGACCAGAAGAGTTTTTAGTTCAGTTTGATATCTACTCTACTCGAGACTCTACTTTATAATGCCCCATTAGGACTATCTTGTTTACGACCGGACAGATGAAGACAATCGAATTTGGGGAAGTATTCGTCACCAATTAATCGAACCGAGTCCATTCTCGGCTCAAACATAGATCCCTCTCGAAATAACATACTTACACCGAAAAATTGAAACATTTTTATCAAATATCGGACTGAAAGTTGTTGTCTGGAAAAGTTAATTAAAGTTAAGGAAGGGAAAGGAAGTCGGCCGAAACCGTATCCAGAAAGTGAGGTGGTTTGTTAAGTTTTCAAGCAGATATTATCATGGTGCAAAATCTGTAACTTTTCACTCGATAAATCTGATTTCTTTCGTAACATTATGTAACCAAGAGAAAATAATGAAAAATTCTGTGGGAAGTGAAAAACCGTTGCTTAAAATGAATGGAATAATTGTCAACATTTTGCGTTAATGGCAGAATCATTCGAGAAATTAAGATAATAGAACAACATAACTTAGAACAGTCAGTATATGCCATATCTGCATCAATTTAAGCCAAACATAGAGCAGCTTAGCTGAAGAATATAATAATGACGTTTGGAATCTGGTGGTATAGATATAGGAGAGTATATACAGTGAGTTTTGAGAATGGAACGCCTCATTCATCTTGGAAACGCATCGCACGATTTTCATTGATTTTGATATTCAAGGATCTTGTGATATAGCCGATATTACGGTGGTACTTATATTGTTACATCTTTCCTTTTTCGGGAATTATAATCAACCTTATTATTTCTGATCGATATTTTTTGCGTTTCGAAATCCTTGAAAAATACTGAATATTTTTTATAATTACGGAGATTTTGCTACATCGACAATATCTTGGCTGGAATTGATAATTCTGCATAATTTTCCCAATTATACAGGCTGAGTCAAAAATGTGTAACGAGCTTTCTAGAGGGGAAAAATAAGTATAGTTTAAAGAATAAACTTATGGCCCATAATGCATATTGAGGGAAATATATCCTTCCAAAGTGCGCCTAATAGACGATCCAACGTTAACTGCCAACCTTCATAGTCTCGATCACCGTAGGAAGGTTGGAGACTTATGCCTTTTTTACAGATACTACCACGGAAGGTGTTCTGCTGCCATTGCCTCTATGATTCCTCCAGGGGCTCAATTTAATCGACGAACAAGGCTAGCCGATAATAGTCACCAGTTTGTCGTGCATCTTTTCTACATCTAGGACATCGGTGTATCAGAAGGCTTTTCTTTACCGAACTGCTATGGAATACCCTGCCTCAAGATGTATTCCCTCTTGGTTACAACTTACAGCAGTTTAAGACACTCACAAACCGATTTCTTCTAAATTCATCTCGGGGCGCTTGAAAGGGCGTTATAAGCTCAGTCTTTTCCCGAAAGATGCGTATAAAAAAAAAAAAAATAAAATTTAAAAAAATTTCTCCACATAACGTCTAAACGGTGAATGCCACCAGATTGAAATTTCGTGCATAACTGTATGTTGTTAATTGTTGCGATTCGTGTGAAATTGAACAAGATTCAATACTAAATATATTTCACGAAAAGATGATGTGGATTGGAGCCTGTAGTTCATAACATCTCCGGTAGAAGTCCTACGAAGATAATCAACTCTCGAATTATTGAGCACCTCATTTTTCGTAGCGATCACAGATTGTTCCTCCTCCTCATGAGTCAAGATAACAGCGAAACAATTTAGTAGCACTCGTTCCGAAACGACAAGGTGCAATAAGTTGCCTGTCACATCGTGCATCTCGAGATGGCAAACAAGGTATCAAAATGAGCTTGGGCCAACCACGGAAATTTCTCCTTGTCGCAAGTTAGCAACTGCTGTGTTGCGTTCATAATCAATGTCGAGTGTGAGGAAGGGTTCTTGGATCATTCCATTTAATGAAAGTCGGCTTGTCAGTCTATCAGATATATTGGGCCTGAACTCGGAGAACGGAGATCCATAACATGTCACTCTGTGGCTTCTATGAATATGCATGTTACATTTCTGGTTGGCACGTAAGATTTGCTTGGCTAAAAAAAACGATTATCTCGTAGATATTGTTCTACATATTTATGATCTGTTAAATTCTTAGGTACTGATATTACACTATCAATAGGCTAGATGAAGAAATCATCAATGGAGAAAAACATTTTGGAAAGGATTCTAAAGAAATACTCATGTTTTCATTTAAAAATTGAAAGTAATAGGATTTTCAACGAAATAAAATATAGCGCATTCTAAACACCAATCAGAGTGATTTGGTGATTTTCAAGTATCCAAGAATTGAGAATTTTCAATCACAAAATTACATACAGTCTTCAATTTCTTGTAGTGACTACAGTAAATGAAAAAAACAATGGTTATTCAAAATTTCAGATAAAATTATCGTTCCGAAGATTTAATTCGATGGTGAGGAATATCAGTCACAAGGAACAGTTGTATACAATTTATTCAATGGCAACGTTTCTGAGCATTTAGCTCCTTCATCAGGCCCATGAATAACGGTTATAAATCATTCGAATACATCGAAATCATCAAATAAATGTTCATACAATAAAATGACATTTTCAAGATAGCATTAAAAACCACATCAAATAAGACGTATCAGTATAAACAAAAGTATCAGGCAAGACAGACTGCATTAAAATGTGTGAGACATACTGTAATTCAAAATGATAAATTTTATTTCAGTCATTAGGCAGAATTACAAAATTTACATACCTATACAATTTTCAGATGAAAATATTTGAAAATTCTAAAAAAAATGGAAACTTTATAGCGAAAAATATTTAAGGTAAAACTTCATAAAGATCTTATCCTGTGCGGACCTAATTTTTGCCAATTTTTTCACACTATAAAATTGAGGGAAAAGATTTTAGTCGAAAAACAAATGTTCAGACAAATCCATCATCAGGGTGGATCAAAAATGTGTGCCGAGCTTTCTGAAGGCGTAAGTACATTGAAAAATAAGTATAGTTTGATGAATATACTTATGGTCCAAAATGCATATTTAGGGAGATATATCCTTCCAAAGTTGATAAAATCAAAAAAATTTCCCAGTATAACTTCTAAACGGTGAATGCCATCAGATTGAAATTTCGTGCATAAATGAATGTTCTTCAAATACGTTTTTTATAACATATTATATAAATCTAATTTATAGAAAGTAGTTGAACAACTAATAAAATATGTTGTCGCAAATGACAACAGACACATTGTATAGTGGAAACCCCTCCCCAGACAATGTTGAAGTACAGCTGTATGTACTGTATGCACAATGTATGTAATATTATGATCCAAGATCTCAAAATAACTAGTCAAAAATGTACCCAATCGAGAAGACGTTGTTTAGAATGTTCAGATTATAAAGGTATTGAATGGATCTTCACTATTAAATCGCGTCATCAAAATCATAGAATGTTCAAGAAGAATACCGGAAAAAAAATTACATACATCTCAATTTCCTACAAGAGTTTCGACCCAGTTTAGAATTTGTGCTTTTATAAATAACAATTTCAAATTTCAATAGTATTGTTTTATGGTATTGAATCAATACAATATTAAATTGAAATTTATTTGGTACATCTGAAGTCATAACTCGAAGTATCATGGTGCATAGATAAACATAAACACCTGATGCTAGGCCATTGCTTTCATCGAATTTTAATGGAACGAACTGATTTTGAATTAGAAAAATATCCGCATATTTTCAAAATCAATTTTCTCCTCCTAAAATTATTTATTCATAAACGTTACAATGAAGCACCTTCTGCATATTAATGAAAGAATATCAGTGGAGAGTAAGACTGAAAGGTCAATTTCCATCACATTTTGTAGGCAGTGCATCTACAACTCATATTTGAATAATCTCTGTTAATTGAATTCTGTTTTCACTTGGGGATATATTGGATAGTGCGAAAATGAAGAATATTTTATGGAGCGACATCAAAGGGATTTTTTTTCAAAAATGAATCTCATAATTAGTTAACTTTAACTTCATCGAGAAAGATTAGGGATCAAAAATTTAAAATTCTGTGCTGGCTTCCGTAGAAAACTTTCCGGCTGTCTGGAAGTTCCAGCTGAAAGACAAGTGTATAAAGTGACGCATATTGCAATGACAGGCGGCGGATATGAAACTTTGTGATATTTTCATTAGTTCTCAGTAGAAAGAACGAGGTATTCCATATATTTTTTTAGAATCTGCGTAGAGTGCATTGACTTCCTTAGCATAGGGAAAATTCATTAGAAGTGGCATATTCTGATAATAATTTGACTTTGATTTGAATAGAATTTCCAAATGAGGGTTGGTCATGTCACTTGGATGCTTCAGAAATCAGCTGGAATTGCCTTATTGATTAATGTATTTTTGTCTTTACCTCTGATGTTTTTCCAATATTTTTTCGATATTATTCTTGAATATCTTATGGTTCTGAAATAACTATTAAGACGGAATTTTGCACAAAGTTTAGAATTGCTCTTTTAGATAATCATCAGTTAAATCTGAAATATTGTTTCTTTTCAATATTCTACTTGAATTTTCTATTTTTTCTATTATTCTTCTATTATTTCTTGATGCTAGCAATACTCAATTCCTTTCGAAACTTGATTATTAATATACACTAAGGATTCATCAAGCCAAGTAGCTTGACATTTCAACCAACTGCTTGACTTGAAAATCAAGCTCCTGAAAAATTACATACGTGAACTTGACTTGATATCAAGCTACTTGATATTACTTGAGCTTGATATGCACGCGTCGTACGGCATATATTTCTGCAATCTCGTGCGCGTTTAGACTAAATGAGGGGATTCCTCGAGCGCCGAGAGACTGAAGCATTCGCCAGTGTGACTTTATCACTAGTTTTCTCTCATTTCTATGAAATCTTTTGGTAGATTTTGGTACTTTCAGAAATATCTTGCCAAACTTCGCCAAACTAGCCAAGGATTTTTTATCAACGCCACCATCTTCAGCTCCTGTTGAAAAACAATTTTCCAAAGCTGCTCTTACAGTTACAAAAACCAGTAATAGGTTAGGCGACAAATCTTCAAGATGCCTCATTATTTTTTATTTTGTTATGATTTAATTCATGTTTCTATTAAAAAAGAATTGATATTTTCGGTTCTTTTTTATAATAAGTTTAATAAATGAAAGTGTTTTTTGCAAAGTTCCTTTTCATTTCATCATTTTTTTATTGTTGTGACACTACACAATGAAACTACTAAAAATCAGGTAGATTGATATGATTCGAGCACTTGATAAATAAATACTTGACTTGAGATTGATAAACTACTACCTGACTTGAGCTTGACTTGAAATCAAGTAGCTTGAAAATCAAGCCAAGCCGTGTATCCCTAATTCCCTGATTCAAATTCGATCTATTCTCAGAACGAGTGCTTAAGCTGTGAATTTCAATTCAACAATAATTTTATCCGAAATGTACAAATTAAAATGCAAAATGTTTTTCTTCGATGATTTGGTCAGAAAACGTAGCAGCGAATATAGATTTGTAATCCAACCATGGATTTTTCATTTCCTCGAGGAATCTGTTCGAAATGAGTGATAAATGAAAATGGAAAAGGTGTTGGAAGTATCACTGATTCTATTTTTCTCAAGAATAGTCAGATTTATTAGGAATTGTATCAAGTATAAATTTCTCATTTCAAATAAATTACGATGAGAAAAGTGAATGAAGTATACGGTTGATGAGGAATGTTGTGAAAAATGACATTGTATTTTATTGAACAAGCTTCTGTATTCGGTGCTTGTTCAAGAATTTTCCCCCGAGAATTCAATAATTGACAGAAGCTCTTCTCGGAAAATGTAACTGCTAATTTAAAAACATCAACACATTGTTATCAGGAAACAAATGAGGAACTTCATATAATGAGAGAAAAATTAAATACGAACAACCTCAGCTAGCGTTCTTTCTTGGAAATGAAAACGTAAAAGAATGAATGAGTAATAACAAACAATTCCATCATTGAGAGGCACGTGATACGATTGTTCGCATGCAAAAGACGTGCATCAATTCAATATACAGGTACCTTCATATCATGCAAGGGAGAAGAAACCTTATTAAATTTCCAATTAAAATTGTCGACGATCAGCGAGCGAAAAGTTCTCATTACCAGCATCGAATTTATGAATAGACATAGCAACATACATTTCAAGAGCTCGAAACACGGCAGTTGTTGACTAACGTGAAGCATCATGCACCCATCTACAAAGTGACGTTCGACGTCAAAAACATGGGCTCTTTTATTTTCGCTTCCACGAAAACGAGATACATCTGTTTTGAAGGGTACAGACAGGACGCTGGGAGGGAAACGTACAAACGTTAAACTACTAGAACGCGAATGAGTTATGATCTACTTAATGAACGCCGTAAACTAACAGAAAATAGTAAACAAGAAGATTTAGTGTTTGTACAGAGAGGAGACTTCACTGGAAGTTCATCGTTGAGAACTTAACAAGCCCTAACAAAGCTCCGGCGGAGTTAAGGATCATTAGGATTTCGTAACGATCAAATCTCTTGTTTGAAGTGGCAAATTAAATAGGAACTTGATTGGAGCTTCGCTATGAATTTGGATTTTCGAAATTCATTCGCATTATTCTCGGTTTGTCAAATTCATATGGTTGACTGATCTGGAATTGAAAATATTTTTGGTTCAGGAAACGTTCTGATCTATATAAGGAAAACATTTCTCTAATACTCTCAAATTTTTTAACTTTAAACACAGTATAAATGAAAAAAAGAATTCGAATGCGAAAGTCTACTATAAAATTTTATTTTGTCTCTATTTGTGGTTCACAATATGAATCACATGGAAATTTTTCCTTCAGTTACACTATTGCCGGACGAGAAGACCTTCACGTCTACCCAAAAGTGATTTAGTTTTGAAAACTGTAACTGCAAAATGTTCACCATGTTTGAAGTGAATTTTAACAATTTCAATTCGTTGTTGGAAATTGTGTCGTTTCCATTTTCAGTATTGCCGTAGTTTTTACTTGTCAAATGTCAAAAGTTGACAGCTTGAAAATAACAGCTCTTCAGATAGCAGGCTTTATACCTTTGAAACGAATTGAATTTTCACGATAAGTCTTTTGATTGATTTCATAACTAAACTGCAACTCAGTTGAGTCAAAGAAACCGAGAAAGAAACAAAAGATATGAATATATATTCAATCACGACTGAAATTTTGACTCATTTAAAAAAAAAAACAAAATTAAAAGTGAAAATTTCAAATTCCCAGAATTATTTATATTTCACATAACACTGTGACATACAAATCTAAAAACATCAACCTTTATAGGCCAATCATTGTAAAGAATGAAGATAAGACGAATCTGACAAGGGCGAGAAATAGTCAGTAAAAATCTCAGAGTAATAAACATAGATAGAGGGGGTATATGTCATTCTCAGCAACCAAATTTTGTCCCCAACATGAACTATCAAATTTGACATGAAGCGTTCGGAAATGAAAACGTATCAGTGATACGATATTTCACTCAATTCGCGAGTTTCTCTACAAAGTCTTCTTATGTCTCATATCGAATCAACGTTCCATATTAGCTCAAAATATATTGAAATACGTACCTAAATATATCAGAAATTCAGAAAACAAACTTCAAGCGCGCCAAACGACGTGAAACAACTGATGTATTAGGAAAATAATAAATATTCTTCTTATTATAAATTAGATAATTAGGAAAAACATCGGATTCCAAATATTCAAATTTGCATTTTTCAGCGGAAATCACTCAAATAAATATACTAACTATAATATACATTCATAATGATTTAGTAAAATTGTGGATTTAAAATATATCACAACCCGACAACGTAATCTAACCATGTTGGGGACATGTAAAAACTTCGTATACTCCCTCTATCTATGTTTATTACTCTATGATCTAGTCAAACTGAAAAAAGGAAGCAAAATATCTGGGAATTATACTGGATGAAAGAATGAATTTTAACAAACAGATAGAAGAAAAAAGAAAAAGGCAAGGCAATTGCACGGGAGACTCAACCCTAAAAGTAAACTTTCTTTAGAAAACAACCTGAAGATAATAAAAATAGTGCTACTACCAAACATTACGTATGCAGGAGTAACCTGGTATAATACGAAAGACAATAATAAGGATCAGTTGCAAAGTAAGCCAAATACAGTAATCAGAACAGCGGTTGGCGCCCCATGGTATATAACCAACCAACAAATCAGAGAAGAATTGAAAATTGAAACTATTGAGGTAATAGTCAACTAAAAAAGAAAGAAGACAATAGAGACGCTGAAAGAGCACGAGAATAAGGAATTAAGAAAGATACTACAAATCAAAATAAGAATGACAAATAAGAGGAAATACTTCTTTCAAAGAACTAAATAGAAGAAAAAAATTACACGAAGTAGAGAGGAAAGTCTCCCGATCAGACAACAGTAGAATATAGGAGAAATTAAATCAGAGGTGAAGTGAATGTGAATTGCGGACCTCAAACAAAAGAAGATCTGAGAGGTATAGTCAAAGTGAGAACCGTCAAACCGATCAAATTATCAAAGGGACAAAATGTGCAGTTTAGGCAATGCTTATGAACTCACAGAAAAATATTATATTTTTTGAAGAAGAGAAGAAGGTAAAAGTGCTTGAAGAGCGAAATATGATACAGATTATCTGGAGAGAAAAAGAAAAAGAAAAGAAAAAGAAAAAAAAAAAGAAAAAAAAGAAAAAAGAAAAGAAAAAAAAAGAAGAAAAAATATGACGAAACCAACATGAAGAAATGTTTTTATAAGATGTGGCAAATTATCCGAATAAAGAAGATACTTTCCGACGTGACGAAATGCCGCCCGAATCCGCTCGAGCTCAATTTCGGGATACGAATTCCCTCTAAATCCACCATTTCGCAGAATGTCTCTTGCATGTGCATACCAATTACTGGCGATATAGGATCTCATGACGACGCGTCGCAACTTCATCTGGCCTGCCCGTTCTTTGAAGTTCCATATAGTTTCGTCCGGTAATGGTCAATTATGAAATGTCCTTCTGGCGCCCTAAATGGTCTGGAGAGATTTCAGCAGCTTCATCGTTTTCGGAAGCCTGCTTTTCCAAAGTGGTCTGTTCCACTTTTATGCCCTCATTTGTTATAGCGACTAGGTATTAAAGTCGAAGTCGTTCGGATTCCGTGTGGAAAAGGGTCCTGAAAATTGAGGACGACTTAACCGATAAAATCCGGTGTCAAATTTGTGTCCGTTCTTTCATTAGTAGGTCCTTGCTTTCGGTAGATCCAGTGAGTAATTTTCCGAAGTTTTTCTTGTCTTTAAAACTAGTTTTCCCATTAATTCTTTATTACATGAGTTAGATCTATCTCAGTTCGAAGGACCAACTGTTATCGACTACGAATACTTCGATGAAACATTGAAGGTTGTTTTAAGATTGCTTTGAAGGAAGAATTTAATCTTAGGATTCATACGAAATTACTTAAAAATGTTGATAAGCAAAATTGAAAATTTTGCGAAGGGGTGTGGCATTATACTTAGTACCCATACCATAGGATACCGCACACTTTTGAGCGATTTGTTACCATTTTCGAAAAATTGACCTAAAAAAATTAAAAGTAGCTGAAACACATTGTACCTATAATTGACCAAATGTAACAATGCCGAAGAAAACGCTTTCAATAGTATCTCATATTAATGACTGACCACATCTTGATTACTCAGAATACTGATTATTATCCAGGATAACGTTTTGTACTGTTTAACAATAGAGAACAAATGATAGTTTTCAGGAGCCTCTAGCGTCAAAGCTAGACAATAGAAAAATTTTTGCCTATCGAACTTTTTGTTTGAAGTGACTTTGACATAACATACACTAACTCAAAACGAAACTGCAAGATCCAGAAGGAGCTGTTTAAATTTCCATTTTTTTTTTGTAAAACATAGATAGTATATATGACAAGGAGTACATGATTGAATTTGGAGAAAAAATCGAGAAGGTTTTTTCACGTAAACAATTTTTGTTATTTAAGTATTGTAGTCGTTTTTCGCGAGTTTTTTGAATTTTATCACAAACCAGCTGTTCGAGGAGATTCATCGATGTTTAGTTGTTGGTTAAATGCCTAGAGCACGTGTACGCGGAATTTATCGCCAGCTAAGTGAATTTGATTTATTGGTCTATATGCAGAGGCGGATTGTCATTTCGAGAAATCGCTAGCCGTACGTATGAACAGAAATCCTACTACTGTTATGAGATATTGTCAAGAGTGGTTTGATAATGCCCGAAATCGAAGGAGAGTAGGACCAGACGTAGAATTGGCACAAATAAAATTCAATATCGACGTCTAAGACTTATGGCCATTAGAGACCGATTTGCGACAACTCGATCTTTGGCTGATTGGTGGTTAGGAGAACAAGGCCATCCTGTAACTGTCCGAACGGTTTACCGCCGGATAAGGTCTTTTGGACTGCAGCAATATCGACCCCATATTGTGTTACTTCTGACGGTTGACCATCGCCGGCAACAATTACAGTGGTGCAGACAACTTTGGAATGTGGATAGCCATCAGGTCGTCTTTTCTGATGAATCTCGATTCTCCTTGTGTGCACATGATGGCCGAAGAAGACGACGTCGGGGAGAATGACGTGAACCTCAGTTTGATGTTAGGAGTCATGTACACCGGACAGTAGGCGTTATGGTATGGGATGTTATCGCACATGCAAGTAGGTTACCTTTAGTCTTTATTCGAGGTAACATGACAGCGCTGCGTTACCTTCAATGAATAGTGGAGCCATATGTTGTCCCTTACCTTAACTGGTTCGAGAATTCAATATTTCAGCAAGATAATGCCCGACCTTATGTTGCCAGAATTAGTTTAAACTTTTCGAAGCGACCCATTTGATTTTTTTGCCATGGCCGCTCAGTTCCCCCGATCTTTCACCCATAAAGCATGTTTTAGGACATCATGAGTAGAAGGCTTGGAAATTTACCATAGCTCCCATGGACTTCGGCGACCCTGAGACAAGATGTACAGGTAGGGATAGTATCCCTCAAGAAGAAATAGATCATGTTATTGCATCAATGCCGAGACGTGTTGGGGAGTGTATAGATAATCATTATTAACAAACTTATTAAAAAAGATTGAAAACTCTTCGTTTTTTCTCCAAATTTCAATCATATACTCCTTGCTATTATATCTATGTTTTACCAAAAAAAAGTATTTAATTTAAACAACTCCTTCTGGGTGTTGCATTTTCTTTGTCAGTTAGTATATTTAGTATTGAGCCAATTTGACAGGAAGCCACTTTCCCTGGTAATGTGTACGGTATCCCTTGGTTTGTGATCATTTTCGAATAATTTAACCGATAAATGTAAGTAGCTGGAACACACTGTGTAATTGCTAGTTATAATAGTTTTCCCTATTTATCTTCTCGAAATTTTGACATTATTTTTGTAAAAATTCATTGGAATTCATTAAATTTAAAATCGAAATTTTCAAATAAGTCCAAAGAAAATTAATCGATTTATTAATTCGTGAAGAAAGCTTTAAACACCTCCTGACCTCAATTCTTCCAATTATTCATAGCGAACAGAAGATGGCGTGTGGGAACTCACCTCCTTCCATCCGATAGAAGCATGTTCAAGGAAATATTAAAAAAAAATTAGAAGCACTAAAACGTGAACCACCTATACAGTTATCTACGATAAAACTATGGAGATCGTGCCTGTAAAATTATTCGTATACGAAACACGAATGAGCATTCGTACCTCCACGTATGAAATATTGAAAAGCGACTAAAGCTGTCACGAACCTTGTTTAAAAATTTCGAGATTCATGCATTTGTGAGATTGGATACGGTCACGTTCGTGACGCTATTCTCAAGTGTAAATTGGCGGGGTTATTATCAAAATGTATCTCTCGGATGATTCACGTTATGTACAATGATAATGCCAGTTGAAAGAGATGCTTCTTTGTGAGGCTATGTAAAGTCGAGAGTAACAGTAAGTGCGAGCTCTTCTCAAGTACAGTGCATTCTATGAATTGCTGGAATATTCACATCAGAGAGCAATATCTATCTGGGAAGATGTCGGGAATACATTCGCGAGCTTGATAAAAACCTACAACATTTCAGACATGAGAGATTTTAGCGTATATTCGTGCGTTTGAAAGCGTCACGAAATGGATGATTCATTCCTTTGGGAAAGGTTTAAAGGTGGTTGAGATTTTAGAATAACGGGTGAACATTAGGTGTCATTTGGAATTAAGCCGGATAAAAACATTTTAATAAGTCTATTAATCTCATTTTGAACAACCGGTACAGTTCTTAATGATCATCATTCGTTCTTCTAGAATTCACTTTCAAAATCTCATTCATTTATTTAGTAGTTATAAAATTTTCCATGGGCCTTCAAATTTATCAAGAATTGAAATATCTCAAGAATTTCTAAGCATAATATAAAACTCTGAACAAATTTGGATTCATTCATTTCATACAATCTGAAAATTAAATTAAAAACATGTCGTTTCATGAGAAAAAACATATTTTTGTTTATTAACATGTTTTTGGTACACCCTGTGTATTTCCAATTTATTTTTTAATGTAGCTCTAATGAAAATGTGTAGGATAAATTCTATAATTTCAGCTTTTAAACATAACCAAGTCGTCAATGGTGAAACACTCTGTTATTATATTCAGGAAATGTTCAGTTAGTGTATTCAGGAAATGTTCAATGAATTAATTACGAAATTGATTCTTTTTTCGTAGATAAAATGAATTCTGCGCCTTCTTGTTATGAACTAAACACCATGCCAAAAATTCGTTCTTTTCTCAATTTCATGTATTTTGACATTTCTCTTAATCTTTCTGCAAACAAGGAGAGCACTTAAACCTTTGGCGATCGTTCATTCATTATACTTTTAGAGAGCACATAACTGTATATAGGTATACATGTGATCGCCAACAATACAATTGGCGAACGAATGAACGAACGCCCAAAAGTTCCTAATATATTTATATTGAATTTCTATGATCCTCGGTCAACACGCAATTTTAAAATAATCTTAAATCATTATTTTATACTTATTTGCAAAATCTCAACTTAGTGCAATCTTACTGAAATATTAGGTTGTGTTTCCGATATTCTACTTGATCATCCTATGATTCTAATGATGCAATCAGGGATTCATTAAACCAATAGCTTGACATTTTAACCAACTACTAGACTTGAAAATCAAGCTCGTGAAAAATTACATACATGAGCTTGACTTGACTTGATTTTAGATATTCATTGCTTGACTTGATATCAAGCCACTTAATATTACTTGAGCTTGATATGCACGCGTCCAAAGGCATATATTTCTGGAATCTCGTGCGCGCTTAGACTAAATAAGGGGATTCCTCGAGCGCCGAGAGACTGAAGCGTTCGCCAGTGTGACTTCATTAATAGTTTTCTCACATCTCTATGAAAGTTATGGGTAGATTTTCGTAGTTTCAGAAATATCTGTCCAAACTTGACCAAAATGGACCGGTATCTTCAGCTCCTGTTGAAAGACAATTTTCCAGAGATGCTCTTACAGTTACCCGCAATAGGTTAGGCGACAAATCTATAAGATGCTTCATATGTGTTAAATCGTGAATGGAAAATTATGAAATCAAACAAAGCCTGGAGTTTCCTCAATATTAAGAATCTTTATTTTTTTGTTTTTTTATTTTGTTATGATTTATAGTGATTTAATTTATTTTTCTATTTCAAAAAAGCTGACTTGAAATCAAGTCAAGCTCAAGCCAAGTAGCTTGAAAATCAAGCCAAGCCGTGAATCCCTAATTTAGCGTGTTTAAGAGTGTTGTGACTACAGACTCAACATAATATTGATGATTTCTGATTAAGATATTGTTCTTTCACAAATAGCAAACAAAAAGATATGTTAATTTTGATCAATGAAAAGTGTTTTTAAGATAGCAAACCACTGAAGAAGCCCAAATATTGGGCGACAGGTCAGGTGAACAAAAATGAAAAACAACAAAGGTTTCTCCTAGTACCAACTAGTCAACATTACAATTATATTTATAGTGTCCCATTTCAACAAACATGAGGGGATCCAAGAATTTTGGCGATGTGTGTAGTTTCCGAGAAACTATTTGGACGGCTAAACCAAACTAAGCTTCTATACCTCGGAAAGCTTCTGCTCCAGACTATTTCTTCTGCAATAGCGCACACTTGTGTATACGCCTCGGTTCACTTTGCTGCTTTCTGGAATCTCTATCCATTCCTCATCGGCTGATATATTCAGGCTTTTCACTCCGTGTCATATTCTGGCCTGGTTTATGCGCCACTCCGATGTTTTTTCCATTCCAAACCGAATTTATCCCTCCCTAAGGAATAATTGGGCAGTAGTAATGCCCGACGTCCTGTTTTAGTGGAATTAATTTTCGCTTTCACATAAATTAACAAACAGCTACTATCTCTTGGGGGATCTCACACAAAACTTTCAGTTCTGCCGGTTTGAATTCTGTTAGGCCGTTAGCCGATAAACAGATCGGAAAACCATTGTGAACATAAACATTTTGTCTAATCAGTCAAATCAGCTTGAATATGTTTCATTCGATTGTAAAAGTGTACTATTTATATAAATTATGGTTACCGAATCTGCATTTTATGCAACAACCAGATTTGTGATGGCATTATTATTCATATTTCCACGAATTGAAATACATTTTCATTATGTGAATTTGCAGTTGTCATAGAAGTTGAACATACAGATAACTGATTAAATTTATTCATATATTCAATGCAAAATGTTTTCAACCGATAAAATGGAGCTATACTAGAGAAAAATCCAATTTGGAATAATATGTCATTCGATTTATTGAGATGGATCGAATACGAATATCTCAAATTCAATTCGAACTTATATATGATCATGCTGTTTCATATTTCTCATTGTTGTCCCATCCTGAGATTAAGCGAAAAATTAGAAACATTCCTCTGAAACTTCCTAGAAAACATTATGTGACAACTAGGATTTCCTTAAATGGAGGTACAAATAAAAATGATTCCTTGGATGATTTTAGGAAAAAAAGTTCTTTAAACATGGACCTGCAATATTCAAGATACGAATTTTTCTTGTAGTCCAACTTTTTTGTGATGATTATACAATATTATCGAACCTTCGCTACGAATTGGGTAAATAAGTACAAAAACTTATAATTAATTACTGGATCTTTATAATAATTTGTATTTTCCTGTGGATTAGTGGAGAATTGTTTTAATTTTTTTCTAGAAATCGGTAGCAGATACGACGAAACTCCAGAATATCAAAAAGTGTATTACTGGACCAAAGTTTCCCTTCACATTTTTCTGAACTACGAATTGAACACCAAAAAAAAGTTCCTGAGACAAGAAGCGGGCAATTTTTTCGAAAATTTTCTCCATGTGGATTTGCATTCAAAATAAGCATGATGAATTTCAAATTGGAATATCTATGCCAATTTGAGTTGAATATCTTTTGAAGAAAGGGTGCTATGAAAAAAAAAACTGGAAGAAAAATCAAACTTTAATACCCTGTATCTCGAAACAAAGCCATTGCGGCCCTATGTTTATAAGACTCTTTTTTCTTGAAATGATCCATGGAATCTGTAATATTACTTGTTTAGGAACAAATTTGAGGTCAAATTCTAATTTTATAGTGGAAAAATGGAAAGAGGTTCGCATCGAAATTCTAATTTTATAGTGGAAAAAATGAGAAAATCACTGAACGCGGAGTCTAGACCTTCAAGCGATCGCGCCAATTACGTTCTTGAAGGCCACATTTATACCACATACAGTTGAATGTTCTCTAAGGAAGAAATTGGCGAATGAATGAACGAGCGTTGAAATGCTCATTTTTCTCTCAATATTCTGTCTGAGTTTTCTATGGTCCTGATGACGCTATTAACACGAAGTTTGAAATGAATATTCTCTCTATATACACAAAACTTCTCAGTCCGGTTGGATTTTCAATCACGATAATATTGGTGTTTTATTTTCCAGTATTCTTCTTGACTTTTCTATCGATCTAATGATCTCATGAGCTTGAAATTTATTCAGAGCTTGAATTTTTCAGTTCATATGAACACTCAAAATTTGAACTTATCGGTTCCGTTGCTCACGAAAATATTTTATTTCTATTTAAATTTTTTTTTTCGAAATTCTCCTTGAATTTTTCATTATTAATATGGTAATATGAAATGTGACTTCAAATTGTCATTCTACATTCGCATGCAAATTTTCCTCTGGACCAAATCTGCACTTTTGAAACTAACAGGAAAACAAAGGAAGGAGCATATTTACGAAACCCTTCGTCAGATGATGCCCATTAACAAAGTTAACCGCGGTATTAAAGATCCAACCTGCCTTAGAAATTTCAAGTTTTTAGTTCTGTTCGATTAAGAGTAAAGTGAGGAAATAATAAACGTTAAATTTAGTTCAGTGCTAATTGTAATCCGAACAGTTCCCTTTTCTCAATTTCATGAAATAAATGTTCAATAAAATTCAATGGTTCAAATTCAAATCAGATTTATTCCTTCGAACAAGTCTGCATTCTACATTCTGAAATACCCAAACATGCACAAGATAAATAATAAAATTCTCTTATTTGCAAGTACATTTATCATTTCCTACCACCTATCAAAGCAGCGCACTGATGCATTCGAATTGTCTCATACAAATGAAATAATACCAAAATATATCAAAGATTCGATTCCTCCGAATTCGCCGTAAAACATTCCTCTGGCTACATTATAATATTTCCAGACCCAGTAACGTAGCGTTGAGCTGAATCACCTCTATTTATTACCCCTACTACGAATATGCTTGAAAAGCTATCATAATTCCTAGAGGCTCCTTCTGCGCCAATAAATTTTGATAACGTAGTCATTTTGAATTAGAATACTTCCATTCTATGCGAACACAATTGAAAAGGATGAGCTCAGGTCAGGTCCTGCTCTTGATACAGCAATTTCTTGGAACTGAACTTAAAGGGGAACACGCAAAATGCGAATCAGACGGAATCACGTTCTTGCATCTGAATGAATGGGTTTCAACAACTCCAGACTGTTATTTTTTGTCGTTTGGAATATTTTTGTCGCATCATTTCGATCCCTTTGTCTTTTTGTTTACTCGCTCACGGTCCCGAATTCAGAAATGTGCTGATATCTTTTTGGAAGAACGATTTTTTCAATTATCTAACGTCTTGATTCTATACGTGGTTTTGTATTATGTTGACCTGTTGTTTCAATATAAGTTTAGTGTTTTAATGGGTTTAAGGTATGAGGATGACAAAAACCAATTGTTTCGATATTTTTATATATTTTAGAATATTAATGTGATACCAGGATATTGAATAATGTGTACCTCTCATTTCAGAGTCCTGATGATGATAATAAAAGTTATCGAAACTGTCGGCAACTTCAGACCTTATACCCATTAAAACACTAAACTTATCTTGATTCTTT
Source organism: Harmonia axyridis (assembly GCF_914767665.1). NCBI lineage: Eukaryota > Metazoa > Arthropoda > Insecta > Coleoptera > Coccinellidae > Harmonia > Harmonia axyridis. The sequence continues at coordinate 18,403,118 of NC_059502.1, forward strand.
TTGTCATATCTACTGAATACCGATAATAAATTCTAATGAATCAGTGATACTAATCTCTGATAGTAATTTAAGTATAGTATATCCAAAGTCACTTGGAGGAAGCAGAATATTTCGATTATACAAGGGTTCTTCAAGTTTCTAGAAAATTCTTTGGAACCAGTGAATTCATTGCCTAACAATACTTTCAAATAAACCCCGGTATTTAGCGGATCGCGGTATCCACTTCAAAGAGACATCTATGACCAAGCGTTTTTATAGACTAGTTCAAGTGACTTTGGATATATTATAACAAAGTCCCTTTTGTTGGATCGGTTGGATCGTGTTATGTAGGGATTCATCAAGCCAAGTAGTTTGACATTTTAACCTACTTGTTTTGAAAATCAAGCTCGTGAAAAATTACATACCTACTGGAGCTTGACTTGTCTTGATTTTAGATATTTATTGCTTGACTTGATATCAAGCTTGTACTTGATATTACTTGAGCTTGATATGCTCGCGTCGCACGGCATATATTTCTGCAATCTCGTGCGCGCTTAGATTAAATAAGGGGATTCCTCGACCGCCGAGAGACTGAAGCATTCGCCGGTGTGACTTTATTAGTAGAACTTTTCACATTTCTATGAAATCTATTGGTAGGTTTTGGTAGTTTCAATTATATCTCTCCAAACTTGGCCAAAATGGCTAAGGATTTTTTATCAATGCCAGCATCTTCAGCTCCTGTTGAAAGACAATTTACCAGAGCTGCTCTTACAGTTACAAAAACCCGCAATAGGTTAGGCGACAAATCTATAAGATGCCGCAAGTGTCTTAGATCTTGGATGGACAATTATGAAGTCAAACAAAGCCTGGAGGTTTCTCAATGTTAAGAAACTTTATTGTAATTTTTTTTATGATTTCTAGTGTTTTAATTTATGTTAATTTCGAAAAAGGTGATTGTCAAACAGAATATTACCACGTTATTACGTAGGAATCAAAATTTATCCAAGAAGAATGCATGCCATCGAAGGAGAGTAGCGATATACCGGTTTCACCCTTGTTAGAGATCATCAGTACCGCATAACTCAACCCAAGATGACGAACATACGAAATAGCAGGCACCTTATTGAACGCTGGCAGATGCAAAGCAGTTTGATTACTGCGATGCGCCAACCAGCGGATTCCTACGTAATAACGTGGAAATCTTCTCTTTGACAATAGTTATGTGGATGGCATTTTGCCGAAACATTAACCAGATAAGTAATATCTTAAGATATTTATACACTTGGAAATCGTACTTCTTTTCCTTCATGGGTATCAAAACCAGGGTAATTTTTTCAATACGAATAATTCAATACTTCAAAACGATTAAGGTTGAAAGCACATTTCTTGAGGCAAATAAGTCTTCCAATTCCAGAAATCAAATGACGCAGAAACGAATATCTTGGCGTCAAATCGAGCTCATCGTCGAGTCACTAATGTCTAACGTTCTTCCTAGGTTCGCTCAATGATCCTCCAACATAAGTTTAAACCGTTTTAATAACCCAACTACACCACGCTTCTGCTTCTTCCAATTCCGCGCCACGTGTTGCCGGCAAACTCGTAGATCAGATAGGGAAAATGTTCAAGTAATGTACTCTCTCGAAAAACGGCGTTATATGTTCCCAGAGCAGCCATCTAGGTGGCGATTAAAATAATTACAAGAACTGATTCGGCTTCTTACGCTATCTAGATTCGGGAGGGCAGTCTAGCAGAGTATTTCAGATCCGGAGATTATACGAACTTAGCGTCGGATGAATACGGGGCCTTATGCCAGGCTTTTCTAATCAATCCCTCAGCTCCCGAGCTCTACGCTCCTGCTGTAACTTGGGGGGTCACGTTGAGGCGTAACGCAGTAGTGCTAAGCTAATTAGTACGTCTTTGTGCGTGACTCTAATAGTCACGCAAGAAGACGTGCAAGTGTGAAACGTTGGCGAACGCTCCTGAGCAGAATGCTCGAATGGAAAAGGATGTGTATGTGCATCAAAAGCGACGAAATGGGTTTGAAAGCGAGAGAAAACCTGCAGTGAAATTGGATGGAATATTTTCCTGCGGTATGAATGGAGGAATTTTATACGATAAGGATTAGCTGAACAAAATTCTGACGAAAAGGCTTGTAGCGATAACGTATGCATTAAAATTGACATAAAGGACCAGGTACCTGAATGTACGAAAAATGGTAAACCTTAACGGTTAATCTCAAAAGGTAGTAGTGTTTTTTTATCATTATGCCCTCAATAAAAAACCTGAAAAAGACTTTGATCAACACTGGGTCTCATTCATAGTAGACATAGAGATAAAACTACAAATGTGATACTCTCAAAATTTTTGAACCAGGCAACAAATTTGAATAATAGTTTGAATAATTTTGTAGTAAAAGGGCAGTTCTTCATTAACCGCTAGGGTTTTAAGTGTTCAGGGGTATTCATTGTCTTTAATTGTAAAAACGTATCTGCGTAGCTGTTTTGCTAATACGCTATATTATCTCTATTAGTTTTCATGGGTTCTTCAGAATCAACAACCTAAGATACGCAGATGACACCCTGATATTAGCTGCATCTGATGAAGAACTCGAACAGATAATGCAAAAACTTAACATCATAAGTCAACAATACGGATTGAAAATCAATACTAAAAAACAAAAGTTATGATAATCGACCGAGCTGAAAACAATCAACCAGGAGTCGCAAGCATAGCGGGATAAGAGGTGGTAAATACTTTTAACTACCTAGGATCGATAATATCAAATAAAGGCGGATGACAAGGAGAAATAAAACGGCGGATTGCGATGGCTGGGACAACTGGTGAAAATTTGGAAGGACACCGACATAACTAAAAACACAAAACTTCGTCTGGCGGGTGCATTAATCTTTCCCGTTGCAACATATGCCTGTGAAACATGGACCATCAAGAAAGCAGGTGCAAAGAGGATTAACGCCTTCGAAATGTGGGTCTACAGGAGGATATTGCGAATCCCGTGGACAGCACGACGCACAAATGAGTCTGTCCTTCAAGAACTAAAGATTGATACCAGACTCATCACGAAAATTAATAGAAATATTCTGAGGTACTTTGGTCACATCACCAGGAGAAAGGAAGGTATGGAGAGACTGATTATTGAAGGGAAAGTTGAGGGTCGACGATCAAGAGGCAGATCTCCTTCACGGTGGTCTGATCAAATAAAATCTTTTACAGGACTTTTCCTTCCGGAGGCTTCTCACAGAGCTCAGAATAGAGACAAATGGTCGATCACAGTCGAACAAACGTCATGACGTCACCATCTCCTTACGTAGGAGAAAGGACTGAGGAGGAGGGTTCTTCATGAGGTGCTGATGCCCGTATTATTCGTACGACAGCTTTGGCCTTTTTTTGATTTTTTCTGTTGCTCAATACTGATTGGTTCAACAGTGCTCATTTTTATTTAATTGATGCGGAGCTTAACGTTTCTATGATAATTATCAGTGGACTTACTAGATCTGCAGCTTTACATTGCTTATCAGTACTATCACATATACTTCCGTCTCATATTCGTAGACAGGTCTCAGTCAAGAAATCTTGGGAAACATTTCATTTCTACCCGAACTTATTTCCAATTGTATCTTACCTCCCAGTACTCGAACTGCCAGATTAAAGTCACACAAACCTTTATGGATTATAACCTTCCTTCAATCTGATGGAAGTGACAAGGAAATTTGGCGTTCGGAATGGAGTTCTTGTAATGTTTTCAACAAAAGCCTTATCGTTGATCCTTCAGAGAAAGTTCTAGGTTTCAATCTTCCCAGGAAAATTTGGTGTATTTCAAATCGACTTTGGATTGGTCATGGTCCTTGCAAGAGTATGCTCTTCAAATGGCATTCTATTGAAAGCGCATTATGTGAGTGTGGTGTAGAAGAAACCATTGACCAATTGGTGAATACTGGTCTAATTTTTGAATCTCATGATGGTTTCTAAGATAACCATTCAGTTTCAGATTCTTGTTTAGAATGGGTCGCTAACTTCAAATCAAATATAAAAATTAACATTCAATACTCCTCTCTGGATCTTTTCTTTTTGGTTTCAGATTTAATTATAGTCGTCAACCATTGGTGATGGATGGAGATTTCGTTTGGGCGAAGATAAAGTCCTTCAATATAAATATGTCAGCTTTTTCTGTAGACAAATTCGCAAACCAATCACTGCACCTTTACGGGGAGACAGAGTTTTTGCTGAGATTTTCATCTTGTATCATACGTTGCAATGTATGATGCCCCGTTAACATTTTCTCTGCCAATACTGAGATTATATCTGTCTCCTTCCTATATTCGAAGCAAAATGGCAAGAGATTTTTCAAGATATTGAGGTCGGTCAATATTAATTGTAAATTCAGCCAAAAATGTGTAACTTTAACTTCAGGACTAATTTATGAAAATGACAATAAATTTTGAAAAAACCTGTGAAAAACGCGAGTTATTTGATCCAAAATAGTAAGTTTGCTTGAAAGACTTGAATTTGTTAATCATCCATACGTTAACGAAAGCCCTTCATAAGTCTTTTCTTCAAAAATTGCATCTCCTGAAATATCAGCATGTCTTTTAGGAATATCGCGTATGATGGCATAGATAGAAAGGGGTATGCTTTTTCGTTTCCTCATTTCACATCAACGCTTTCGCCATTGTTTCATTCAAAACTTGCTCTGGCAGGTAGGCGTTGATAATGGGAATATATACTGAGCCAATCAACCGATACATAATTAACAGAATGTTGTCTTCGTACCCATGTCAGACATGTCTGGATCTAACCATTACATTTATTGGTAAATTGATACTGTATATACATCAAACCACCAGCAGATCAATAACCAATCGAATATATAATTGAATTAATTGATTAGTTGTGTTATAGGCGGCTAACTGGATCAAATTCAAAAATATCGCATAGAATATTGGATCATTTATTATGTCGCGTATATTCGATATAGAGCCATGAACGCAAAACTCCATTTACATCACATCATGAAGCAATAATTTCACTAGAACCTATTACTTTTTTCTATTCATTCGATTCGATATCGAAATCCTATCCTACTTCAATTCAGAGTGCAAACTGATGTCATTCCGGCTGGATCTAGATATAGGTCATATGAACTCTTGTTAATTCCGTTTTAGGTGCTATAGCGTGCCTGGATGGAATTATAATTTCACACTTCAGTTGAAAGATTTAGTGTTTGCGGTACTCGATATTGCAGTATTTCTCGATATATACGCATGGAAAGAAGGAACTATTGGCGTGAAATTTGCTGGGAAAATCGCGTGGTAAGGTGTGCCCCGACTTGAAAACTTGCAAGGCTGATATATGTATAGAACCACTTTCATCCGATATATCAGAATGTACATATATGATATTTTTGGGTGAACTTTCATCTCAATGTTGTATGGTGTTTCTACCCGGAATATAGGGGGAATGGCAATTGACAGAAGTATTTCATACATGAAAATGGAACTTATGTACGTGAATGACCCAGAAGTTTCTATTTTTATTTTATTATATATAATTAAGATTCTTTGCATAGAAGTACAGTTATTTCAATCTTAGTAGAATACTGAATATGACATGAACACGATATATTCAACCAAAATCTGAAATTTAACTGGCAAGGTTATAGCATCTGTATTTTGGGATATATATGGTATATTATTCATTGACTATGTTGACAGAAGTAAAACCATCAACAGTGAATATAATAGTGAGGGCAGAATTTAAAAAAAACTACCACAAATTCAAAAAAATTCTCCTTCACCAAGACTATGCGCCTTGTAGCAAATCGATGAAAACCAAGTTCAACTTGCGGCTCCAACTTTTTTACCACCCAGCTTATTCTCCAGATCAGTGATTATTGACTTTTTGCAGACCTCTAAAGAATGCCCAGAGAAAAGAAATTTTATGACTCTAATGAAGAAGTGATTGTCAAGGTTGAAACTTGTTTCGTAATTACAAACGAAGTTTACAACAGAAAAGATATGAAAAAGTTAGAGGAATGTTGGAGTAAATGTATCACTCTTGGAGATAACTATGTTGGCGAATAAAATAGAATTTTCAAGAAGAAATATGTTTCTACTGATTAGGCCTAATGATGAATGAATTGCTTCCTTCAGTAATTACAACCCTTTTTCAAACTACAGGCTTGTTTTTGTGATATTTTCAAACTGCGTTGCCGAAACTTCTCTATCCACTTCAGATTCTAACATAATGAGTTTTTTATTATTCAGGTGTTTTAAATTCTTCTGGCACACCTTCGGTTTTCCGAGAATCTTCTTTTCAAAAACGAACAATATCAAAATTTCGCTTCAGTAGTAAGAATCACGGTAAGAATATTCTGAACTAGGCAGTGAAGCTTTATCGTTCAAGAATGCAAGGCTGTTGCTGAGTCCTAAAATATTTTTTTTTCAAATTCGAAATTCATGGTTCAAAATATTCTCACTTCTTTGATGCGAAACTTCGATATTAGCCGTTTTGAAAACAAATTACTCGGAGAACCGGAGGTGTGTCAAAAGAATTCGAAACACCTGAATATAGACTCATTATGGTAGAATCTGGAACCGATAGAAAAGTTTTGGAAACTCAATACACGCAAATTAAAAATGTCACAATAAAACAACCTTGTATTTTGAAGAAAAAGTGTTGTAATTATTGAATGGCTAATTCATTTTGTACAACTGAAAAGTTCATGATAATTGAATGAGCCATACCAAAGTTACTAATTGAAGTCAAATCGGATGGATAACTCTGTAGAGTCCCAATTGTGGCCCAACCATAAACCAAACATTATTTCGAAACAGTCTTGACTAGTGAGAAATTCTCTTAAAATCTGATGGTCTCCTCTGGAATCATCCTTTACATCGGTAACAATAAAATGCTATTCATCAATTGAAAAACCATAGCTATTCAAACTCTGAATCTACCTTGAATATTTTAAATCTCTAGCGCATTCCATTCAAGATTTATCCTGAACACAGCTTCCGTACGAACGGAACTAGGACCACTTTAGGCCTTGAATTCTTCACAAGTGCACCAAACCAATCATTTGATGCTTTTCTTGAGTAAAAATTGAAGAATCACCATTATTTAGGCAAAATGTAGACCGCTGGCTCTTCCCCAGGAACAAGCGTGCAAAATTTACCCTAAAAATCACCAAAACGCATCCACCTCACGCCTCATACGTGGAGACAATCCAATCCGGGACTAAATTAGACGAACACAGGCCAGAAGGCCCAGAGCCCATGATCCATATGCCTTCACGGTTATTCAGTATCAGGTATTCTTATTGCCGCGGCTCCCTCTCTCGCTGCTGCCCTGGAGCTAATGTATTAGTAATCCGGCCCCGTTTTACGTATTTCGCATTAGACGCCGGCCTCCTGTCGAGGAGATACACAATTTCGTTTCGCCCCATACATTTTTTATGTTGTGCATATTGAAAGGTTCTTTAGGCCCCGCATGAAATATTGAACGTCGCGCAGACAGAGCAACAATCACCGGATACACCTTCCAGTCGGCCCTTAACCGATTGCAATTTGCGTAGCGACGCCACGCGTCGGCCTTACATACGGTGGCGGCGGCGGTAGCGGGGGCGGTCGCTGGAAATTTTACGTCAGCCCGTCGAAATTGGCTTTCTGTTTCCCAGCGGTATACGGTATCGACGTCATGTACAAATGCTAGTGGGTTATTGGTAACATACACTGGTCCTTCGAGTCGGATTGAAGGTTACATCATATACCTTTACGATCGGAGTTATTTTTAATAATACAACAATAATAAAGGCTTATATTCTGCAATAGGATAAGGGACTTTATTCTATATTCTATAAAATAAATGGGACAGGAGTCTGCTGGAGATCATGGAACTTGGTCATGGAAAAATAGAACACAGCAAGCAGACTAATCAACACTTTCACAACTTCACAAGGAGCATGTTTCATACAACCACCAGACAATCTCAGAAAAACTACAAAGATGGGAAAGAAGGCCATAGATGCATTGAAGACATTTCAATGAAGTAGACCAGGATCATGTAGATATTTCAGCGTCAAACTATTGACTGAGAGTAGGTGGAATTTATCCCGAAACGGATGGTTTTTTTCTAGCCCTCCAAGACTAAGTGATATCAACGAATAAAAACTGGCTATCATGAAAGATCGAACTATTACTTCACAAAAATTGCAATTTAGGAATCTCAAAATTAACTGACAATAACTGTTTCTTCAGTAAGAGTTCGTAGAGAAAAGCATTAAGACAGGTAGTCATTGATTTCTTCAATTTTCTTCTCATAAAATACAAATACAAATCAACATTTACAATTGATAAACAATTTTAGAAATTTTGATTTATCTTTTAGTTGAGGTTGACTCTCAATCAACAAATGATCACTTCAAATTATGAAAGTTAATTGATTCTACTTGATGAAGGTAATTCAATATAAATATGAAAAAAATTACAATATTCAGTCCTTTTTCCTTCAAAACATAATATATCTTTGGTTATATTGAACTATTTTTTGGTTGGATATTAATATTTTGTCATTATTGGAATTGTATTTCGAGACAAGAATCATAAAAATATAGTATGTTGTGAAGAAAAAAGAATGAATGTTGTCAATTTTTTGATATTTATATTGAATAACCTTCACGAAGTAGACTCAATTAACGCTTATATGATATATTATTAGTTAATAAACATCAGAAGACAACAATACACATAACTAAATACATGTGTCAATAGGAGCTATTTCAAACTATATGGATCTCGAGTTACAGACAAAGTGCCCAGTGGGAAATGATTTCAACAAGAACTGTCCCAAATATAAACACAACAACTAGAATAGACCAAAAAATTAAAGAGGAATATCAAGAAACGAGTACTTAGAGAGTAAAATGTAAGTTGTTCTCTTAGCTATATCAAGAACAGTGAGAAAATTCCTAGAAGGTGACAGACATACCCAACAATAGGCGGAACTTCTGGACAAGAACCAGACTACCGTCTACGATAACCAGAGGCGCTACCAGGATCGTACACGACCAAGCTCAATCCTTCTGATATTTCAAATATTCGGGATTGAGTGAATGTTTCCCTTCATGAGGAGTGAGAAAGCCAAGTTCGAGGGTAGTTTTCTCTCTTACACTGATGTTGGGAGAAGGTTATTCTATTATAAAGGAAACAGGAAACATCATGGAACTAGCTCATGGTCACATAGAAAGCCTACAAATCAATATCTTCACAACTGCAAGTTGAAGAAGAAGCCCAAACATGGAAGACTCAATGAGATGAACCAGTATCATGTGGATATATTATACCTTCGAACTTATTGCTAAGATCAGGTGAAATGTATTCAGAAACGAAAAGTTTTCTTCTAGCCATCCAAGATCAAGTCATCTCAACTAGAAACTACTGCAAGGATATCATAAAGGATCGAGCTATCACTGCCGTCTCGTATCCCAAATATTCTAACCTACTGATGTTGTTTGGCGTCTCTGATACCACACTATAATGAGAAAAACCTTCTGAACATGTTGTATTCATTCAGTTTAGCAGTGCTAGTTTTATTGCCTTCCTGTACAGATGGTTATCAACATCGATAAATTCAGAGACGAAGACTGTTAAAATTTCAGTAGGTTGAATTCATTTCATGGAGTCATCTGAAAGGTCTCTATTGCTGAATAATAGAGTTTAATATATAAGTTTTAGGATGAATACATTTTCAGCATCCTACGGCAACGGCGATCGTTGTAAAGCCCACGTTACGGATAGAAATTGGCTTTCTGTGCCCCAGCGGTATGCAATGGACTGAAGCGTTATGTAGGTATAGGCAAGCCCAGGTGATCGCCATATACGAAGTGCCGTTGGGAAATGATGCTGCGCGATATTGGTGAACAGAGAGCATCATGAGAGATCATTTGGTCACAAATGGAGGTTAAAAGTTCCAGATTCAAAGTTCCGATCTATTTCATTTTTGTTGTTCTTTTTGTTCAATGGAAAAACTTTTGATTTTTTTCTTGCATACCTTTTTCGAGGTTCACTCTAAAAATCTGGAAAAAAATCTGAAAACTTTTTGATCTTTTGCATTCTTTGAATCTGCTATTTTAATATTTCAGCAAAAAAATTTCAAACAATTCTTTCTAAGTAGGAACACCAACATTAAAAAAAAAATCAGTGAGCTTTGGCATTTTTGAATAAATTTAAGTTTTATTATTATTATGTTTCCTCGAGCTGAAACATTGGGGTATTTCTATTTCACTGACTTGCAGTGTGAGGCTGCACACTGTGGGTTGGATAGGAATATAAGAACGATTCACACAAGATATTTCAAGAAAGTGATATGTAAATTGACAATTATTTTTCTTTTATTACTCATGCAAGTTTTACTAGTACAATTCGTAGCATCTTATAGTGGTTTACTTGCAATTATTTTTTCTACTGAAAAATATACACTGTAAGATGATTATGAATATTTGAGAACGAAAGTCAGCCATTTCGGGATCCGTGAGAATTGCCATGTCTAGAACTAGTGAAAATAATTTTAATTTTGAATAGTCGGTTGAATTTGATTTGTCGAAACTAATAATGAAAACATGAGTCTCAATTTTTAGAAAACTATGATTTTCTTAACGCTTCGTGATTCTTGTTTGCTAAAAAACGAGTACAATACGATAGATTAGAGCAAAATCGAAATGATTTCCCATTAGGTCATAGATTTTCTTTCATATCGTTTAAACGTGGTCATGAAGTTTTGGATGAAAAAACCCTGAAACACTTTGTCATTCACCGCAATAAATAATTTATCATCTATCAACATGAAATAATAATCACTGTCATAAAATGTTCTTTCCTTCAGGGAAATAAAGTCCAACTTATTTCAACTTTACCTATTTCGTTTCAGAGAACCAACAATCGTTAACCAGGAAGTAGTTTGAGGTCCTTACCTGAAACAAAATGAAAAAAACATTAGAATGAATAATGAACTATACAGAATAATATTCTCTTAATAATCATTACAAATTGAAAAATGGACCGCTCTAGGTTTCCTATTTATATGTTTCCGGTGTCATAATATGTTTATTATATATTCGGTGACCAAAAATGCAACACCAAGAAGGCTTAGGGCCAAACTCGAAATACATGTTTAATTTGCATTTTTAATAATTTGTTACACCACGCCTATTTATTTGACGCTCATGTGTCCTTATTGGAATAAATTTCTCCACGTTATTGATTTCTTCCAAAGGTATAGCATCCCAGGCACACTATAATTCGTGCTGGAAAACGTCTAGTGCTTGTGAAGGATTGGCTAATTGTCAGTAATAGGCCAATCATGTCCATACATGCTCGATAGGCGAAAGGTCAGGAGATGAGGGTGGCCATGGCAAGATATCGTCGGTAGTCCCAGACCTCATTTATCTGTCTTGGACTTCTATGTCCTCTTCTATGATGTTCTTGACCTTCTCTACACCATGCCTGATTACAACGTAAACTGTAGAAAAATGGTTATCATCCAATAATGTGGCCTCTGTCGAATTCACTCAGTTGCCGATAATTTTCATATCACGATCTGGGTATAACCTCAGCCTTGAAACACAAAGAAAAACAAACAAAAATTGCTATCAAAAACTATACCGAAATCGACTTAATTTTTCAAGAAATATACCAGTTAATTTTGATTAAATCAGCAAGTGAAACGTCAAATTTTCCACGGCTACTAGATTATGTTGAATTAAATTTCAATCAATGACAACTTGTAATAGTTGAACATTTCTGCCATGTTTAGTCAACAAATTACAACTTCTTTTTTTTTCTGTTGGTGATAAGGTATTTTACTGTGATATGGTTGATACAGAAATCAAATAGAGAATTGTTATTTTACTCCATAAGACTTTCAATAAATTCATTTGATTCAAATGTTCTTATTCATTAGGATCGGATCCAATATCTTTCAGCGACTCTTGTTGCCTCTTTGTGTTTAATCTCATCTTTATATTCAACAAGATTTTTTGAATTTCCTCCTTTTCAATCCCTATTTTAATAAGTAACGAGATTTAATTAGCTTTTCCAGAAGAAAATCTCCTTCATTATTTCCTTATTAAAACATGGAACAAATTTTCACCCTATAATCACTAGGAACTCAAATATTGCAGGGTTTGATATTACTGACCACCTTCAACAAGAAATTTTAATCAAACTTTGCGAGGGCTGAAATACGATCTTCATTTTGTACGATGTTACAGCGCCAGGGCAGAGGAGAAAACTTAGGACAGATTGCGTGGTATATTAGAACATTTGAACTTTCTATGAGTTCATTTATGCGAATCCCAGTTCGTCTAATATAAAATAAGTTACGCGAGTTTCCTGGCAAAGTTTAAATGTATAAATTGCGGAAGCCATGCTTTCGTCCGATAATATTTGAATTGTTGAATATTTTCTGGTTTCAGGTTTGTTCACTGTGACACAATAATTCAGTCAATTCCGTCCGTGAAAGATGAACGAAACTCCAGAGACTATCAAGATCATGGTTTCAAACGTATTATCAATCCATGTACAGAAATAGCTAGCATCGAATGCAAGGAACACAAGATTGTGGAAAGAATAATTTTTATAGCAGTTTTTCCCATTAGGCAGAATGAGATATAGCTTATGACAAATAATATCCAGGGTGATTCACCTCCATCGCCTATTGGACGTTAATGGAAAACTTATGATAATTTCATGATAAGAAGTTGACTGAATTTGAGACAATGATCTTTTCGATGATCTTTCTCGATGAAATATTTCCAGATCTACAACTTCCGGTTATACTGGAAGAAGGCTACTACTTCCTTATTTCAGATGGCACACCAATTATATTGCATCATTAGATAGCTCATTTGATGATAATTTCAGCAATATGCCATAATTTGGAAGAAACTGAACGGTTAATGAGTTGATGGGATTTTATGAGAAAAATTATGACTAAGAGGGTTCACATTCTTTGAATAATTTTGCAGAAAAAGTTTTCTTCGAAAAAACCTTTTCAATTTTCGATTCTGCCAATTCGTTGTTTTATGAGACTGTTTGCGGTATGTACCAAAATTGTTTAGGGTAAGAAAATAACATCACGTCTCCCAGACAATTTTTCAATTCTAGAAAAAGTACCTCCCCGAGAGGGACTCGAACCCGCAACCTCCAAATCACTAGTCCAGCGCTCTAACCAACTGAGCCACCGAAGAAGAAAATTTCAACCGCATACTAAGAACGCATTCATTAACTTCCTATCTTTCCTCAGAGTCTGAAATAAATGTATTTGTCTCCATAATTTCCATTTGAGCTTCATAAAATAATCGCGATATACCTATGGGAGTATTTCCAGAATCATAACTCCGGCACAAATTGTTATTTTTAGCTCATCTGCTATTTCAACAACGCTCATTTTCGATTAAACGGTTTCCCCATTCGAATGATTCTCATCGTTGATGAAACTCGCGCATCAGATAGACGATCCAAATAATTAGTAATTTGGGTAGCCAACATAGGTATGTAGTTAGAGGTTTCAAATGAGGCATCGCATTATTTCCCGTTATAACTAATCGGAAACGGATACTTGATGAGTTAAACAATAAAATTCAATGAAGGCTACTTCAGAGGATCAATTTTAAATGTTGGAGAAATATTACATTGGTAAGAAATCTTGATGGGTTGCATTATATCTAGTAAAAGAAATCCATTCTTCTTCCAATAGTTGGCTTTAGTTATCTTTACCTCACGACTGGGTTACACCAGATGCCGTTAGAATGTGAGATTTCGTACAACAAAAACTTTTGTGACAGTTTTGTGATTAGTTGACTCAGTTAAGATGGCGCATATTTAAGCTGAATCGAATCTTTCTAACTATGGCAATTAAAGCCTTGTTTCCATTCAAACATAACGAATTTCTTTTTATTACACCTTATATTTTCGTTCGATTGTTTTACGTGCCGCACAAACAACGAAACAATCTCAATTTTGAAAGAGAAGTTTCCAGCCGTGTTATTTGTCGAATAAGTGATCACAATCAGCTATCGGGATCTAGTGATCCTCTCCACCTTTAGACTTTTTTTCCTTCAGTCCAGATGAAAGTGTAGATTTATGGCAATGCTCCACAATCGATTCAAGATCTCAAAGTCTGTTTTCGTGAAGTTATCGAGGACCTTCGGCCACAAAAGGATATGGTGCTGCAACCGTAGCCGTGGTGGCCATTTTCCGATATCGCTTCCCATCAATGATGGCAGACCTTCCTCTGTAGAATGAAACAAAAATCCATTGATTTCTCTCAAAATATACTCGGTTTTTTCAATATCAAAATGAAGTCTCTTCTTTTGGAAAACCCTTCAGATCTGCCAATGATAGATAGATCAGCTAGCCAAGTTGTTATACTGAGAACTATTGTTTTACTATCATGCTGTAGTTTTTTACATTTTTAGATTAATAAAAATGAGCTGTTTCCGAACATGTTTGGTACTTGTGGTCTAGCAAACAGAATATGAAAGAAATTATTTTTTATCAATTTAGAAACATGTAATGAATGTAACAAACTACAGGGTGTTACATTCAAACCAATTGCCGCTAGACAATAAGTATTTTGATAATATTGTTAATTTAACTAATAAAAAATGTTACACGTTACTTTATAAGCACACACAAAACTATTGTATTTTGTCGTCCACCCTGTACTAATTGGAATCAACATGTGATACATTTTTTAAATCAGCTCAGCTAGAGTTATCGGAAAATTGAGATAAAATGGGTGTGTTTAAAAAAAATTACGGTGACGTCATTACTCGACCCTGTATATTAGATTATTATTTCAAAATACGGTAAATTGAAATAAAAAATCGACGTGTTTGAGGATTATTTCTTAAAATCAAATGTTTAGCTGAAAATGAATTTGTTCCACACACGCTTAATATATCACAAAGAGAAAAGTTTAGACCAACATCAGATAAATGGAAATCAGATGAATTCGTCATTTCACATCCACCTACATAATAAGCCAAAAAAAGATCTCTGAATATCACTCCAACAAGGTAGAAATAATCGGATTTCCCATTATTGTGCTGGAGATAAAGCTACTAAAATAACATCACTGCAATTGACAACCTGACATACCCGATTACAAATGTGATAAACATCAAAAACAGTATTCATTCAAGATTTCTCATTATTTCGATGAGTTTGGTGGGAGTTGCAAAATTTCATTCAATAACATATTCGGATACAAAACACTCACTCGCTCCATCTTGATAGGATTAGATTCGAGGGCTGACAGGTAATTTCACACAACAGATTAATATCGATGCAACAGCTGGAGTGTGTGGTAGGATTTACACCCTCTGTTCTGAACGAGGGTGTGAATTCAATTAGTAATATATCAATAACATAACGTTCTATTTGATAGTGGTTTCCATAACTCTTTAAACATCGAAAATCTATCAATATTGCAATATTGACAAGGTTTAAGTGTATATGATTTGAGCACCTATGTCTGGGTATATTGAAAAGTTGTTTCAGTGCAGATTGAGCTTGAATAGTTATTTATAATACAAGTGCAGAAGGCATTGATATTCTTCCACGAGTTCAAAATTCAAAAACGAGCCACGAAGTGGCGAGTTTTGGAATGAACGAGTGGTAGAATGAGCCTTCTGTACGAGTATTATACATTATTTTCCCTAATTCATTGCATTTTCATTGAAATTAATGAAATATTTCCATAAATATAATTTAGTGATTTTTGCATTGAAAAATGTTGGTTGGCAGAACTGATTTCTTTAAGGCAGATTGATGAATTGACAGATAAAGCCGTGGCGGAAAGTTCGGAGTGCCAACATAGAATAATAAAATATAACCATGAAAACTGTGCGTTTCTGATGTATTCTCGCACGATTTTGTTCTACAAGATGTGGAAGAATGAACGGAATAACCACAGAATTAGAGAAATAAACATACCTACCAGATATAAAAACGAAGTTGTAGAAACAGAACTGTCTAATATCTAACGTGGAAGCCGTCCTCAAAAAACTCATGTAGTGTTAGATAATCTCAGTAGAAAAATTTACCCAGAATTTTCTTGTTATGTCATCCAATGTTATTTTCATTGATTCATCTCACCGTAGCTCTACAAATATTGTCATAATTAACACTGTTCTTCATAGAAAATAATTTTATCAACAGCTTTCATCAGAAATGTATCTTTTTCCTCACTTGTCAGAATTTTAATTTTTTCTGCCAGATAACCAAGAGATCAAAAACGGTGCAAACTTTGATTATTTACTTACATCGACTCCAATTCGTAATTTGCATTTCAACATGGCATAGATGTTCCATAAGGTAGAACTTTCGACATCTTTCGATTTCGTTGGTTCACTCAGCAGTTTTTGAACTGTTAAAGAATTTTTCATACTTCCTTTTAGTTTTTCGAGTGCTAAACCTCAAAAGCAGAATTGACTTCATCTTTTGACTCCGGATAAGTGAATGAAATTGAACAATCATTTATCACTGTCAAACATTATGAAAAAACCGTAAACGTCAGTATAAAATTCCATAGAAATTTGATTTCCATAGAATTTCTAATGAATATGTTTCGCAAAATGAAATTTTATATTTTTTATGTTGATACAAGAAGGATATTATGGCCGGAAAAATGTTCCACCTATAGCTGAAGAGTAATTTAGGGGCCTCAATATGAAGATATATATTTTGTGAAATCACTCAAATGCCTATTCAAAAAACTTTTCATGTCCGAAAATGCACTAATCTAATATTTCAATATGTTGCTTTATACTGAACTTTACCAGAGCATAAACAGCCAAAAATTGCCGGCCTAGGCCATCACCATCCATTTTAGAAAATACTTAAATAGGTAAGTTCCCGCTATGGATTCACGACTTGGCTTGATTTTCAAGCTACTTGACTTGAGCTTGACTTGATTTCAAGTCAAGAATCAAGTAATTTCAAGTCGTGCTTGACTTGATTTCAAGTCAAGAATCAAGTCATTTCAAGTCGAGCTTGACTTAATTTCGAGTCAAGGTCAAGTAGTATTTTCTCAATCTCAAGTCAAGTATTCATTTATCAAGTACTTGAATCATATCGAGCTACTTGATTTTCAGCCATTTTATTGTGTAGTGTCACATCAATGAAAAAATGATGAAATGGGAAGGAACCTTGCAAAAAACATTTTTATTTATTAAACTTATTGTATAAAAGAACCAAAAATATCAACTTTTTTGAAATGAAAACATAAATTAAATCACTATAAATCATAACAAAATGAAAAATAATGAAAGAATTAAGTTTCTTAATATTGAAACACTTCCAGGCTTTGTTTGATTTCATAATTTTCCATCTAGGATCTAAGACACATAAAGCATCTTATAGAGTTGTCGCCCAACCTATTGCAGGTTTTTGTGACTGTAAGAGCAGCTCTGGAAAATTGTCTTTCAACATCAGGTGCTGAAGATTCTGGCGTTGATAAAAAATCCTTGGCCAAGTTTGGAAATATATTTCTGAAACAACCAAAATCTACCAAAAGATTCCATAGAAATGTGGGAAAACTACTAATAAAGTCTCTCAGTGCTCAAGGAATACCCTTATTTCAGAATAAGCGCACACGAGATTGCAGAAATATATGCCGTACGACACGTGCATATCTAGCTCAAGTAATATCAAGTAGCTTGATATCAAGTCAAGCAATAAATATCTAAAATCAAGTCGAGTCGAGTTCAAGTATGTAATTTTTCACGAGCTTGATTTTTAAGTCAAGTAGTTGGTTAAAATGTCAAGCTACTTGGCTTGATGAACCCCTTGTACTCGCAGATAACGCCCATTATCGCCCAGAGCTGAATGATCATGACGTATTTATAATTTATTTTATGGAATGAAAATCATCAAAGATTTGAAGAAACCGAACGGAATATTGAAACTCCTCACATAATTTCAATAATTCTAATAAAATAATAAACTGTTCTTTCAATAAACACACGATTCTTTTGAACTTTCGACATGCCCATTCCCGAAAATTTGCATCAACGTACATATTTCTTTCAACATAGAAAACCATGACAGCACCGAACCCAGACTATTCCCTGATCTCCACCTATAGGATGAAAAAACGTTGCTACGTCTGGAAGCACCTTCCATCTAGTTTTATCGAAAGAAATATCACAACACACAGCTTGCGGTAAGCGAAATGCCATAATTCAGAACAGGAAGGCGAACGCCTATGACATAAATAACGATTCTCCAATAAGCCATCTCGCCTGAATTCGATGCTTTTATGAATGTTTGAGAAAACAATAATACCGGGATTGGGCCGAACAGATTGTGCGAAAACGCTGACTTCGGAAACGGATTTTCCACTCAAGCGGAATATATATATTTTGCATAGGCTGTTTTCCCGGAAGGCCTGACCTCTTGTGTACACCGGTGAGGGACCGTGATAGATTATGGTCTACATTCTGAATATTTCCGAATATATTAGTTTATTAGCGCTTAGGGAGACGCAGGTGAATAATCGAATCTGAATGACTCTATCGGATGCTGTGCTATCCGAACGATTGGAACGCGGGTTCGAATGCTTTTACAATAATGGAAAAGTGATTTACATGGCTTACGCCAGTAGTTAGCATAGTTTCGCAACTTCTGTAATGTTTGAAGATAATACCGAATGGGATTGTTCTTACCCCAGTGATTAGAATTTCTGTAATTGGGAACGAGTTTACAATATGGTCGGTTGAGAGATTAAGGTATTATTGTAATATAAAGGATGTATCAACCAGAGTGCAATATTTGAATTGCACATTGCTTACATTATATCACATTCACTAATAGTCTATTGTGCCCCACATCAGAGCAATTTCTCTACAGCTCACCTTCCAGTTCCAGAATTCTAATGAACTCCAGTAACAGGGATGGCTTCAAGAAGGCTAATTCCTTACTTCTACAAGTTTCTTGTCCAAAGCAGATTTTTCGTTGGCTAGTGTTAGCTAGGCGTTCCGTCACCAGGTGATCCGGAGTTTCTTCTTCCTCCTCACAGAATCTGCACTCATAATTTTCTGTGAGACCCATTCTCATGAGGTGTTTCCTAAGACAACAATGTTCTGTGAGGAATCCAGTGAGGAGGTGTAGTATATTTTTGCTGAATCCATAGACTTCTTGGATCTCGCAGTGTCAAAGTTTTGAAGAAACTTTTTGGAGTGATCCAAACCAGAAATATTCCGCCAGAGTGATTCTCTTTCAGTTTTTTCCTTCTCCTGAATCTCTTTCTTGTAGGTACATTTGTTTACGCCACAGAAAGGTTCCGAGCCGATGAGAGGAGTTTGTGCTACTTTTCTGACAAGTGTGTTGGCCTGTTCATTCCCTTTAATTCCCTAGTTGCCGGGAACTCAGAGTAAAAAGACCTTGTTATTCTTGCCTATTCCATTGAGTTTTCTTCGGCACTACAATAGCATTTTAGAATTGATGACATTTGAGCTCGGTGCTTTGATTGCAGCCTGACTATCAGAATGTATCGCTATATCACATTTCTGATAGTTTCTTGTTAGGTCAATTTCTACACATCTTTCTATTGCGAGTATTTCTGCCTAAAAAACATTTGGACAGCGGCCTTATGATATTGAGCATTTAATACCAGTACTGAATACTCCAGTGCCAGTCCCTGTAATCTGTGTAACATTTCATGGTATTCTTTTTAAGAACTTGGATTGTGGACTTTTTTTCCCAGTCTCCGTTTCTACTTATTATCGTGGTGCAGGTTTTTTCGATACTAACTTTTTTTATCATCTCGTCACTGGGAAGGGTAGGTGATGGTATGCAATAAGTCAGGGAAGACCAAGCTCTCTTATTCCTAATTCCCTCATTACTGGTACCTTCCCTAGATAGTCTTAGAGTGGCCTCATAGGTCACTCCCTCTATCACTAGATGAAGAGATGTGAGATTTGTAATGATGACCCAGTTGGGCACGTTCTCATAGCTCCAGTGATACAAACACAGGCTAACCTTTGTATTGTATCAAGGTCTTTCCTCGTGATATGCTGGCTAGCTCTGGCATGCCAGACTATTGCCATATAAGTTATCATCGGCCTCACAATCATGACTACATTCATCGCAGTATTCATATTGGAATTAGTGAACATGGCATGTTTCAGGATTAGATTCTTAAACGGTAAAAGTAAGAAGTTAATTTCGATTCGCACACAAATCCTTATTACCTCGAGTACTTCACGAATAAGTCCAACTGCCTTATTTAGAGTTCTAAAATACTACGTTCTATGGTTTCAACACACATATTTATCTGTTCATTGTGCGTTGTGCTTATGAAAGCATTCGAAGCCTTTTTGTGCCCCCAAGTACTTATTGAAAGCAGTACGTATTACTTAGTAATTGAAGCCTTCCAATAAAAGCCTTGTTGCTTAGTAATCCAAAATTTCGAAATTTTGTCATAACACAAAAATGCGCCGATGGCTTGGTACCCTATGATCGTGTATGAATATTCAATTCAATGAGATCTGCTGTACAGAATTAAGAGTGTTTAGATAATCATTTGAGTTTCCTAGATGCTACTAGATGGAATTCATTGTTTGATTCACTACAACAATGACACCTTAGAAAAAGCGAAATACAATATCTGAATAACCATTATCAATCGATTAACAAACATACTAAAAGTGTATCATAGATGATGTCGAGTTAGCTCACTTGATTTACATGGTATGATTAATTTGGGGAAGAAACGGTAACAACTATCAATTTATATACATTAATTCCTTAAGGAATATTATAGGGAATTAAAGGTCAAAAACCACCAGTCTGGCTATATATTAGGAGTAAATGAAATAGCTCAATTTTCTTACTTTTTCTCGAAGAATAACCATAATCGATCAAATGTTCGGAAAGAAACTTTAATGTTAGAAGCGATAAGAGAAGTTATTCATGATTGATAGGTTTCGACCTCCTTGAATAATTGATAAAATCGTCAATACTTCCATTGGAAAGAGTTTATTCGTGCTGTTATTTTTTATTCATGGCATCAAATAAATGATGAGAAGTCAAGAGATTGATGCTTTTCACGATTTACATGTAGGAACATTTTGTTCGTTCGGTTATTCACATCGATCCACTTTGGAAATTTCACATAAAAAGAATATTTTTGCCCATTGATGAATTGGTGAATGAAGGCATTTTTGGAATAATGCGTATTTTCTGGTGCCTTTCTCTTTTCTGGTTCAACTTCTACTTCAAAGCAAAACTGCATCAGTATTTTTCAAAACATTCAACGTTTGGCGCATTCGCCATTTCGTATTACAAATGAATACCTTTTTACATTATTTTCTCTATTTCAGTATCGTAATGAGGTCATTGCAGTTCTAAAAACAGTGCTGTAATGAACTCATTAGAGCATCGTTTTCAGTTTTCAGTTCAGTGTTCATTTTTCGTTTTGTGGTTGTCTCTACTGCCTTTCAATCCTATCAAATTTCAACAAACGTCAATAATTGTTAATATAATGTATAATTTGGATATAGTGTAATGCTTTGTAGCATTGTTCTCAATTTCTCTTAATTCTAGTGGTGTTTAATCCATTTTGTCAGACATAATTCATAAATGTGATGAGTAATTTTAAATTATTTAAATTCGATACGTACGATTCAAATTCAAATTGCGTAATCTGTCAATTTTCGTAACAGTCACACCAACTGCCAAGATACAATACAAAAGTCACTAGGATGTATAATTTGAATTTTTAATTGAATTTCGACAATATTTCACTAAGCTTGACTGAAATAGACAAAATATCGCCTAATACTCGTTGCAGAAGGCAATTCCAACACTCTTTCGTTCGAATTTCGCATTCGGTTTGGAATAGGAGCCCATTCTGCAACTTGTTTTAGAATATACTATTACCTTTCACCAGAGTTTAATGATTAAAGTTATTTCATTATGATTTGTTCGCTCGAAGAAAGAGTAGGCATCAATTAAATTCATTATCTTCAAATATTGTGGAGTCTTGATACCAGTATCTTTTTAGTTTCAGTTATATAACCCTTTTGAAATCACCATTCGAGGGATATAAAGCTAAAATCTCTCGTGAATAACTCAATCAACACAATCCCATTGATATGAAAAATTTTCAAACATTTTCACACAAAATTGAAAAACTAAATTTTTTATAGAGAATATTTTTGTTATTGGAATGGAACCAGAAATTTACGTCTATATCCATATTCAGGTTAGTTACGTTAGGTTATTGACAGTGATTCTTTGAGTTATATATTGAATTTAACTACAGATTCCTCCAATCAAATGAAAAACTTTTTTCATTTGAAATTTCTCCAGATTCAGATCAGGTAAAAAGTTGACGATAAGCATTTAACGACTTCACAATGGGCTATTACACTTCTGTCTTTTCGATGTTTACCCCACCGATATAACACAATTCTCAATCAATATGGAAATCGATGTTCTATGGATTATACATATCATTTATCTGGATGAACGTTGCCAATCCACGAATAATGAGGTTGAATTTGTAGTAGACCTCATTTGCATATTATTATAAACTAAGAGGATATACGTTTGCTGAAATGGCTGTGATCAAGTTTTAATCCAGCGGATCAGCCTCATTTGCTTCAACTTGAAATAATGAGAAATACATTAAATAACAGTGAGGAACAGCAAGGGGAACTACTCGAAATTGAAAATGACTGTACTGAAACATGCATATTATTATAAGAATTGGTTTTGAATTATAATTCAATGATTAATTCATCAATTAGAGTCCACATATCCCAAAAGATAAAATTAAACTCTGTAAAATTGTTATTCCAATTATAAATGTTGATTTGTATACCTATTTCACAGAAGAGTAAGCGAGAAGATATGACTACCTGTTGTAATAGTTATATCTGTGAATCCTTACCTGACAAACTATTTCTTTCAGTCAGCCTATAGTTACTAAAATGCAAGTTTGTGAAATAAATATAAAATTTCAAGTTTTTGAATTCAGTAAGTTTTTTGAAGTATAAGACACTGATGAGGAAAAATTGTATTGAAAAATACAAAAATTCCGAAATGTACGTCAGTCTAAATTCGCTAGAATTACCGACTGGGAGTTTATTTTTTATATAGACTTCAGAACTGTATGAAGTAGTCAGTAGACAAACAGTTTTGAATAATACGTTCTTTCTATTTCATTCCAACATTTCAGCATTGAATCTTCTAGTTGGAAATTATATTGGTATGACGTTAAAAATATGGAAAAGTACTAATGAAATTGATGATAATTCATTCTATGAAAATGAAGTCATTCGGAACTGAATAGTATTCTTCTGAAGTGCTCAGTATGAAAATTACTTTCCATGAAATAAAATGAAAGCAGCATTAACTTTGAATGAAGTACCTAGGAATATTTCATTCCAATTTCAACAGCTAAAGGTTAAGCTTCACCTGTATATTCGCATTTGTTCAACCTGCTTCACAATTCCTGTTTCTCATAATACAACACTTGCGAAGTTGATGCATCCAATCATTAATATTCAATACTTGCATATTTCATGAGACGTTCCAAGCGCCTCAACCTCCAACACCAAGCCATCGAGATGGAGGACATCAAAATAAAAATAAGGGAAAATACATTTTGAAGTGCCGGCCTAATAGAAAACTGTCAGGAAAGGATGGGGAGGAGTGAATAATGAACAAGTTTGGGTCACCCTAAGCCCAGAACCGTGAGAGAATTATAAATGGCTGCAGCAGGTTTTAATTCCTACCTGGGGAAACTGAACCTGCTGAAAAAGGTCGTCTCATGACGTTCATACTCATATTTCCATATGCTCACTATTTTAATTGGTCCGGAAGTTATTCCGTTCAAACTGAGCGAAAACTCGTTTAGCAGATTTTGCCGAGCTCATTTGAAGGGAAAATTGGTGGAAAATTGGGAGCGAACATAGATGCCCTTGAATGATCGATCCCGAAGGTGGTTTCTTCGATAGCATAGGCGCTATATCTACACATCGGATCGACTTTGTTAATTAAGCGTGCTTCGTTATTAAAAATTTTTCAGTAGAGTACTTCACCTCGATACTCATACCAGATACTTTTACAAGTTTTCTGTTTCTGTTTTTTATTAATTTCTTTCAGTGAACATTCAAAAAAAGCAATACTCGATATCAGAAGCTTTTGGGCGCTAGTTCATTAATGTATTCATTGCACACTTGGATACCACATACCTATTCTAATGAAAATTATTATGATTTCTTTTTACGTCTTCAAACTGAAATTGATCTCAAATAGTAATGAAGGAAATATACGGAATTTTTGCTGGTATTTTCCTCGAATTTTCTATGATTTCTATGAAAGGAAATTCTAGGAAATTCTGTATGAAGCTTGACATTGCCGCCATATATCTAAACACATATTGTTAAAAATTCTGTTTTCGCTGAAATATTGGCAGCTCTCTTTAATGATTCAAATAATAAAAGCAACACAACATTTCGGAAGAAGGTTGAAATGGTCATTTTATATCCAAAACACATTGAATATCAACTTGGTAGAACTTTGTGTCAAATAAATATTGAGTTTTTTCCGATATTTTTCTCGGATTTCCTTCCATTAAGGAAGCATAAAGTTTCAAATAAGTCCTGAAATTTTTACTTTACCACTGAATTCACCTAGATTCTTTCAATTTTTGTTTCAAATCATATCCACGTAAATTTCATTATCAACTAATTCGGGTGTTTCTAGAAAAAAAAGAGACAAAACAAATAGAAAGAGACAAACAGAAGTAAAAAAGTTTTTGAATTTTGCCAACTAGCACAAAGCTTGAGTTTGAAAAAAATCTTAATTCAATAAAAAAAAACTTTTTCATTAGGTGGCACTATGCTTTCTTTTTCTATTATTTATTATATAGAAGTTTCAATCTACGCATGCGCAAAGCTCAACCGCTTATGACTGGAACTTAATACCTAAACCAATTTCATCCGAATCAGACTACTGCGCTAGACTCAAAATCAAGATCGAAACTCAATATCAAATACTTCAGACACAAAGTCTTATCTCTAATAGTTATTGAAAAGTGATTTTGGAGGATTTTATTAAAATTGTGTCTTCTATAAAATTTTCACGTTATCTTGTAAAAGACATATTATAGATATCATGTGATATAAAAAACACAACACCAAGAATCCTTTCGAGTTTTTCGACTAGACTCGACTCAAACACATTATAAAGGCATTTATCATTAATAGTTACATCACCCATAATAGTTTGACACTACCCTCCCCCTACGGCATGGATTCCACAAGGTGATTGATTTCCTTCTAAGGTATTGCATCCCAAGCAATCTGTCATTCATGCCGGAGAGCTTCTGGTGTTTGGGGAAGATTTGCTAATTGCTTCAGTCTTCACGCATCATGTTCTACATATGTTCGATTGGCGAAAAGTCAGGAGATATCGGTGGCCACGGTGATATATTGACTTTACTCTTTTCAAAGAATTCCATAGAATGCCTTACAATGTGGGGACTGGCCTCATACCTTGAAAAATTGTGATGATTCACCTACAAAGGAATCCCATATCATATCCCATCCCATATCATAACTCCTACAGTGTGATGCACATTGCGTGATGTTCTTCCCGTCTACCTATGACTGTCCATTTACTTCCTCACCTATGACATTCTTGGCCTTCTCTAGTCTATGTTTGATAACGCTGTTGGACAGAGGATTGGTAACGGTTATGGCGATTAGCAATTTTTGTGAATTAAAAAACATCTTTACGTTATCCAATAATGCTTCTGAAAAATTTTCCCACGTGGCGATAACGTTCACGTTGGCGCCTTCTACCATAAAATTCAAAAAGTAACACAAAACTAAAAGAATTACAACTAATAACAATGAGGAAATCGACTTAATCTTTCAAAAAATGTACCAGATATTTTCGATTATTACACGTAAAATGTCGAATTTCCTATAGCTTACAACTGGTTTAACATTTCCGCCAAGTTTGATCAAACTTCACTTTCCTGGTTTTGCATGTTCTATATCACACATTATACATTATGATTCTATTCTATGTTGTCAATCTGTTACACTCCCCGCCAATTTTTTTTCTGGTAACGATGAAAAAATAATGGTTTCGGAATCTTACCCATCTCATCCGGAAGGTGAAACCTTTTCAACTAAATCATATTGAAAATGAAATAATTCCCTGTCTTTCGAATTCTTACTCTCCTTCCGTATTCAGAGATAAAGAAAAAATTCAATTTTCTCTTGAATACAATCGATCTACTTTTCATTATTTCAGCATACATTCCTTCCATATTCTCCACTGAAATATCATATTGTCCCCTGCTGTTCCAGCCCGTTGCATATTTTCCTAACACTTAATTATCGCACCCTTCTTTCTTGAACGCCAGTATATTTTCTTTCTCCCCTCATTCGGCTACACGGATCCAGTTTTTCACGTTTATGTACAAGAAGGGCAATTCCAATTCTCCTGAAAAGTACCGGAAGTAAGTGCTTACCGCATTGATTGAGAGATCTGATGAGGTTGTGAAAATTTTTTCGCCATCAAAGAACGAAAAATATTTGTTACGTAATAAGTTCTGAATTATATTGGAGAAATATATTGAACAGTTGGGTACAAGTTTTTCTGATGTTTC